>NC_056626.2:39068006-39695256 GCF_002870075.4 Lactuca sativa | reverse complement strand
GAGTAGGGTCCACGGACCCATAGAGTTATAGCCTCGAGTGGCTAATATGTGTATGTGTGGTATTTTGGGGAACTAATTAAGCTTCGTGCTTACAGTGTTTTGTGTTATGTGTTTCAGGTTTCTCTCAGGATCACGAGACGGCAACGGCTCGATTGTACACACCAGAGAAAGAGTCATGTTTTGAGGATCCTGGTTTATTATGCAAGTGAAAATGAAGTTACGTTTTGTAATTCGGTTATGAATGAGATTTTAAGCAAAGTATTTTAAGAATTAAACGACTGTTTTAAATGAAAAATTGTTTTGAAATTTTCGGCGTTACATAATGTCACTATACTAAAGTCACAAAGACTATTGCCAATGAAATTACAAAGTCCTCATATTCAAGGTACATTCCTTTGAATATCCTTCTGCATAAAAGTTTCTAATCTAGACATATAGATTCTTAACGTCTAACTCCCAATATGGAAACATTTCCACATTTTCTATATGACAACTCATTATCAAATCTTGTAATAATAATGTCAGTATGGTCCATCCACTACTATACTTCCAACTATTCACAAGCAACCAATCCTTGGCGAATCTTAGATTGTCCTTTGATAGTTGTTTAATAAACTTAGTCATGTCCGGTTCCAGCCCTTTTTCCCTCTTAATGCTCTAGGCATTTGGAAAATTTTAGAACAGTCAATTATTACAACATATGTGATCGATCCTATACTCGAAGCGTATGGAGCACGAAGCAAAATGTCTTACATAAAGACGTGATACTTTATCAGTCTTTTGCCATAATATTTCTATTTGTCATGTTCTCAAAACTCGAATTAAGAAAAGGGATGTCGTAATCATAATCGAATTTTGAGAATGCAATTCATATATTTGACTAAATTTGATTAAAATTTATCGATCTAAGCTCTTAGATTTCGAAATGAAGTACAATATTCTCTCCCTTAATTATAGCAAAACAACTTTTCAACCCTTGCAACTTTGCAAATTAAAACACTTGTTTTCTATAATTAATATTGCTAACTTGCAACTTACCATAATTATCATGCTCCCACTAACATGATGATTATATTCATACCAGCATAACACTTATGCTCCCACTAGTTTTGACATGTATTCAGAAAATAGTTGAACTTCTAGAAAACAATGCTTATTGAGTTCCTTAAGTTCATATATCTAATACTAAGATGCTTCGATAAGACTTCATCTAAGCTTCTCAACCTCATACACCTTTTCTTAGATAACTCATGTGTGTGTCTAAACGATTCTAGAACTTATAGTGATAAGTCTAAAATGTTCAGACCCATTTGCCATTTCCCACAATTCGAACTATGAAGAGGGATGCCGTAATCATAGTTGAATTTGAGAAACCCAAATTACATAATACTATCTTCAAAATCTCTCTTAGTGAAAGCGTTTCCTCACTCTCATTTTCATGAAGAATAGAAACCTTATGACACTTAGATTTTATTATGTATGTGCCCTTATCCATGTGAATTTGTTATAACAAGATAATGTTAGTGACAAATCCAAACTTTTTTGGACAGAACATGCTCATTCTTAATTTCTTGCCATCAAGGGTCCCACCATTGCTTCCAAGTTATTTAGCAGCTCACTTATGCCAGTCAATGTACTTTCATTGAACAAGGTGTTTACCCTTATTCAACCTATCAGAACTCGTAGAACTCATATGCATAATCACTCAACTGGATTGGCATGGAAATAAAATTATGTCAACACAATAGGTTACATTCCTCAAGTTGTGTGCTAGTGTTTAATCGGTTTACTTCTTGATTTGTTCTTGAACCTTTTCAAGATCTTTAGACTCCCACTGACCTCTTGACATATTAGATTCTCTTATCAAGAAAAATTTCTTGAAAAAGAAAATATCCGAGAGTTAGTGTGTCTATATCAAGACAAAACCTACATGCAATTTGGTACAAGTTGGTCTTTGTCTTATTCAAGACATCACAACTTACCAATATGTGCAATTATAAGAACATTCCTACTTAAGATTATGTCACTCAAGTCACAATCTTGGAGTATGACTCTATGAATTGATTTTGGAATGAAGTATGATTGACTTCTTGATTTAACCATTTCCACATTTCTCGATTCCTCTTCTTAGACATACAAATGCACTAAGACTCACTTAGAGGATCAATTAAGATATGGTTCTTAATCATTAAGACTTATCATAAAAGGTACTCTCCCTTCTTCTTAGAATAGAGAAACTTTTATCTTTCTGCCTACTTGATTCTTCTTTATTCGTTTTGCTATTCATTGAAACTCTTTCAATCAACTTAGAATTCCACTTAATCTTATAAGTATAATCATATTCACTAACCTTTTAGTAAATCATGACGAATATCTTATCTCTCTTTGTGGTGGATTTGATCAACTCACAACCTAGTGTACTCGATCTCCTATTCGTTCACTTGACACTTTGTCAAAGAATTAGTCTAATTTCCAAATATGAAAGCTTTCATTCATCACGCAACCAAGTTGTATGATTTCAAGTTTCTATCCAATTGAAACTTGGGCGATGAGAAACTCTCCCTATTTGGTAAATTCTTGACATCTCCACAAATAACATAATTAAGAATCAAATCCATTATTGCTAATAATAGAAATCTTCAAACATCAATTTTTCATACACGCCATTGCAAGGATAAATAAATAAGATAAAATCAAAATTTATTTTATTGTGGAAAAATTTGTCCTTACAATGCAATTCAATTGAAAAACTATGTTATTACATATTTCTTAGCAATCTATTCTAACTCCAAGTAGTAGCTCAAGAATCTAATCTTCAAGCAATGCGATTGAAATCCATTTCTTCACGATTATATTCAACTCACTTCTTCCCTTAAGCTTCCTCTCTTTTCTTCGATCCTACAAAACATCAAAATGTAATCTTATCAGATCATGTATTAAGAATCTAGAATAGGAACTTAAAAGAGTTAGTTAATGGATTTTACCTAAAGTAGAGTAATACATCTTGACTCTCCCATCTCTTAGATCTTTTAGGTAGTGAGGGCAACTTTGTAACCAATGCCCCTTACTTTTGGCAGTAGAAACATATGGATTCTTCTGGAATGGTACACGGGACTATCTCAGACTCAGCCTTTCTCTTGCGTAGAGAAAACTTTTCTAGACTTCCAATCTGGCCATATCCCATAGAAGGTTGGGATATTGATTTATCAGACAAAATTTGCTCGACCAGTGCGCAAAATCATTTCTGATTCAGCAGCAATAAGCAAATGAGTCAAATCAATAAGGGTCATGTCCTGGTCCATCATATAATACTCTCTAACGAGCTTACCATATGATTCGAGAAGTGATTGAAGAACCAAGTCAACAACCAACTTCCTTAAGACATCGACATTCAACATTCTTAACCTGTCAATGTGTGACTTCATCTTTAAGACGTGTGCACACACAAACTTTCCATCTTTGTGTCTTATTGCCAATAGGGTTTGAGTGACCTTTAAATTTTCAAGTCTTCGAACACATGGGTCAGGGAGAATTATTGGAGGAGGTGGAGGAAATGAAGTGTGATTTCCATTTCCACAAGCCAATCATGGAACATCATCTTCATGTGGAAAACCTTTTCCAATGGATTTAGGAAGACCATAGTTGTCAGACTTTAACATCTACAAACAGGAGAAATTTCAAGTTAGTTGATTGAATCGTTAATGAAACACCCAAATGAGACATTAAGGCTAGGATCCAACACAACATCCAACAAATTGGAAGAGGGATGCTGTAATCCAACTTGCAGAACATTTGAAGGTAAGTGAATGACGATTCACTAATTTTCCACCATGAAAAAAACGAAAAAGAATTTAAGTCTTAAATGTATTGAAAACTCCTAGATCTTTTAAGATTCATTGAACTTTTCAATGGCATGTTTAAATCTCGATATGCCCCTCGATTTGTGACTGGGATGCCGAGGATCACAAAATAGGGTGTGAATAACCATGCAAATATACATGGTGCCCCCAATGTTACAGTCACCTATTCGATGTGCCGGTTAACCACACACGCTCCATTGAACTATGACAACCATTGAGTCACCCTTTGCCACCTTTGCATAGAACCCAATTAGTGTGCCGGTTAACCACACACGCTCCACTAACATCTTAGCAAGGGTACAAAGTGTAATTTCATGGAATTGCATCAATTCATTTTTGCCAAAAGTAACTAAGATTGGGAATTTTGTAAACATTTAGCTAGTTTATTTTTCATTATACTTTTAATGAGGACAGGGTTTGTCCTATCCTACCCGTTCGGCTAACGACCCTCCACCAATTAAGTAAGCGGTGGGTGAGACTCGACACCCATTAAACGACCATTTTATAGGCCATAACCTTATACCCCCTCATAAATCGGCTTTGTGAATGAGGCCTACTAACGGTAAGACTAGCATTTAAGTTATACATATATAATATTAGACTTTTAATGTTATACATAGTATAAGGGTGTATTTTACACTTTTAAAATACTAGGTGGTTTAATTTTATAAATTACACTTTTAATTTCATCAAATATAAACCAAATGATGATGGATTTATTAACTTTCTTTTAAATATACTTTTAATTAACTTAATAAAACCAAAATGGTGAAATTTGAACTTTTCAAAACTAGGGTTATAGAATTTAACATTTTAAAATTAAACTTTTAATCAAAATTTCAATTCCAAAACTTGAGGGCAAGTTTTGAAACTTTTCAAAACATAAGCAAGAACATTCTAGATCAAATTACAAATAATAATAATTAACCAATTAATTATCTAAATATGACCTAATTCAGTTTCTTGCAAGATAATCTATCAAATAATTCAAATAAATCAAGTTTATCACATAAGGCAACGATTATCTAATTAATTTGACAATTATCTTCTATTTTGGTAATGATATCTTTTAAATTAAAAAATTAATTTAACCTAATCCCTTAAAATTTGAAATTATGGGATGGGATAATTCAAAATCTTTAATTACCAAATTTAAGCACTTAAAAGATAATTACAAGATATGACATTTATCCAAATCCCTGAAAAATAGGATCTTATCTTGGGGATGGAGGCAAATTTTGAAATTCAAGGGTTGGATGACCCTAGAATTCGAAAAGTTGGAGGCTAAGGAAAGGGTTTAGGAAACCCTAACCAATTTCGAAATCTTGGAGGCTAAGGAAAGGGTTTGGGAAACCCTAACCAAATTTCGTGAATCAGGGTTCAAGAACCCTAATATCAAAAATTCATGCCTCCTAGGGTTTAGTGGTCATAAACCCTAATTTTTCAAGTTCATAAATTTGTATAATGCTAATTGAAAACAAAAACCAATGGCTCTGATACCACTGATGGGTTTTAAACAAACAATCATATGTGTGCATGCAACCCTAGAGTTGGATCTATGTTATCACTATTAGTTATACAACATTATGAACATGTGAAGAACCCTAACAAGCTTCTAGGGATTTCGAAATTCACAAAGAAAGATGAAATACATACCTCTTGTTGTTATATTGGAATAACAACTTAAATCTTGAATCTTTTTGTCTTTGAAAGCAAGCGCCACAAGTGTCGGGCCTCTAATGGCTCACAAACAAACCTAGCAACCAAGGATTACTATGGAGAGAGAAGGGAAGTGGAAAATTTGGATCTAAGCCTCTCTTGGAGTGCCTTAGCCGAAATCCAACCCTATAGGGGTTTATATAGGTGATAAGGAAGGTTTAGGATAAGGCAGGTGTATCTTAGATAACCCTAATCCCTTAACTTCCTCCCTAAGGCTTCCAAGGCACCCTTAGAGCCCAAGGAAACCCTAGGACACTCTAGATTTCGTTCCCACCTATAAGGGAGGTTCTAGAATGCTTCAATGCTCAACTTTGGAACATTGTCACCTTTAGTCCGTGCACTTTCAGTTAATTCCTTTAATCCTAAAATTAATTCCAAATTAATTTCTGATTAAATATTAATTAAACAATATGATTTCTAATAAATATATTATATCCATAATACATTAATAAATCATTTATCTTGATTTCAAATTAATTTATTAACCATGTAATAAATTAATTAATCATTCTTCTCTCTCCAACAATTATCCTATTCCATTGCCAGGTTTGAAGGCAACCTAAAAGGACCATGCACAACTGGGTCAAGTACTTACCAAATATGGTTATGGGCTTAGACACTAATCCATTAGTATTTTCAGTATGGTGAAGCTACGCACTAGGCCAGTCGGTAGTTCAAGTATCGGTGAGGGGTCAGGCTCGGGCTCTGGAACCGGGCAGCTAGACGAGAAGACAAGGGAGTTCATTTCGTCTGAGGTCACACGCAAGTGTATAGACTACCAGGAGCTGAATAAGGTAACAATGAAGAACCGTTATCCCCTCCCGAGGATTGATGATTTGTTTGACCAGCTACAGGGCGCATCTTGGTTCTCCAAGATTGATCTGTGATCGGGTTATCACCAGATGCGAGTCAGGGATGAGGATGTGCTGAAGACAACTTCTAGGATTTGCTATGGTCACTATGAGTTTGTGGTGATGTCGTTTGGGCTCACCAATGCTCCATCCATGTTCATGGACCTCATGAACCGCATGTGCAGACCGATACTAGATCGGTCTGTGGTAGTCCTCATCAATGATATATTGGTTTACTCCAAGACTCAGGAGCAGCGTGAGGAGCACCTGAAGGAGGTGCTGGAGACACTGAGGAGGGAGAGACATTTCACAAAGTTCTCAAAGTGTGAGTTCTGTCTGTGTGAGGTGTAGTTTTTGGGGCACCTTGTCAACCAGAAGGGTATTCTGGTCGATCAACCAAGATAGAGGTCGTGATGTAGTGGGAGTTTCTGAGGTCTCCAACTAAGATTCAGAGTTTTCTTGGTCTAGTGGGTTATTACCGGAGATTTATCCAGGACTTCTCTAAGATCGCTCTCCCTTTGACCCGACTGAACAAGAAGTCGGTGACATTCCGCTGGGGGTCTGAGCAGCAGGCAGCCTTCAAGACTCTCAGACAGCGGTTATGCGAGGCACCGATTCTGACTTTGCCGGAGGGATTCGATGACTTCGTGGTTTACTGTGACGCTTCGATCACAGGCATGGGCACGGTATTGATGCAGCGGGGTCATGTGATAGCATACGCTTCGAGGCAATTGAATCCTCATGAGGCTAACTATCGGATGCACGATTCAGAGCTGGGGGCATTAGTTTTCGCCCTCAAGATTTGGCGGCATTACCTCTATGGGGTTCGTTGTACCATTTGCACGGACCACAAGAGTCTGAGATACCTCATGGATCAACCGAATCTGAACATGAGGCAACGTCAGTGGTTAGATGTGGTGAAGGACTACGACTATGAGATCCTTTACCACTCGGGCAAGGCCAATTTGGTGGCTGATGCCCAGAGCCGCAAGGCAGTGGCGGCTCCGATTCGAGATATATGTCTGAGGATGACAATGATTACTCCATTGTAGGAGCATATTAGAGAGGCGCAGGTTGAGGGCCTGAAGGAGGAGCGCTGGAAGTGCGAGCGGATAATAGGCAATGTGGCCTCATTTGATTACGACATTCGTGGGTTGTTGACCCTGCATGGGAGGGTCTGGGTTCCGTACTGGGGAAAAATACGACAGGTTCTGATGGATGAGGCCCATAAGTCGAGGTTCTCCATCCATCCCGGGGTGACGAAGATGTATCGAGATCTTCGCACTAATTACTGGTGACCATGTATGAAGCGGAATGAAGCATGGTATGTGGAGAGGTGCTTAACCTGCAGGAAGTTCAAGGACGAGCACCAGCGACCCCATGGAAAGATGCAGCCGTTGGATATTCCCGTGTGGAAATGGGAGGATATCACCATGGATTTCATCACCAAGCTTCCCAGGACCGCATGTGGAGTAGATTCGATATGGATCATCATGGATCGGTTGACCAAGAGTGCTCATTTCATCCCGATCCAGGAGAGTATATCAGCTGAGAAGCTGGCTGAGATCTACATG
The DNA here is from genome assembly GCF_002870075.4 of Lactuca sativa. Taxonomy (NCBI): domain Eukaryota; kingdom Viridiplantae; phylum Streptophyta; class Magnoliopsida; order Asterales; family Asteraceae; genus Lactuca; species Lactuca sativa. Next base: position 39,687,252 of record NC_056626.2, on the reverse strand, counting down.
CGTGAGATAATGGCACAGCATGGAGTGTCTGTCTCGGTGGTGTCAGACCGAGATGTCCGTTTCACTTCCAGATTTTGGAATCGGTTTCACGAAGAGATGGGTACTCATCTCCACTTCAACACCGCTTTCCACCCTCAGACGGACGGATGGAGTGAGAGGACGATACAGACTCTCAAGGACATGCTACGCGCATGTGTCTTGGATTTCGGTGGCAGTTGGGATACGTATCTTCCGTTACCATAATTTTCGTATAACAATAGTTACACGCCAGAATAGACCGACCTCCCTTCGATATGCTCTACGGGAGGAAGTGTAGGACCCCAATGTCTTGGGGCGAGGTCGGTCAGAGAGTCATGGGGAGTACTGAGGTAGCACTCAAGACTACAGAGAGGATCCAGCAGGTCTGGAGTAGGCTCCAGACTGCTCAGAGTCGACAGAAGAGTTATACCAATAAGCGGCATTCACACTTGGAGTTTCAGGTGGGCGACATGGTCCTCCTGAAGGTGTTACTTTAATCTCATAAGGAGCTTCATATCGTAATGATGGGACGGACATTAACGTATAATCAATTTCATTTATCCTATATGCTTATGTCATTTGTGGTGGCATAATCAATAACCTATTAGTTAAATTTAAGAGTCAAATGCATTTTTGATCCCCAAGTATAGTTGGGTTTTAAATTTTGCTCTTAAAAGGTCTTATTTTGCAATTTTGGTCCCAAAAGTGTGGTGATTTTACTTAAAATAGGGACTAAATGTAACATCTGGGATTTGCAGGTATTAATATTATTTATTTTATTGAATAATGGGTTGTTGTCGGTTTAGGCCAGGATAGTTGGGCCTTAAGCTTTGGGCTGCGAAAGGCATTACGCGGGGTGTACCATGCTAGGTACGCGTCGCGTACTCAAAAGGACGGGGTGGGAAGGCCATGCACATTCGCCCAACATACCAAAGGTTATGCGCAGCGTACGCGTGCAGGTTTTAAAACCCTAACTTTTAGGCTTTGATCCCTATTTAAAGGAACTTATGCCTTTGGTCCAGCATCCCTCTCACCCTTATACATCCACCACGAAAACCCTAACCCACATTTGTGTATTCTTGTGATTTGGAAGCCACGTGAGAGCATTTTAGGGATGTTTTGGTGTTTAGAAGAGAAAGGAGTTTGAAGAAAGAGCAAGGATTCAAAAGGAGCTTGTAGATCCAGAAGATTAGCATCATTTCTGACTCATTTAAGGTATCAAGCTTCAAACTTGATCATTGCCTGTTTAGATTTGATTTTGGGGTGTTTTGGGTCACTTTTGGACTCCATTGTTGAGGTTGCTTGAGTCTTGATAGTTTTAGAACATAAGAGTTGTCCTTTTGGGCTCTTAGAAGCACTTAGAGTAATAAAAATCGGACCTTGATGGTTAAGCCACAACCATGCAAGTGTTTGATGGTAATAAATCCTTTTAAAAGGACAAAAATCATGTTTTGACCCCAACCATGCATGCAAGCACATAAAGTTTGTGACTTTATGGATTAGGAGGTCTTAAAGGACCTAGATCTACATTTTGGACGTAAAGACTTAATCAATTAAGTCACAAATGAAGTCCCAAGGAAGATGGCCAGTACGCTAAGCCTACACCCTGGTACGCTACACGTATTGGGTAAACTCCCCATTTGCGGTCAAGACCAGCTTACGTTGGGCGTACGTGCCGGGTATACCGCGCGTACGCATGCAGAGTGGCTACCTTGGGCTTTTTGGGCCTTAGAGGGTTGGGCATGGACTATTGGGCCCCGTGGGACACTGTGGGGTATAGTTCTGGGGCTGGGAATTTGGAATTAGAAGTGTTGGGCCTTTTGGACCATTTTGGGCTAAAGACTTATTAGAATGGTGAAAAGGCCCATTTGAAGGGTTGGGCCTAATTTAGAAAATTGGGTCATTAGTGGGCCCATAGAGAGCCTTTGATGGGCCATGGGTGCATTGGATTAAATAAGTTAGAATTGGGCCTTAGGGATGGTATATGTTATGCTAAGGGGGTAAAATGGTCATTTTACCCTAAGTAGTGTTATAGATTCTGATTGAGTGTTATTATGATTATGGTAGCCGGGAGTCATCGGAGCAGCTGATAGAGATTACTTCCTATGAGATTTGACACTCAACTTTACGAGGTGAGTTACCTTCCAGTAGAACTGGGTCTAAGGCCTCAATGTCGGTCCACTAGTAGAACCTTGTAGTTAGATGATTGTATGTGTGATAATTGTCTTGTATGCCATTATCTGTTATGTTCTATGTTCCAGTATGTTATGATTCTATGTAGTAGTGGTAGGGGTGAAATAGTCCCCGATATCCGGTTGAAATAGACCAAAGGGGAGGCCAGAACCCAGATATGCTAGGCAGGTATCCGGTTAAAATAGACCGGAGGGGACACCAGCACCTAGATATGCTAGGCAGTTATCCAGTTGAGATAGACCGAAGGGTAGGCCGGCACTCAGATATGTCTGGCATGATATGTTATTGTATGGTATGTGGTATGATGGGGGAACTCACTAAGCTTTGTGCTTACGCTTTTCAGTTTTGGTTTCAGGTACCTCTTCGTCGAAGGGGAAGGAAATGGCACAGTAGCAGCGCATCACACACACATATGAATCTGCATTTTGAGATCCATGAGATTGTACTCTGACATTATTATTATTCCACAACATATTTATGATATTTGACTTATGAGATTATGGGTTGATATGATATTGATGACCTTTTTCAGTAAACTATTTTATAAGTTACTTAATTAAAAATGAAATTTTGGGTCGTGATTTCTGGGGTGTTACACTAAAAGTGAAAGAGAAAACTTTTAAAAAGAAATACTGAAAAAATCTAACTATACTCAGAACCAAAAAATGTAATTAGTAACTTACATACCAATTACTCTAATGTTTTGAGAACACTATTATTCCCTAGAGATTTGTTCTACACTACATTCCTTGGAGATTTGTTCCGCACTACATTCCCTGAAGATTTGTTCCGCACTGAATATTTACGAATTACTCTAATGTTTTGAGAACACTATTATCTTGATCGTCTTCAAGATAACAAATGAATGGTTTTGACTTATTTAAAAATAAAATTTTTACTCTGTATTTTTAGGACGTTACAATAGGGCCTTTAATGACACACAATGTTTGTCATAACTATGTAAGTAAATGCATGTCCTAAGCTTATGACCGACAAATGTGTGTTGTCTTCATTTATTATTGGGGATTTAATGATACAAATTTTCTTGTCATCTGTACCCTTTATGACATGCAATGTGTGTTATTAAAAGGCTATTTTCTTGTAGTTGATTATCACATCATTCATGGACGATTGTTAGTAAAAAGCTTCTAACTTGATCATGGATTTCATAGATCTAGATATTTGTCATATTTTCCACTTTTTGTTCGGTTTAGTGCATAAAGTTTAGATCTTGAAAGTTTGTGACATTGTTATGGATAAAGCTGGAAACTTTATCCTTCTAAACATCATATTGATTCAAATCAGAAGGTTGGAGACTTGGACTTAATGGACTAAGTTGATAAAGATGTATTTTTGGTCCCTTTGAGAATTTAAGACTAGATCTCGGTTGTTTGGACCATCCTAATGGATAAAGTTGGAAACTTTATCCATTATGGAGCTATTAGGTAGCAAATCTAAGCTTTGAGTGAAATAAGTGCTTAATATGGGTATTGGAGCTTGAGGCAGTACGTCATGCATAATTCAGGCTATGCCTCGCATAGCCTAAATGAGGCTCGTTTTGTCTGGATTGAAGCTTTACACCCAGCATGGAGCTAGAGTACGCATCGCATAGGTCAACAAAGGGTTGACCGTTGACTTTTTGACTAGTTGATTTTTGGTCAAGTATGAGGGGTTTAACACTTGGAAGGGGCAAAATGGTATTTTTCCCAAACAAAGGTTAGCCCTATTATTTTGGACCTATTAAGTTGGAAAATTTCCTTAATTGTTAATTGGGGTTGTTTTGGTTGTGTGTAGAGTGAGGAGCTTTTGATCAGCAACTCGAGTGTGTGTTTTACCCGACTATCGTTTGAAGTGAGTCTTCTCACTATACTTATGGGTTGAAGGCTCTAATACCGACCCACCAAATTGTGTTATGTAGAATGCTAGTTGTCTTTGTGACTATTGCAAGTAAGATTGGGTTGAAATAAACCTCAGAGTTGGGCTAATGATTGTTTGTTGGGTTGAAAGAAACTCCAGGGTTGGGCCCCTTATTGTATGTTGGGTTGGAATATACCCCAGGGCTAGGCCCAATGATATGTATGATATGTTGAATTTTGGGGAACTCACTAAGTTTTATGCTTACGGTTTGTGTTTAAAATGTTTTTAGGTACTTAAGGTTTCAAAAGGAAGGGTACGGCTTGATCACACTACATTCACTAGAGATTTATTTCGCACTGAATATTTACAAATTACTCTGATATTTTGAGAACAATATTTGTTGGGATTAAAACCCTAATCGTGATTTGATGAACAAGATGTGGAAAATAAGAACAAACACAAATAAGAAGATATGTCGAATGATCACTCGATTTATTCAAAACATGAGGAATAGATTACACTTTCAGAATAGACTAAAGAATATAACTCTACATAAGAAACCTCACAATGATTGGTGGCTACATTTTGCCTCACTCTTAACCCTAATTATGAATAATACATGACTATTTATAGGGAATAGACAAGTCTTGGGCTTTTAACCTACACTTCATCAAGGGGGCCCATTGCCATAATCGATGGAGTACTTTGAAACCCTAAAATCTCCCCCTCGAAGTATGGAATGGATGACAATGCTTCAACTTCCAAAACAAGCATCTAGCAAATAAGAAATGATCTCACAATGAGGAATATTTGAAGCAATCCACGAAACTTGATTCTTCAATAGTCTTCAAAAACGGGTTCTAGGATATATATATATATATATATATATATATATATATATATATATATATATATATAAAAATCAAGCACTAAAGTAATGTCTTTAAACTTCATTTTCTAATGTAATCCCAAAGATCTTCAAGAAAGCCAAATCCGCCATAAAAACACATTTTAGAAAGAACCAAATCACTTGATGTCTTAGAAGAACTCCCCCTCCAAGTCACAATGATCTTCAAATAAGCTAATGATATAAGCCATTAAAAATTATCATGTAACAACCCAAATTTTAAGATTCGTAATACCACTTGATCAAGAAAATACTAGAAGTTGGAGATATAACAAGGTCTTAGAAGAGCTCGACGAAGAACTACTACTATAAAGGCTACTTCTCTGTAAAAGCTTTAGAAGAGCTCGATGAAGAACTGCTACTATAAAAGCTACCTTCATAATTCTAGCACAAGCTTTATAAAAAATCTTCAAATTTGAAAAGTCAAAAATCCAATTTCGAATGACCATACCAAATTCTCCCCCGATTTATAATCAAAAACATGATTATAAAGCCTTCAAATGGTCATGAGAATGATCTTGAATGGATAAAAAAAATTCTATGCTCCCCCGTGACAAAATGATTAAAACGATGAAGTATAAAATACGAAAAGGTCGAGAAAATTTGACGTTATTGCGAAAAACGACTTTCCGAATCGTCAAGACTTAATGGAATCCTTAACTTTCTGTTCGCGAAAAAAATATGTGCGTTAAAAAATCCAAAACTTTTCACCAGCCCTTAAATTTGCAAACTTTTCGAAAGATGGGCTGAAACTATCACACTGCTGAAAGATAGGGGACATAAATAGTAATTATGCATCATACTCCCCTTCATCTGTAACAATTTCTGGAAATGGACCAAAACAGCCAAATCACGCAAAGTACAGGGACCAGAATTATCAAAACACTGAAGTTGCAGGGACCAAAAAGAAACGTTACTATCTTCTTCCATAATATATCGACGAATGAATGAACACAACGACTTTATACGAATCCAAGAAATCAACAACCATTTACCCTTTCGTTCCAAGCACAAGATGCGAATCCAAGCACATTCGTAGTTGATTCGCAAATGATCTCAGTGCTCAAAACGAATCTAGTCTAGTCAATTTCCAATTGCGAGGGGAGTACGAATCTTGACCCAATTTCAACTGCGAATCCACCCTATTCGCAGTTCCAATTGCACAAAGTCAACCACGATTCCTTGACCTTTCTCTTAATCGATAATAGCCCAAAGTGAATCTCCAGTGAAACAAAATCTAGTCACAGGTTCATTGTCGAGTAAACAGGGGAGAAGAACGAGTGTGAGCCGAACGTTCGCAGGTAACATTATTTTGACTTTTCGTTTGACTGTTGTTCTTCCCAATTGAGTACCAATTCTGAGACCCATTACACGTAAACAATATGAACAACGAATCATGAAGTTGCAAACAGATTAGAACATCACAATTTCAATTTTGACTTGACAATTGCGAATAAGCACACAACCACCCCGATTTCGTTCGTTCACGTGCCACTTCCGATTACAATTTCAATTTCGAATTCATTTGTTCGCATCACATAATCGATTTTGATATAAGCCCCAATTCCAAGACCCATTTCACAGCGAACCTGTTTATGAAGACCCAATTCTGTTTTAGTTCCGAATGCTACCAAATGGAACGCCGATTACGATTCACATGACATTCGTATTGATTAAATTCACAGATGAAATCATACGATCCAATTATGACTTTTATTTCTTTGATCATCAACATCAAAACTCAATTTTGTTCATCCAATCTTCGCTGTTCATCACTAGCGGTCGAAATAGCAATATAACAACCATCAAATCACACTTTCAAAATCGATTTCCCGATCAAGAAGATTTATCACAACCATAACAAACGATTGACCATAATTGATGTTAAATAAATCATACAGCTTGGATTTTGATTGTTAGACTCCAACAAGACTATATTACGATTATTGAAAAAAAATTGTGCGACAGGTGAGAACAGGAAATAGAAACAATCACCAAAAAATTTTGTTGGGATTAAAACCCAATATCCTTAGTCGATAGCCACAGATGTTGAAATTGACAAACAAGAATGATTTAATTAAGCACAGAACAAGACGCAATCGTAGACTCAAATGTAATTTCAGGACCAAAGAAAAGAAAAATGGATCGATAATAACATGCGGACCATAAACAGTGAACGACCAAGAGATTGGGCCAGATCAAAATCATATTCGAATGGATCCAATTGGGTCAAAACAAATAACTAAAATCAATTGATTTTTGAATTAAAGGGGTGTTTGGCTTAGCTTTTCAAAGCCAAAAGTTCTTTTTGGAAAAGAAAAAAAAAGCAAAAGATGTTTGACAAACTACTTTTAGAAGCTATTTTTGAAGTTTTTACATAAGGAAAATGAACTTTTTGGAAAAGTCAGGAAATCCTGACTTTTTGTAACTTTTCCAAAAAGGACTTTTGGAGTTTGAAAAGCTAAGCCAAACACCCCCTAAGCTAAGAGACAGATCCAATATGAACAGAAGAACGAATTAGATTAAAAAAATACCAGATGAATAGTAGAATAATTCATAAATCTACATGAACAGTAGCTTGAACAAAAATCTTGATTCCAATCTGCCAAAACACCAATAATCTTCAATAAATTGTGCAGAAAATGATCAAATCAAGAATCGATACTTCAAAAATCAATAGATCTTCAAAGACCCGCTCTGATACCACTTGTTGGGATTAAAACCCTAATTTTTATTTGATGAACAAGATGCGGAAAATAAGAACAAACATAAATAAGAAGATATATCGAATGATCACTCGATTTATTCAAAATATGAAGAATAGATTACACTTTCAGAATAGACTAAAGAACCTAACTCTACATAAGAAACCTCACAATGTTTGACGGCAACATTTTGCTTCACTCTTAACCCTAATTATGAATAATACATGACTATTTATAGGGAATAGATAAGTCTTGGGCTTTTAACCTACGCTTCATCAAGGGGGCCCATTGCCATAATCCATGGAGTACTTTGAAACCCTACAATATTATTATGATCATCGTTGAGATAATGAATGAATGGTTTTGACTTATTTAAAAATGAAATTTTTACTCGGTATTTTTGGGACATTACAAGTTGGGATTAGAGCCTCGGTTTGAGGGACTCCGGTACACTTTCGGGTGTGACTGAACTCAAACTAAGGAATTGTTGAACTTTTTGAAATAAAATAGTTTTTCTAAAAATGTTTCTACAAAGAAAATGGATGTGATGAGTGTAATAAACCGAGCTCAAGTAAGTATTTCCTAAATACCCATACATGTGTTATGCTTATTGTTTTGGTATGAATATATAAGAATTACATGTTAGATTAGGGCTAAGGATCTTCTTAGGATTGCATGATAGAAATCTAGGATAAATGTCTCCATATATGCCTATTAATTGAGCTTTTGGAACCACATGCTAGTATGAATTTTAGATGTTGGATAGAATGACCTGATTTGTGATGCTTTGTATCCTAGGAGGAATTGGATGTTATGGCAGATTTGGAATCTATGTTGGTGGAAATGATTGCTAAGTGTATTCTTTAAAAATGGTATACAATTAGGATCATACAGCCCTAGAAGCACTGATTTGGCCTTATTTCTTGTTCCTTGTCTGGTTGTGGGCTTAAGGTAGAATCATTCATTCGACAGTCTATGTGATCCAATATTTTGTATAATTTTCATGCATAAGGCAACCGACAGTGTTGGTAGAAGTTCATAGCATTGCAAAAGCAAGTTAGTTGGGGGATGTCGTTTTATGGCCTATAGAGTGCTACTGTCTGAATGTTACTTGATTTTGTGCTTTGTGGGACCCATACTGATGTAAGCTAATTATTAATTGAATATGTCAAGTTACATGCTACAAGGTTTAAATAGTTCTAGAATGATTGTTTATCCCTATTGCACAACTCTCGTTTGAGTCTAACATTTATATGGTTGGGTCTTTTTTCAAAATATTATTTGAGTTTTGTTGCATGTAATTGTATTCATGAAGTAGTTAGCTGATATTAGTAGGGGTTCTTCAGCAGCTGATGGCAGGGTGAGGTGGGAATCCTGGGAGAGCCTAGGAAGTGCCTGTTGGATTAGATGTCTAAGCCCATAACTATTATTGGTATGTACTTGACCCGAGATTAGCATGGTCCGTTTGGGTTGCATATCATCAGGACGATTTGTTAGGATGGATTCTTGAGAGAAGGTTATATATATGATTTATTAATATATTATAAGTTATAATATATTAATATGAAATCATATGTTTTAATTAGTATTGATTAATAATTAATTTGGAATTATTTTGTGATCAAAAGAGACTAATTAAATCTATGGGGACTAATTATGGTAATTAGTTATATTTATATTTATATGTGATGGGCTTATGATCCATGTTGGACCAAGTTTATGTATGGATACATAAAGAGTTGGGCCACATGAACCATGGATCATAAACCCATGGGTATGGTTTTGGGTTATACCCATGACCCTTGAAATCCAACATATAAATGCATGTTCTTAACCTAAAAAATGCCTACATGCATGTTCTTGGAGTTCATGCGTGTTTTGGGTGCATGGAATTCTTTCTCAAGTTCCACCTTTGTCCATGATGTGTTGTGATTCCATTTGAGGCTTACACACTATTAGGGCTAAGCTTTTAAAGGCCAAATTCATCAAGTTCTACAAGCTACATAAAGAGGTAAACTTCTAACTAGTATTTTATGTAGTTTATATCATTTTTATGCTAGTTGTAGGATTAAAGCTTTGGAGAAAATATTGCATGTATAATTAGAGAAAACATAGATCCAAAGCTTTTAGGGTTGTATATGCACCATAGGATGTTGTAGTATACTAAAACCCAACAGTGGTATCAGAGCCATGGGTTGTTTTCTATTATACTTGATGTTTTATAAGTTTTCAAAGCAAGAAAATCGAAAATTTTTCCTTCTGCCCAGTGAACTCGCCGATTCCACTGGGTGACTCGCTGAGTAGGTCAAAGATGGCCTTGAACTCGTTGAGTGCAATAAGCAACTCGACGAGTTGGCAGTCCAAACATCGGATTTTCGAGTTTTTTGGCCCGTTTTGGATTAGGATCATTACCACAAAATGTTTTTGTTCATTGTGAGTAAAAATCTTCTAACTTGATCATGGATTTCATAGATATAGATATATTTGTCATATTTGCCACCTTTTAGTCATTTTAGTGCATAAAGTTTAGATCTTGGAAGTCTGTGACCTTGTTATGGATAAAGTTGGAAACTTTCTCCATCTAAACATCATATTAATTCAGATATGAAGGTTGGAGACTTGGACTTAATGGATTAAGTTGAGAAAGATGTATGTTTGGTCCCTTTGAGACTTAAAGACTTGATCTTGGTTGTTTGGACCATCCTAATGGATAAATTTAGAAACTTTATCCATTATGGAGCTATTAGGAACCAGATATGAGCTTTGAGTGAAAGGTCTTCATGAAATATGTGCTTAATGTGAGTATTGGAACCTAAGGCAATACGTCATGCATAATTCAGGCTACGCCCTATGTAGCCTAATTGAGGCCTATTTTTCTGGATTAAATCTTTATGCCTAGCGTAGAGCTAGAGTACGTAGCGTGTAGCTCTGTTATTTTTGGGCCTGTTAAGTTGGAAAATTTCCTTAATTGTTGATTGGAGTTTTTTTGGTTATGTCTGGAGTGAGGAGCTTTTGATAGCAGCAGCTCGAGTGTGTGTTTTGCCCGACTATCGTTTGAGGTGAGTCCTATTACTATACTTATGGATCAATGGCACCAATGATGGCCCATTGGATTGTATTATGTAGATTGTTAGCTGTCTTTGTGACTCTTTCATGTATGATCGGGTTGAAATATACCCTAGGGTTGGGCGCATAGTTGTATGTTGGGTTGAAAGAAACCCCAGGGTTGGGCCCATTATTGTATGTTGGGTTGGAATATACCCCAGGGCTAGGCCCAATGATTTGTATCGAATGTGTTATTTTGGGGAAATCACTAAGTTGTATCCTTATGGTTTATGTTTAAAATGTTTTAGGCACTCCTGGTTTCAAAAGGAAGGGATTGGCTTGATCGTACTGCATCCCCTGGAGATTTATTATGCACTGAATATTTACAAATTACTCTGATGTTTTGAGAACACTATTATTCTTATCATCTTTGAGATAATGAATGAAAGGTTTTGAATTATTTAAAAATTAAATTTTTACTCGCTATTTTTGGGATGTTACAATAGAGGATTTAATGACATGCAATATTTGTCGTAAATGTGTAAGTAAATGCATGTCCTAAGCTTATGACACGCAAATGCATGTCATCTTCATTTATGATTGGGGCTTTAATGACACAAATGTGTTTTTCATCTGTACCCCTTTATGACATGCAATGTGTGTCATTAAAAGTCTATTTTCTAGTAGTGGATAATCCTTCATCAAAAATCAAAGGCTTCAAATTCAATAGAGCATTTATTGTCATGGGTGAAACGATGATAAGAGATTAAGTTTTTAATAATATTGGGATTAATGAGATTTTAATATAGATATAATGGGCAATGAGGAGTGGATGAATTGAAAGTGGAATGTCTTCTAATACTTACAAATATTTGGAAATCGTCACCAACTAATAAAGAAGAGGCAAACAACTATTAAAAGAAAACAAATTGTGATATACTTTCATTAGCATAAGGATGGGAGGTTTCACTAGAGTCCATAAACGATTATTTATTGCCCCCGATCATTTAATGAAATAACACTAAATAGTTGAGGAAGAGCCGTCAGTTGTTCTTGAGTCGAGTTGTTAATCCATGACCACTGAGTCTTGACATGATTTTAGGTCACAACAAAAGCATGGTTGGTGGAGGTAGTCACAGCAAAAGGTAGGGTCGTAGGAATCATTTATTTATCCGAGATCATGTTGGGTTGGTGATGGTTTCATTTTATTTACTTATTTTTATAGTTTATTTTAGCATATTTCATTCATAATTTAGCTAATCTTCATGCATATTTTCCTTTTTGTTATTTTATGACTATTTCGGGTACTTTCTAGTTTTGTGAGCATAATTGTAGATTTTAAGGAGACGAGTAGAGCAGGATATTTGGGAGGAAAATGGACTTGGAGGACAATGAAGAATCATGGGCTAGAAAACTAATGACGATGATGCAAATCATGGGCTTGTTAATATTTGGAGGCTTGAAGAAGATGGAGTTGTGCTTAAAAGAAAGTGGAGGAACATTTGTGCATTCAGGATTAAAATGATCGGATGAGTACACAAGCTATAGATGACTTAGAAAAGGTGAAATGGGCTAAAATTGAAGAAATCTTGAAGAACAATGGACTATAAACGGATTGGACTCGTTCTAGGCTAGTGGGCTAAGTCATTAGAAGCCCAAATCACAAAGAAGCCCAAATCAGCATGACCTGTGCGGGCTACCCATGCAACATCATGCGGGTCACACGCAGCTTTTGAAAGGCAATTTCAGGAATTCATCTTTTGCTCTATATGGGGAAGGTTGGTGTGCATCTTTTGCATACTTCTTCACATCCGAAAATTGGAGTATTCTCTGGAGTTTTTGGAGGTCTTGGAGCTCTTGAAGAACATCAAAAACATAATATTTTACTCTTTGATTCTTGCTACATGTTGGGTACATAATATTTTTAGTTTGTTTTCTGGAGTTTAGCCATGTTAGGATAAATTAATCTTGGTTGACTTTGGTGAAATTACTTGAATACTTGGTTGAATGTTGAAGAACTCCATGAACCTGTTCTTGAATCTTTATGAGAATGTTTTATGTTTTAGCATCTTCTTGCTACTTGTATGTTTTTATTCATGAGTTTAAATGTATTTGTGGTGATTAGTTGGCTAATTTCTTGATTAAGTAATGGATCCTCAAATTAGCAAGCAACAAGTGGTTCTTGTGTTAGTTTTCACTTCACACAATCACAAAAACATTTTCTCCAACATGGTAGTGAAAGCATTTGACTCCTCTTGGATTTGGTGACTTTTTGATTCTTAATGCTAGTTAATTTTCAATAATTACATGCGTAATGGAAATTATGACTTTAACTAAGGAAATATGTTATGAACTTCTCTAACTATTTTAATAACTAAGAAAAGTCTACGTAATCTCAAGCTTCTTGGATTACTATAACCAAATTAGAGATTTAAGACAAGTATTGCACTTTGAATTCTAATGATATGTTTACCAAATGTTCAAGTGAGGAAACCTTAAGTCAACCATCTTTCTCTCATTGATTTTACATCAATCTCTTGCTTTTGTTGAATTATCTCTTCAAATCTGAGTTTAACTCTAGTTTTCTTTTAAATATTTTAAAAGACCAAAAACCCATATTTTTACTTTTATTGTCATTTTACAAATATTTTTACAAGGTACATTAAGTAACAAATTGAACCAATCTTTGTGGATTCGACCCCTTTACCACTATACATAATTTTAGTGTACAAGATTTTAGGTTATTTATTTTGTTGGCCTCAACAACCACATGTTGTTTGGCCCAATTATAGTTAAGCAGGCTAGTCAGCGTACTGTGTTTGGGGTTGTCGAGCTCAACTGTGTGTTGGGTTAATCTGAGTGTCGGCAATAGGCCCAATGACAAATAAAATGTTTGAAAGGGCATGAAGATTAGTATATGGTGTGTGTGTGGGGGGGATAAGTCAATAGGAACCACTAAACCCCCCATTAATGATGATTGATGTATTATGGCAGGGCAGCGGCACTGCCACGCCCCATGCCTTGTACAAGGTTGGATCAACCTCCACATCCTCCTCTGCATTGAAATCCTTTGCGATAACCTTGATTTACGCATATGTGATATGTGTTTAAGTTGTTGAGGATGATGAACGATTTAAATGGGACAACATGGTTCAACCTCTACTCTTCTAATAAAAGTATGGAATGTGTTTCTAGAATCATGGGAAGATGATATTGAAATCAAATTAAAATATAAATGTAGTCAAATTTGGGGGAGATGTCGTTAAAAAATAGTTTTGATGTAAGTGCAACAATCAGTCACAATCAAATCATCAATAGTAATATTCTGAAGTTCATTGTCTAATTGAATGATCTTGTTATCCTTATTACGATGAAGCAAAGTTTCAAGGCGTCACTGTACATGTCTAGCACTTTCGTTTTTTTAGACTCGTATGAAGTAAAGATTGAGAGATGGTTCCATAGATCCATATCTTCATGATGGAATCAATTTGATTCCATTCAGCTTTGTAAGAAAAATTCATTGCTTTATTGTTTGGCTCATCTAGATGATTAGAAACACCAAAACCTCTACAGTGGGTTTCTTTTAAAGCTCTATCAATGCATTGTAATTGAGACAATTGAGATCAAGAATAAATAGAATATATGATTTGATGTTCGTAATTCCATAAGGTTTCTCAGTTGCCATGAGATGATGATAATAGATATATGAATAAAAAAAAATAAAAGAAATAGTTACAAGGTAAGAGAGCTAATTGCGGCTTGTGCTGCACGAGGGAGAGAGAAGAGATGGTCAATCATGTGTTTTTATGCTCCAATACCATGATAGTTTTGATATGATTTTCATAATGATCATCTCTTACTGAAAATATATATGTAAAATACGTACATGAATACGATGGACTAGGCTATACAGTATCTGCCTTATACATCAACTAAATACAATCCAAATATAGTATGACAAAAAAATCTTATTAGATGAGTTAAAAATCAGTGAAATGTATTTTTTAATGAATATAACCTACTAAACATCGCCTTATTGGAACTATGTACTATTAATACAATAATTTACCATATCAACTATAATAAATAAAGATCTATTTTGCCACATGTCAATTTCTAATGAGTTTTGACAATTGTCATTTGGTGATATTTTTGAAATAAATAATATCCACATGTCAATTCATAGGTTTTTCAATCTTTAAAATTAAAAAACCACATAGTATTTATATATTTAGATATGTAAAGTATTAAATATAATAAATATGATACTCAATTGCAATTAATACATTCCTTTATTTTGTTATTTCAAAATTTTATTTTAAAAAATATTTATTGTTTACATTTTAATATTTAATCTCTTTTTTAATCAACCTGTGTAACACACGGGTTTTACCCCTAGTTAATTATATATATATATATATATATATATATATATATATATATATATATATATATATATATATATACATAGATTCAGGTTCATTTGAGACCATTCCAATTTTGTGAGACCGTGAGACCAAATCTAAAAATAATTTTAAAATGCAAAATAAATGGAAAAATCCAAAAATTCTTTTTTAAATATTATTTTCGGAACTTAAATTAACTAAAAAATAAAACAAATAAAATAAATAAATAAAATCCGTTTTTTTAAAGATACGTGAAATATTCTAAATAGAATATTACATTGACGTATTCTAAAAAAATAATTTTAAAATGCAAAATAAATGAAAAAATCTAAAAATTCTTTTTTTAAATATTATTTTCGGAACTTGAATTAAATAAAAAAAATAAAAAAAATAAAAAAAATAAAAAAAATCCTATTTTTTTTGAAAAATACATGAAATATTCTAAATAGAATATTACACTGTACATATTCTAAAAATAATTTAAAATGCAAAATAAATGGAAAAATTAAAAAAAAAAATTTTAATATTATTTTTGGAACTTGAATTAACTAAAAAAAATTTTAAAAAAAATAAAAATAATAAAAAAATTCGTCTCACGGTCTCACAAAATTAGGTCGTCTCACATAAACCTAACCCTATATATATATATATATATATATATATATATATATATATATATATATATATATATATATATATATATATAAGAATTGACAAATTGTTATCCGTAGGAAGAAATCACATGTTTTGACGAACACCTACTTTGACACCATATTTTAATTGTAACAACTAATAAATTTATTCATTCAAAAGTGTTAATAAGTTTATTTTAGGATTTCAACATAAAAATAAGTCTTGACTTGAACAACGAAGAAAGAGAAGATTTCTAAGATAGGTATTAGGAATTCTTATCCTTGTGTTAAAACTTCAAAAAATTCAATCTATTTTTAATGTAAACTATCTTTTTTTATATAGGAAAAATGACATAAAAGCTCTTAAGTTTTCACCAAAATGTCGGTTTTACCCTTTGACGTGTTTTACGTCCAGTAAAGCCCGAAGTTTTATTTAATTTGTTCATTTTTACACTTGTAGCCGGTTTTTAGGTAACCTACCGGTTACCTAATGCCAGTAAAGCCCTTGAATTTTCAAAAATATTTGGATTCACCCTTAAGTTTTTCAAAAATATTCGGATTTACCCTTACCTTGATTATTATTATTATTATTATTATTATTATTATTATTATTATTATTATTATTATTATTATTATTACGTATTTTTAATACATTTTAATGTATAAAAATATTTTATACATACATTTTTTAAATGTATACAAATATTTTTATTAATATAAATATATTTTTAAAAATATATATACTTGTATTTAGTATTTTTATACATTTGAATTCCCATGTATTCCATTAAAAACGTATTTATATGTTAAAAAAGTATTTATTTGTATATAGTAGGTATAAATATATATTTATTTCATATAAAATATATTATATACATATAAATATAAAATACATATTTATATGGATTATATTGTATAAAAGATATATTTATATGTATTTGTACATATTACTAACTATAAATATGTATTTATTTCATAACTATTTGCATAAGATATTTTTTATACAAATGAAACACATATTTATATCTATTAAATACAAATGAATACGTATTTATATATTTCCAAACATATGTATATGTATTATACACAAATAAAAAGAGTATTTATACATTTAAAGACATATTTATACATTTAAAAATATTTTTATTTGTATTTAACATATATAAATATGTATTTCCTCTATATAAAAACTATAGTATGCATATAATTATGAAATAAATACATATTTATACTTGGTAATGTACAATTACATCTAATTATATCTTTTATGTAATATAAACCATATAAATATGCATTTTTATATTTATATGTATATAATATATTTTTATATGAAATAAATAAATAAATAAATAAATAAATAAATAAATATATATATATATATATATATATATATATATATATATATATATACCTACTAAATACAAATAAATATATTTTTAACATATAAATACGTTACTACAGGAATACATGGGGTTTCAAATGTATATAAATAGTAAATACAAGTATATATATTTTTAAAAATATATTTATATTAGTAAAATATTTTTATGCATTTAAAAATGTATGTATAAAATATTTTTATACATTTAAAAATGTAATAATAATAATAATATAATAATATAATAATAATAATAATAATAATAATAATCAAAATAAAAATCAATGTAAGGGTAAATTCGAACATTTTTGAAAACTTAAGGGAAATCCGAATATTTTTGAAAAGTCAATGGCTTTACTGACATTAGGTAACCGACAGGTTACCTGGAAACCGGTTATAAGGGTAAAAATGAACAAATTAAACAAAACTTCGGGTTTTTTTGGACCTAAAACACGTCTAAGGGTAAAACCGACATTTTTATGAAAACTTAAGGGCTTTTATGTCATTTTCCCTTATATATATATATATATATATATATATATATATATATATATATATATATATATATATATATATATATATATATATATATATATATAATTTAAATGTACATGACTTATTGGTTGTGATGTGATGTTCTAATATATTATATGAGTGACACAAACGGATCACCAACTTTTTGTTATCTAAAAATGTTTGTCTTTTACACATTTACATCATCACATGTACTTAGGAAAAAAAATTGAATTCAAAGTATTTGGGAAGTTACAAGAAAATTTTGACCCTGTTTTGTAATTCTGTCTTTTCTTGTTTTGGAATAATGTTTTTCTTATATTTCCACATATCATCATATCAATGGTGTTTTTTATGGATTGATGGCTTGTAGAAAGAATTCTTTCGGCTTGTTTCTCCTTCATCAGCTTCTTAGTCCTTTTAAACCTTGTGTTGAAACTTACATAAACTTGCATAAAGTTGGAAGACATGAGATCCCATGGGGGTATCGTCATAACATCATAACTTCCGAAGTGATATTTAAGAATATCAACGTTATCTGCTACGATCCGGATTAGACCAATTCATCTGATGAAGATGAGCCAGATTGTCCAAGAAGTAAATATTCCAGCCGGCGATGGTGGTGCTATATTTATTTAAATGTGGTTGTTTTTTTTTTCCATTGAGAACCAAAAGCATAACCGAGCTATACAATCAAATATGATATAAAGGCTAAAAAGGAATTTTTATAATTATCAAATAATAGTAAATTAGTAATTTTGTACTGAAATTAAATTATAACAAAATAAAATTAAATCATACTTGACTAATAGCATATGTTTGAGCATGATCTATGTAAGACACTAACACTAATGTTAAAATCATTTGTTAGGTTGATTCCATTTATGAAAACATCAAGGAAATCGTTCAAAGTGTATTTATGGTTTTTTAAAAACCAACATGTTTTCATATTCGGTGTGTTATAAGGATTGTCGGGAACTTATACAATTCAGTATAATTGAATTCCTTTCTTTTAGAGTACGAATTGTGATTCAATTATAATTACCAAGCAAAAAAAACATATAATTACAAAGGAAAAATATACATAACGAATGATAGAAGATAGGAAATATTAAATCGGGGTGGTTGAGGTTCATGCTTGTCACAATTACCTAATATTATAGATTCGTATGTATGTATCTATTTCTCAAGCTATAATAGCTGAAGCACTTTTTGTTAGAGTTTGAGTTTCGGATATCAACGAAAAAAAACATCATAAATGGTCCCGTGTTTTTATGAAATCCGACGTTTGTTCCTTAAGTTCAAAAAATCTCACAAATTGTCCATATGGTTTCAAAACTTTTGATATTCAGTCCGTTAACTTTTGTTCGTTAAATGAAAGACATATTCATCATTTCACTACCATATGGACCGTTCATGAAGCTTTGTCTTTTATATATATATATATATATATATATATATATATATATATATATATATATAACACATAAAAGGGTCCCACTCTCTCTTTCTCTCACTCTCTCTGTGACAAAGCTTCATGAATAGTCCCTGTGATACTGAAATGTCGAAAATATTTTTCAGTTGACAAACAAAACATAACGGAATGAGCAATAATGACCAAACATCAAAAGTTTTGAAACCACATGGACCATTTATGAGATTTTTTGAACTTAGCGACTGAACGTTTGATTTTAGAAAAGCAAGGGGACAATTTATGATGTTTTTTATGAAAATATTTGGATAATTCAAGGATCTTGTACACAAAATTTCCAAAATATGAGATTTCGACCATATTGTTTGGGGTATCACGAAATCCGGTTTGGGATAATCCAAGAAAACCGATTTGGAAGTATACGCATATTCCAAATCCTTGGGTTTTGGCAGGAAAAAACTGGCTTTGTTCTTTGGACCTCGCGTAGGGGCGCTGCCTCTGAACTAGGGATGAAAGTGGGTCCAAACCCGGACCGGATGGACCCGGACCCGGAAAACCCGGAACCGGTTAACGGGATTTTATAGAACCGGAAACCGGACCGGTATATAGGAACCGGTTCCGGTTCGGTTTCGGGTATGGTTCCGGGTAAAGTGGGTCTAGAACCGGAAAACCCGGAAACATCAAAGTGGGTAGGTTGGAACCGGATAAAGTGGGTTTAGACCCGGAAAACCCGAAAAAACAGGAATTTTATGGTAATTACTTACTACTTAGTGGGTTGAACTTTGAAAATTTTCATATTGATATCCCGACTTTGAGGGGTTGTAACTTATTGAATATGAAACCACAATTAACAAAATTAGAGTCTAAAATCATGTACAAACTCTAAAATACACTCTGGAAAAACCCGTATGTCAATCCGAATTTAAACGAATGAGATATACTTGTGTTAATATTTTCATATAATACAAAGTACAAAAACAAATAGCTGAAAAGTTGAAAATTTTCAGTTTTGATATCCCGACTTCGGAGGACTGTAAATCATTGAATGTTAAACCAAAAATGACAAAATTATAGTCTAAACTCATGTACAAACTGTAAACTAGAAGTTGGAAAAAACCACATGTCAATCCGACTTCAAACGAATTAGATATGCATGTTTTAAAACTTTCACCGAATACAAAAAAAACTAAAAAACTAAAAACTTTCAGCTTTGGTATCTCAACTTTTGAGGACTGTAAGTCAATGAATATAAAACTAAAAATGACAAATTTATAGTCTAGAATCATGTACAAACTCTAAACTACATGTTGGAAAAAACCGTATGTCAATTGGAGTTGAAACGAATAAGATATGCATCTTGTAAACGTTTCACAAAAAGTGGTTCCGACCCTAAAAGTGGTTCCGGTTCCAAAAACCGGTTCCGAATTTTAGACCCGGTTTACCCGGACCCAATGGACCCAAACCCGGATTACCCAGAACCCGGATAAAGCCAATTTTTAAACCCGGAACTGGACCCGGTTCTATATATTCCGGTTCTAACGGGTCCGGTTCCGGTTCGGTTCCGGTTCCGGTCCGGTTTTCCGGTTCTAAATCTCATCCCTACTCTGAACCCCTTGTTCAAGAGTACTGATAAGTAATCTTAATGTGCACTCCGCACCTATTGTCTCGGTATTTAACGAAATGAAACTACTTTGTGTCAAATAGAAACCTGGTCATACTAAATGCATTAATAACACTACAATAACAAATAATTTGTATATTCAAACATAACTAACCTTGAGTGAAAATATTAAATGAATAAGATTGACGTCTTGAGTTTATGTTGGTTGTACAATTTCTCTCAATATCAATTAAGATGAATCTTAGTTGTGTAAGAAATTTTTAATTGGAATGAGGGTCTCGATGGAATTTTCAACATGAAACTATCATTATAAATGCTAATAATCCTACATTAAAAATTAAGGGTGATAGCTGATAATATAACACGATACAATTAAAACAAAGTTACAAAAGTGGGAATCAGAATAACAATATATATTATTTGGATAGATTCAATGATCGTGTTTTGAAAACTTTCTAAAATCTGTAATTTGTCCATTTTACCTAGAGCACCCGAATTCAGGAGTGAGATAATCCAAGAATAGAACAAATTCGAATTACATACCTAATTTGAATTGAGAGACATAGAATACCTTTTGCTTGATGTGTTCTTGAGAGATAGACAGAAATCATAATGAATAAACTTTGAGTATATGTTTTGTAACCCATTTTATGGAACATGAAACATGTTCTTATACAAGAAGGAAAGGAAACTATTAGTAGTTACAAGCAGAACGCTTGCATCATCACGATATCATCAAGTGAGTTTTTGGCGGGAAAATGCATCGTTGGAGTCTTACCTGATATATAAATTTTTTTAGTTATTGGACATAACAACCGCCATGGGATCTACCCATTGTAACCCTGTACTCAGGGGCGATGCCCCTAGGCCCCCGTATCCCGAGCTCATATTAATCATTCTGAGTGTGCACCCCGACCTCCAATCTCGGTGAGTGAAATAGAATTCATCCTATCTCAATATTAATAAAAACTACAATAAAACATGTTGATAACAATAAAAGCACCAACCTTCACGACAAGAAACACGATTGAGATGAAAACTGAAATTCAAATATATGCTCATGTCGTGTTTGTGTCAAGTATAAAAAACACGATGTCGCGTCATTTCGTGTTGGTGTTCAAAATTCGACATGAAATTTGTAACACCTCAAATTTTAAATCAAAATTTTCATTTTTAATTTACCAAAATAAAGTTTCACAAACCAAGTCATCAAAAACATAAGTGTCTAAAACAAACATCATCACAAAATATCATAGTATCTCAAACTGTCCCAGTAACAAAACTCCCAGCGAGTGTGTACAATCAGACCTTCGCCTTCTCGCGGTCCTCAAAAGTATCTGAAACACATAAATTAACAATTGTAAGCACGAAGATTAGTGAGTTCCCCAAAATACCACCTACAACATAACATAACATAACATAAACAATTATTGCTTATTAGCAACCCTGAGGACTATCAGCAGTCCCAGTGGGCAAAAGCACGCTCTGTGGGTTATCAACAACCCTAGAGACTATCTGCAATTGCACTCACACATACACATAATAATGTAAGATATCAATTAGAACCAACTGGTCGACACAAATGCAACTATTCTACCACACATGTAAGAATAAGTGAGGAAACTCACCTGATACTAATGATAGATAAATCTCTCACCCAAATTGTCGGAACTAGATTCCGCTTAATCAACAAAATAATTAACCCTAATTAATAATCAAGGTCCATAACTCAACTCCCGAGTCCAAGCCCCGTAACTAAGTCGCTTAAGGGAAAAAGACCAGTTTGCCCTTCCCATGGTCCAAACCCTTAAATCCTAACCAAAGGTCAAAATTCAACAAAAGTCAACTGCCCAGCGCATACGTTAGGCGTACTCTCTCTTATGCGGGGTGTACAACTCGATCAGTGACCAACTGGGGATGGGACTGGCTATGCGGGGCGTAGCCAGGAGTACGTTCGACATACTCTGCCTGATATAACTTCATCAACTTTTATGTCTTAATCCGTTAAGGCACCAATCCCAATTTCAGATCTAACCTTCTCAGGGTGTCTTAACCCATAAATTCATTGACTTTAAGCCTTTGCATGGCTAGAAAGGACCCAATGCAACAAACTTTAACTTCCATCACACTCTAAGTCACTTTACTTATGCATGGGCCAAAGGAAATGATCAAGCAACCATTTTTATGGATCTACAAGACCTAAAATGCATGAAAGGACAATTAATATTCTATAGAGTGCTCCAAACTCATAAAGGTCCAAACTTTAGGACAAAAAGCTCATGAAACTCATCCATGGAGATCAAAAAGGAAACTCATCAAGGTATAAACTTTATACCTGAAAAAGATGCACAATGAGAAGTAGTTTCTAGATCTACAAGCTTGCAAAGCAACTCCTCTTTCTTTTCTAGCCTTCGTCTTCAACAAATATGCACCAAAACCACTTAATAAGTTCCCAAACTCACACAAATAAGCTTAGACTCGATATTAGGGGTTTTGATGGAATGGTGGATGATAAGGAATATCCAAGGGAGGCATAAGGTGATTTAAATAGGGAGCAACCCTTAAAATTAGGGTTTAGAGACTGGGCTAGTACGCCCGGTGTACCACCCATCGTACTAGAAGGGCTTCAGCGATCTTTGATCTTACGAGTACATTGTGCATACCCTCATGTACACAAAACGTGAAACTTTTACCACAAGGGACCAATTATGCAACTCTGATAAAGTTAATGGCTAAAATGATAATACCTGATAATCGGATGTTACAAAATTGACATGATTTAGCATTTGTTTTTTTATGTTTGACGTGTTATGTATGCAGGGTCATGCCAATGGGTGGGGCAGCTTGGGCGACGACCCAGGGCCTCAAAATTTATAAGGCCTCATTTTTTATACCTGACTAGGTATGAAACCCGTATGTTATACGGGTTTGATAAAATAAAAATTAAATATAAAAGTTTAAACAAAATTTTATTTAAATTTGAAGTTTTAGATTTGAAATTTAAAATTTAAAATTTGAATTTAAAAGGAAACATATTAAATACTATATGAGTATTAATATTGTAATTTATTGGTTATTTTCAATTAAGGTAATTATTAATTGATATGTAAATATGATGTGTTCATTAAGAAAAGATTAAAAAAATAAGAAAATGACAAATGGAAAAAATATTTAATCAAAAATACCCAAAAATGACATGTGTCCAAGTTAATGAAAGAGTGACATGTGGAAAAATTATTTTTATTTATTAGAGAAGATTATGTTAGTATAAAAAAAACTTAATATATAATAAATAGCTGATGCAGAAAAAGGAAAAAAATGGAGCTAAAACAAAATCAACAAAGAAGACTTAAGGAATGTGTGATTCTTCTAAAACAATCATCGCACTGGGCCTCTCACTACCATTGATTTCAGTTTTTTCATGCAACCTTCTGATTTCTGATTTCAATTTATGTTTTCTGGTTTTTTATTTCAATATTTCATAATACATCGATTATGATGATATGATTTCACACATCCTTAAAAAAATCGATTTTGTATTTGTGTTAATATGAGTTCAGACAGTCTCAATGATTCTGATTTTGATTTCTGATTTGTGTTCATTTAATTTCTAATTTGTGTAAATTGTAAGATTTAGTTATTGTTCTTCACTTATTTCATATTAGTTTTTTTTTAACTTCCAACCATATATTAAAGAGAGAACAAAAACTCTAGCAAGAAACTACAGAACAAAAAGAAATCATTACAAATTGTTTAAAGGGAATTGTAACAAAAAATTCCACCGGAAAACATGATTTCTAAATCTATTACTAACTCAAAGAAAAGAGAGCTCTCTAATAGAATAAAAATAATATATTTTCTAATCTGCCACCACCAAACACTTTATCATTACGAAACTGCCATAAGAACCATAACGTCGGGTAATACACCACATCAATAACTCTCCTCTTATTCACAGTCCCACACAAACTATCCACTTGCTTAAAGAGTTGTGTAATATAATCAAAAGGAATAAGGTGTGTTTCTAACCATTTAAATATTGCATTCCAATTTCTAGGGGCCACCTCACACCTAACAAAAAGATGAGCCAACTTTTCTTCTTCCAAATTACAAACCGGGCACAAAATACAAGGCATATCAATACCAAAATGTTAACTTTCCTTAGAATGAACAAATTCCACCTAGTATGTATCAACCCAAAAATAGCGGTAACACTTTTCATTTTTAAATCATCAAAACATACATCAGGTGTCTCAAATTATCATAAAACAATGTATCAAAACATCATAGTAGAATAATCATTGATACATAAATCATAAATGGGGTGTTGTGCGATCATGCCGACCCCTTCCTTTTCAAGCTGGAAGTACCTTAAAATATTGAACCATAAAACCCTGAGCACGAAGCTTAGTGAGTTTCCCAAAATTAAACATACCATACATACAATTGTCATGGGCTACCCCATGGTCTTTTCCCTGGAATGTCATGGGCTAAGCTTAAGGTCTTACAACCTGGGCTACCCCCATGGTCTTTTCTTGAAATGTCATAGGTTGTCCGCGTGATCTAACATCCAAGTGTCATGGGCTATGCCCATGATCTTTCATGCAATTTCAATGGCTACCCCATGGTCTTTCATACAAATGTCATGGGCTACCCCCAGGGTCTTCCATGCAAGTATCACAAAGACAACTAGCATCCTACACAATCCAGTAAGTCGACATTGGTGCCTTCGACCCACAAGTACGCTGAGAAGACTCACCTTTTAGACAATAATCAACTGCTACCGCTCTCACCGCCGAAAATACAGATGTTATACACCACCTATACAACCACATAAGGTAAACCCTTAACTCTCCTTCCAAAATTAGGAGTTTGACCAAAAGTTAACTCAAGCCAAAAAGTCAATAGTGAAAGTTAACTTCATACGACTGCCACGTCATGGCTATCCATTACTACGTCGTGGCCCCCAAACGACAAAACATACAATTGTTCCCCAGTCGCCATAACGTGGCAACCTAAGGCCATGCCATGGGCTTTGGGCTCTTAAAAGCTTAATGGGTTAAGTCGTTTCCTTCAATCCCAAGAGCTCCAAAGCTCGGATCTGATCCTTTCTATGGTCTAGTTGGATGAAGTTTCCAACTTTATCCATTAAGACATTCCAAAAGATCAAGATCTCAAACCCTAGGTGCAAATAAAGGCAAAACATGACATGAGCTTAACCATTAAGCACTTAATCTCTAAAGTTCTTAGTCCATCAATTCCAGAAGAGTTTCCAACACCAAAATTAACCTAAAAGTTAGTGATTTATAGACATGCATGACCAATGCATGTATTGAACTCATATTAGGCCAAAATAATGGTTATGACCAAAAATCTCATTCATAGATCAAAATTCAACCATACTTTAAATCCAAACCATCAGCCATTCCAAATGTCCTAGAGATTCATGAAGTTGCAAACTTTATGGGATCTCACCATCCCAACTAACATGAAAAAGAAGAATATGGAACAAAACTCAAGATCTAGCAACCTAACAACATAAAAGTTGAGTCTTGGACACTTATAGAGGTCCAGAAGTGTGCTAAGATGAGGAATGAAAACTTGCTTGTTGGATCTTGGCTCACTTCTTCCTTCTTCTTCTTCCAAAATCTTCCAAAAGCACCAAAAAGAACTTCAACAATGGAGGAAAGGGATTAGGGCTTCTTCATGGTTTAGGAGAATGATTGAGGTTGAGGGTGAGCAAACCCTAGCCTCCTCATTCCTTTAAATAGGGAGCAAAACTCAGAAAAATAGGTTTTAACTCACTAGTGGCGGCCATGCCGTGACCTATAACCTGCCATGCCATAACGGGTCAAAAAGAACTTTTCGACAAAAAATGTCTCACCACATCGTGGCCATCCATGACTACACCATGGCAACTCCAAACAACCAAACTATGAATAAATCAAATGTACCACAAGATTCGAATGTTACATAGTAGAAAGATTAACATTTCGAAGGATCCTTTTGTCAATCTATCTTCTGGTATCTGCAACAGAAAAATCTTCGTTTGCTCCTATAATCCATTGCCAACAATCCACATTATCATGTTTACCTCTAACAAAGCAATTTTCAAGTCATTAAGCTGGGAAGATTCCTCATCACCACGAACCTCATGACGCCAACACCAATTCTAGTGAAGACTCAATTTACAATCGGAAATAGAACAATTATGAGCCAATTAAGATAGAAAAGATGAGGGAACCAAGAAGAAAAAGTTTGATTACCAAGCTAAACGCCATTCCAAAACTGAACTGTAGAGTCGCTACCTAAAATTCTCATAGCAACCGAACTAGGGATGATACCTTTATCTTCAAGACAGGCAAACAAAGCAAGGATCTTAGCAACCGAATGAAAAAGGATACATTATAAGTTTAAAATAATAACATGTTGCCTAGAAAACATTTATATGTTATTGAGAAAAGCAAGAAAAAAACGAACTAGTACTATTACAAAAACAATAAAATGATAAATTTATAACAATGACCTCATTAAAAAAATAAAAACAAAAAAGTCATCTTCCTTTACTAAATTTTTTTATTATAAAGGTCTTTTTTTTGCATGGGCCTCATATTGGCTTGGATCGGCGCAATATATATGATAAATAAGGTTCTAAAAAGCTCGAAATGGATGACACCAAGGCTTGTATTTGATCTCATGTTTTAACAAAATTTCGTATTAAGTCATATACATATATTGAAATGAATAATACTAGAAAATATGTATAGAATTATTAGTTGTATATAAAATTGTCGTTTTAAGTCAAGCCCTACAAACGACATTGTTCGCCACGGCTTGTAAAAGCTTAAGGTTTGATATTGTCGTCAAGTCACGTTTAACGTTATATAGAACATTGATAATAAGTATTAATTAATTAAAGTAAAATTTTATTTTATGTTATTTTTGTTGTATCGTGTCGTGTTTGTCGTTGTTTAATTGATTAGTTTTTATGTTAGTTAAAAAAAACACAACATCATGTCGTGTCGTGTTCGTTTTAGATAAAAACATTCTTGACGCGTGTCGTATCAGACAAAATAAACGACACAATTGTCCAATTTGTCACCCATAATTAAAATGCATTAATGTTGGAGTTATGGTAGAAATTATAATCGGAAAACATATTAATGCTTGGAGTTACATGTCTTTTTTTTTTTTTTTTGAAAGAGCCAAAGCTCAGCTGAGTTACATGTCTTAAATGGTTTAGTAATGCTGTGAAGTTATACAACTTGTATGGCTTGAAGAAAATATTAGATCATGAAGGATCAAAAGTTATAACTTCAAATTTTGGATCCACTTTCGAGTGACAGAGCTTTATGTGATTCTATTACAATGAATCTTAATATTGAAAGTTAAGGTTGTAAAAAGATAACTCGTTAATCGTACGGCGGGAGTTCAAGAGGAAGTTTATTTATTTAATAAATAAACGAACATGAATACAAATTATCGTTCGTTCATTTACTAGGTGCAACACTCATGTATTACATGAGTTCATTTAAAATAAAAATTAAATATGAAATTCTAAACATTTGAGAAGTTTGAGTTTATAAGAAAAATATTAAATTGTTAAAATAATTTTTTTTTAATTTAAACAAATAATTTAGATAAGATAAATAAATTACAAAAAAAAACTAATTAGACATTAATTTAGAAAATTTAAAATTATAAGGAAAATCAGTTAATGAAATTGATATTCATTTATTATTATATTTATTGCAATTATTACATTTAAATATTATATAGAATTTAATATAATGGAAAAAAAAAATCATAAAATGACATGTAGAAAAAAAAACTAATTTAAAATAACCATATAATGACATGTGACAAAATAAAAGAGAGTGTGACATGTGACAAAAAAATATATTTATTTATTAAAGTAGATGCTCGTGAACGTTCGTTTATGTTGTTCGGTTGCGTTCGTTTATATTTGTTCGTTTAAGTTTATTTATGTTCATATATGTTTAATTGTTTTTTAATATATTACTATATTATATGTTCGTTTATGTTAATATATGTTTGTTTATGTTTGTTCGTTTAGGATGTTCGCATGTTTACGGACATAAACAAATACACATAAAAAAAGTAATTTGTTAAATAGACAAAAATGAACAAAAAAACTCGTTTGTCGTGTTTTTTTGTTTGTTCGGCTAACTTAAACGATCGAATATATATCTATAGTCTATACCATGTCATAAGACTGCGCATCAGTATAAAATGTCTCTTCAACAGTAAAATGATCTTCAAGCTCGGGTCAAGTTGCGATATATTATTTTGATCTAACCTAATGCAATTTTATACTTGTTCATTAAGTTCCAAACTTGTTATTCGTATTCCAAAGGTTTTTGAATATCTGTGGTTTTAATGAGTAAAAGGTTTTTGAATCAAAGAAAGAAATGTTAATTCAAAAAGCATAATAAATTGATATAAAGTTAGTTTTTGGCAGTGAAAAGGTGATGCGTCCAGGTGTAGTCATGAGTCAACCGTATAGATAAGGCTTGCTACTGTGTTCACGTGGTATGCTTCTCAACTCCACGTGCGTTCAAATCTCAAAAAGCAGCCATTCCAGCGTCTTTAAAGGAAAGAAATTCATAAAAGACAATATATTTAATTTTATTACATCTTTTTATTTATGCTAATAAACTCCTCTCGATTTCTTTTTATAGTAATATAAACCTTATAAGTTTAACATATAAGATATCAGATATATTTGGTAAACTAGTAGGTAGCTTTATATTGAAATTTTGTTATTAAACTTTCCGATATAAATATTAAAACTAAAGCTAAACTCTCACAACAATTATTGAGGTGAATTTTGTATTATAAGTTTTCTTTTTTTTTTTTTTAAATAAAATTTTGAAACTCGTATTCTCGAACCAAATTTTTTCTTTAAATCTAAATTTTTATTTAAAAGTTAAAATCTAAAAACTATTACAAATTTTCAAAGTTTATTATGTAACATATCAATAATGACCAGCCCTACAATATGGGTTCATACCAGATCAACCTAGGGATGGCTCAACCAGTTTGGTGACTCTAAATGAATCAAAAATTTGAGACTCTTTGGCATTTACTATACTTAATGTTATCACAATGAGTTTTTAATAGCCTTGACCTTGAGAAACTCAAATTCATTCCAACTTCCAACAAAAATCGTTCTAAACCTAATTCAATGGTAATGTACTACAATTTTAAAGTTCAAACTAGACTACTAGAGCATTCACAAAAATCATAGCCACATCATAATTCATAAACGAGAAAAAAAAAAAAAAACTTAACAGTTAATAAATGATCCACCATAGCAATTTTTTGGTTTGAAAATTGTTATACAAATAACACATCAAACATTAACCCTAATAGATAATCTAATAGACTGATAATCATATTCATATATTCAGATAATGGAAGGTCTGAAAACTGTTACAGATATAACATATCAAACATAATCCTAATAGATTAACTGAGAATCAGATTGACAGAGTATCAGAAGAAGAAGAAGAAGAAGAAGAAGAAGAAGAAGAAGAAGAAGAAGAAGAAGAAGAACAGTCGCTTGGTTATTAGAGGAAGAAAAATCAATTATCAAACATAAGAAGAATCGAGAATCAACTAATCAGATTATCAGAGGAAGAACCGAAGAAGAAGAACATATCAAAACTTAACATACAATTTCATTGTTTCAATCGTATTACAGATTGGTAACGTTTGCTTCTTGCTTCTGCCGAGAATGGAGAATCGAAGAATGAGAAGCTGAGAAAGAAGATCGTAAGAACAACCCGCAGTCGCTTGGTTTTGATCATTTTTGTCGGTGGTATGTGGCGTGCACGATTCGAAGAACCAGTAATCGAGATTTGGGTTAAGTAGGACCCCTTAGAATTAGGGGCCCGAAGCCCATGCTTAGTTTTACATGAAGTAAGGTCGGCCATTCATTAACCGTCTAGAAGCCTCATATATCTGTAGTGGCAGACTTATGTAGTGTCCGGGGAGTCCCAGACCACTATTCTGATTTCGTCCGTTAGTGTAATTTTTTTTTTAAATTTTTTCTATCAAGTACAACGTCTTGAAATAAGTGTCACTGTTATTTCAGATTTGTTTGAAAAAAAAAATTGGGTGCCACCACCACTCAAACTTTCTGCGTCCGCCAACAACATATATCTGTGACCACATTTAGAATGTCAGACAAGACCTTTTAAGTCTTGAGTCATGACTCCAACCAACATCGTGGGGCCAACTTTTCGACCCCCAAAAAACTAACAGAACTTCAAGTAAAATAATTTGACTCTTTCACATATATGAATTAAGGAATCAAGAATACCAAGGTATGATACATTATAATATGTATATATCATTGATAAACCTTATGTTTCAAACAAGACAATTTCAACTATTCACATTCTCACCTTGTTGCTATAATTTTCATACAAAACTCCAATTTTAGCTCGAGTAGAGGTTGAATGATTAGACATGATAATACATTACAACCAATTTTCATACAAAACTCCCATTTAGCTCAAGTGGAGGTTGAACGATGATTAGACATGAGAATGCATGACAACTAGTCGGAAAAAAAAACACTTTTAGAGAATGACTTTTTGTTGTGAAATATGTTATGAATGGTGTTTGTTTTGAATTATGTTATAATTTAAAGTGGTTTAAATAGATAGTGTATATGGTTGTGGGTGAGATATCTAATGAATTTGAATGGTTGGTGAAAGTTATAAAGAATTATGTAAGTATTGGTTTAACAATGAAATGTTAAATTGGGCTAAAATAATACATGAGAGTTGCATGGTGTTTTCATAAATTCAATTATGGAAAACTACCAAAGGGTCAATGGTCTAGCGGTATGGAGTGACCTTTTCATATGAGAGGTCAGAGGTTTAAGTCCCGGTGGAGACATAGGTGGTTATTTAAGAATAGATTAGTTAGTTTGCCGTTTCAAAAAAAAATTATGAAAAACTGTTCAAAATGTATATACCCCTAGAATAAGGATTGAATTTACAATATTAAATTCGAAACAATAATGATAATAATTATTATTATTTTTATTATTATTATTATTTTACAAAATGCAAAACTTTGAAATCTGAAACATTACTCCAAAATATAGTGTTTCAAATAAAATTTTTATTTTCTAAAGACGCAAAAAGAAAAAGATGTATTTTTATTAAAAAAAACATTTTCGGTTTTGTTATTTTTTCTAAAGAAAATTGAGATATGGCTTATAGGTTTCTTAGAACACCAATATTTGTATAAGGTTGTATAGGATTTTTAGACCATCCCTAACGATGACATTATTTTTTATAGAGAAATTAAATATTCTCCTACTTTTTGTTCCTATAAATCCTCCTACCAATTTACATAATGACATGTGTCATATTAGTATCCTAAAATATTCTAAATATATTATTTTTTATTCAACATTAATGTTACATTCAAATCCAACATTATATATAATATTCGGTATAATATAGGGTCGGATTTATAGTGTAAGAATGTATTTTTAAGGTTGGAGATACCCTTAAAAGGTTGTATTTGGGACTTTGGGTGTAAAAAATTGGAGGGTAAAATAATAAATATAGTACTTTTTATATTTTTTTTATTGAATTCATATAACAATCATCAGTTTTTATCATTTTATATGCAGGTTACACAATTATTACATATAATAATAAAATAATGAAATATTAAGTAAATTGTCAACTCTCTTTGCATCAGTCTTACATTTTCCTTGGTTTGGAAGTTGTGATGATAAGCTTTTATACTCGCATATAAATTAATGTTATTTAATTAAGATAAATATTTAATTACTCTCTCTCTCTCTCTCTCTCTCTCTCTATATATATATATATATATATATATATATATATATATATATATATATATATATATATATATATATATATATATATATTTTGATATTTAAAAAAATATAAGTTTTTTTTATTACTACATAATCATATTTTAATAACTATATACTAATTTAATTAAAACGGAATAGATATATTAATATATGAATCATATATGAATATTCAATCCGTTTTAATTATTCATAAAAACATCTTAAGATTTTTTTTTTAAGAATATGGTGTTCTTCAAGTCTTAAATCAACGAATATGTATAGCCTATTTTGTATTTGGATATTTTAAAACTCATGTAGTTTGTTCCTAGCTTATTGAACACTAATATGAATGTTGTTAAATGTGTAAAACCATAACCAATCCTATTTCAAGTGCTTATGTTGACCATGGAATCCTCAATTTCATTTCGTATTCCTAAATTGCCTTTTGGGCCAAAACAATCATGAGAGCTAGAACTTTATTATCATGCATTCATGTTTATGTTCTAATATCATCACTAGAGTGTCAATCATATTCATAAATGTCATTCACTTCTTAGATGTCAATCTCCATGTATTTATCCATAGATTTCCCTAAAACCATCTTAAATCCATGTTTATACATGATTATACTATCATGGATGAGTTAAAGCATCCCAATTGGATTTATTGTTATCAAACATCATCTAGGTCATTGAATCCATCTCAATTTCATATACAAATACAAGATCCATAAATTTGGGATTCTAGGGTTCATAAAGGTCTTTTTATCTAAATCAATCAATGGGATGATTAGATTGAGATTGGAACCATCAAAACTACTCAAAGACGGTTAGAAACCAAAACCATAATCAAAGAATCAAACTAAAATCACGATGGGGGTCTTTGCCACATCATGAAATCGATTTCTAGGTTAAGAGGATGAGAAATTATATCTTGTAAGCCTTTGTTCCTTCATTTCCTTTCTTGGATATTCAAATCTCCACTTGAATCAAACCCTATAAGCATATGAGGTGAAAAATCTCCATTGGAGATGAGGGTGAAGCCCATTCATGTTTTTCTCCACATGAGGAGAATATGTTCATCTTTATTTCCCAAAAAATTATTATTTAATCCCCAAGTTTGTTATTTTGCCAATTCCACCATAAATTCGTATTTTTGCATCTTTCTCAATTTAATTGGTATATTTAGTCCATTAACATCCATATTTATTTTTAAATTAAATTTTAGGATGTTGCTTTTTTTATATAATGATTATGATCTTAGTTCTGTAATTATGTCATGTAACTTGATTATATGGTTAGTCATATCATATGTATGTGGCTAATTTCTAATGTGAATATAGATAAATATACATATTAACATTTAAATCTAACCAAATTTACATTTATATCTTAAAAATTCATTTGAATTTTATTTAATCTTTCAATTTCATATGTAATACATATGATAACAAATGGTACAATTTATAGAAATAATATGTTTAAAGACTAATGATGTATAAAAAACCAAAATTAACAAGCCTGATATATAACTTTAACCTATAAGCCATTAAACTTTTAATTTAATACTTGATATATTGAATGATGATCTGCACATGTCTATACACATAAATTTGGGATATTTCATATATTAATATTGTAATCAATAAATATTACAAAAAATAAAAAGATTAAATTACTCGAATAGTCCCTGTGGTTTGATGTAATTTGTATATTTGGTCCCTAACTTATTTTTTTTTAACTCGGACAATCCCTATAATATGTTTTTGTTGCAACTATAGTCTTTGCCCGACATAAAATGTCTATTTTTCCATTAGTGATTTTTTATGTTGTTAATTCTTTTTTTATTATTTCAGTTATTTTATTAAATAAATTACATTATTATCATATTGTTAGAAAATGATCCATTGTGTAACAGCCAAAAAACCGCCAAAAAACCGGATAAAATTTTTCATTTTCAATTCAGAATTATAGCCATAATTTGTTTCCAAAATCTATTAAAAAATAAACATGTCAAAATATCAGAGTAACAACATTAGTACATGCAGAAAATAGTGGAGAGTGAATGATGTGCAATCAAGCATTTTCCTTCTTTTTAGTACATGAAGTATCTGAAATCACAATACAAATTGTAAGCAAAAGCATAATGAGTTTTCCCAAAATATCACACAACATACAAACAAGTGTCATGGGCTACCCCCATGGTCTTCCATACAAGTGCCTCGAGCTACCCCCAATGACTTTCAGACAAGCAACCACATAAAACAATTATCATTCCACATGAAAAGTAATGGGCTGTAATTGGTGCCTTCGACCTATGGATATAGTGAGAAGACCCACCTCAACTGCTGAAATTCCAAACAAATACTCCGACTGCTAGGCTGATAAAAATCTCATGCTAACTAGACAAATAGGTCCCAAACAATAAGCTTAAAGTCCGAACTAAGACTTCACATAAAATAATAATGACCGAGATAGGATGGGTCAAACTAGTCCTAAAGCCCATAAATATCCAAAGTCCAGTCCAATGGATCAATTAAGGCCCAAGAGGGCCTAATAGTTGTAGAGGCCCTATGGAAAAATACCCAAGGCTCAAACCCATTAACCAAGCCCATCAACTTGGCCCAAAACGCAATTACCCCATATATGGGTTGTACGCTCAACGTGCATAGTGGTACATGCGGTGTACCAAGTCGAAGCGGGAAAATACGACCAAGGGAGCCAGTTCATGCGGCGCACGTCATACGTATACCCCATGCAAACCATGCAATAGTGGCTTAACTACTTAAGTGCTTAAGCCTAAAATCTAGATCTGAACCTCTTAAGTCCATTAAGTCTATAAAGTTTCAAACTTTATGCCTTGGGACAAATACCAAAACCCCAAACTCAAAATCCTAACTTATCATACCCAAAACTACAGTCTAGAACATGAAAGAGGACACAAAAAGGTTCAAGCTTGCACCTTTATGGGATGAAACGACTATAAGCTTTTGAAAACACAACTTTGGGGCTTAGGAGTAGCTCATACTCACCAAGATCTAATCTTTGTGGACAAAATGGGGAAAACCAGACCCAAAGTGGAACTTAATGATATGCAACCAAAGGTTGGAGCTTTATACCTTGTAATGGAGCAAAATAAAGATGGGAAGCTGGATCCAAACTACTGAGGGCAAGGCTTCCTTCTTGAGCAACCTACTTCTCCACCAAAAGCACACTTTAACACTCAAAATCCCCAAAAAGGGGCAAGATGCACTAAGGTTTGCTAAGAGACTCGTGAGAGAGGATTGAGGCTAAGGTAGGGGAGGGGCTTAGGCCATAATAGGGTTTAAATAGTGCACAAACCCTAAATCTTATGGTTTTGGTCTGAGCCTCGTACGCCCAAGGTACTGGAGTATGCGCAATGTACTCATCCGGGACCAACTACGCTGAGCGTACAAGGATGTATGCCATGCGTACTCAATTAGGGCCAAAACTTAGGGATTTTCACTTCGAGGACCTTTTGTGCAACAAAAACGAACTTTAAGGGTTCAAAAGAATACCTGAAGATTTCTAGATGTTACAACTCTCCTTCACTTGAATTAGACTTTGCCCTCGAAGTTCGATGATGCGAATAAATCCGGGTACTGCTCTCTCATCTCATCCTCCGACTCACATGTCCATTCGGAACCCCTTCGGTGCTGCCATTGCACCTTTACCGGATTCACCACCTTGTTACAAAGAATTTTGGTTTTCCTGTCAGTTTTGGGCTTCTCCATATAGTTCTAATGCTCATCCACCTAAATATCATCTAACGAGATCATGGCCGAAGCATCGGCTACACATTTCCGCAATTGAGACACGTGGAAAGTGTTATGGATCTGAGTGAGCTCATCAGGAAGATCCAGTTGGTATGCAACCCTGCTAACACGGGCAGAAATCTTGAATGGACTAATAAATCGGGGACCCATCTTGCCCCTTTTCCAAAATCGGATGACACCTTTCCAAGGTGACACCTTTAACAACACAAAATCTCCCACCTAAAACTCGAGATCAGAACGACGTCGGTCCGTGTAACTCTTCTGGAAACTCTGTGCTACCCACAACCTACCACGCACCTGCTGAATCAACTTGGTGGTCTTAAGCACTACCTCAATGCTTCCCATGACCCGTTGTCCGACCTCTCCCCAACAAAACGAGGTCCTACACCTCCTTCAATTCAACATCTTGAATGGTGGTTGATCAATACTAGCATGATAACTGTTGTTGTAGGAGAACTCTGCCAGTGGAAGGTAAGTAACCCAACTCCCTCCGAAATCCAACACAAAAGCCCTAAGCATATCCTCGAGTGTCTAGATCGTCTTCTCGCTCTGACCATTGGTCTGGGGGTGGTATGATATATTGAAATGAAATTGAGTGCCTAACTCCTCATGGAACTTCCTCCAAAATCTGGAGGTGAAACAAACATCGCGGTCTGAGACCACAGATACCGGCACCCCGTGCCTTACTACCACCTCCCAAACATAAATACTCTTGGCAATCGGAATAAAATGTGCACTCTTGGTCAAACTGTCCACAATGAACCGAATAGAGTCAACACCCCGCGTCGTCCTAGGCAATTTGGTGATGAAGTCCATATTGGTCTCTTCCCATTTCCATATAGGTATGGTTAACGTCCGCACCTTTTCGTGAGGTCTCTGATGTTCGACTTTGACCTTCCTACAACTAAAACCCTGCTTAACAAACCAAGCCACTTCCCTCTTCATGTAGGGTCACCAGTAACTAAACCTCAAATCTCGGTACATCTTCATGGCTCGCGGGTGGATAGAAAACTTTGATTTATGGACCTCCTCCAAAATTGTCTGTCTCGCCCCACCTGATGCTGGAAACAGACCCTACGACACTGGGTTAATAACCCCCGACTGTCTCTAATAAACAAAAGAATCTACCCTTTAATCTGCTCAATCTTCCAATTTTCCCTTTTTAATCCTTCTACCTGAGCCTCCTTGATCAAATACATCAAGGGTGAAGTAACAATCATCCTCAAAAAAATATCTCGGATCGATGAGCACACCGCCTTACGGCTCAAAGCCTCGGCCACCACATTAGCCTTCCCGGGGTGATACAAAATCTCGCAGTCATAATCTTTTACCACATCTAACCACCTCCGTCACCACATATTCAAGTTCGGCTGATCCATCAGATACTTCAAACTCTTATGATCAGTATAGATAGTGCATAGGACTCCGTACAAGTAGTGCCTCCAGATTTTGACGGCAAACACCACCACTCCCAATTCCAAATCATATGTAGGATAATTCGCCTCTTGAGGCTACAACTTCCTTGAGGCGTAAGCAATCACATGACCTCTCTGCATAAGGACAACTCCTAATCCCGAAATAGAAGAGTCTCAATAAACTACAAAATCATCCAATCCTTCAGGAACGCAAGGATATCGGGGTCTCGCACAATCTCTACCTCAGAGTCTCGAAGGCCAATTGTTGATCCGGACCCCACCGAAAGGTCACATTCTTCTTAGTTAGGTGGGTCAGAGGCACTA
The DNA here is from genome assembly GCF_002870075.4 of Lactuca sativa. NCBI lineage: Eukaryota > Viridiplantae > Streptophyta > Magnoliopsida > Asterales > Asteraceae > Lactuca > Lactuca sativa. The sequence goes on along the minus strand of NC_056626.2, from coordinate 39,649,135 downwards.
CAATCTTGGAGAAGTCTTGAATAAATCTCCGATAATACCCAGCAAGACCCAATCTTGGTATCCTGAACGAAGATCAATCTTGGAGAAGTCCTGAACAAATCTGATGGTATCCTGACCGAAGATCAATCTTGGAGAACCAAGATACACCCTGAAGTCGATCAAATAAATCGTCAATCCTCAGAAGTGGGTAACGGCTCTTCACTTTTACCTTGTTCAATTCCTGATAATCGATACACATCATGTGTGACCTGTCCTTCTTTTTCATGAACAGGATCGGTGCTCCCCACGGGGAACTGATCGGACGGATAAAACCCTTGTCTAGCAGCTCCTGCAGGTGTGTACACAACTTCTGCATCCTGGGTGGTGCTAGGCGATATGGCGCCTTGACTATTGGAGCCGAACCATGCATCAAATCAATCTGAAACTCAATCTGCCGCTCGGGAGGCACTCCCGGCAACTCCTCGGGAAAGACGTCAGGAAAATCTCGCACAAAGGGTACCCTGCTCAACTCTAATGTGGCCTTAACCCGCATATCTGAAACATAAGCCAAAAACCCAGAACAACCGTACTGAAGAAGCCTCCTAGCCCTCGCAGATAAACAAAGAGTTGGCCTATGTTTGAACTCTCACCAACTACCGCTCACAATCAATCACGACCCCATTGGGCCCCAACCAATCCATCCCGATGATCACCTTCAATCCCTCTGTTAGGAATAACGACGAGATGTTGAATGTGGAATCTGAAGAACAATCATGAATGAATCACCATAAAGTTGAAGTAATTTGACAGAGGTTTTGTGTATATTGATATGGATATGAACGTACAAAGAAAACCCTTTTTCAGGAAAAAGCTTACATCAAAAGTTAACATAATGATTATTTATAGAGAACATAAAATATTTACCAAAAATATAAAACCCTAAAAAGGTTTCCCTAAATAACCAAAAATTCCAAATCAGTTTCAATATCTCAAATACTCAACACCCTCAAGGGGATCGACACCAAATCGATAGGAAACCTCTCACTAAACATGTTCAAAACACATCCTCGGAATACCTGTGCAGTGCTCACAGTACGATCATTCACGATCTCCACCTCCAGAGGGGAGTCCACAGTCCCTGGAGCATCTCATAACTTCTTGTTGAACGCAAGAGATACAAAGGATCGGGTATCCCCCATATCGAATAAAACATGAGCTGACAACCCATTGACCAAAAAGGTCCCTATACAAGATCATAAGAAATATAAGCATAACAAGAAAGAAATAAAAGATAGAGTTAAGTCACATACCAGTAACTACATCGGGAATTGATCGATCCTCATCGGTGGTAAACTGAAATGCTCTCTCTTCACTGCAGGAGTCTCTGCCTTGCCCTGGCGTCCATAGTGTATAGGTAATCCTCAAGGTGGCTGGTGCAGGTGCCTCCACTTCTCTCCCAGACAAACTTAAACACTCGGCCTTTTTATGGCCAGTCTGGTTGCAGAGAAAACAAATCAAGCCCCTCTTGGGGCACTCCCTACTCATGTGGCCCGACTGACCACAACTGTAAGATACCGAGCCTGCTACCCAAACATGCCCCACTGTGCGGTTTGTCGCACTTGGCACAACATGATGGGTTCTGAGCATTCTAACACTCCTATGGTGTACACGCAACCCTATAAACCTTGGATCTATGTTTTCTCTAATATTCATGCAAATTTGATTTTTCCAAGGTTCTCATCCTGCAAGGTTGGGATGTCATTTCCTATGCGTTGTATGTCATCCACATACAATACCAAAAAACTAACTATACTCCTACTAGCCTTAACATATACACAGGTTTCATCTTCGCTCCTTGAAAAACCAAACTCTTTGACTTTCTCATCGAAACAAAGATTCCATATGTGAGATGCTTGTTTCAATCCATAGATGGATTTCTCAAGCTTACACACTCTATTAGCGTGCTTTGCATCGACAAAACCCTATGGTTGAATCATGTAAACATCCTCAACCAACTTTCCATTAAGGAAAGCATTTTTGACATCCATTTGCCATATTTCATAATCATGAAATGCATCTATGGCTAACATGACCCTAATAGACTTAATTTTCGCTACTAGTGAGAAGGTCTCATCATAGTCAACTCCCGGAGTTTGAGTAAAGCCCTTCACAACCAGTCACGCCTTATAAGTGTGCACTTTCCCATCCATGTCGGTCTTCTTCTTGAAGATCCATTTGCGCCCTACCGTCTTACGACCCGGTATATTGTCAACCAAGTTCCAAACTTAATTGTCATACATGGAAAGAATCTCGCTGTCCATAGCCTCTTTCCATTTAGCAGACTCGGGGCCTGCCATGGCTTCCCTGTAGCTGTTAGGTTCATCCAAATTTACAAGTGTACTATCACTGATAAATGCATCACCTTCCGCAGTAATATGAAAACCATAGTAATGCTCAGGTGGATTCCTAACTCTTGTAGAACGCCTCAAAGGTACGGACTCATCAACATGAGTTTCCTCCTCAGGTTGATTGTTAGGGTTTAAGGTTCCTTCACCTCTTGACTCTTGAAGTTCTTCAAGGTCAATTTGCATCTCACTGTTTCCTTGGGTTATAAACTCTCTCTCTCTCTCTCTCTCTCTCTCTTTCTCTCTCTCTCTCTCTCTCTCTCTCTCTCTCTCTCTTTCTCTCTCTCTCTCTCTCAAGACCCCTCTTCTTGCCATAAAGACCACATTTTCACTGGGTCTGTAGAAGAATTAACCAAAGGATTTCTGTGGGTAGCCGATGAAAATACACCGCTCACTACGAGGTTCGAGCTTGTCCTGAGTCTCACGTCTCACGAAAGCCTCGCAACCCCAAATCTTGATGTGGTCTAAATTGGGAACTTTCCCAGTCCACATCTCGTGAGGTGTTTTGGCAAACTTTTTGGTAGGGACTAGATTTAGGATATGGATGGCAGTCTCTAAGGCATACCCCCAGAATGAGATTGGTGATGAAGCTTGACTCATCATGGAACGAACCATGTCTAACAAGTTTCGATTGCGCCTCTCAGCCACACCATTAAGTTGTGGTGTTTTGGGAGGTGTCAATTGTGAAACAATTCCACATTCCTTAAGATAGTCAAGGAACTTTGTGCTAAGATACTCTCCTCCTCGATCGGATCGAAGCATCTTAATGTTCCTACCCAGCTGATTCTCCACTTCCTGTTTAAACTCCTTGAACCTTTCGAAGGTTTCTGACTTATGCTTGATTAAGTAGACATAACCATATCTACTGTAATCAATGGTAAAACTCACATGGAAGCAGTTAGCATCCCTTGTGGCGGTTCTGAAGGGTCCACACACATCTGTGTGTATGAGGTCCAACAAACCTTCTCCCCTAGCACAAGTACCAGTGAATGGTGACTTTGTCATTTTTCCAAGTAAACAATACTCGCAACTATCATCTGACCTTAAGTCAAATGACTCCAAGACTCCAGTCTTCTGGAGTTGGCCTATGCGCTTCTTGTTAACATGTCCAAGACGACAATGCCACAAGGATGCTTTATCCAAACTAGTGGAAGAATCGATACACAATACATTATTTCCTAAGTTGTCTACAACCGACACAGTTTCATATACACCATCACAAGGTAATGCTTTAAAATAAATAACATTATTATAAAAAGCATTAATACCACCACATTCATTATCAAATGAAAAAGTAAACCCTTGTTTCGACAAACTGTGAAAAGAAATAATATTTCTTGTCATTCCGGACGAGTAATAACACTTATTCAAATCTAACACTAATCCACTACTTAGTAACAAAGCATAAACTCCAATCTTGGTGACAGGTGAAGCTTTCCTATTCCCCGTGATCAAGTTTATCTTTCTGTGCTCCACAACCTCACTTCTTCTTAGGCCTTGCAAATCAGAACATATATGAATACCACAACCTGTATCAAGGACCCAAGAATTAGTATGCGGTGAGTTATTAGACAATATAGTGTAAATACCTGTATGGGTAGGTTTGACATTCTCATCCTTAACATCTTGCAAGTACTTGGGGCAGTTTCGTTTCTAGTGCCCCTTTTCCTGACAATAGAAGCATTGAGCTTCCTTTGGCTTGGAAGAAGGAGTAACAGAACCACCTTTGGTTCCACTTGAAGAGGATCCATCAAGAGACTTTCCCTTGGTACCCTTCGAAGGGGTATTCCTCTTCTTCCCTCTACATTGCCCGATTGCCAGAACAGGGGCGGTGTTAGGAGTAGGAGCAGTAACAACCGAGTTACCTTTGAGACCAGTTTCGGTGGTCTTCAAAAGTGTTTGAAGCTTGTTGAGTTTGACCTCCTCCTTGTTCATGTGATAGGTCATTCGAAACTGATCATAACAAGTGGGTAAGGAGTGCAGTATGATATCAATAGCCAACTCCTCCGGGAAGTTCACATTCAATTTCAGCAAACGGTCCACAAACCTTTGCATTTTCTGCATGTGGCCCGTGATGGATTCACCATCCTTCATTTGGGTTGTTATCATGGAATATATGATTTCATACCTCTCTTGAAGAGCACTTTGATGGTAGCGGTCCATCAAGTCCATGTGCATCTCAAAAAGGTAAAAGTCCTCTTAGGACTTCTGGAGTTCAGCTGTCATTGTGGCCAACATGATACATGCCACTTTGGTAGCATCTCTCTCATGTGCCCTAAAGTCAGTGATCTCCTCTGGAGTATCAGTAGACTCAACAATTTCATTCAGCTCCTTGTCGAGGACATATTCCTTGTCCTCGTAGCACGTGACCATCCAGATGTTCTTGATCCAATCATTAAAGTTTGAACCATCAAAGATGACTCTCCCACAAAGGTTCATGAGTGAGAAGGAGCTGGTAGGGTTTGAGCTAGAAACAGCATTGTTGGAAGACATCTGAAAAGAAGAAAGACAAGTTTAGATTAGATATAAGATCCTTAATAAGACACCCAAATGTAATATTAAGGCTAGGACCTAACACAATATTTTATAACTTGTAAGAGGGATGCCGTAATCCAAGCTATAAAATATTTGAAGGTAGGTGAATGACGATTCACCAATATCCACCATGAAAAACAAAATAAATTATTAGGTTTTAATTGGATTGAAACTCCTAGATCTTTTGAGATTCATTAAACTTTTCAATGGCATGTTTAAATCTCGATTGTGCCCTCTTAAGTTTGTGATTGGGATGCCGAGTATCACAAACAAGGTGTGAATAACCATGCAAATTAAATTGGTACCCTTAATCTTTATCACCTAATCAGTGTGTCGGTTACCCACACGCACTCCACCGATCTATGATAAACATTAAGTCACCCTTTGCCACTCTTATTAGTCCATGTTTGTGTGTCGGTTACCCATACACGCTCCACCAACGACTTGGTAAGGTACGAAGTGTAATTTCATGGGTTAGCACCAATTTCATATTTTCCTAAAGTAACTAAGAATGGGAATTTATTAAAAATTTTAGTTACTTTATATTTATCATTATACTTTTAATGAGAATTATAGTCCTTGTCTTACCCGTTCGGCTAACGACCCTTTACCAGTCAAGGAAGTGGTGGGTGAGAGTGGACACCCATTAAGCTGCCATTTTATAGGCAACAACCTTATTCCCCCTTACAGACTGGCTTCGTGAATGAGGCCTACTAACGGTAAAACTGACTTGCTCTTATACATATATATTATTAACTTATAATACTATAAAATATAAGGGTTGAATTTTAACTTTTAAAACACTAGGGTTTGGAATTATAGTTTTCTAAAGTGACTTTACAAATTCCAAAACTTGAGGGCAAATTTTGAAACTATTCAAAACCTTTTCAACTTCATAACTTATGAGTTTAATGGTCTATTAAAATAAAGACTCCTTATTTTATGTAACCTTTTCAACTTCATAACTTATGATTTTATGGACTCCATTAATAACATTTAGTTTAAGAATTACATCATCAAATAATTTGCAAACAATTCCTATGATCTTACTAAAACTCATAAGCATGCACATTCATATCAGTTATTTCAAGAATCATATAAACATATATCAAACTTGAAAATTTGATTATAACCATTGAAAATGGATTAGCATAATCATTACACCATCAAAATCAGGTTTTATAAGTCCAAAACAGTTTAAGGTAATGATTCTAGTCCATTTCCAGCAGCAAAACTCGAAAATCTACACACAGTGCCTCCTACTTGCCGAGTACAAGAACCTACTCGACAAGTAGGATGCATTTTCACTTGGACTTGGCGAGTTCACTGTATAGATTTTAGAAATTCAAATTTTCCAAGCAGTTTGCATCAAGTATACAGAAAACAAGCCTAGTCTCGGATACCATTGATGGTTTTTGAGCATTCTAACACTCCTACGGTGTACATGCAACCCTATAAACCTTGGATCCATGTTTTATCTAATATTCATGCAAATTTGATTTTTCCAAGGTTCTCATCCTAACTAGCATGGCATGGGGTACTTGTAATATAAAAAATTAGTAGAATGACATACCTTTCTTGTAGCTTGGATTCCTTTAAGACCTTGTGATCCTAGCACCCTAAATGTGATGCCTCAAATGTTTCACACAACACCACAACTCTTGGAATAACTTGAGAGAAGAACACTTTCACTCAAAATCGGCTAGCCCTCCTTGTTCTTGTCTTAGTGCTGATTTTGCTTACCATGAGGTTCTTTATATAGTGTGTCACATGTAGGGTTACACCATGTAAACCCTAATGTGCATGGCTTTTCATTTCCCCCATGATCCATGGGTTTTAACCTCCATGGAGCATCCATGGAGCACCCAATGGGTCCTATCCCAATCTAATGAATCATGGACCATAAGCCCACTATATAAGAATGAATGATTTACAAATCAATCCCCATATATTTAATTAGTCTCTTTTTTATCACAAAATTAATTCCAAATTAATTCTTGATTAATACTAATTAAATAATATGATTTCATATTAATATATTAGAACTTATAATATATTAACAAACCATAAGTGTCCTTATTCTCATTTTGTCTATCCAAATGTTATGATTCCATGCAACCCAAATGGACCATGCCAAATTGGGTCAAGTACATACTAAATATAGTTATGGACTTAGACACCTTATCCAAAACAACATCCCTGGCCCTGCAGTCCTATACTAGAAGTATCGGAGGTCGTGGGCTTCTTGGCTTGGCCCACTGCTATCTGCACCTGCTCTGGCTTCCGCTTCGTTCAGAGCTCTAACTAGATTTTTCGCTCACGTGCCTTCTTAATCATATTATTCAGGGTCATGCACCTTGAGAAACTCACGAACTTACTGATATCATCCCTCAGCATGGCATGATATTTCGTCTTCCTCGTCTCCTCATCCACAGCATACTGCGGAACTAGCAATGCCCTCTGTTGGATTAATGTCTAAGTCCATAACTATATTTGGTAAGACTTGACCCGACCCGGCATGGTCCATTTGGGTTGCATACCATCATGCACTTGGATGAGAGAAATAAGACACTTATGGTTATTAATATATTATAAGTTCTAGTATATTAATAATAAGAATAATAAGATTATTTAATTAGTATTGATCAAGAATTAATCTAGGATTAATTAAGTGATCAAAAGAAGACTAATTAAATATATGGGTTGATTGTGTAAATCATCCATACTTGTATAGTGGGCTAATGCTCCATGGATAATCAAGTTGGGCTAAAACCCATAGGATGGTTCATGGATGCTCCATGGTGTATTTGAACCCATGGATCCAAGGAAATGGAAAGTCATGACAATTAGGGTTTACCCTAATTGTAACACTATATAAAGATCTTATTCTTGACAAAATTGGCCACTAGAGATAGTGAAGAAAGGGCTAGCCGATTTTGAAGAGTGTAGAATTCTCTCAAGTCATTCTAAGTGTTTTGATGATTGTGATTCCATTTGAGGTGTCACACTTGGGGCACTAGGTACTCAAGCTTCATGAAGACTTTCTACATCAAAGAGGTATGTATTCTATCTTGCTATAGTTATTGTTTTGTATGCTAGATTAGGATAATACCTTGGAAGTTCTTATTTGCATGTATAATAGAGAAAACATAGATCCAAGGTATTTAGGGTTGCATGTACTCTTAGGAGTGTTAGAATGCTCAAAACTCAACAGTGGTATCAGAGCCTAGGCTTGTTTTCTTGTTATACTTGCAAAAGAAGCTGGAAAATCGAGTTTTGATGTTGTCTGCCCAGCAGACTCGCCGAGTCCATAAATGGACTCGCCGAGTCCAAGGCAAAATGCATCCAACTCGCCGAGTTGGTTGATGCCACTCGCCGAGTAGGAGCCCCAGACAGCATATATTCGAGGTTTTTGGCTAGAAATGGACTAGGAACATTACCCTAAGTTGTTTTTGAACTTATAAACTTGTTTTTGGTGTGGTAATGTTCATGCTAATCCATTTACAAAGATAATTGTCAATAGATTCATGTTTTGTATTAGTTTAAGGTTTAGACTAATTACATGAAAAAGTTTGATTTGAATTATCTTGTTCTTATGAGTTGCTTAGATTAATAGAAATGTTGAGTGAAATAGTTGTTTTCAATCCATTTTAATCTAAGAGTTGAGTATAATATGTGTTTGTGTAACTTGTCCTCAAGTTACATGAAGAGTCACATTAAAGACTCATAAAACTCATAATAGTTGGCAATGGTTACAAAATGAAGAGTCTTGTGTCATTGGATGTTTTTTTATGACTCCATAACTTGTCCTCAAGTTATGGAAGTTCAAGAGTCACTTCATTAAAAGAAAAATATGTAACCATAATTAAATCCATAAGTTATAAAATAAAGGAAAAGTTAGTTCTTTTATTAGTTTAAAGTCTTCCATAACTTGTCCTCAAGTTATGGAACTTGAAGAGTTTTTGGATTAAAACTACTTTAAACACATAAGTTATGGAATTAATTAGTTTTGAATAGTTTCAAAACTTGCCCTCAAGTTTTGGAATTTGAAAAGTTTTCAAGTATGAATACTTTAATTCCAAGTTAGCCCTTAGAATTTTAAAAGTTAAAATTCAACCCTTATACTTTATAATATTATAAGTTAATAATATATATATATATATATATATATATATATATATATATATGTATAAGAGTAAAGTCAGTCTTACCGCTAGTACGCCTCATTCACGAAGCCGGTCTATAAGGTGGGTATAAGGTTGTTGCCTATAAAATGGCAACTTAATGGGTGTCCACTCTCACCCACCGCTTGCTTGACTGGTGGAGGGTCGTTAGCCGAACGGGTTTGACAGGACTAGAATTCTCCCTTCATTAAAAGTATTAATGAAAAATACTAAGTAACTAAACTCTTAATAATACCCAATCTTAGTTACTTAGGAAAATGTGAATAAGGTGCTAATCCATGAAATTACACTTTACACTTTGTCAAAGTCGTTAGTGGAGCGTGTGTGGATAACCGGCACACTAACTTGGACTTAACCAGGTAGGTAAAGGGTGACTTAATATTTATCATAGTATCGATGGAGCGTGTGTGGTTAACCGGCACATCGATTGAGGGGTAATTTATTAAGGGTACCAAGTGATTTGCATGGTTACTTCACACCTCGTTTTGTGATCCTCGGCATCCCAGTCACAAAACTTGGAGGGCACACTCGAGATTGAAACATGCCTTTGAAAAGTTCAATGAATCTCAAAGATCTAGGAGTTTCAAAACCAATTAAAACCTAATTATACATTTCGTTTATCTTGGTGGAAATTGGTGAATCGTCATTCACCTACCTTCAAATATTTTATAGCTTGGATTACGGCATACCTCTTCTAAGTTATAAAATAGTTTGTTGGGTCCTAGCCTTAATATTTCATATTGGGTGTCATATTAAGGACTTTAAATCAACTATCTTGAATATCTCCCAAAAGATGTCTGGTTTAGACACCTATGTTCTTCCCAAATCTCTTGAAACAAGTTTCCTAAATGAAGATGATGTCCCATGGAAATCATACTTCATTCTCCTCCTCCAATTATTCTCCCTAACCCACAAGTTCTTGAAAAGTTTAAGGTCACTCAGGCCCTATTAGGCAAGGCAAGGTCTAGGTGTGGTCACATCTTGGAGATGTAGTCACATATTGACAAGCCGGGAGAGTTGGGTGTCAAAGTCTTGAGAAAGTTGGTGGTTCAACTACTTTCTAAGTCACATAGTGAGTTCTTTTGGAACACCTATGAAAAAGATTATGACAAGACCCTTAATGATCTTATCTATTTGTTAAGATCAACTTCCTAAAACTTTATGGACATTGACAATGATGACATTGGATATCCAGTAAAGCATTCTCTTCCCAATGGAAAGGGATCGGCTATAGTCAACTCGGTTGACCAAATGGTAAAGAGAAAAGCTAAGTCTGTGATAGTCCTGTGTACCATTATCAAAGGGTCCATATGTTTGTATTGCCAAAGAAAGGGCATTGGTTACAAAACTGCCAAATTTACCTAAGGATGTTAAAGTCAATAAGTTTGATTTTACTTCAGGTAAAGTCCACTATCTAACTCTGCTAAGTTTCTATTCTGAGATTCTTGATACATGATGTGACTGGGTCACATGGTGATGTTTTAAGAATCAAAGAAAAAGTGAAGAAACTTAAAGAAAGAATATGCTGAATCTGATGGCGTAGATGGATTTCTATCGCATAGTTTGAAGATCGGATTCTTGAGCTACTTCTTAGGAGTTATGATATATTGCTTAGGAATAGATAACAACAAGTTTTCATATGGATTGTAAGGATAGTTTTTCCGCAAAGTTTTAAAATAAAAGAAATTTTTTTGATTTTATTTATTTTAAAATATCCTTACAATGGCATTTGAGGAAAAATTGTTGCTTATATAATTCCGTTAAGAGCAAGAGTGGAAATATGAAATTGATTCTTTCATTTGTGGTAATGTCTAAATTTACCAAATAAGGAAAGATTCTCATCACCCAAGGTTCAATTGGACCGGAACTTGGAATCATGCAAGTTGTATAGCATGATGAATGAGAACTTTCAAGTTTTGGAAAATTAAGACTAATTACTTGTTCACATGGATGTGTGAATCAAGTAAAGGACTAAGGGATCGAGTACACATTCTTGTGCACTGGTCAAGTCCACCACAAAAAGTTTGATAAGACTATTCGTCATGATTTACTTAAGTTCAGTAAATATGATTATACTTACAAGCTTAAGTGTAACTCTGAGACATTGGAAAAGGTTCCAATGTAAGGCAGAGCGAATAAGAAGAATCAATTTAGGCAGAAGGATAAAAGTTTCTCAAATCTGAAAAGATGGGAGAGTACTTTAGTATCATTTTTGTGATCATCTTAATGATTAAGAAACCATATCACAATTAGTTCTCTAAGAAAGTCTTAGTGCATTCTTATGACTAAGAAGAGGGATCTTGAATTGTTGAAATGGTTAAATCAAGAAGATGAGTCATACCTCGTTCCAATACAAGTCTTAGAGTCATACTCCAAGATTGTATTTTGAGTGACATGTCTTAAAGAAGGTTTAAAACACTTGTCAAATGTAAGAGTAAAAGTTTTCTACTCTTGTACATTTGAAATTGGTAAGTTGTGATGTTTTGGATAAAACAAAGACCAACTAAGGCCAATTGTGTGAAGTGTTTGTCTTGATTAGAATCCGCACTATCTCTTGGATGTTTGACAAGGGAGTCTTATATGTCAAGAGGACAGTGGGAGTCTTAAAGTCTTGAAAGTCTCAAGAACTAATCAAGAATAAAACCTAAAGTTTTTCACTAGCACACAACTTGAGGTTCATAACCTATCGTGTTGACATATTCTGTGCCCATTCCAGTTAAAGTTGGTTTTGCATATGAGTTCTTAGAGTTCTCAATTGGTTGCACAACAACTTGGAAGCAATGGCAGGCCCTTGAGCTGCCAAGTGGCAAGAAGTTAAGATTGAGTTCAATCCATATGGTTTTGGATTTGTCATTATCTTTGTCTTGTGATTATGGTTTGACAAATTCATATGGGTAGGAACTCATACACCATATAAATCTAAGTGTCATAAGGTTTCTCTCCGATTCATGAAAATGATGGTGAGGAAACACTTTCACTAAGTAGATTTTAGCTAGATAGCAATTGTGATATTTGCATTCTCAAAGTCGTTAGTGGAGCGCGTGTGGTTAACCGGCACACTAATATGGACTTGTGAGAAGTGGCAAAAAGGTCTAAACATTATGATTACGGCATCCCTCTTCATAATTGTTTAGATACACAAGTGTGCTATCTAAGGGAAGGTGTATGATTTTGATAAAGTCTTATCAAAACAATCTAGTATCAGAAATCTGAACTTTGGTAAGAAAGTCAGCTGATTTCTGAGTACATGTCAAAGCTAGTGGGAGCATAAGTGTTATGCTAATAATCATCATGTTAGTGGGAGCATGATAATTATGTTAAGTATTGCAAGCTAGCAATGTTAATTATAGAAAACAAAAGTTTCAATTGGGAAAAAGTTGTTTTGCTATAATTAAGGGAGAGGAAATTATACTTCATCTCAAATCTATAAGCTTAGATTGTGAGGTTTTAATCATTTAGTCAAGGATATATATATGAATTTCATGTTGGAATGGCTCAACATAAGGAAATTCTGTATATGAGTCCATTATTTGCGTTCTAAAATTCGATTATGATTACGGCATCCCTTTTCATAATCTGAATTATGAGAACTTGGCAAATTGAAATGGAAATATTATAGCAAAAGACTGGTTTAGTCTTTATGTAAGACATCATGAATCGTGTCCCATATGCTTCGGATATAGGATCGATTACATGTGCTATATTCATCCGTTCTAAAATTTTCCAAATGCCTGGGGCATTAAGAAGGGAAAAGGTTTAGAACTGGATATGACTAAAAGGATTAAACAATTGTCGAGGACAATCTAAGGTTTACCAAAGATTGGGTGCTCAAGGACAATTGGAAGTATAGTGATAATTCTGGAAGGACCATATTGACATAGTCTGTAAGGAGGCAACTCTTGTTCAGAAGTGATGGTCAAAATGGAATCTGGAAATGTTTCAAAGTTAGGATTTTCAATCTGTGTAAGATTAAGGAAACTTAATGCAAGAAGGATGTTTCCAAGGAGCTGATCTCCTTTGGAATACTCTGTAATGATTGTTGTCAAGTCTTTCTGACTTTGTGCATAATCATTACGAGAGGATCAATGCATATAAGTTTAGAATCTAACAGATTTCAGTAAATGGCATGAATTTGGAATTCTTGCATTTGCAGTAAGGATTTGGGAGTGTGAAAAGAGAATCATTGAAGTTATGTTCAATGGATCTAGTTCATAAAGTAAAGATCATAGACAAACATAGTATGCATACTTAGTGTGTGGCATGACTAGTGTTTAGAAAACATAGTGTACATGCTTGGAGCATGGGACAACTGTTGTTTTAAATTCAAGATTAAAGTTGATAGCTGAAACAGTATACAATGAATAATGTGTAATCATATGGTGATAAATAAAAGGTGTTTTACTTATGTTCAAAGAGTTGATACCATATTGGATTCAATTATTATTGTGTTTCACTTTGCATGTTTTGACTTCCCGAATAAACTGGGTTATTCTTCCGGAATGACTAAGTTATTCAAACCATCCACAGTCGGTCATATTTTGGAAGTAGATATGAATTAAGACTGTCATGATGGGTTGTAGAGGTCTAAGGTGTTGGACAAGGCTACAACAATCATGAGTGCTCATAAGTTCTGAGTATTGGATTCAACCCGCGCTCATTGGAATCACTTCATGGATTTTATCACGAGTGATCATGAGATGATAATATCTTATATTCTTCAAACCTAGAGATATGAGTTGTTACTATGAGTTGATAGTACATTGATTGCACGAAACCGCATTTGGTAACTCGGTGCTATAAAACGTGCCTTTGTGTATGATTCAACAAGTAGTAGAACAAGCCATATGAGTCGAAGTTTATCCATTCCTTTTACCTTCGGGATAAAAGCGATATCTGTGGGCCCCTCGATGATTTGATGATGACAAATGGAAGTGCTCGGCCGGGCCAGGACTGATTTGATTTGTTCAATTAGTCAGTCGTCATAAATCGGAAATCGGGAAACAACAAATGGACAGAGAGAATGATTATAATCCATGTCTCAGTCCATATGATATCTAGAATGGAGGAATATATGATCCCTTATCTAATGGACAAGTCACTGACAAAGGTCAGAGTTCATCGACAAGGTTAGAGTTCGACGGAAGCTTTTGAGAGCTACGATTGCCAGTTGGTTCCTGAAGTCATACGCAATAATAGTTTTAGACTTATCCAAGTGGGAGACTGTTGGATTAATGTCTAAGTCCATAACTATATTTGGTAAGACTTGACCCGACCCGGCATGGTCCATTTGGGTTGCATACCATCATGCACTTGGATGAGAGAAATAAGACACTTATGGTTATTAATATATTATAAGTTCTAGTATATTAATAATAAGAATAATAAGATTATTTAATTAGTATTGATCAAGAATTAATCTAGGATTAATTAAGTGATCAAAAGAAGACTAATTAAATATATGGGTTGATTGTGTAAATCATCCATACTTGTATAGTGGGCTAATGCTCCATGGATAATCAAGTTGGGCTAAAACCCATAGGATGGTTCATGGATGCTCCATGGTGTATTTGAACCCATGGATCCAAGGAAATGGAAAGTCATGACAATTAGGGTTTACCCTAATTGTAACACTATATAAAGATCTTATTCTTGACAAAATTGGCCACTAGAGATAGTGAAGAAAGGGCTAGCTGATTTTGAAGAGTGTAGAATTCTCTCAAGTCATTCTAAGTGTTTTGATGATTGTGATTCCATTTGAGGTGTCACACTTGGGGCACTAGGTACTCAAGCTTCATGAAGACTTTCTACATTAAAGAGGTATGTATTCTATCTTGCTATAGTTATTGTTTTGTATGCTAGATTAGGATAATACCTTGGAAGTTCTTATTTTCATGTATAATAGAGAAAACATAGATCCAAGGTATTTAGGGTTGCATGTACACTTAGGAAGTGTTAGAATGCTCAAAACCCAACACCCTCTCCCTGAATTTGTTGGTGATCTCCACCATAGTATGTATAGTCTGGTGAAGGTCCTGGAACTCCCTCACCAGCTGTTGCACCTCAATGGCCGGTGTAGACTCCTGATAGAACCTCTGCACAAAGTCCTCCCAAGTTATCACTATAACAGTCGTCGTTCCAACTGCTCGGGTAACCTCCTCCCACCAGTCCCACACTCTGTCCCTCAACAAGCAGGACGTGAATCCCACATTTACCGCCTCATGGCAAAAGCTCGTGCACTGATCATTCTCCATGTCAGCGTCCAACGACGGCTAGCCATGGCGTCCTTAGCCCCAAAGAACTCAGGCGCTCTGTATGCCTTGAACTCCCGGAACGAGGGAGTTCGGGTCCTAATCTGACCTGCGACAATCTGGCTTGAAATGATCTAATCCGCTCCTCCATGATCTCCATAATCCCCTCCTTGATTATATCGAAAATCACCGGGGTAGCGTCACAGATGTCGTGAGTAACCTCGGTTGCGATAAGCTCGCACAACCTCACATCAATCGGCTCCGCATCGGAACCTGATCCCGAACCTAAACCTCCTAGTGTAGTTATCACCATCCTTAACTGAAAATACAACAAAGAAACGATTGATAATGAATTTCAAAGGGAATCCTCCTCATCGGATTCCTTAGAGTTTCCCGGTCTGCTCTTATCTCGGGTACAAGTCATGTGCTTTTAGTAGTACGGGCCCAATACTACCTTCCACACCTACCCGTACCTTCTTCCAGGTCAAACCTGATACCTCTAATTCACCCAGCTATACTCAGAAAATAACTCATACAGCACAGCACACACACATTTCCTAGACTCTTCTAGGATTTCTCAATCCTTATAGAACCAAAAACCTCAATCAACACTACAGGTTGCCTTATGCATGCAAGTTATACACAAATAGAATCACATAGACTGTTAAATAAAGTTTCTACCCTAAGTCCACAACTAAACAAGGAAAAGGAAATGAGGAAGAATCCATCATTCTAGGGCTACGCAATCCTAATCGTATATAACCTTGAAAGCATACACTTAGCAAATACAGAGTCAACATTGATTCAAAGAAATATATGGCATCAAATTTTCCTAGGCTATAAGGCATCACAAAAATCATGCAATTTTGTCACATAATCCCTGAAGGTATCCTTAGCCTTACTTGTAACAACGCAAATTTTCAAACAAATTTTTTTTTCATTTTAAAAATATATTTATTTCCATTCAAAACAAGGCATAAATAGTTTAAGTATTCTGTCAAATACAAATAATCAAAATCCCAAGATCATAAAAGCATTCTTCAGTGTGTATCGATCACGCTGGCGCCTTCCCACGGTCCTCGCTAGTACCTGAAATACATGCACAACAACTGTAAGCATAAATGCTTAGTGAGTTCCCCAATATACAACTTACGCACATACGCCTTTCCAGGCCCGACCTTCCGGTCCATGTGTCTCAGGGGACTTCCTTCCCTGCTGGGTAAACCTTCCGGTCCTACCCACGCCGACCTTCCGGTCCATCACACAACATATCGCCTTCCGGCCCATAACATATTGCCTTCCGGCCCATAATATAATCGCCTTCCGGCCCATAACATACATAGCACATATAACAAATAACTTACCACATATAGCATACATATCACATATCATATCCGACCTTTCGGTCACACAGTCAAACCCTTCCGGGTACAGTATAGTGAGAAGACTCACCTCGTAAAGGCTGAACGCTAGCAAATCCCGAAATGACTCGTGCACAACCGACGAGCTACAACCTCCCTATAACATCACATATCTCATTAATACTTATCTCTTCTAAGTGTGACTATCCCTAAGAAGTCAGACTTAGGTCAACTCTGGTCAACGGTAAACTCGACCGGACTCGGCGAGTACCATGGCGACTCGGCGAGTCTAGACGTCCTCCAACTTTCTGAGATTCCTTATCTACTCGTCGAGTATCCTCCTCGACCCGACGAGTTACTCCTGGAAGAATCGCGGGGCCACCCCGACTCCACTCGCCGAGTCTGAAGAACAACTCGGCGAGTCCCAGTAAATCTTCAAGCTACTCGCCGAGTCTGAAGAACAACTCGGCGAGTCCATGCCATGCAGACGAGCAACTGCTTTCTAAATTACGTATGGTCCCGAGATATACAATCATGGGACTTTCTGGACTTCTAAACATCTTATTACTGGGGTATAAACGTTTGGGTAATAACATAATAACCCATCTAATCACTAAATGGGTTTCATAAACCCTAATTTCGCATACACATCAAAATAACAGAATTGGTCCGAGTATTACCTGAAAACGCACTCTCTGTGTCCCCCAAACCTCAGGACTCGATCCTCCTTGATATTCCTTTGGCCAAATTCCTCTTCTTCTTGCCTAACAAGTTCCTCCAAGTTCCAATGGCTTTCTCTCCTGCTCTGGACGTCCACAACGATTAGGGTTCTTCTCAATCGACCAAAAGATGGAAAATGACGGCCTAAGAGGCGTTATATATGATCCAAAACCGAACGGTTAGGGTTTCTGCTGAACAGCGTCGACTCGCCGAGTCCATATCTGGACTCGTCGAGTCCAGTCGCAAACCCGCGACCAAGTCTGCGATCCTACTCGGCGAGTCTAGGCTCCAACTCGCCGAGTCCCCTCTTAAATCACCCCCAAAAACATAATTTAACAATACCTGAGATTCCGGGCTGTTACAACTCTCCCCCGCTAGGATTAGACTTCGCCCTTGAAGTCTCGTTCTGAAAATAGTTCCGGATGCTGCTCCCGCATCTCACGTTCCGGCTCCCAAGTCATCTCCGATCCCTTACGGTGTTGCCATTGAACCAACACCAGAGGTACCTCCTTGTTCCTCAGAACCTTGATCTTCCGATCCCTGATAGCCACTGGTCTCTCCGCGTAATTCAGGCTCGCATCCACCTGAATATCCTCCAATGGAACCACTGCCGACTCATCGGCTATGCACTTCCTCAATTGCGACACATGAAAGGTGTCGTGGATCTGCCCCAACTCCGCTGGCAACTCCAACCGATAGGCTACCCGGCCTACCCTTGCAATCACACGAAATGGCCCAATATACCGGGGCCCCAACTTGCCCCTCTTCCTGAATCGAATCACTCCTTTCCAAGGAGAGACCTTCAGGAGAACGAAGTCGCCGACCTGAAATTCAAGCTCGGATCGGCGCCTGTCTGCATAACTCTTCTGCCGGCTCTGGGTGGTCAATAACCTCTGTCTAACTTGCTGAATCTGCTCTGTCGTCTAAAGCACGATCTCCGTGCTGCCCATTACTCTCTGTCCCACCTCTCCCCAGCAAATGGGGGTCCGACACCTCCTACCATACAACAGCTCAAAAGGTGGCATACCAATGCTCGAATGATGGCTGTTGTTGTAGGAAAACTCTGCTAAGGGTAAATATGCATCCCAGCTACCCCCGAAGTCTAACACACACGCTCGAAGCATGTCCTCCAGCGTCTGAATCGTCCGCTCGCTCTGACCGTCTGTCTGGGGATGGTATGCGGTACTAAAATGCAATTTAGTACCCAGCTCCTCATGGAATTTCTTCCAGAATCTGGAAGTGAAGCGCACATCACGGTCTGAAACAATCGAGATCGGCACCCCATGCCGAGATACCACCTCTCTCACATATATCTCCGCCAACTTCTCCGCTGAAGAACTCTCACTGATGGCAAGGAAGTGTGCACTCTTCGTCAACCTATCCACAATCACTCAAATTGCATCAACTCCCCTGGCAGTCCTCGGCAATTTGGTGATGAAATCCATAGTGATTTGTTCCCACTTCCACTCGGGGATCTCCAATGGCTGTAACTTGCCATGCGGTCTCTGGTGCTCGGCCTTAACCCTACGGCAGGTCAAGCACCTCTCAACGAACCATGCGACGTCCCTCTTCATACAGGGCCACCAATACTCTTTCCTCAAGTCCAAATACATCTTCGTAGCACCGGGATGGATCGAGAATTTCGATCTATGAGCCTCTTCCATCAAAGTAATACGTGTACCGCCCACGAACGGTACCCAAATCCGGCCCTGAAACGTCATAAGCCCTCGACCATCCTGAACGAACTCTGAAATTAACCCCACAACCCGCTCTTTCTTCTGCATTTCTGGTCGCACCGCTTCGGCCTGTGCCCCACGAATAGCATCCAATACAGGAGTCATCACAGTCAGTCTCAAGCATACATCTCGCAATGGAGTGCTCTCCGTCTTGCGGCTCAACGCGTCGGCTACCACATTAGCCTTACCTGGGTGGTACAGGATCTCACAATCATAATCCTTGACCACATCCAGCCACCTCCTCTGAGGCATATTTAGGTTGGGCTGATCCATCAAATACTTCAAGCTCTTATGGTCCGTATAGATCGTACATCGAACCCCATACAGGTAGTGAAGCCAAATCTTGAGAGCGAACACTACTGCTCCCAACTCTAAATCATGCGTGGGGTATCTCGCCTCATGAGGCTTCAACTGCCTCGACGCATACGCTATCACATGACCCCTCTGCATCAACACTGCACCCAGTCCCGAAATCGATGCGTCGCAATATACCACAAAATCTTCCATCCCTTCTGGGAGAGCTAATACCGGGGCTTCGCACAACCTCTGGCGAAGTGTCTCGAAGGAGGTCTGCTGCTCGGGCCCCCATGAGAATGCAACACCCTTCCGGGTCAATCTGGTGAGTGGCACTGCGATCTTGGAGAAATCCTTGATGAATCTCCGATAATACCCTGCCAACCCAAGGAAGCTCCTGATCTCAGAAGGTGACTTCGGCACCTCCCAACTCATCACCGCCTCAACCTTGGCCGGATCGACCAATATCCCTTTCTGATTGACAACATGTCCTAGAAATTCGACCTCCCGCAGCCAGAAGTCACATTTGGAGAACTTTGCATAAAGCTTCTCCGACCTCAATACCTCGAGGACCTCCCTCAAATGCTCCTCATGTTGCTCTCTAGATCTAGAATACACTAGAATGTCGTCGATAAATACAATCACTGACCGATCCAACATCGGTCTGCATACCCTATTCATGAGATCCATGAACACAGCCGGGGCATTGGTGAGCCCGAAAGGCATCACCACAAACTCATAATGCCCATATCGCGTCCTAAACGCTGTCTTCTGGACATCCCCATCCCGTACTCTCACCTGATGGTACCCTGACCTCAGGTCGATCTTGGAAAACCAAGACGCTCCCTGCAACTGATCGAATAAATCATCGATCCTCGGTAACGGGTAATGGTTCTTGACCGTCAACTTGTTCAACTCCCGGTAATCAATACACATCTGGTGTGAACCATCCTTCTTCTTGACGAACAGAATAGGTGCTCCCCACGGCGAGCTGCTCGGCCGAATGAATCCCTTCCCCAGCAACTCCTGGAGCTGCGAGGACAACTCTTGCATCTCTGGAGGTGCAAGTCGATAAGGCACCTTAGCAATAGGCGCGGCCCCCGGAACCAGATCGATACCAAACTCTACTTGCCTCACAGGAGGTACTCCCGGCAGCTCCTCGGGGAAAACATCTGGAAACTCGCGCACCACAGGGACCTCCTCAACTGATTTCGGTCTCTCGGAAACCTCCCGCGTATCCATCACATACGCCACAAAACCCTTACAGCCCTGCTGTAGACACTGCCTCGCCCTAGCGGCCGAACAAAAAGCTGATCCCGAACGGGTACCCTCGCCGTATACCGAAAGAACTCCCCCACTATGGTCTCGTATAGTCACCAACTGACGCTCACAGTCGATGACAGCGCCGAATCGACTCAACCAGTCCATGCCCACGATGACACGGACATCACCCATCGCAATAGGAATCAGGTCAATCGGGAATTCCACCCCGAAAATCTCTAGTACACATCCCCGAAAAACCTTCGTGGCACAAATCACTTTCTCGTCAGCTATAGAAACTCTCAAAGGTCGACTCAACGACTCACGACTAACGCTGATATGCTGACTAAAGGCTAAGGACACAAAGGACCTACTCGCACCGAGTCAAATAACACTAAGGCAGGCACAGAGTTCACAAGGAAAGTACCTACGCATATAATAACATAAGCATAACATCTCGACATTTAAAATAATTACATGAATTACAACATACCTGCCACGACATCGGGCGCAGCGCGGACCTCCTCCGCAGTCAGCTGAAAGGCTCTTCCCCGAGCCCTCGGGGCCTCGGCCTTCACCGGTCGAGTCGCAGTAGCTCCGGCAGCAGGTGCAGATCCCTGAAGAAGCTGAGGGCACTCGGCCTTCCTATGGCCTGTCTGGTTGCAATGAAAACAAACCGTAAATCCCTTGGGACACTCCCTAGCAATGTGCCCCTCCTTGCCACACTTGTAGCAAGCACCAGATCGACACACCCCCTCATGACCCTTGCCGCACTTTCCGCAAGTGCGGCTCTTCGAACCTCCCGTCCTCGCATCGGCGGACTTGGTCCGCTTGGCTGCCGGCTGGAACTGAGCCGGTCGCCGGTCCACCCGCTGAGACTCGGCCTCCTCCCTGGCCTGGGTCTCCAACTCGATCTCGCGCTTCCTGGCATTCGCCTGAAGCTCAGCAAAAGTATGGTAGGTGGAGTTCGACACAAACTCCCGGATATCCCTCCTCAATACTCCCAAGTACCGGCTCATCCGAGCCTGATCAGTGGACACCAGCTCGGGGCAGAACATCGCCCTCTCATGAAACTTCCGCGTAATCACCGCAACAGAATCAGTACCCTGCTTGAGGGTTAAGAACTCCTGCACCAATCGTTCCCTCTCCACCGGGGGAACGTACTCATCCCTGAACATGGCAGTAAACCCCTCCCATGTCACCGCTGTAGTCTTTGCTAAAGTGAAGTTCGCCGTCACGAACTTCCACCATTCCTTCGCTCCCAGGCGGAGCTGGTTCAAAGCGAACCGTACCCTCAGGTGCTCCGGGCATGAACACGTGTAGAAGCACCCCTCTATGTCCGCGATCCACCTCATCGCAGCAATTGGATCCTGCGTCCCATCGAACTCCGGTGGCTTCGTGTTGCTGAACTCTCGGAACAGCAACGAGTCACCTCCCTGTGGCCTAGCAGCGGCCACAGCTGCGGTAGCTGCAGCGGTTGCAGCCTCAGTCAACGCGGCGTACCGCTCATCGAATGTCTCCATCAGGGTGGTCTTAATAGACCCAAACATTTCCGGGATCTCAGCCCGGATCGCTGCCGCCACCTCCTCGTGAATCATCTGACGAATATCCTCGTCACTCACACCGCTCGTACTCGCTCCGTGGCGTGGTCTAACCATGATGTCTCTGAAATACAACATAAAACTATCAGAGACTCCACCGAGTATAACTGCACTCGATACGCAACCCTACTCAGTCCCCGATATCCAGGGATTCTTACTTGGGTCTCCCACTGGCCCGGTGTCCTCGGTAGTACGGGCCCAATAGTACCGACCACACCGCATCAGCGTTCATCCCAAGTCTTCCTCCCCAAACTCCGGATAGTGAGTACTCTACTTCTGATATGCACTATCTACCCGCATACTAGCAAAGCATCTCATATAGGCAAACTTCCCTAGACTAAGGCATCACAAATCAGGCCACTCTAGTCCTATCATGAATACCTAGTCTTCTAGCATGCATAACAATTCATATCATATAATATTGTAAGGTATTTTGGGGATCTTTACCGTTCGGGCGCTGACTGATCGTACACACTGCTTCTTTCTTGCTTACCACAAAACCATTTACAAAAGTTTATGCCTTTATTTAAAAAGTTTTCTCAAATCCTCGGTTTGAGTTCAGTTACCCCCGAAGGCGCACCCGAATCCCTCAAACCAAGGCTCTATTACCAATTGTAACAACGCAAATTTTCAAACAAATTTTTTTTTCATTTTAAAAATATATTTATTTCCATTCAAAACAAGGCATAAATAGTTTAAGTATTCTGTCAAATACAAATAATCAAAATCCCAAGATCATAAAAGCATTCTTCAGTGTGTATCGATCACGCCGGCGCCTTCCCACGGTCCTCGCTAGTACCTGAAATACATGCACAACAACTGTAAGCATAAATGCTTAGTGAGTTCCCCAATATACAACTTACGCACATACGCCTTTCCAGGCCCGACCTTCCGGTCCATGTGTCTCAGGGGACTTCCGTCCCTGCTGGGTAAACCTTCCGGTCCTACCCACGCCGACCTTCCGGTCCATCACACAACATATCGCCTTCCGGCCCATAACATATTGCCTTCCGGCCCATAATATAATCGCCTTCCGGCCCATAACATACATAGCACATATAACAAATAACTTACCACATATAGCATACATATCACATATCATATCCGACCTTCCGGTCACACAGTCAAACCCTTCCGGGTACAGTATAGTGAGAAGACTCACCTCGTAAAGGCTGAACGCTAGCAAATCCCGAAATGACTCGTGCACAACCGATGAGCTACAACCTCCCTATAACATCACATATCTCATTAATACTTATCTCTTCTAAGTGTGACTATCCCTAAGAAGTCAGACTTAGGTCAACTCTGGTCAACGGTAAACTCGACCGGACTCGGCGAGTACCATGGCGACTCGGCGAGTCTAGACGTCCTCCAACTTTCTGAGATTCCTTATCTACTCGTCGAGTATCCTCCTCGACCCGACGAGTTACTCCTGGAAGAATCGCGGGGCCACCCCGACTCCACTCGCCGAGTCTGAAGAACAACTCGGCGAGTCCCAGTAAATCTTCAAGCTACTCGCCGAGTCTGAAGAACAACTCGGCGAGTCCATGCCATGCAGACGAGCAACTGCTTTCTAAATTACGTATGGTCCCGAGATATACAATCATGGGACTTTCTGGACTTCTAAACATCTTATTACTGGGGTATAAACGTTTGGGTAATAACATAATAACCCATCTAATCACTAAATGGGTTTCATAAACCCTAATTTCGCATACACATCAAAATAACAGAATTGGTCCGAGTATTACCTGAAAACGCACTCTCTGTGTCCCCCAAACCTCAGGACTCGATCCTCCTTGATATTCCTTTGGCCAAATTCCTCTTCTTCTTGCCTAACAAGTTCCTCCAAGTTCCAATGGCTTTCTCTCCTGCTCTGGACGTCCACAACGATTAGGGTTCTTCTCAATCGACCAAAAGACGGAAAATGACGGCCTAAGAGGCGTTATATACGATCCAAAACCGAACGGTTAGGGTTTCTGCTGAACAGCGTCGACTCGCCGAGTCCATATCTGGACTCGTCGAGTCCAGTCGCAAACCCGCGACCAAGTCTGCGATCCTACTCGGCGAGTCTAGGATCCAACTCGCCGAGTCCCCTCTTAAATCACCCCCAAAAACATAATTTAACAATACCTGAGATTCCGGGCTGTTACATTACTCTAGCATGAACTTCACATATCAATCATACTAATCGCAATACGTAAGCATGGTTAATTTTGGGAAACACTTACTTGAGCTCGACAGATCGCATGCATTGTACTCTCCCTTTTTACTTAAGAAAACCTTTTTCAGAAAAATTTGATTCTTTTTCTTTTGAAAAGATTATCATTTCCTCTGTTTGAGTTCTGACACACCTGAGAGTGTGCCCGAATTCCTCAAACCAAGACTCCAATACCAACTTGTAACAGCCCAAAAACCGAATAAATTTTTTAATTTTCAATCAAGTATTACGACATAGTTTGTTTCCAAAATCCATTACAAAATAAACATGTCAAACTATCAAAGTAAGAACATCAGTAAGTGCGGAAAATAGTGGAGAGTGAATGTTGCGCCATCAAGTCGGGCCCTTCCCTTTAGTACCGAAAGTACCTGAAATCACAATACAAATTGTAAGAAAAAACTTAATGAGCTTTCCCAAAATATCACACAACACAAAAACAATTACCATGGGCTACCCCCATGGTCTTTTTCTCTGAAATGCCATGGGCTACCCCCATGGTCTGATATCCAGGTTCCATGGGCTATCCCCATAGTCTTTCATGTTGTGGGTTACCCACATAGTCTTCCATACAAGTGCCCTGGGCTACCCCCGAGGTCTTCCAGACAAGCAACCACATAAACAATTATCATTCCACATGACAAGTAATGGGCCGACATTGGTGTCTTCGACCCATGGATATAGTGAGAAGACTCACCTCAACTGCTAAAATCCCAAACAAATACTCCGACTGCTAGGCTGCATAAAATCCCATGCTAACTCGACAAATAGTTCCCAAACAATAAGTTCAAAATCTGAACTAAGACTTCACATAAAAATATATTGCCCGAGATGGGTCAAACTAGTCCTAAAGCCCATAAATATCTAAAGTCCAATCTAATGGATCAATTAAGACCCAAGAGGGCCCAAAAACTAGAAAGGACCTACGGAAAAATACCCTAGGCTCAAACCCATTAACCAAGCCTATCAACTTGACCCAAAACATAATTACCCCAGATCTGGGTCATACGCTCAACATACATAGTGGTATGTATAGCGTACCAAGTCAAAGCGGGAAAACGCGACCAATGGAGCCAGTATACGCGACGTACAGAAAGTACGCACGACGTATGCAGCCTCCATACAAAAGATGCAAAATTGGCTTAACCACTTAAGTCCTTAAGCCTAAAATCCATATCTAAACCCCTTAAGCCCATTAAGGCCATAAAGTTGCAAACTTTATGCCTTAGGATAAATACCAAAACCCCAAACTCAAAATCCTAACTTATCACACCCAAAACTACATTCTATCACATGAAAGGGGACACAACAAAGTTCAAGCTTGTACCTTTATGGGATGAAAAGACTAGAAGCTTCTGAAAACTCAATTTTGGAGCTTAGGAGTAGCTCATACATACCAAGATCTAATCTTTATGGAAAAAATGTGGAAAACTATACCTAAAGTGGAACTTAATGATAAGCAACCAAAGGTTGGAGCTTTATACCTTCTAATGGAGCAAAATGAATATGAGAAGTTGGATCCAAGCTCTTGAGGGCAAGGCTTCCTTCTTGAGCAACCTACTTCACCACCAAAAGCACACTCTAACACTTAAAATCTCCAAAAAGGGGCAAGATACACTGGGGTTTGCTAAGAGAGTCGTAAGAGAGGATGGAGGATGAGGTAGGGGATGGACTTAGGCCATAATGGGGTATAAATAATGAACAAACCCTAAATATTAGGGTTTTGGTTTGAGCCTCATATACCCAGCATACTGGAGTACGCACAACATACTAATCCAGGACCAACTACGCTAAGCGTGTAGGGGTGTATACCCCGCGTACTCAATTAGGGACAAAACCTAGAGATTTTCACTTCAGGGAGCTTTTGTGCAACAAAAACGAACTTAAAGGGTTCAAAAGCAAACCTAAAGATTTCTATATGTTACACACCACATCTTAATCATCTTACAATTCCTACTACCACCTCAGGTCACCATATCCAGCAACAGATTCAGTTCCTACAGCAGCTCAGGTCATCATCTTCGGTCATAGATCCAATATCATAGAAATCACCCAAAACCCAACAGAGAGCTACCTAACATTCCATAATAAATCTAAAAATACATCTAAAACCAAACCTGTAACTCAAATCAAAAACTAAAATAAAACCAGAAAATCAAATTTAAAACCAAAATCGAATCTAGATGCAAATCCAAATCCAAAATCGAAGATGCAATTCAAACTAAAATCCAGAACCAAAATCCATGATGCAAAAATCACATATATAATCACAAATGACAAAATACCACCCTGCACGGCCCTTCATACGTCCTGCAGCACTTTCCACAACAGCTCCAATCATGCTAGCCTCTCGAAAACGAAGGATGGGTCTCATCGTATGTGCATTGACTATCGGGAGCTGAATAAGGTAACAATGAAGAACTGTTATCCACTCCTGAGGATTGATGATCTTTTTTACCAGCTTCAGGGTGCATCTTGGTTTTCCAAGATTGATTTGGGATCAGGTTATCATCAGATGAGGGTTAGAGAAGAGGATGTATAGAAGATAGCTTTCTAGACTCGTTATGGTCATTACGAGTTCGTAGTGATGCCTTCTGGGCTCACCAATGCTCCAGACGCGTTCATGGATCTCATGAACCGCGTGTGCAGGTCGATGTTGGATCGGTCTGTGATTGCATTTATCGATGATATCTTGGTCTATTCCAAGACCTAGGAGCAGCACGAGGAGCACTTGAGGGAAGTGTTGGAGACTCTGAGTAGGGAGAGACTTTTCGCAAAGTTCTCCAAGTGTGACATCTGGTTGCGCGAGGTGCAGTTTCTTGGGCATCTTGTCAACCAGAATGGTGTTCTGGTCGATCCGGCCAAGGTCGAGGCCGTGATGCAGTGGGAGGTTCCGAGGTCACCATTTGAGATTCAGAGTTTCCTTGGTCTAGCAGGTTACTATCAAAGGTTTATCCACTATTTGTCCAAGATAGTTGTTCCATTAACTTGGTTGGCAAAGAAAAAAGTTACATTTCGTTGGGGGCCTAAGCAGCAAGCAACTTTTGAAATCTTGAGACAGCAGCTGTGCGAGGCACCGATTTTGACCCTGTCAGAGGGTGTTGAGGATTTTGTGGTTTGTTGTGATGCGACAATCACAGGTTTGGAAGCAGTATTGATGCAGAGGGGTTATATGATCTCTTACACTTTGAGGCAGCTGAAGCCGAATTATCCGATGCATGAATTGGAGCTGGGAGCTGTGGTTTTCACCCTCAATATTTGCCGGAATTACCTCTATAGGGTCCGTTGTACCATTTACACGGATCAAAAGAGCCTGAGTTATCTGATGGATCAGCTGAATATGAATATGAGGCAGCGCCGGTGGTTGGATGTGGTGAAGGATTATGATTATGAGATCCTTTATCACCTAGGGAAGGCCAATGTGGTGGTCAATGCTCTTGGTTGCAAGGAGGTCGCGGCTCCAATCAGAGACATATATTTAAGGATGACCGTGATTACTCCGCTTTTGGAGCGGATTCGTGAGACCCGGTTCGAGGCTATGAAGGAAGAGCACCAGAATAGTTAGTGTATTGTGGTTTAGGTGGCTCCCTTCGATTATGATAGCTATGGGTTGTTGACTATGCATCGGCAAGTTTGGGTTCATTTTGGGGCGATGTGCGTCAAGTTCTGATGGAAAAGCCACACAAGTTTAGGTTCTCCATTCACCCCGGGGCGACGAAGATGTATAGGGATCTTTTCCCTGATTATTGGTAGCCCTGCATGAAGTAGGATGTGGCATGGTATGTGGAGCGGTGCTTGACTTGCACGAAAGTCAAGGTTGAGCATGAGCAGCCTGTAACGCCCTTAGATCAGGGCTAGTCAATTTAGAGACGATAAGCATCAAGAATGACTTTTTGATGAAAGATTATTTAGAATGATTAATCTTAACTAAGTTATAATATATGTTACAAGGATTTCGTACATATAAAGAACGCCGAAATCCGAGTTATAACGAAGAAGTTATGACATGTCGAAGTTTTGCGACAAAACCGGCACGACACAGCGCGACATAAAAAGTGAATTTACGTTAGAGCGATATTTATCCTTAGCAATCTAAACGAAAGTCGTAGAATACGTTAAACCGTGAGCGTTCATAAAAAGAACGTCCAAATCTGACTTCGTATGAGGAAGTTATGATTTTTTCTAAGTTTCGACTTAGCGGTATTTAGCCCAAATGCTCGATTTGAGATCAAGTAGTTTTTAGCCGAAACAATATAAACGAGAATCGAAGATCTTGTCAATTGTAGTGAAACGAAAAAAAGATAGGCGAAAACGGACGTCGGATGAAGAAGTTATGAATTTATAACGGAGTTTTCCTGTCCCGGCCTACTTAAAATTAATAATAAAAATAAAGTCAAAATTAGCCGATGGAGTCAAAACAAAAGCTGTAGATCGTAGTCTCACCGACGCGGGGATATAAAGAACGTCGAAAACGGAGCTCGTATGAGGAAGATATGAATTTTTGAAGTTTATTAAATAATTAAAGTATTTAATTTAAATAAAAATTCGGATATTATCCAAAGGGAGGGGGGGAGTCACCGGGCTTATCCACATTACGCCCAGCGTAACATAGAATTACGCCTAGCGTAATTCGGGTTTCAGCCCCCTTTAAAAGGATGTCGAGGGCAGCCGATTATTATGCTCATTTCTTCCCTTTCTCTCGCGTTTTTGCATCGTTTTTCGTGCAAGAATATTATCCCAAAGCCCCGGTGTCATTCCCGAGCCCCGAAGCAAGTCCCGAGGCCCCGAAGATCCCGAGAAGTGCAATTCCTGAGCCGAAGCTCTGCCCGCGAGGAGTCCGGTTTTTGTGAAGATCTTCCAGATCTGCCGAAGAATACTACTTCTACAAGCCGTAGTGTTGTCCAATCATCTTCTAATCAAGTGAGTGTGTAGTTACTTTCTTCTAACGCATAAATATCAAGTATTTGCTATGAAATACGTGCTATGTGTATAATATAAAGTTGTTTATATGTGTGGGTGTATAGTCCCTTTCATAAACACGGGTACAATACAAGTATTGTTTGAATGTATTAAGTATATGTTTGGGTGAGTGTGTGGTTACTTTCTTCTAACACATAAGTATGAAGTATTTACTACGAAATACGTGTTATGTGTTTATATATTGTTGTTTATTTGAGATATTCGTGGAATGGATGAACTATATAGGTTTTAATGAGTTAAACTGTATATGTATTTTATATCTACAAATATGTTGGGTAGGACATGGGTAGATGAGATCCGTGAATATGGATCAGATCAAGAGATTAGTTTTAGATCCGTGAGTATGGATTAGACCAAGAGGTTAGTTTTAGATCCGGGAGTATGGATCAGGTAAAGAGATAAAACTTGTTATTAGTCTGGGAGTATGGATTAAGACTAAGTTAATTGTCCCTAGTCCGGGAGTATGGATTGGGCATAATTATTGATCCGAGAGTATGGATCAGATCAAGATTAAGGTATACTTAATTGTCTCTATTCCGGGAGTATGGATCGGGTACAATTATTGATCCGGGAGTATGGATCAGATCAGGAGGTTAGTTTTAGATCCGTGAGTATGGATTAGGGGAAAAAGGTTAGTTTTAGATCCGTGAGTATGGATCAGGGGAAAAGGTTAGTTTTAGATCCATGAGTATGGATCAGGTGAAAAGGTTAGTTTTAGATCCGTGAGTATGGATCGGGTGAAGATAATAGTTTTAGATCCGTGAGTAGGGATCGGGTAAAGAGGAAAATTTTAGATACGAGAGTTTAGATCGTGTCG
This sequence comes from Lactuca sativa, assembly GCF_002870075.4. Classification (NCBI taxonomy): domain Eukaryota; kingdom Viridiplantae; phylum Streptophyta; class Magnoliopsida; order Asterales; family Asteraceae; genus Lactuca; species Lactuca sativa. Next base: position 39,618,797 of record NC_056626.2, on the reverse strand, counting down.
TTGTGAGGATCGATGTGGTGGGATAAGAGTTGTCGTTATATGGTGAAATTATACAAGTTTGAATGTTCTATATTTATAAATATATGATATAACATTGTAGGATGAAAACCCTATATGAGCACCAGGCTCCCAAGCCTGACCCACTCAGTTTTCTTTGTATCATAGGTATTAATACGAAGACATATTTCACAGAGAGATTTAAAGGAGATATAAATCATTAATGTAATTGAATGTAAGTTCTATTTATGCTTATATGTCTGTATCGGAACATGACATCTTGAGGTTTTATTATTAAATGAAAATACATTCTCTTCAAGAAATGTTTTGATAAGTTATTATCATATCTTGTTTTGGAAACAAATTCCGCAACTATTTTCTTTAAAAGATTACTCTGATTTTTAAAAACAAGTATAAACAAATCGGTCTTTTCTGGCCATGAAATTGGGGATGTCATAGTTGGTATCAGAGCATTAGTTTAAGCAAACTAGGAATTTGTAGAAAATTTCTAGACTTAAACTTAGAATGCTAAGTAATGATTGTGAGGAGTGTGTCTAAAATATGTTAGGTAGTACAACTAAATTGACACGAGCACTAGTTTATTTTAGGAATGATGCCTAAAAAGCTTTTATGTGCTAAATGTTTTGTGTGATAGCTATATTGATGCTATTATTTGTTCGGATCTATGGTCTGTTGCCGACCGGATCTGGAAACCTTATGTGTGTAGGATTCTAAGCGTATGACTACGATATTAGAACTAGCATGTAAACGTTTCGGAGCGATAAGGAGATTTATACGTTTACCGTAATTAAAGCTTTCTTATCTTAAATTCTCGCTTGGTACACCGAATGTCTGCTTGGATGTACAAGAGGTCATGGTGAAGACTCGTAGAGAAATTGAGTAAATTGAGGAAATGAAGAAGGCTTATGATAGTGGATGACACCTATCAGAAGATATCGTAAGAGTGGTATCTTGCCTTTAGAGTATGTCTTATGAAATAAAAGTACGTTTAGAGGAGTACGGTGCGTCTAAAGTACACCTTCGATTGGCAGGATGATGGAACGATTGGTGAAATTCTTGAAGTTGTCTCACCGTTTGGTATTTCCATCACTAATCGAGTTGAAGTAGAGTTGATGAGTGAAGATTGAGCAATGAAGAAGTCCTAGTAGAGTCTAGGGAAATTGTTTATGATTACTTGGACACATCCGTATGTGTTAAATTGTTTTGTGATTTTCTTGTATGGTGACTTGGTCAACTGCGGGACAATACTTGGGACGAGTATGAGTAGGTGTGAAAGATAGTAGATGCATATACTACCAGAAGCACAGGACTCGAACTTGGATCAGGGAAAGTCACAAGGTTACCAAGAAGCTAGTGTTTGATTCCGTTTTATTCGAGTATGTCATTAACCTTGTTTCGGTACTGACTAGTAAGATGGTTGTTATTTCGACCCTAGTGGTCATATCAAATTGAGTCCGACTACGGTGGGTATGTTACGTGGTTCATAGAACCAAGTTCGAGGTAACATCTGACGTAAGTCAGAAGGTTGAAATTAATGCGATCGATAGTATCGCGCTCGTTGTTAAAAGAAGCTTGCAGGTAAAAATGCTACATGCTGAAATGTGATTATATCACATTAGAATACGAAGGAAGGTATATTCCATTTTGGAATTTGACTCTAAGAGACTTAAGTCAAAGCGTTGCATAATGCGATGAGAGGTCATTAGAAAATGACCCATCGATCTGTTACAATAGATAAAGGAAAGTATTTACCCTAAGAAGAAGAAAGAGTCCACAATAAGGACTTATTTGGTAACTCGAAGGTTACGATTGAAAAGTACAACATGGTACGATAAGCAAATGCAAGATTGGGCATCGTCTGCGGTCAAGAAAGCCATAGAGTTAAATACTCTTTTGAGGAAACATAGAAGTTACGGTAATTACATAGGATGAAGAAATATGTGGAATCATTATGCAATTCCTATTTCTTTGATGATTTTGGGACGTAATCATCCTAAGGGGGAGATAATTGTAACGCCCGTAGATCACGGCTAGTCAATTTAGAGACGATAAACGTCAAAAATGACTTTTTGATGAAAGATTACTTAGAATGAGTAATCTTAACTAAGTTATAATATATGTTACAAGGATTCCGTACATATAAAGAACGCCGAAATCCGAGTTATAACGAAGAAGTTATGACATGTCGAAGTTTTGCGACAAAACCGGCACGACACAGCGCGACGTAAAAAGTGAATTTACGTTAGAGCAATATTTAGCCTTAGAAATCTAAACGAAAGTCGTAGAATACGTTAAACCGTGAGCGTGCATAAAAAGAACGTCCAAATCTGACTCCGTATGAGGAAGTTATGATTTTTTTCTAAGTTTCGACTTAGCGGTATTTAGCCCAAATGCTCGATTTGAGATCGAGCGGTTTTTAGCCGAAACAATATAAACGAGAATCGAAGATCTTGTCAATTGTAGTGAAACGAAAAAAAGATAGGCGAAAACGGACGTCGGATGAAGAAGTTATGAATTTATAACGGAGTTTTCCTGTCCCGGCCTACTTAAAATAAATAATAAAAATAAAGTCAAAATTAGCCGATGGAGTCAAAACAAAAGTTGTAGATCGTAGTCTCACCTACGCGGGGATATAAAGAACGTCGAAAACGAAGCTCGTATGAGGAAGATATGAATTTTTGAAGTTTATTAAATAATTAAAGTATTTAATTTAAATAAAAATTCGGATATTATCCAAAGGGGGGGGGGGGAGTCACCGGGCTTATCCACATTACGCCCAGCGTAACATAGAATTATGCCCAGCGTAATTTGGGTTTCAGCCCCCTATAAAAGGATGTCGAGGGCAGCCGATTATTTTGCTCATTTCTTCCCTTTCTCTCGCGTTTTTGCATCGTTTTTCGTGCAAGAATATTATCCCAAAGCCCCTGTGTCATTCCCGAGCCCCAAAGCAAGTCCCGAGGCCCCGAAGATCCCGAGAAGTGCAATTCCTGAGCCGAAGCTCTGCCCGCGAGGAGTCCGGTTTTGTGAAGATCTTCCAGATCTGCCGAAGAATACTACTTCTACAAGCCGTAGTGTTGTCCAATCATCTTCTAATCAAGTGAGTGTGTAGTTACTTTCTTCTAACACATAAATATCAAGTATTTGCTATGAAATACGTGCTATGTGTATAATATAAAGTTGTTTATATGTGTGGGTGTATAGTCCCTTTCATAAACACGGGTATAATACAAGTATTGTTTGAATGTATTAAGTTTATGTTTGGGTGAGTGTGTGGTTACTTTCTTCTAACACATAAGTATGAAGTATTTACTACGAAATACGTGTTATGTGTTTATATATTGTTGTTTATTTGAGATATTGGTGGAATGGATGAACTATATAGGTTTTAATGAGTTAAACTGTATATGTATTTTATATCTACAAATATGTTGGGTAGGACATGGGTAGATGAGATCCGTGAATATGGATCAGATCAAGAGATTAGTTTTAGATCCGTGAGTATGGATTAGACCAAGAGGTTAGTTTTAGATCCGGGAGTATGGATCAGGTAAAGAGATAAAACTTGTTATTAGTCTGGGAGTATGGATTAAGACTAAGTTAATTGTCCCTAGTCCGGGAGTATGGATTGGGCACAATTATTGATCCGGGAGTATGGATCAGATCAAGATTAAGGTATAGTTAACTGTCCCTATTCCGGGAGTATGGATCGGGTACAATTATTGATCCGGGAGTATGGATCAGATCAGGAGGTTAGTTTTAGATCCGTGCGTATGGATTAGGGGAAAAAGGTTATTTTTAGATCCGTGAGTATGGATCAGGGGAAAAGGTTAGTTTTAGATCCGTGAGTATGGATCAGGTGAAAAGGTTAGTTTTAGATCCGTGAGTATGGATCGGGTGAAGATAATAGTTTTAGATCCGTGAGTAGGGATCGGGTAAAGAGGAAAATTTTAGATACGAGAGTTTAGATCGTGTCGTTGTGAGGATCGATGGGGTGGGATAAGAGTTGTCGTTATATGGTGAAATTGTACAAGTTTGAATGTTCTATATTTATAAATATATGATATAACATTGTGGGATGAAAACCCTATATGCTCACCAGGCTCCCAAGCCTGACCCACTCAGTTTTCTTTGTATCACAGGTATTAATACGAAGACATATTTCACAGAGAGATTTAAAGGAGATATAAATCATTAGTGTAATTGAATGTAAGTTCTGTTTATGCTTATATGTCTGTATCGGAACATGACATCCCGAGGTTTTATTATTAAATGAAAATACATTCTCTTCGAGAAATGTTTTGATAAGTTATTATCATATCTTGTTTTGGGAACACTGTTTTCTTTAAAAGATTATTCTGATTTTTAAAAACAAGCATAAACAAATCGGTCTTTTCTGGCCGTGAAATTGGGGATGTCATACAGCCTCACGGCAAGATGCAGCCGTTGGAGATCCCCATATGGAAGTGGGAGGATAATACCATGGATTTCATCATGAAGTTACCCCGGAATTCACGTGGTGTGGATTCGATTTGGGTCATCGTGGATTGATTGACCAAGAGCGCGCATTTCATCTCGATTCAGGAGAGTATTTCTGTAGAGAAATTGGCTGAGATTTATATCAGGGAGGTGGTGGCACGTCATGGGGTGTTGGTTTCAGTGGTTTCTGATAGAGATGTTCGGTTTATTTCCATGTTTTGGAAGAGATTTCGTGATGAGTTGGGTACTCATCTCCATTTCAAAACATCATTCCATCCGCAGGCCGATGGTGAGAGCGAGCGGATGATTCAGATATTAGAGGATATGCTTCGTGCATGGGTTTTGGACTTTGGTGAGAGTTGGGATACATATATTCCATTAGCAGAAATTTCATATAACAACAGTTATCATACCAACATTGATTGACCTCCTTTTGAGATGCCCTATGGGAGGAAATGCAAGACCCCGATTTGTTGGGGCGAGGTCAGTCAGTGGGTTATGGGGAGTACCGAGATGGTACTCAAGACCACTGAGTTGATTCAGCAGGTTCGGAGTAGGCTCCAGAAAGCTCAAAGTCGGGAGAAGATTTATGCCCACAGATGCCAATCAGATTTAGAGTTCCAGGTAGCGGACATGGTTCTCCTGAAGGTGTCATCTTGGAAAGGTGTCATCTGATTATGCAAGAGGGGCAAGTTGGGCCCCACGTATATTGGTCCTTTCAAGGTTTTGGCTCGGGTGGGCTAGGTAGCTTACCGCTTGGATCTTCCTGATGAGCTCAGTCAGATTCATAGCACGTTTCATGTCTCTCATCTACATAAGTGCTTACTGGATGATTTTGTAGTGGTATCGTATGAGGATATTCAAGTGGATGATCTCCTGAATTATATTGAGAGATTGGTGGTGATTCTTGATCGTAAGACAAAAACCTTGAGGAAAAAGGTTATGAAGTTGATTAAGGTGCAATGACAGCACCGCAAGGGTTTGCAATGGACTAGGGAGCCGGAAGATGAGATGAGGGAGCACTATCAAAGTTATTCGGTGCAACGGACATCGAGGACAAAGTCTGATTTAAGTGGGGGAGAATTGTAACACTTGGATTTTTGTAAGTTTCTTATTCCATCCTTTTTATTTAAAAGTTCTCAATTTGGTCTCTAAGCTAGTACGTGGGAGTACTAGGTTGTACGCTTGGCGTACTGGCCCTGGTGGATCGCGCCTTTGGTTCACGTACGATGGGTGTACAAAGGGTACGCACGAAGTACGTGTGATTAAGTGAAACCCAAATTTTAGGGTGTTACGCCCTATTTAAACCTTGTAATAGCCTCACTAGGTCATGTTTAGACAGCCTCCATTCTCTCTTGTCCAGACTATCGAACCCTAAGTGAGATCTTGAGAGTTTGAGCCTTAAAGTGTGATTTTTGGTGCTTTGTGAAGGAGAAGAAGGAGTGAACCATTTGGAGTTGTGCTTGGAGCTTAAAGATCTGAGATTTGCTCTCCATTTGCTTTCCTTGTGAGGTAAAAAGCTTCCATCTTGTTAATACATGATGTTAGATCTAGTTTGGTGCCATTTTGTGATTTTTGAGCCCATGGTTTGATTGTTGAGCCTCTTGCTTCACTCTGGAAGTGATTGATGGTAGATCTAGGATCCTTTTGGCCCCTTTTTCCATAAAAATGCAATCTTGGAGGTGTTTATGGACTCATGCATGTGCTAAGTCATTTATTAAGCTCTTTTGAGCTATAAGAGCCTCATTAAGCCATGCATGCACGTAAAGTTGGAAACTTTACGTGATAATCCACCTTAAGGAAGTCAGATCTGAATTTGGGTTGAAGTCTTAATCGATTAAGAGTTGAATTGTGAAAGTTGGCCAAGTTGGTGGTGTACATCGGGCGTACAAGCAGGTACGTTGTGCATACAATCCCTAAAGCGAGTACGCTGAGCATACGAGTTGGGTACACCCTATGTACTCAGCAGTGGGCTTTAGTATTGTGGGCATCTCGGATATGTGCCCATATTGGACCTTAGTAGTCTTGTTTTTTGTTGGGTCACCAAAATTTTATTATTGCGCTGTTGATATTTTATTGGACTCTTTTGGTTGAAGGCCCATGAAAGGGATTTGGGCCTAATTTGGAAAATTGGGCCACATTTTGGCTTTAGGTGATTATTTTGGAAATTGGGCTTTTGGACAATTGGTTTGGGCCATGGCCTTGGGACAAGCTAGGTAAAGGGTAAAAAGGTCTTTTACCCTAGTTTGGACTCTTAGTGTGAGTCAGGATCCAATTATTAATCGGATGTTGTTTTGTGATTATAGCGTGGAGATTTTTAGCGGGCCAGTGGTCAGAGTTTTATCTGTGAGATTCTGCGGTGTGAGGTGAGTTTCCTCACTATATTTAGTGGGTCGAAGGCATCAATGCCGGTCCATGATTATTGTGGTAGGATGCCAGATGTATGGGTGACTCTTGCATGTGGTATGTGCTGGTATGTATACCGAGCGAGGCTCGATTTCGGGCGAGGCCCGATGACTATATTGTATGCTATTGGTTTGTGGTTATTGTATGTGTTAGCATTATTATATGTTTATATGTTATTATGTGTATTGGGCGGGGCCCGATGTCAGGTGGGGCCTAATGAATGACAGATCTGTAATCTGAGCAGGGCTCAATGTCGGGCGGGTAGGGATGTCAACGGGGGCAAACGGGACGGGGAGTGCATCCCCCGCCCCTGCCCTCGAAATTTCCCCGTTCCCCCGTCCCCACCCCCGCCCCCGAAATGTTCAGCCTTCATACCCCCGCCCCCGCCCCCGAATCCCCTTTATTACCCCCAACCCCGCCCCCGTTCCCCGTCATCGATAGTTTATGGGTTGCCTTTTTTTTTGCTAAAAGAAGTTGTTATTTAGGCTAAAAGAAGGTATTTTTAAGTAACAAATAATTATTTATAGCAAAATTTTATGTGTTAGAAATGAAAAAGTTATGAAATCTTAAAAACATTATACTAACAACTTAAAAACGTGTTTTTGATGAATTTTGGAAGCTTGAAATCATGCTATTATTTATTATATTTATATAATTAATATATGTAAATATATGTGTATTTTATTAACGAGGTCCCCATGGGGGTTTCGGGACGAGATTGCCTACCCCCGCTCCCGCCCCCAAAATTAAAATGGGGGTTAACCTTGCCCCCGCCCCCATCCCCATCCCCGATATTTTTTTAAAAATTTCCCCAAATGGGACGAGGTCCCATGGGACTTTTTGACATCCCTACGGGCGTGGCCTGAGGTCGAGTGGGACTCGATGTCGAGCGAGGCCCGATTTGGGGCGGGGGCCCAGTATGTGTTTATTTATGTATGGTATGTGGTATTTTGGGTAACTCACTAATCTTTGGGCTTACAGGTTTTCGTTTATGTTTTAGGTACTTCCAGATCGAAAGGGAAGAGCTCAGGATGATTGCAGAGCACACACCACTTTTTTCTACACTTTGAGAATTACTCTGATATGTTTTGATGTATTGATATATTTTGATCTTTTTAGGGTTGTATAACAATGTTTGTATTAATGTGTTATTAAATCAAAAATGAAATTTTTGGGTCTTACTTTTGGGACGTTATATATTTGAACGTTTGCAACTAATATTTTCAAAGAATACTAATATTCAAGAATTGGATTTTTATTAATATCAATTTAGTGTCTGACTTGTTATTGGTGTGATCATATATGATACTATGTTATTGACAATATTATTTTATGATCATTTTTCAGTATATGGAATCAACAATAACTTGAACATTTATTTTACCTCATAACATCTTTGATTTCACCTAGCATGTTGACCAATCATTCGTAGATTTCTCCCATTTTGGGACGTTCACCGTCACAAAATTTGCTTAACAAAAAAATAGGTTTGTAATAGCCAAAATATTCTCAACCTGTAACACTCAAAATCTTGAGGAGCAATTGTAAGGAATGAATCCCATTTTGAGGACTGAACACCGCATGTTGGAGGAACCAACACAACGTGTCTAGTTAACGAAAAGTGCAGTTCTCATTAGGGTCAACATGGCGTGTTGGAAGCTGGGAAGGAAACCCTAATTTTAGGATGTTGCACCTTATATAATCTCTTTGAGCCCCAAGGGCTGGTCTCCTTAACAGCCTCCATTGTCACTAAAACCCTAAAATCGATCCCTAAGTCTCTTGGTGTTGTTCTTGAGCTAGTAAGAAGTTTTTGGTACTCATTTTTGGCCTTGGTGAAGGAGGAGGAGATCTTGAAGTTGTCGTGCTTAGTGGATTGGCTTTAGATCCAGAATCATCTCTTTTTGGGCAAGCTTTCTAAGGTATCAAGTTTGAACCTTGACATATAGATGTTTAGATCTCCTCATATTGTGCTTTGTTATGCTTTTGGTCCCTTTTTGGGTTGATGAAAGATTGAAGTCATTTTAAGGGCTTATTACTCCATATTTGAGTTTGTTTTGGTCCCTTTGAGCATAAAGGTGCAAGCTTTATGAGATTTTTGGTGTCATGCATGCATTAAGTCAATTATTAAGTCCCTTTTAAGCTTAAGAGCTTCATTTAGACATGTATAAACGTAAGTTGGAAAATTTACGTGGTTTTCCAACTCAAGGAAGTCAGATCTATGTTTTGGGGCTATGTCTTCAAGGCTTGAGTGCTTATTGGTTAATCCCTTGCATAATCAAGCTTTGTGATTTGGGTTTTTGGACCTTCTTGGTAGTCCCTATGGGTAAAAATGGAAAGTTTACCCTTCTAAGTCTCATTTTGGTCTAGATCTGAGCTTGGAGCTCTTGGAATCGGAGAAAGTAGCTTAATGTATTAAGTTGTTGGAATTCAGGAAAACACGGCGTGTTTCTAGGTCAACACTATGTGTTGGCTGGGGTTTTCCTGACTTTTTGGATGCTATTGGAACACGGCGTGGCCAAGAGGCAACACGGCGTGTTTGATCAACATGGACTGTTGACTTTGACTTTGACCAGAAGTTTGATCAGAGTTGGCCACAGGATATGTTGGGCCATGTTTGGGCCTTGGTTGATTATTTGGCTTTTGGGTCTTTCAGGTTGTGAGTTTGGGCCTTAGTCTTTGACCAAGCTAGGTTAGGGCTAAAATGGTCTTTTTACCCCGAGTATGGATTTATGGATATGGATTGGAACCAAATGTTGATTGGGTGTGGTTTTGTTATTGATAGTTCGGGGATCGATCACCCAGCAGCCTGAGATTTATCTGTGGGATTCAGCAGTGCGAGGTGAGTTTCATCATTATGTTTAGCGGGTCAAAGGCACCAATTTCGGCCCGTGGTTTGCTATGTAGGATGCTAGATGTCTACGTGACTCTTGCATATGTATGTGCATGTATGCTTACTAGGCGGGGCCTAATGGTTATTCTGTCTCCTAGTGCCTGGTTATGCATATATGACTTGTACGTGGGCGGGACCCAATGATTGTGCAGTATGCTACTATCTTTGTGATTTTCGCATGTGTTTGGATGTTATATGATTATATGGTTATATGTTTAGTTCGCGGGGCCCGTTATGCAAGTGTGGGTGGAGCCCGTATCTCAGTGGGTGGGGCCTGTTTTATGCTTAGTTTTGTATGGTATGTGGTATCTTGGGGAACTCACTAAGTTTTATGCTTACGGTTTTCAGTTATGTTTCAAGTACTTTGGTTTGCTATTGGAAGAGCTTGGGATGATTGCAGAGCACACGCCACATGTTTTCGCATTCTGTGAATTACTCTAAATTTATGATGTTTTGATAAATCTCGATTAACTTGTTTTTATGGAAGTGTTATGTATTAACGATTTATTAATCAAAAAATAAAAATTTTATGTCATTGTTTTTTGGGACGTTACACAACCACTTCCCAAAACTCGTTATCTTTAATCGTATCGACGACTTTTTCCCCCAACTAATCGAGTGTTTTCGTCCCCACTTTAGACCAATCATTCGAGATGGTTGAGACTTGAGACTCCTTGTGTACACTACATGTCTCTAACCGGTGTTAGCTCCTTCTCAACATTACTAACACATTCATCAAGTAAGACGGATCCCGTTTTTTCACACGAAAGGGGTTTGTAGCCATACGGGCTTTCTTGATGGCGTTAACCATTTTAAGAAATTATGGGTTGCATAGCACGTTGAAAGGAATCATGTTTGCATACAACTCTCGAATGATCTTCAAATCCACCGCATTTCTCTCTAATATGCCAAAAGTTGCTTCAATGTGCCTATTTTGTAATGCATCTTTGCATCTTTGGAGAGTACTGAATAAAGTTTTGACACTCCACAACTTTTTACTTCTTTAACCTTCTTCTATAGGTTGTTCAACTTGTCTCGATCTCTAACCATGATTAAGCATCTTTTAAGCTCAATTTTTCCCCACATCGGGACCAAAAAAATGGTCATGAATTCTGGTGTAGGAGCTCGTGAACATACCTTTACAGTGATTGCAAATCCACTTTTTAGAGGACCTCCTTCATTCTTCTTGTTTCCTATCCACTTTTTAGCACCTCCTTCGTTCTTCTTGTTTCCTGTGCCAACAAAGGTTGCTTCATCAAGGAGTGGCTTAGTAGAATCTCTCTTCGGTTGGTTTTTTTGCTTGACCTCCTATTGATAATGTTGTGTTTTGTACCTCATCATCAAGGTCAATGTAACTTTGTGTGTCACTCACTATGGTCTCACCGTCATCTCGTGGAGTATTGCTATTCTTGCCAAATGCCATTTCAGAATTTGAAGATTAAACAACTGATTTTAAAGAAGACAAGAAGTATAGAAATAGAAAAGATGTTGATGATGAAATTCAAAATGCTTAACAAGGTATCCATACATGTTCATGGCTTAAGAGTGAAATTGAAAGATGTAACTATGTTGCCACATCATATCATGATATCATCATCCATCTTCTACCTATGAAAGGCTACGTGATCAAATTCAACAACCAAAAATCGATTTCACGACATACAACTTACTATTACTACAAACATAAAACTTAAAATTAAAGCAATCTTCAGTTTACAAAAGTACAAAATATCAGTCACAACTCACAAGTATTTAAAAACCTCCAAAAATATATAATATGAACATAAGTTTTAACGATTCCAAAATCCACTTCCAAAACCACCAACAATCAAGAGATGCTACTTCCCCTTCTTTGAACCGGTTTATAAAGTACAACATTCACGTATTTTGACCGAAAACGATGAGAGAACCCAAGAGCCACAACTGACCGAGGTGCCTCTCTGTTCTCAATGTAAAGATGATTCAGCACCACATGTTGTGGGTCGGGCAGTCGGGCAGCTGGGTCGCCGTTTTTCGGGTAGCTATAGCTTAGAACTGTGTGTTGTAGGTGTTGTGGGACTATGGGTGGGTCCCGCCCATCATCTTCGGTTGCAGTGTAGATGTTGTTGTAACTTGCATCCGGTGATGTTGGGACTTCAAATCCAGCCACCACAGGTGTTTCCTGTGATATGATTGTGTACACTTGTCGACTTGCTATTGATTTTGAAATATAATTATAAAAAAAATAAAATTAAAAAGGGTTTGGAAAACTTACCTGATCTTGACAATGAGAATTGTTCATATTGAAGCGAAATATAGATTAAATTCTAATAGTTCCAAATCATCACCTAATAGTTTAACCTGAAAGAAGATATGGGAGCTAAAACATATCAGAAATTTGAGGTTATTAATCATCAAATTCCCTAAAAATATGACAATGTCAGAAACAAAGTTGGGTTTCAAGAATAATGATACTACATCTTCTATTAACATAGGGTTCAAATGCTTCCTTTGAAAAAGGTATCTATCAACGTCATGCATTTCAAAGTTTCACTAGGCCCAGATGTTCGATGTGCTTAAATGAATTTGTGATTTTATCAAGATATGGTTGTCAATGGCCTCCAGGAGAAACACAGAGATTGCACATGTATAATCATAGGAAAACTACCCAACTACACGTCCTGAAAGAAGATTAGCTTCTAAAAAATTCCTCGATTGTTAATACAAAAATAAGAATTAAAACTCAATTTTAGGGTTAAAATAGAACCTAACTTCAAACTAATGATACAAATCCTATTCTAGAAAATTGATGTTCCTAAGTATCTAGGATGAATTCAAGAAAAAAAAAATATTCGGTTCGGATTTCTCAACAAAATCGGGACTCCAATTTTGGGACGTGCAACCCTAATCGATCGAATCTGTTATATGCATATATGCCGATCAAATATTCTCAAATTTCAGAAATTTCATGTTGTATAAAAGATCTAAGAAACATAGAGAATTGGTATTAATTCTGAATTCGCATAATTCGAAACGAGATCAAATTAAAAAAATAATTAAAAAAAAATGCAGAAGAACAAAACGAGGTGGATATATCGACGAACCTGTTGGATCAATGATTGTTTGATTAGGCTTCAGACTTATAATCCTTCACAGTCGTGGAATTTCACTTGTGCAATCAAGAAATTTCTTAACAAAAACCGGAAACCTAAAAATCGCAAGAAAATGAAGGCTATGAGCAGAAAATGAGATACTGAGCGAAAAGAGGGAAACCCGAGAGGCCGAGATGAAAAGAGATTGACTTTTAAATGGACCGAGTTTTAATCCGAATTTGAAATGGGCCTCCTAGAGATCCACAATTCGTGACCTATTTCTTTTTAGCTCGTTTGATTTGGTATATTACGAAACATGAGACATTGAGACGCATAATTATTTAAGATTGATCTTGTTTATGGAGTAAAATGTTAATTTTTGGATTGTATAAGCATAATCTATTATTATGTTGATTGGAAGTAAACAACGGTTAAGGTTTTATTATCAATTATCATCAATAAAAGTTACATATTTAGGGTAAAGAAAATAGCTAAACAACCCACAACTAAAACGACCAAACAAAAACAAACATAAATATACTTAACATCTCTCCTCAAAATCACATGACACTTCATTACCCGTTGTCCATTGATAATTTGTGAGACTAAAAACATAAATGTAAAACTAATAGAATTATATATATATATATATATATATATATATATATATATATATATATATATATATATATATATATATATATATATATATATATGTTCAGGTTCATTTGAAACCATTCTAATTTTGTGAGACCGTGATACCAAATCTAAAAATAATTTTAAAATGCAAAATAACTGGAAAAATCCAAAAATTCTTTTTTTAAATATTATTTTCGGAACTTGAATTAACTAAAAAATCTCGTTTTTTTTTTAAAAAATACATGAAATATTCTAATAGAATATTACACTGTACATATTCTAAAAAATAATTTTAAAATGCAAAATAAATGGAAAAATCTAAAAATTCTTTTTTTAAATATTATTTTCGGAACTTGAATTAACTAAAAAAATAAAAAATAATAAAAAAAAATCTCGTTTTTTTTGAAAAATACGTGAAATATTCTAATAGAATATTACACTGTACATATTCTAAAAAATAATTTTAAAATGCAAAATAAATGGAAAAATCCAAAAATTCTTTTTTTAAATATTATTTTCGGAACTTGAATTAACTAAGAAAAAAATAAAAAAAAATAAAAAATGCGTCTCACGGTTTCACAAGAACCTAACCCTATATATATATATATATATATATATATATATATATATATATATATATATATATATGTGTGTGTGTGTGTGTGTGTGTGTGTGTGTGTGAGTAAAATAATTTATCAATAATATGTAAGGCTTGAGGAACATATAGTAGGAAATGGTGACGAGTACAATAATAGTCGATCTCAATATGCTTCATCCACTCGTGAAAATATGTTTATGAGCAATCTGCATCACACGTTTGTTGTTACAATGTAAGAGAGTGAGATGAAAAAACATCAACATCCATATTCTTAAGTAACCAACATAGTCATGAAATATCATAAGTGGTCACTAAAACAATGCAATGTTTAGTCTATGAAAGAAAAAGAAACAACATCATGTTTATTAATCTTTCATAAGATAAAATAATGTCTAAAAAATACAAAAAAAATACAAAAAATACAAAAAAAAAAAAAAAAAAAAAAAAAAAAAAAAAAAGAAAACTAGTAGTAGACTTGAGATCATTGAATCATCCCAATCAGCATTCATTATAAAGCATGTAGCTCTAGAGTGTGGATTGAAGGGAACAAAATACTTAAGCATTTAGATAGGTCAAAATATGAAGAATTGCTCCCTGATTAATAGTAGTATGAGCGAGTACGAACCGACTAGAGTGTGGTTACTTTATTTAAGCATTTACCACAATGTTGTAAAATAAAGTAAATGTCAGAAAAAAGAACCTTGTCGGTCAGTAAGTATTCTTTGGTCGGATAAGTAAACACATTCATACATTTCACATATATATATATATATATATATATATATATATATATATATATATATATATATATATATATATATATATATATATATATATATATATATATATATATATATATATAAAGAGAGAGAGAGAGAGAGAGAGAGAGAGAGAGAGAGAGAGAGAGAAAAAGATAACTTTGTAGGAGAGGGCAATCCTAATTTCCAAAAGGTAACTCATCATCCTCAAGTTTGTTATAGAAAAATCGATTAGCTAAATCACGCTTTAAGCACTCAATACCATCATAATCATCATTGGCAATAAATCATCTCACCAACCACCAGGGCAAGAGGATCCAACCTATGATTGTACATTTAACAAACAATGACAAATCATGATTACCAGGAATAGAGGAAAAAGAGGTAATCATCATGGATAACTTCTCAAACCATGCATGAGGAGATTATTCGATACCATAGAATGATTTCCAATTCCAACACACTTCACTTTCTAATAAACAATACTTGGAGGAGGTATCATGTAAACATCCTCATGAATATCACCATTCAAAGAATTTTTAACATCCATTTGAGATATTTTTCACTTTCATTCAAAATCAACTAAAATCATAATATGAAAGGTTGTCATTTTAGAAATTAGTGCACATATTTCTTCATAATCAAAATTATTACTAAGAGTAAGCTTTAACAATAAATATGGCCTTGTACCTTTCAATTGACCCATCAGATTTTGATTTAATCTTGTAAACAACAAATAGTATGTTTTTTTGGGTGGTAGCAAACCGAAGTCCCATTTATGGGTTTGATGAAGAGCAGTAAGTTCATCAATCATAACACCATGCCACAGGGGGTCAAAAGCAGCCTCTTTACGAGACTTAGGTTTAGAAAGACAGTGAGCAACAAATGAAATAAAAGATAGAGAATATAGGGAGTATATCATGGATCTAGAAAAAAAAACCCGTTAACATGAGGACTTTTTAGATTATTTCTTGTCAATTAACAAGTTTTTAAGATTCTTTAATCGAATATATTAGTTTTGAATCAACATGACATAAGTAGATCCAAGTTAAATAGAAAACACACTCTAAAGTAACACAAATAGATTATTACTTTAGAAGAACACTTCCCAATATCAAAGGACATTTTTTAAATATAACAATTTCTAAAGACAGACAAATAAACATAATTGATATAATTGATGTTATTTTCACAAAAAATAATGTTAAAATAACAAAATTTCAAACTCCAAAATCCAAACGACATTCTCAAAATGAGATATTTCGGATTAAGAATTAGTGTAACACAGTTGCATTACTTTTTTTAAAAAACTTATCGAAACAGAAGTTTATTCTATTACAAAGACATAAAAGACATCACTTAGGGGTGTTTAAAATTGTGTTTTAAACCATTTATTGATTTATTTCCTTTTTAATAAGTTTGAAAATAACTTCTTTAATTACCTTTTGGTCACTACTAAGAAGGGACCTAATGATCTTAGGCTCTTAGCCCTTAGGACAAAGCGAGGAAACATTGAAATCAAGTGGCACCGGCGAGAACCTTACCCTTGAACTCCAATATTGAAGAAAAAGACCATGAATTCGGGTGGTTGTCCAAGCCGTTACACCCCACTAATGGCTATATTTCAACTTGTTATTTAATATTTATTAAAAAAAAAATCAACCTTCTCAATTTTTAACAAATAAATTATCGATTTTTCACAATTTTCAAAATTTATAAAACATTATACATGTGCCAAATGGATTCATCATCTTCAATATCGTTAAGTTCTCGTTAAGTTCAAACTTTATCGTTAAGTTCTCGTTAAGTTCAAACTTTATGTATTGGCTTTTATCATCGAGTTCATATGTTACAAGTTGGGGCTAGCCCATCTGATTAACATTAAGGTTCTAATCTAACAACTAACTAGAAGATCATGGATTCGATTTCTTACAGAGGAAAAAATAATTATTTGTCGTTTCAAAAAAAAAAAAAAAAAATCGAGTTTATATGCTATCTCTTTATCAAATACATATACATGCAACTCTCACGTGAAAACCATTGCTTAAATTATGTTCCTTCTTTTTTATGGAACTACAAGTTCAAGCAGATCAATGAATACAAGAAGTTGTGTAAACATAAACCATAAAAGGGCACATGGTCGTCACATTTAATAAGTATTAAAATATGTCCGAAAGAAGTTCACGTGAAAGTCTAGAAAGGTTTTGTACATGTGTTATTCACTTGTATGGAGAAGAATATGTGTGTAAATCCATTGTCAGTGACATACAAATTTGTATGTGGTACATGAATCCAAATATTTTTTAGTCATTGTTTGATTTGGCGATGACATGAATATTGGGATTAAGTGTCACAATCTATGACACGACATGACAAATATACATGATATGAAAAAAATTGAGACAAAATTGATATTTGAATTTGTGTTTGTGTCAAGCGCAAAAAACACGTCGTGTCATGTTCAAGATTCAACACAAATTGATGAGATATTAATTTTTGGTTATCGTATTTTTTTTTAGTTGTCATGTTTTGTAAGATTTTTTTTTTAATTAAATAAACTAAAGGTTTGTTTTTTCTATCATTTTCGTGTTTCTCATATTGGTCGTTTTCATCATATTTTAACCGGGTTGTTTTCGTGTTGTTAAAGCATAACTAGAAATCGTGTTGTGTTTTTTATTATCATATAAAAATTGTCCTATCATAAGATGTTTGCTAAAGTATGACACAATTGTATGATATGACACCCATAATTGGGATGTAGAGTCGGAATTAAGATAATTTCCTCCACCGTAATAAAACATTTGTCATAAGTCACATGACTTCCTATATATAACCAATAAAAAATAAATAAAATGACAATAATAACCTCATGTTTTACCTAATAAATATACACACCAGTATCTTTTGTGTCGCCATGAACCTAAAAAAATGAAAAACCATCGATACAAACCTTGGTTTTCAGATTTACCATTACAAAGATACGTTTCTTATATTTTTCGTCAACATGAGCCAAACAAAAAATGATATAAGAGGGTTCTTATCTATCCATTATGTTCACAATTACTAAACTACATATTTCGTTTTACATAAATGACCATTTATTTTTCAATGTCATTTATGAATGGTGGATTTTCAATGCTACTTATTTTTCTTTGATTTCAAATGTTTTTGACGAGCTTTGATGTAGATTGAATTTTAGTATTGTGTGGGATAATTTGATGAAAATTCTAAAATTTAGTTGAGTCAATATGTTAATATTTGTAGCTTTCCAGCTCTAATGAAATCATGAGACAAAAACACGAACTGATGTTGTTTGAGGGACATAATATATTTTGCGTTGTGTAATGAAATTTATCCAGGAAAATTTATATAGTCATTGCACTTTAAACTTATCTCTTTAATCAATAAATGTTGAACTTAAGCTTTCTTCTTTAAGCATATGTTTTTCTTTTAGGTTTTTAATTTGACAGAAAAAGAAATGAGTTACGAAAAAGAAAAAAAATGAAAAAAGTTGTGGAAATAAAAAAGAGAGAAGAAAAAAAATTGTTAAAAATTGTTGAGTGAGTAAAAGCTATCAAAGCATGAATATCTTGAAAAAATAAAGAAATAAGACAAATTGCTAAAAGTCAAGGGCTTAGTAGTCAAAGTTGCAATTTTTCTTTCTAGATTATTTTTATCATATGTATGTTTGGGAACTTACCAAAAATACAGTGAGGTTGTGAAAATTTTCTGAGAATGTATTTAGAGGGATGTAGAAATGGGTGTTCTTAAAAATAAATGGGGAACGTTTATGAAGATTGTAAGTATTTAGAAAACTAGACACAAATATATGCATTGAGGTGAAACATAATTTAATTTGGGTTATTATATATGATATTGGTGAATAATACTTTGATATAACAATAATATAAAAAATCAATTTTGCTTAGGGCAAGCAAAAGACAAATGTGAGGTATTTTGATATTATTATATATAATCAAGTATTTTATGCAATATTTTAGTATTTTTTAGCTACATTTAATCATTATTTATTATAATTAATACTTAATTTGTTTATATTTTGTTTTTGTAATGACAAAGACATTCTCAAGGAAAATTAAGCTAAATGCAAGTCTGGAGGCTAGTGACTTGAAGAAATCATCAAAATATAAGAAAACGTGCAAAAAGTGTTTGTCATATCATGATAATATATATGTCACGGCATGGTGACGTGTCAAGCATTAGAAAGTTCTTGAATGTTTGCATGGAAAGCTTAGAGGGCACATATAAAAACAAGACGCCACGTCGTAGTGAGCTATTTGTCACAACGTCGTGGCGTATTTTAAGCAATCTTATAAATTCGATTATTAGGTCAGAATTTAAATTGTGCTGCAGAGAGTTGCGATTATTAACAACCAAAAACTTCCTAGAAACCCTAAGAAGGTTAGAGATTGGATTGAATAATTCGAAGAGATCCAATGATGGGAAGTGATAAATCATTCTGTTTGCTTGATTTCTATATATCTAATCTAGTTACTCAATGTTTATCTTTTTTTTTTATTTAGTTATGGGCTAAAAACCCTTTGTTTTTGTTTAGCATAGATGAACTTTGATACTATATGTTGATTTAGATTTATATGGATTTATTTATGTTGGTTTTTACTTGTGTTTGATAGATCAGCTTCCTAACATATTAAAGTTCTGATTTTTATCACTTATCTACAAGTTATGTGTAGGTAGTTGACCATTCCAATTGCATGAACATGATATTTAACTATTTATGATAATTAAATTGTTAGATCTAGAGATTGAACAAATCCTAGGGTTAGGTGATAATAATTACTAACTTTGATTGTGTTAGAGAGCATTAAATATCCATGTAATTTGCTTGATTTATTGTTTTGATCATAGATAAGAAAATCATTAGATCTTGTAATTCATAGTTCGAAAATATTAAAATCAATTTAGTGTTCACTTGTTGCATAATCATTGTAATAGTTGTGCATGTTGTTAAAACACTAGGAATCCGAACAAGATAACTAGTAAAATTAGAATTCAGTAACCAATTAAATAATTCATTACATAAGAAATCAACCAAAGGGTAAAGGTAATTCGACGCTAAACGAGAGTGATCTTTAATCTTGATTTAAAATCGTTTTTGTTTTGTTTGAGTAAATTTGCTAGTTTTATTGTTTAAAATTGATAATTTAAGTTTTTCTGAACTTGTAAAATTGGATAAAATCCCAATTTATAGTATTTTTATTAGCTTAATTAGTAGTGGTACTTTCTCATTAGAATAATTCTCATTCCCTAGTTTTCGACACCCTTTTTTACCTTAACTATATTATTATGTGACTAGGTACACTATCTATTTTATTTTAAACTGGTTGAGATATGACATGACATAAATTTAAAACTATTAGTGCAAATAAACGCATCACACGACTAGGCACATAAGATATCAACATGAAATCATCGAGGGGCCCAAGGATATCGTTTCTCAAGTTAAAGCAGAAAGAACAGATAAACTTTAACTACATAGTTTTTGTCTACTTGTTAAATTATGCATGGACTTACTTGTTCTGACCACCAGCTACGGATAATGTTAGATCATGACCAATGCATAACCAACTCGTATGCAAAAAACTCAATGACTCTCCTTTTTAAGAATAAAATATATTATCATCTTAGAATTTCTCGTGATTAATCCATGAAGTAATCTCTTTGAGTGTGATTTGTTCCAATATTTAAATCTCTATAAAATACTCATGAACGATAGTTGCAATCTCCGTGCTATGTCTAGTCACTATATAAATTCTACTAACACTTTATAACAATATTACTAACTCCCCAAGAGTATGACTAATTGTGGAGTCTAATTAAAGTAATATTCAGGAATTAGGTTCTAAACATGTAAAAGGATAACACGGTGATAAACTTATTGAATGACCGATCTCCATCGCATATTAAGATATATACTTAATAATCACAAATTTAGATTGACATTTTATACTTATTAAGTTCATAAATATAAAACAAACTTATTTTAAGTGGGATCTAGTCATACCATATGCAAATCAAATGCCTCATGATCAAGTATAACCATTAGACTTGTTGACTTGACGAATGGATCGACAAGATTTATATCGATGTAACTCTATTGACTGATGCCTTCACATTTGAGCAACTATTAGATGTGATGGTAGTTGTTGAGTATCATGTGAGCTTGCATGACTTTGTGAATGGATCGACAAGATTTATATCGATGTGACTCTATTGACTGATGTCTTCACATTTGAGCAACTATTAGATGTGATGGTAGTTGCTGCGTATCATGTGAGCTTGCAGCTTGCATGACTTTGTGATCCATACTTGAGGTAAGTTCATCATTTCAATCACAAAAACCTTCAAAATGATCATAAATGATCGAAAGAAATTCATTATTTACATGTGCTTCGAATTTCAATCATTCATTATTTACATTTGTTTTGAATTTCAATCATTCATATAGCTTCCTTTGCATCATTATTTACATTTGTTTTGAATTTCAATCATTCATATAGCTTCCTTTGCAGCCAAACTAGATGCAACTCTAAGTTTATTCTCAAATCCATTATAATGTATTACTTGGTAGTCTCCAATAAATTATTTATAAATTTCAACTACCAACGAAATTGTCTTTGTTAGTTTGAAACTTATGTAACCCTTACAAGTTACAATGAATTCTTTCATACTACAATCATGTCCTTTGTCCTCCTATGACACTAAGGAACATACTCAATATTGATTTGTTAATTCTTGTCAAGTTGATCCTATCTAACCTGTTATGCTCAAGATATTAAAGTCATTGATCCTATCTAACCTGTGTTATGCTCAAGATATTAAAGTCATTGATCCTATCTAACCTGTTATGCTAAGGACATATAAGTCATTGGATCTGGTATATGTCATGGCTCTTTTAGCTCAATACCAGAATTAGGACATTAGCTCAATGTCGAGTCATAATTTATGAACTATTTCGAGTTTTCTCGAGACATCTTGTACTTTAGCTTATCCTAATGAATTAGGATAGATCTATCTGCATAAATTAACACATTCACTATGTGTATTGTTTCTCCCACTAACATTGTAACACACATGGCTCATTTTTGTTTCTTGCATTAGCATATAGAATATCATCATTTCTTGAAATTCAAACATTTTGAAGTTTTAATCGGAACAAAGATACTAATTGCTCCAACTCTCATTAACACACACAAAAGGTCCATGTTCAAAAAACTAATTTACAGACATGTACAAAAAGTAAGTGTCTTTGTTACAAGTTTATACAAGATTAACAAGTGTAAAAGTAAAAGGCACAACAATTGGGTTAATTCTTAGTGTTGCAAACATGGTTGTCTAAGATAACTAATCTTTTCAAACAATGCAAGTGAAAAAACGTAATTTTATTAGAATTTAATCATTTTTTTAGCTGACAAAATGCAATACAGCTATTAACAGGGACTATTTGATACGAAAAAAAGATTCATAAAAACATGAAATAATGTTATTCTCATGGCCAATCCCAAGAGGTAATTGCAGAGACTCCGCTCCTCAAGGCGATAGGATATGACAAGTCCCAAAAGACATTCATCCATGGGATCCTTCACCTCATACAAAGCAAAGGCTCAACCATTCAAAATGTCAAGGGATCAATCTTCGACGATTTATTTCATTTGAGTTTTGCGAAGACGTAAAAACATCGCCCCAATTTTGTTTAAATCGTCGAAAAAAATTTCAATCACAAACATTTGTTGAAAAATAGTATTACTAGCAAATGGAAATAAAACAACAAATCGATTTGAAATTTGGAAAGTGTTGAATAAGAAGATCTTCAGTTCAGGTCTCCAATAATTGTTTCCGCATGGATGTTATCCTCGGAAGAACGAAAGTATTATCTGAATCATCATAAGAGTCGTTCAAAAACGAAAATCGAAAAGATATTTACAAATTGAGGAAAAATAATCAAAATCAAACATGAATTTATTCTGCGTCTCTTCAGTTCAGGTCTCCAAAAACTTTCAGCATGGTTAATCTCAGAAGAACGAAAGTTATTAAATTTGATTCATCATAAGAGACGCAGAAAACTATTACATAAAACAAGAAGAATAGAAGGATTTATGAACAATGATAAAGCGAAACCTGACGACTAACGAGATTTGGTTGAGCATTTCGCAGCTCATTAAGGCGAAAGAGATAAGAACGATGGAGGATATACCTGAATGGAGGAGTGACGACCGCTTTATAGAGCAAAACCCTAAAATTGAAATGCGATTCAGGGGTTTTAGGGGTTTTAGGGTTTTGAAAGGGGATTACAGCCGTGATGGGCTAAGGTTACGCTGATGGACCCAAATATTGATATGTGTATAATTCGATTTTTAATAACTTCATAAAATATATTATTTTTTTATTAATTTTGATTTTTTTTAAGCGGCAAGGTAATTTATTAGGAAAAGCAAACTAATAAGATGTTAGATAATTATTTACAAGCCATATGACGAGATTAACAATATAAATGAATCTAATTTTTGCCTATACTTAATCCAATTAAAAACCAAAACTTGAATCCCATCCATAACTTTTTGCGAAGAACACTTTGAATTCCTAAAAATAATCGTAATTCTTGCTTTGCAAATGTTTCATAATGTGGTAAAGGTGAAAGTAAGTATGAGTTTAACTAAATGCTTATTCACTCCATTTTCTTTAATCAACCTCTTCAGCTAAATCAAACTATTCACTGAGCTACCTCAAACTATATATGCATGCAACTGGGAAAAGCACAACTCCATGAACAAAGCTAACACGAAATCACCCGAGTAAACAAGTAATTAAAAAGCACATGATCAATATTACCTTCTTTCGGATTGCAAAGCGGGCATAAGATAGAATAGACATTCAAACCTCTTAAACTAAAATTTGAGGCAAGAGGAATCCGATTCTTGAAAAATCTCCATGAAAAACATGAAACTTTTAAATGAACTCAAGAGCAATTTGGTTCTTGAAACATCCTAGTAATGTTTAAGAAACTGGAACGAGATCGTGTCTAGACCACGAGCACGCTCTCCACCACAATCCGAAACTGCCTTCTTAATTTCTCCGGGCGAAAACGAATTCTCTAAAAACTCTACACTTTCAGAACCAATACTAGTAAACTGGTTACTTCTATTCGCTAACCGAATATTATTAAACGTTTGAAATTTGGAGGAATTTAAAAATAAAAACTAAAAAATAACGTCGACAGATCTGTCACCCAATCCCCATCAACAGAACCCCTCAAATTAACATATGGCGCCTTCTTTTTTTCATCGTACCATGAAAAAAAAAACAAAATTTTCATCCCCTTCAACCAACCATTTCACCTTAGCTTTTTGAACAACATTTCCAGCAACATGTCTCTCAAAATTAGCAATTTCCCTAAGAATATGTTTCCTTTCATTATGCAAATCACTAGAAAAAACACCATCATCAATAGATAAATAAATATCATGTAACTGGGACTCTAGATGCAATTTATGCACATCACACGCCTCCATAGCCCGAGAATGTCACTCCAATATTTTACTCTTAATAAATTTAAGTTTATTTTTAAATAAAGAAAACTTGCTCCAACTTTGATTAACCACAAACTCAATGACACACCCACGAATCATGTCATCGAAACAATCCAAAAGCAACCAAGAATTATAGAACTTGAAGGGAGAAGGACCACATTCGACCTTATAATCATGAAGCAAAATAGGACAACTGTCAGACCACTTCCTATCCAACACAGTCGCCTGTAACGCTTGGAATCTATCAAAAATCGACCCTGAGACCAAGAACCGATCCAATTTACTAAGTTTGATATTTGATGGATCAACCGTGGTAAATTTCTTCCTAGTAATCGGAACATCCACCACACCTATATCATTATATCATTGATAAAGTCATTAAAATCTCCAGCAGAAACATGCAAATGATAGACCCGAATCTCTCATCTTTTCTTCTAACCATATTGAAGTCACTAAAAATAATATAATTATCCCCCTGCCTTCTTATAAACACAATAATATAGCTCCATAACCATTGTTTCTCCACAATATCTTAAGGCGCATAAACGTTCACCACATAACACTCCATATTAAATGGAATCCACACACCACCAACAATAACAATGTTACTAGAGCATACAATACTATTTTTAATAAAAACATTTGGGTACCATATAGATAAAATACCTCCTGATCTCCCACGAGCATTGCTAAAAGCAAAATCAAAATTACAATTCCCCCGCATAGTCCTAACTCTAAACAAGTCCAACTGAGTCATCCTTGTTTCTTGAAAACCCAAGAAAGAAACCCCATACTGAATACAAATTGACCTCACCTAACTTCTTTTAAGAAAATTTTGGGTGCTACATATAATCAAAGACATGCAATTCATTTATCAACTTGAATAACACCAATACTAACCAATATTTGTCTAATCTTGTCTTTATTACCTTCCATATCATAACCAACTAACCCTCCCATTTCAACATATTGTTTCATTATATCAGCAATATCTTCGACTTGTAATATCTATCTTTTGTGACCAATTATCACTCCAGAACATATAAAATGGTATGAGGCGACTAAGTGAAATAAAGTTTGGAGTTATTTAAATTGGATATTTGATATTTAGATAATGGAGTTGAGAAAGTGATAGATCGATTAAAAAAAGTGTGGATATAAATATTGTTGAACACAGAGTTCTTATGAGAAAGTTATGACCGTTTGAAGTTTAGATGAAAGTATGTTGCTATTTTGAGAAAGTCAACGGAAGTCAAAGTCAGCGGTTAACTTTTGATCCTCACGACATGAAGGTATATTGCCTATGACATGGAAATGAGTGAATCATAATTACACGTGTCAACCGAAAAGTGACATGTGGCGAGATGGAGTCTATTCAATCACCACGACATGGTGATAGATGTGTCACGACGTGAAATGAGGCAAGCCACTGCAACACTTGGCGGAAGAGTGTAATATATGGATAAACTGGGATTCATTTAACTGTTACGACGTGACACTCAAATGGTTACGACGTGACCAATGCATAGTATAAATATATGAGTCTCAAGTCATTTGAGAGTGATTTGGCATGCGGGATCAAAGACCTTGCTCATAAGTCGTTTTTGGGAGATTACTACGGTGAAGTTATGTTGTTTTACAGATGATACGAGGTCGAGTTACGGGATACAGTGAGCTATCTTTTACCTGTTAAATTGTATCTATGATATTTGATTATTATTAAGGTTTGATAGACCCAGGTGTATTACAGGTATTCATGATATGATGTTGTTACGAACCAATTGATAAGATCAATGATTAAATCTTATGATTAAAGAGTTAGTCAAGACTATGTGGGTTATAAACCCTAATATTTAAGAAATTAACTAATGGATTATAGGCTAAGCCTATTATGATTATATTATGAGGTTTGATTAGTTTGGTGACAAGAGGTCTTGAGGGTAGCTAGTAGTGAGTAATGAAAAGTTTTGAGAAAACTTGTTATTTGATGGTTAAGTGCTACCATATGACGAGCTAATAGGCAACGAAGGATTGAAATCGAAACTGGAATAAGTTTGCTGACTAACCAAGTGATTAACACTACTCTAACATCCATTGATATGTTATTTGTGATATATATTACATCGTTTATATGATTAATTATTAATGAGTAACTGAATAATACTGGAAAGATTGATTATTTTGATAGATTAATATGTTGAAAGAATTATTTTGATTGATAAGATAGATTATAACTGAAAAATAGAACACATTAAAAGATAGATCATTTCTGAGTAATTGTTACATTAGATTTGTGATATATGTGATATGTATGATATATGTGATATGTGATATGTGAATTATATAAAGATCTAAATAATTGATTAAAACCGAGGAATTGATTATTACTGTTAGTTATATCATTTTCGAGAAATACATTACAATTCATAGATGGATTACGATTAACAGATTAATCATCATTGATGAATTGGTCACGACCGGATGATAGATTATGACAGAGATGGTGATCCATTAAAAGAGATATGTTATGATAGAGAAAGATATATACATTATGACTTAGAGATAGATCAGTGATGATAATTGAGTCGTCGATTGAGAGACAGATTATTGATTGAGAGATAAAACCTAATTGATAGATTAATTGCGAATAAGATATTTATTTTGAGTGATTGATTGAGAGAGAGAGAGAGAGAAATAGATAGATCATTAATCGAGAGAGTGATCACAATTTAGAGATAGATCATTTACTAGTAATAGATTATTTTTTTAAAGACAGATTATGAATGAGAGATAAATTGTTACTGAGAGACTGGTTATGAGAATACCATTAATTGATATAAATTAACTGCTACATAAATGAGGAATAAGTTATAATGTGATTTATATTATTATGTTATAGTAGTCTTTATTCACTAAGTCGTGAGGCTTATGTTGTTGTGATGATTTATTTTGTATGTATATTATTGTGACACCTGACTCGATCATGTACTAGAAGCCAATACGATTCTATTGATTACTACTTGTATTCCAGAGTGTTAATGTACACCAAAGTTGTTATAAAATTTTAAATGAGAAATGTAAATTTTAGGGTGTACGTGGTATGAAAACATGGCCGTTACATCGACATCTACAATCGGAACACCGTCAACCACCAACCCTGTTACTATAGCAATCGGGTCAGTTGACTCGGGCACTACAATCGAAGGTATTTTACAAGCAACAACAGCCTTGGTGGGATGAACAATATGAGACGAGGCAGAATAAAGAAGACTCCAACCCCCCCCCCCCTAATCAACAATTGGTTTAAACCCACTGGTCGGAAAAAACGACATGTCGATTAACAAACCCTGCTCCTATGTTATTATTCATTAGTTTGATTGATACCACCTGTATTACACTCACCTGTATCTTCAGCTTCATTATCTTCATACCCATTCTCATCATTATCTGATTCACCCAAAAGATTAGGTAGCTCGCGGTCCAAAGTTTCCTCATTACACACAATGTCAGGTTCCCAATTAGATATTTCTTTAACAACCAGTTTGTTACTAATTCCTTGAATAAATACACTGATCTTGTCATGAATCAAACTGGATTTAAGATTTTTGATACAGACCATTTTAACCATGAAAGGGGCTTGAATGTCATCTTCCAAGAAACAAACGTCGCCCCATAAACCCGCCACCTTATTTGCAACAACATCATTCCAAGCACAACAAGGTAAACCCAAAATTTCAGTCCAAATGACCCTCTCCAAAACTTTAGATCCATTCACCACTGGTCAAAAGTTAGCAAAAATAACATGAACAATTGTAGACTTCTTAAATTTCACACACACCACATCCAAATCAAAAGCAACATATACCCAAATACCTAAGATGTATATCATGAAAACCTCCTCTTTTAATAAGAAAAACAATTTAGGTATCATTCTAACACTCCTGACCTGACAGAAAACATACGAATTTAATATCAGGTCATTTGATGGATAAGGTGTCTAAGTCCATAACTATAATTGGTATGTACTTGACCCAAGAGTAGCATGGTCCATTTTGGGTTGCATTCACCAAAACAATATGATAGGATGAACATTTGAGAAAAAGGTTATTTATGATTTATTAATATATTACAAGTATAAAATATTAATATGAAATCATGTTATTCAATTAGTATTGATCAATAATTAATTTAGTGATCAAAAGAGACTAATTAAATTAACGGGGACTGATTATGTAAATCAATGATATATATATGGTTTGAGCTATTGATCCATGATGGGCTATGTTTATGTAAGTTTCCATGAAGAGTTAGCCCACATAAGATATAGATCATAACCCAAAGTGTATGGATTAGAGTTTACCTATGACTCTTGGATTCCTACATTATATATATGACCCCATGGCCTATAATCGGTTACCCTTGTCTTCTTAGAGTTCATAGAACCGATTTTGAGTGCATAGTAATCTCTCTCAATTTCTCCAAATCCATGAATTCGACTAATATAGTTCAATACATATCGATTGAAGGCAAATGGGAAACAAGCTGCGCCGCTAGCCCTAAATTGTTGGTGGTGTTTTGTGAACCATTTGAGGCATCACACTTGGGGTGCTAAGTTCTTAAAGGCCAAACACATCAAGCTACAACAAGAGGTAATTCTATAACTAGTTTTATGATTCACATGTCATGTTGTATGCTATATTAGGTTTCATGCTTTGGAAAAAATTGTTTGCATGTATAACTAGAGAAAACTTAGATCCAAAGCATCTAGGGTTGCATGTGCACCATAGGAGTGTTATAGTGGTCAAAACCCTTCAGTGGTATCAGAGCCTGGGGTAGTTATATGTTATATTGTTGCTTATTGATTGTTCAAAGTTGAAGCAAACTGAAAAAGGCTTTCTGACAGGTGGAACTCGCCAAGTCCATTGATGAACTTGACGAGTCCAAAACCTGTCTCGACGAGTTGCACTGGCAGATGACAAATTTTCCGGTTTTTTGGCCTATATTGGATTACGATCACTACCGCAAACTGTTTTGTATCATAAAATTTGTTTTTATGATTTGGTGGTGATTTTACTCATCCAATCAAAAGATAATTGACAAAATTTTAAGATAATTGTTGGTTTACATAATAAACAAAATTTCTTGTAAATTGTTGATTTGATATTATCTAGCTTTATGAGTTTAGTTAGATCAATCCTATATTATATGATAATTTAATTTGTTAAAATTGATCTAAATGTTTTTAATGACTTCCATAACATGTCCTCAAGTTATGGAACATGAAAAGTCTCTTCCATTAAAATGACATTAAACTCATAAGTTATGGAAATGAAGAGTTTTCAAGAGTTTCAAAACTTGCCCTCAAGGAATTTGTAAAGTCTCACTTTTGAAACATTTAATTCCAAATCTTAGAATTTTAAAAGTTTAAAATTCAACTATTATACTATTATAATATTATAAATTTAATAATTATATATATATATATATATATATATATATATATATATATATATATGTATAAGACAAGTAAGTCTTACCGTTAGTGGGCCTCATTCACAAAGTTGGTCTATAAGAGGGGTATAAGGTTACTGCCTATAAAATGGTGGTTTGATGGGTGTCCACTCTCACCCACCGCTTCCTTGATTGGTGGAGGTTCGTTAGCCGAACGGGTAGGATAAGACATTAATTCTCGTTAAAAGTATAATGATCATTATAAAGTAACTAAATTTTTTATTAAATTCTCAATCTTAGTTACTTTAGGAAAAATGTGAAAATGATGTTATTCCATGAAATTGCACTTTACACTTTGCCAAGTCGTTAATGGAGCGTGTGTGGTTAACCGACACATTACCTTAGACTAGTAAGGGTGGCAAAGGTTAGCTTGATGTTTGTCATAGATCAATGGAGCGTGCATGGTTAATCGGCACATTGATTAGGTGATAAATGATATCGGGTGTACCAAGCACGTTTGCATGGTTATTCAGACCTTGTTTGTGATCCTCGGTATCCCAGTCATAAACTTGAAGGACATAATCGAGATTTATACATGCCATTAAAAAGTTCAATGAATATCAAAAGAATCTAGGAATTTCAATACAGTTAAAACTTAATTATCAATTTCGTTTTTCATGGTGAAAATTGGTAAATCGTCATTTACCTACCTTCAAATATTTTGCAATTGGATTACGGCATCCCTCTTCCGAATTGTAAAGTATTGTGTTGGGTCTCAGCCTTAATATTTCATTTGGGTGTTATGTTAAGGATTATTATCTAATCTAAATTTGTCATTCTTTCTTTTCAGATGTCTTCCAACACCGCTTCTGGCTCAAACCCTTATGGATCTTTCTCTCGCATGAACTTGTGTGGGAGAGCCATCGTTGATGGTTCGAACTTCAATGACTGGATTCAGAATATTAGGATGGTCACTCGCTACGAGGAAAAGGAATATGTCCTCGACAAAGAGCTTAAAGAAATTGATGAGTCCACTGCTACTCCTGAGGAGATCGCTGAATATATAAGACTCATGAGAAGGATGCCATGAAGGTGTCTTGTATCATGTTGGTCATTATGTTGGTTGAACTCTAAAAGTCCTATGAGGACTACTATCCTTTCGAGATGCACTAAGACTTGATGGAAAGATACCATCAAAGTGCTCGTTTGGAAAGGTATGGAATTATTGCCTCCATGATAACACCAATGATGAAGGATGGAGAGTCCATCACGACCCACTTGTAGAAAATGCAAAAGTTTGTGGACCGCTTACTGAAATTGAATGTAAATTTCGATGAAGAGTTGGCCATAGATATCATTCTACACTCTTTACCTCCCTATTATGATCAGTTCCATATGACCTATCATACGAACAAGGAGGAGGTCACTCTCAGCAAGCTTCAAGGCCTTTTGAGGACTGTTGAAAGTAGTCTCAAAGGTAAATATGTTGTTACTACTCCTGCTACTAGTGCCCCTGTCTTGGCAATTGGACATAGGATAGGGAAGAAGAGGAAGGCTCCTTCTAGGAGCCGCAAAGGAAAGTCTCATGATGGATCCTATTCTAGTGGGACCAAAGTTGGGTTTGCTAATCCCTCTACCAATCCGAAAGAAGTAGAGTGTTTCTATTGTCATGATAAAGGGCACTGGAAGCGAAGCTGCCCCAAATACTTGCAGGATGTAAAGGATGGGAAGGTTAAGCCCACCCATGCAGGTATTTATATTATTCTATCTAATAAATCATCACATTCTTATTCTTGGTTCCTTGATACAGGTTGTGGTTTCCATATTTGTTCTGATTTGCAGGGACTAAAAAGAATTAAGGATGTGGAGCACGGGAAAATGAACTTGATCATGGGAAATAGGAAAATGTCGCATGTCACCAAGATTGAAGTTTATTCTTTATTGCTTAGTAGTGGGTTAGAATTAGATTTGAATAATTGTTGCTACTCGTCCGATATGGCAAGAAATATTATTTCCTTTCATGGTCTGTACAAACAAGGTTTTAGATTTTCATTTGATAATGAAATTGTTTCTATTAATGCTTTTTACAATGGTGTATTTTATTTTAAAGCATTGCCTTGTAATGGTGTATATGAAGCTGTGATGGTTGTAGACAAGTTAGGAAATAATATGTTGCACATTGATTCTTCCAACAGTTTGGATAAAGCATCCTCGTGGCATTGTCGTCTTGGACATGTCAACAGGAAATGCATAGGCCAACTCCAAAAGGCTGGAGTCTTGGTTTCATTCGACTTAAAGTCAGATGACACTTGCGAATCTTGTTTTCTTAGAAAGATGACCAAGTCACCCTTCACTGGTACTTGAGAAAGGGGCGAGGGTTTGATGGATCTCATACACACCGATGTGTGTGGACCCTTCAGAACCGCCGCAAGGGATGTTAACCGCTTCTATGTAACTTTTACTGATGATTACAACAAATATGGCTATATCTACTTAATCAAGAATAAGTCAGAAACCTTTGAAAAGTTCAAAGATTTTAAACAAAGAAGTGGAGAATCAGCTGGGCAGGAAGATAAAGATGCTCCGATCCGATCGAGGTGGTGAGTATCTTAGTATCGAGTTCCTAAATTATCTTAAGGAATATGAAATTATTTCGTAATTGACGCCACCCAGGACACCACAACTTAATGGTGTGGCTGAGAGATGCAATCGAACCTTGTTGGACATGGTTCGTTCCATGATGAGTTAAACTTCGTTACCTATCTCATTATGGGGGTATGCCTTAGAGATTGCCGCCCATATCCTCAATCTAGTCCCTACTAACAAGGTTGCCAAAACATCTCATAAGATGTGGACAGGGAAGGTTCCCTCGTTAGCACACATCAAGGTTTGGGGTTGCGAGGTTCTCGTGAGGCGTGAGACTCGCGACAAGCTCGAACCTCAAAGTGAGTGTTGTATTTGCATCGGCTACCCATAGAAGTTTTTTAGATATCTCTTCTACAGACCGAGTGACAATGTTGTCTTCGTTGCGAAGAGAGGAGTCTTTCGCGATAGAGAACTCATATGCCAAGAGGACAGTAGGAGGCAAATTGAACTTGAAGAGCTTCAAGAGTTAAATGATGAAGGATCCTCAAACACTAGCAATCAACATGAGGAGGAAACTCATGTTGAACCAATTGACGAGTTCGTACCTCCGAGGCGTTCCAGTAGAGTTAGTGTTCCACCTATGTTATATGGTTTCCATATAACATCTAAGGGTGATACATTTACCAGTGATAACACACTAGTAAATTTGGATGAACCTAACAACTACAAGGAAGCCATGGCAGGCCCCAAGTCTGCAAAGTGGAAAGAGGCTATGGACAGCGAGATTCAGTCTATGTATGGCAATCAAGTTTGAAACTTGGTTGACAATGTACCGGGTCGTAAGACCGTCTGGTGCAAGTGGATCTTCATGAAGAAGACCGAAATGGATGGGAAAGTACACATGTATAAGGCGTGACTGGTTTCGAAGGGCTTTACTCAAACTCATGGAGTTGACTATGATGAAACCTTATCACCAACAGCGAAGAATAAATCTATAAGGGTTATGCTAGCCATAGCTGCATTTCATAACTATGAAATATGACAAATGGATGTCAAAATCGCTTTCCTTAATGGAAAGTTGGCTGAAGATGTTTACATGAGTCAGCTAGAGAGTTTTGTCAATGCAAAGTACCTTAATAGAGTGTGTAAGCTTGAGAAATCCATTTATGGATTGAAACAAGCATCTCGCAGATGGAATCTTTGTTTCAATGAGAAAGTCAAAGAGTTTGGATTTTCGAGAATCGAGGATGAGTCTTGTATGTATGTCAAAGCTAGTAGGAGTATAGTTAGCTTTTTTGGTGTTGCATGTGGATGACATACTTCTCATAGGAAATGGCATCCCAACCTTGCAGGAGGTTAAGTCATGGCTTGGGAAGTGTTTTGCTATAAGGGACCTTGGGGAAGTTGCCTATATCCTAAGGATAAGGAAATAGGAGTAAAAGACTAATTGAATTTAGTCAAAGTACCTACTTAGACAAGGTGTTGAAATGGTTCAACATGGAAGATTCCAAGAAAGGTGACTTACCTATCCAAAGATATACCAAACTGAGTAAGACTCAGAGTCCGAGTACAGAGGTCGAGATAGCAGAGATGAGTCGAGTACCATATGCTTCCACGGTTGGCTCGATCATGTATGCTATGACTTGTACTCTCCCTGATGTGACCTTTGCTTTGAGCATGGTCAGCAGCTATCAAGGGAATCCTGGTAAAGCTCACTGTACTGCGGTAAAGAACATTCTTAAGTACTTGCGGAGGACTAAGGACTAGGTCCTTACCCTCGGTGGGAGTGATGACTTGAGAGTGAAAGGGTATAGTGACACCAACTTTCAGACCGACAAAGATAATTTCTGTTCTTAGTCAGGCTGGGTATTTAGCCTGAATAGAGGAGAAATAACTTGGAAAAGTTCCAAACAGGAGACTGTAGCTGATTCAACATGTGAATCAGAATACATAGCAGCAAGTGAAGCGGCGAAGGAGGCGATATGGCTGAAGAACTTTATCGGAGACCTTAGAGTTGTACCAACTATAAAGGAGCCTATGGAGATTTTTTGTGATAGCGAGAGTGCGATCGCCTTAGCCAAGGAACCAAGGGATCATGGTAGATCCAGGCCCATCGAAAAAAAATATCACTTCATAAGACACCGGATAGAAGAAGGACTCCTCATAGCAAATAGGGTATCGTCAGAGGAGAACCCAACATATCCCCTTACTAAGGGACCAAGATTTGGCCCCTGACAATTGTATGAAAGCTAGGATATGTCACCTGACAGTTGTATAAAAGACTAGGATCTAGCCCCTGGCACCTCTGTGTAAGACCGGGGTTCGGCAATCAGAACTGCAAGGAAAAACCATAAGGGTAACCCATGACACTTGTATGTTTTGGTATGTGGTATTTTGGGGAACTCACTAAGCTTTGTGCTTACGGTTTTATATTTATGGTTTCAGGTACTTTCGGTTTGAAAGGGAAGGGCCTGACGTGCCTACACAACATCCCCCGAAGTTTTTCGCATTGGCAATTAATGATATTACTATGATGTTTAAATAATATAATCAATTTTATCGGTTTTGGAACAACTCGTTTGTATGATTTATTGTTTTAAAAAATGAAAAAATTTATCTTGGATTTTCGGGACTTTACATCTTACAAGAATGTCATATTTGCACTTCTATTCCTCCATGTTAGTTCAAGAATGTATTTATAATAATTATACAAATATGTATATTATGTAAAAAATGTGTATGTTTTTAAATACCTAAAATTAAAATGACATTCTTTCAATAATGCATTATGTAAAAAATATGTAATTTTGCGCTTTTAAAAAAAATCATAGAATAAAACTAAAATTAATATAACATTCATGAATATTCTTGAACCAATCTAGAGGAATAGACAGTGCAAATATGACATTTTAGTAAGAATTGCAATAGTAGCACAATAACACAATAATTGTATGTGCAATAGTAGCATAATAACATAATAATTGTATGTAACATATGATCCTAAGTCTCTCTCTCTCTCTCTCTCTCTCTATATATATATATATATATATATATATATATATATATATATATACTAGTTTATAACCCGTGAAAATCACGGTTATAAAATTTATTAAACTTTCATATTAAAAAATCAAAATTTTTAATCAATTAGTTTAAATAAATTATTACTTAAGAGATATTATTTTTAGTTATATAAAATTATAGTCATTGACTTAAAAAAATACGTGAAATTATATCATCTTATAACATGTATTAATTTTATTTTATTTTTTAATCTAATATTATTAATTTAATATAATTAAAGTGAAAAAAATTCTAATTTTGAAATTTAAAAATTAATGTAATTAGGGTGAGAAATTTAAATTTTGAAATTTGAAATGGATAATTAATATGTTGACAAATGGCATGATATGGGACATATAATATCAATGAGGAGTTCTAATATAATAACACTTGTCAAAAAGAGAATAAACTTATATATATATATATATATATATATATATATATATATATATATACTTATAAAGCTAGCATTTTTTCTTGAATCTCATGCATTTGAAGCCCCCATTCTTTTTTCTTTTCACCACATTCATTTGAAACTCCCATGACTTTTCAATTTCTTTATAATAATAATTATAATTTGGTAATTAGGTTAAATAAATATCAAATCTAAAGTGTATTCACATATAAACTAAATTTCAATATTAAAATAATATCTTTAATTCTACTTATAAAATTATGTTTTTTAACTTTTAACATATTATACTTAAATTATTACTTTTAATATATTGTTGAATGTAAACCATTATCATTTTAAAGGTATAATTTTTGAACAATTTGTATAAAACACTTAAATTATTAATTAAAATATAACATTATAGGCTCAACTTAAATATAAATTTTATTTAACTTAAACAACCCAAAGATTATTTTATAAATAATTAAAAGTGATAAATTGTAGTGTCTTTCTAATAAAAATTGTAAGTTGGTTAATAAGGTTAAATAAATATCAAACCTAAAGTGTAATCATAAATATACTAAATTTCAATTTTAAAATAATATCTTTACTTCTATTTATAAAGTTATGTCTTTAAATTTGAACATATTATACTTAATTTATTAGATTTAAAATGTTGTTGCATGTAAACCATTATTAGTTTAAAGCTATAATTTTTGAACAGTCTGGACAAAAACGTTAAATTGTTAATTTAAATATAACATTACAGTGTCAAATTAAATATAAATTTCAGTTCCACTAAAAAAACCAAATAATATTTTGTAAATAGTTAAAAGTGATAAATTATAGTGATAAATGCAAAAACTAAATTGTAATATCAGTTTAACTAAAATATTTCCTAAATATATTTATATAATCGTTAAAAAATTTCAAATAAGTAGCTTAAAATAACTTATAATAATAATAGTTAAAAATAACTCTATATAAATGATTATATTGTTACCTTTAAAATCAAAAAATAATGTTTGATGTTTTAAATAATTATAATGATAGAAATTAAAACATTAAGCAAATATATTTTAAAAAATCAGTTAAAATAACCACTATAAATAATATTAAACCATATATAATATTTAATTTTATTGATGTGTAACTCGCGAGTAGAAGTCATTCAAACGATTGAGATTACGACGTTATAATAGATTTATATATTATCATATAATTTAAAATAGTCAATATATTATATCAAATTAATATACGAATTATTATATCAAATTTAACAACAACGTTAGTGTTATATTTTAAAAAATATATATTTGTAAAGACTTCAACTATATAGGTGTTTCTACGCATTACAATGTCAACTCAAATATAAATTTTAGTTCCATTTAAAAAAACTAAAGAATATTTTATAAATAGTTAAAATTGATAAATTGTAGTGATCAAAGCAAAAACTAAATTGTAATTTCAATTTAACTAAAATATTTTTTAAATATATTTTTATAATCGTTAAAAGTTTCCAAATAAGTAGCTTAAAATAACTTACAATAAAAATAGTTAAAAACAACTCTATATAAATGATTATATTGTTAGCTTTAAAATAAAAAACAATGTTTGATGTTTTAAATAATTATAATGATAGAAATTAAAACATTAAGTAAATAAAGTTTAAAAAATTAATTAACAATAAAAACAACTATAAATAACATCAAATCATATACTATATTTAATTTTATTCATGTGTAACTCGCGGGTAGAAGTCATTCAAACGATTGAGATTAAGAAGTTATAATAAATGTATATATTATCATATAATTCAAAATAATCAATATATTATATCAATTTAGTATATACAAATTATTATATCAAATTTAACAACAACGTTATTGTATATTTAAAAAATCATATATTCGTAAAGACTTCAACTATATAGGTGTTTCTGCGCAACGCGCGGGCATTCGCCTAGTATATATATATGGCAAAAGTTCAACGAGGAACCATTTTAAACCATAAAACCAATGAACCATTATTTTTTTTTTAAAGATTTAGATCTTATTATTTATCGAAAAAAAAATCTAAAAATATAGAAATTCAAAATTAATAACTTTTTATCTTCTTTCCATTGATATCAAATTTGATATTATCATTATTATTTTTATCTGTTCAGATTCACATTGTAAAACTACACTATAAATCATTAATTTTGTATAAATTACTGTGTGAATCTACACAAATTCACAATGTGAATTTGCACATATTCACAATTTGAATCTGAACAAATCAAATTTTATTTATTTTTATTATTTTTTAGTAAATTTGATATCAATGGATGAAAGACAAAAAGTTATGAATATCTATATTTTTAGTTATTTTTTTATGAAAATTTTGCTCTAAAGGTTAAGAAAAAATTGGTTCTTTGGTTATAAGTTTTAAAATGGTTCATTGTTTAACCTAACAATATATATATATATATATATATATATATATATATATATATATATATATATATATATATAAACATCATAAATGCTCCTTGTGGTTAACCAAAATCTAAAGTTTAGTCCCCGTGGTTTAAAAACCTCATAGATGGTCCCTGTGTTTTCAAAACTTTTGACGATTGGTTCTTATTGCTAACTCCGTTAACTTTTGTCCATTAATTGAGGGATATTTTCGTTATTTCACACCACATGGACCATTTATGATCTTTTCAGTTATTTTTTTAAAAATAAGAAAAAACTAAATATAATTAAAAAATAGTTTAATACTTATTTAATAGTTTTTATAATTAAAAAATAAAAAAAAGTCTCTCTCTCTCTCTAAACTCCACCCCTTCCACCTTCTTCATTTACGACCAGGAACTCCCTACCAGAGGTGGAGCTGTTCTTCCGGCCACCAAGACATTCGCGGTTACTTACTGCCACCGCCTGACACCGCCTATTCTGACAATTCTCACAGTCGCACTCCACCATCATCCATCGTTGTTGTTGTTCCCCTTCCTTCTCGTCAATCCGAGTCGGACTCCAAAAATTGAGGTAGCAAAGCCGTCGGAGGCAGCTCGCCACTCGACTACACCGATTGCTTTCCCTTTTTACTCTCGTTATGTACTGTTGGACGGGAATCCAATTCCCTTTTCTATTCAGACAATCTGAAACCCAACGAACATGAATGCAAATCCATTTTCTATTAAAATCGCTTCAAAAATCCCTAAATCGCATTCATATCTTTTGATTTTTGAGTTCTTTGTTGTTTTTAGAAATCTGCAGCTTCTTATTATTCAGGTTATTGATCTACTGTACAACCAACTTTCTCAATCGGAAATAGGTGTAGGTGGTGGTGGATGATTGTGTCGTGGCGGAGAGATGCAACGCCTGTGAAAAAATGTAGGGGTTGTGAAGAAAGTGGGTGATTCCTAAAACAACGGTAACACCTCCTCCTCTCTATTCCATCGTCGGCAACAACTTTAACAAGAAATCTTCCTCCATCTAATATCTATTACTTCTGGATCTACACGGTGAACTTGTCAGAGAAGCATTGCTCTTCTGGAAAAGCGACTCCCAATTTCTGACTCTCCTATCCCAGCCGATTCCGGAGAAGCATTCAATTTGCTTCCATTTAAAGGAGACCCGAGACGATTTTTGGGGCGGTATTACAAATCAAACTTGGAACCATTACCATTTAATTGGTAAGATAATACCGTGATATTTAAAGCTTGGAACCATCACCATACTATATTTACTCAATTGGGGCGGTATTACAAATCAAACACGTTGGCCACAAAACATATCGGTTGCCAATATTATTGGTTCAATCGATAACATGTTGGTTTTATGTGATACATATTTGTTAGCCTAATACTCTTTGTAAGGATTGGTCTATTGGTTTTCAAAGCCCTGTTCAAAAAGTAAAAATGGACCCTTGTTTTCTTATATATAAACAAAGTTTATTAACACTACGAGAAATTGATAATTGTTATTAAGGCAATCAAAAGAAAATTAAATCATAATACAATAAATTATTTTAGGTAGAAATTGTCAAAACAAAAATGTAGGTGTAATATAAATAACGGTCTCAATTAATAATTGCTTAAATGATTAAATTTGTAATGGGTCGACCTCAATAAAGATGGGCGAACATTGCACCATGAACTCAGCATGCCGAATTTGGAAATAAAGGTGTAGCTATATGGGTGCAAATGTGGGCCTTAGTCCACCCCACACAAATTTGAAATGTATATATATATATATATATATATATATATATATATATATATATATATATATATATATATATATATATATATATATATATATATATCTTTTGAATAGAAAAGACTATGCGTATGAATTGTGACATGATCCACTCTATTCAAAAACTTAAATTTATAATGAATGAAATAATTTTAGTTGTTGAGGTATATTGATTAAAGAATTGAGACAACAATTTTTTGAATAGATCAAATTTCATTTCAATCTTCATAACAAATTATTCGTTCATTAGGTTTGTATATTAATATTTTGTTTATTATCTTAATTAATCAATTATTTCCAACTTAAACGAATAATTTAGTTTAAGATTATACATTGTTATATTTTTTTACCTTATAAAGTATTTTGCTACTTGTTCATATTTTGTAATTTATTTGATATACCCAAAAACAAAATCTTGGCTACCTCACTTTTTGGAATTCTGTGACTAATTGTCTGACTTTTCTTCTCTTTACTTCTTCTCACCCTTTATTCTTCCCTACTCCACAACCCACCACATAGTAGGGATGAGCGTGGGATAGAACCGATATTGACCGTTATCGTTTCTGATTTCCCAAAAATTAAATTTGATTGAAAGTCAATCCCGAGTACCGACCTGAATTAACATTACCAGGAATGATACTGGTTTTCGGTATTAGTACCAACATCGACGATATCAAATCCTGAATTTCGTGATTTTGGAGTACCGAGTACCATCCCATATTTTTAAATTCGGTACGGTCTTGTACTGGTTCCGATACATGATCGAGATTTGGTGCAACCCACCCCTCTCTTTTTCTCCATTTCTTCCTTACTGGAGCTGAGGTGGAGCTCGGTAAGTTCAACACCACTCCCCTCAGCCGTAAGAGGTTGATCTACTAGATGTTTTTGTACATATTTATGTAAAATAATATATATATATATATATATATATATATATATATATATATATATATATATATATATATATATATATATATATTAATGTATTTACAAGTTAATCTGGCTAAAACTCTAACTCTATTTTTTTGGAGCTTTGTACGGCCACACACCCGAAACCCCCTCAGAATCGGGCATGCTTCGTGTAGCTAGGCTTGGCAATCGTGTTGTGTTCGGGTTGGCGTGTCGCGGGTTGACGGGTTGACGTGTCAAAATGTGTCAACCCAAACACAACCCATTTAAATATACAGGTCACGAGTTGGTGGGTCACGGGTTGACGGGTTTGAAACATAAACCCATATATGACCCACCAACCCATTTATTTAAACGGGTTCACAAGTTGGTGGGTTCGTGGGTCAGATTTGGGTTCATGGGTCCGAATTTTACATATTTAAGTGTTAAACATCCAAATGAAAATTAAAAACATTCATAGAAACATGTTACAAACTTAGCCTAATAGCTTACGACTTATAACATTAGACCATTCACCACGAGTCATAATGTCAAAACAGTTAAATGGTCTATGAATAAATGGTATATTTTTGTAATACTTATTAAATATTAATACTTGATACATAAATACATTTAAAAATAAAATAATTTTTTTTATTAAGAATATAAACGGGTTGGCGGGTCAACCCGTTTATTTTTTGAGAAACCCATATATAACCCGTTTAATAAACGGGTTGGCGGGTCAACCCGTTTATTTTTTGAGAAACCCATATATGACCCGTTTAATAAACGGGTTGGCGGGTTGAAAAACTCAACCCAAACCCATTTATTTCGTGTCGTGTCGCGGATCGTGTCGAGAATTGTCAGCCCTACGTGTAGCTTTAGTGTATAATTATACCGTTGCCCGCTTACATCACAATCATAAAAAGGAAAAGGTGTTTATTTGTTTATAATATTACTTAAACATAACACAGTAAATACAACAGGAATTAACACTAAAGGATCCGGATAACCACAATCTTAATGGTTATCAGGGATGACATTATCTGAAAGACCATATTTTATGTTTAGTATTTTTAACAAGACATTTTTCATATTTATCTAAGAACACCCAGAAGAACAGCTTTTGGAAAGGTTTTCGGGTCAAATGAGTTTTGTCAACATAAGATTGATCAAGTTTTTTTAAAAAAAAAAACTATTATAAAAACTTTTATATTTCAAATGTAACTTTGCAAGTTTCATGCATAAAACTTTTTATTTTATCCTTTTACTTTATAAATTACAAATAAAAAGCTTCGCTAGGACCACTGCGAAGACTTGTGAAAAACTTTAATATTGTTAAAAAAAATGTTAAGATTTTTGGTTGTATATATTACTAATTGACTATTGACTCTAATATGATTGTAATATGACACCAAAAAGTTTTTCGAAAAAGCTTTCTTATTATAGATGATTTCACCTCATATTATTGGATTAGTTCTTTTTTACTAGGAACCATTTTTAGTTGGACTTCAATCATTTTTTTAACACCGTCAATGTCATGAGCTAACAGGCATTAAAACTACGTTTTTAAACCATATTCTCAACAAAACAAACATCTGAACTAAAACCATAACCTTTAGTCCTTTACAGTATCACGAAAAGAAAATTATGATTTACTCAAAAAAATAATTATTGTTTTCTTTTACTAGTATCTAAATTCAGATGTGAAAAGTTGATTAAAATTAAGACTTTTGAGATAATTTTTAATCCAACTATCAACGATGTCTAAATTCTAATATACTCACTTCAAAAATTGACGTTCAAATACCTATCAGATCTCAAAACCCTTAAACCACATACAAATATAGATTAACACAAATCTCCCACCCTATTATTAATAAACAATTCAACCCCAATCCCCACCATAAATATCCAAGAAAAGAAAACAAACCACACCAATTATGTTAGTTAAAATAAAATGTATCGTTGAAAAAAGAATTACCCAAACATGCCTCCAGCAATAATGTTTATTTATTTAATCAAAAGATATTTTCATATTTCATGTTTTATATTTCCATAAAACCCAAAACTCAATCCCCTTTTTATATTGCGCATGCGTTTCACAAATAATCCAAAACAACAAGATAAAAAAGCAAAGTTCCATTTCCCATCCAAGGCCCACAAGAATCAACATGCTCCAAAGTACCTTTTCAGTCCCATTTAATACAAAGTCCAAAAATAACATGTACTTAGGAAAAAAAAACAACACAAGACAAACCGGGCCTGACTGACCGACTTCCTTGTTTTTAAGGCCCGGTTTGTATGCACCTCTACTAACAGTATACTACTATCCTTGCACGGCCTTGGCAAGGCCGAAAGCGGCTGCAGATGCTATGACCCCAATCAGGGCAGTCTGCAGCGCGCTCCACACCGGTCTGTCGCCAGTGAAGTAACCTTTGGCAAACCCAAAGACCAACAACGCGAATATGGTCACAATGACGGATGCAACCAACGCTTTTTCAGCGATTGGGATGAACATGTAAGGTGAGAGGGGGACCGCTCCACCCAAGACATAAGCTATAGCTATTGTTAGTGCGCTTTGAAGTGCTCTTTTTGGATCGGGCTTCTCAAGTCCAAGTTCAAATCTGGATAACAAATAAAAGGTGTAGGAATTAAGATCAAGGTTCAAAAATTATTTGCTTTTGTAATATTTTTTTATTGGCCAAAAATATATGATAACGATATCTTGTCTTTGTATAAACGTGATTTATTTTTAATTCAATGAAGTGTGGCTAACGTGCTAAAAAGGCCAAAAGTTTACTTAGGAAAGAGCAACGTGTGATTGTGACCAATATTAAGTATAAACAATATAGTTAATCCAAGATTTTTTTATAATTTTTTAACAGAATAGCAGAGATTGCTTCTGGTTTGCTAGATGCCAACATTCATAAACTTTTTACTTAAATAATCATGAAAACATTCTCAAGACACATAAAAGGACAATGTTTGGCATTTCGATGTCTAATCATGGATTACTTCATAAAACAATTAAGATTTCTATGCCTACAATCATGATTTTTTTTTTCTTGAGATCTTGTATGTTAGACATGATATAACAAGTTGTACCGTGTTATTGTGCAAAAGACACAAATTTCCTCCTTATCATCATCATCTTTAAAAATATGTGTTAAAAAATTGTCCTACTTTTATGGAGAATTTGGTCAGGTAAGAATCAAAGTTCTAAGCATAATTGACTAATTGTACTGTGTAATCATGGTGTACATGGATATGAATTACTCAAACAAATATGAGATTTGAAAGAGAGTATTATTTGGATCAAAATTCAGTAATTAGCACTTACTTCATCATGAAATCAAGCCATGCTTTTGGGTTCTTTCTCAGAGCATTCACCACGGGTTGATATTCATGTGGCTCCACGCCATATTCTGCTAGTATCTCTGCAACTTCAGCCGCCTCTACAGTTTTATATTAGAATCAAACCATCAAAGATCAATGAATGTGTATCACGCAAGTATGTATGTATGATGTATCTAATCTGTAAAATGAAATTAAGAAATGAACCTGTATCAGGTATGGTATCAATTTCTTCTTGTTCTCTCTGTAGCTCTCTAGCGTAATGATCAGCCTCACTTTTCGCAGCCAAATACCTAATCGTTAAAAGCCGATTTCATTAATCAGACTAAGGATAACAAATTCGAGATTGCTGAATCATAATACAAAGTACAAACACTATGAATAAGAATATGTATGTGATAATTTCAT
This sequence comes from Lactuca sativa, assembly GCF_002870075.4. Classification (NCBI taxonomy): domain Eukaryota; kingdom Viridiplantae; phylum Streptophyta; class Magnoliopsida; order Asterales; family Asteraceae; genus Lactuca; species Lactuca sativa. The sequence continues at coordinate 39,573,975 of NC_056626.2, read as the reverse complement.
ATCGATATAGTAGGATTGACCTCAAGCGAATCCTAAAACCCTACAGAGCACTCGCATGCAATTTGCTATGGTGGATTATAATAATTACAATTTTGTTTCTATCCTGAATCCGGAACTAGATGACGACATGCCGTTACAGAGAACAATTTTATGACGAAAAAAATAGATCGTATTCGAATGAAGTGTTTAGAATGCTACTGAAATTAATCAACCAATAAAACCTAAAATCATTGCAATGAAATAAACTTGGTTGATTTACCCGCCGAGTCCCATGGAGATAGCACCAGCAGCAACCTCCGCGATTCCGGCGGTGAGGATGATGGAAGACGAAGCATTGGCACCGGAAAGCCCCGCCGCGAGAGCGAAGGGGACGGTAAGACCATCGGAAACGCCGATGATGATATCACGGACAACTTCACCGGCGGTGAAGTGGTGCTCCTTGTGCCGATTCAGTAAATACTTTTCCGATTCACCGACGGTGCCCATTATTGATATCTTTTAGCGATCGAATTGACAAGTAGAATATACTGTGTGTGAGTGTGTATGTTGTAGTGGAGTTCGAATTGGATATATATAGCTAGTGCGGATTGTGCGGGAGGTGACGGATGAGAGCTAGAGGAAGCCTTTTTTATGAAAGTGGTCCATGCAAATTGGAAGAGTTGTCACGGGAAATATTAAGTTGCATTAAGCCCCCCTACAAGTTTAGTAAGTCGCATATCGGTCCTTGCAAAATTAGATTTTGCAACAAAAAAAAATAGTAATCTCCACTCCAACCCGAGATAACAACGAACGCGGAGTCGCTGGTCGTTACCGAAATTTTTTTGTCACATGTCATGTTTTTATTGATTTGGTCACATGTTATTTTGTAGTTATTTTCAATTAAATTGTTTCCATATGATATTTTGTGGCTGTTTCATTTTTATTAAATTTCCTATAATATTTAATTAAATGTATTAATTGCAATAAATATAATAATAAATGCTTATCAATTTCATTAATTGATTTTCTTTCTAAGTTCAAATTTTTTAAATTAAAACCCCATTAATTTCTTTTGTTTATTCATCTAAACTATTTGTTTGAATTTAAAAGAAAAAACACTTTAATTTTAATAATTCAATATTTTTCTATTTTTTTTTTATAAATTCAAACTTCTCAACTGTTTAGAATTTAATATTTAATTTATTTTTTAAATGAACACATGTAATACATATGTCTTACACCTAGTATACTCTAATAAATAAAAATCATTTATGCTACTTGTTACATGTCATTTTGTGGTAATTTTAGATTAAATTATATATTTTTTTTGGGTTTTTTTTTCAGTTTTATTAAAATCCATATAATATTTAAATGTAATAAATGCATATCAAATTCATTAATGTAATTTTCCTTATAATCACCATCTAAAAGTCTCAGCTCCCTGTATAGTAAAACTATTAAGGTTACTTCTTTAATAAGCTTTTTCAAATTGTATAATAGCTAACCAACCGCTTAAAGCGGACTGCAACTGTACTTATTAGCTTTCCTCCAGCGATACAACCCTATACGGGGCAGTGAGAGGAGCTGCTTCTTCTATTTATACTTGCCCATCAGGACCCTTGCCCTATGTTAGCCAGTTTCAACTCTGGACCATACCGCAGCAGCGGTTGCCGCTCGATCGAAATGGGTCTAATCCTGATATGGTTTCTAAATTTCTAAATTGAATCAAATTATTTATATAAATTATTTATTTAAATTTAAAAGAGAATAAAGCACTTCAATTTTAATAGTTATATATTTTTCTACCTTTCTTTATAAATTCAAACTCTTTAAATTTTTGAATATCATACTTATTTTTATTTTTATGAGTAAACTCATGTAGTACATGAGTCTCACGATTAGTAAGATAATTTAAGGGTAATGACAAAAGATATTAGGGAGAAGGGAATTGATATTTCCCAACCCACTAAATTCACTGACACATCAGTTTTTCTCTCTCTCTCTCTCTCTCTCTTTTTTTATCTTTTCCAACTCACAACATATAGAAATAACATATTTCCCACCCCTTCCCAAATCATTTTTTCTAATAATTAAAAACATACAAATTATTTCTTAAAATATAAAATTAATTCATAATAAAAAAATATTAATTATATTTGACAGTATTATACTTTTGTAATTAAAAAAACATGTTATATATATAGTTTTTGTGTGTGAAAAGAATACAAAAGAAAAGAGAAAGAGATAATATATATATATATATATATATATATATATATATATATATATATATATACACACACACACACAGAGCAAGAGAAAAGGAGAGCACAACAACGGGGTATACAACCCATCTAATTCTTCATTATCGATACTAATACAAAGGAGGAGTAGTCTTAGCGACGGTACCGCCAGCCCAAGCCATTCTAACCTTCCTTAAGGACAATGACGGGGATGAGAACTAGAATGAGGTCACCCGTGGTTTTCGGTGACGATAATATTAATATATAAAAGTCATATATATATATATATATATATATATATATATTGTCAATTTAAAATATCCAAATTCTGATACACATATTTTTGGATTAAGGTGTCTAAGCTCATAACTAAATTGGTATATACTTGAAAATAGATGCAAAGTCCTTTTGGATTGCCCTCCTAACCAGAAATAGCTAGAAATGATATTAGGATAGTGTGTATGTGTGTGTGTGAGAGAGAGAGAGAGAGGGAGAAATGTTTTGTAATATATTATGTGATTAATATATTAATTAGGAATATATAATTAATATGTTAATTTGTTATGTAATTTAACATGAGATCAATAGTTAAATAATTGTTTTGTTACTTTATATGGTTAATAAATTAATAAAAAAATCAATTAGAATTAATTAATTATTGATCAGAATTAATCTGGAATTACTTAAAGGTACAAGGGGTGAATTGTAATTGATCAATAGTTGAACAAAAAAAAGAAATTATAGAAACCTCCATGGCATGGACAATTTTGGAGGCTCCTCTGGGGTTTCTGGAAGCCTCCTAGTTGCATAAAAGGAAAGGATTTGACTCAGGATTAAAGCTATTATTTAATCAAATTCAGATTCTACTTTGCTTGTAAGTTACCTAAACTATAAATAGGACCCCAAGGTCATCAATTTTCATTTACGACCTTCCTAAAAAGCATAGGAACGAAATTTATTCCTCTTCGTTTTAGGGTTTCTAGGGTTCAAGAAAGATTTTATTGATTATTTACAACAACAATTAAAAGGTATGTAAATCGTAATCTCTTTGTGAATTTCGATAATAATAGGGTTTTTCCTAGTGTTCTTTGATGTTCATAGATTATAGCTATCAATAGAGAAAACTTATGTCCAAATAGGTTGCATGTGAACTTAAGAGTTAAGTTTTTTGCCACATAATTTCTAATATAATCTATAAAACACATCAATGGTATCAGATCCATTGTTTTCAATTGATCTTGCACAATGTTGAATAGACCAAAATTAAGGTTTATAGAAATTAAAACCTCAGGAGAAATTTTTCGAAAATTACCACGGTTCTTGAAACCCTAGCCTCCACCCTTAGGATTTTCGAAATTTGCTAGGGTTCTTGAAAACCTAGTCTCCTTATCCTTTTTTGAAAATTAGGGAGCCCTTTTAGGGTATATCTAGTTCCTCAATTATTATTTTAAAAGCCTTAAAATTTGAATAATTAAACCTGATAAACCAACCTTATTTTCGAACATTAGGAGGGTTTGGATTAGGATTAAATTTGAATTATTTTATTAATTGGTTAATAGTAAATAATTGTTTAATCCATAAATGATTTAATTAATTTAATTAATTGTTTAATTAAAGGACAAAGATAAACCATAATTGTTTTAATATTAATTAATTAAAATATTTAATTTAAATAATTAATATTTAAACCTCATATTTTCAAAAAGTTTTAAAATACACCTTATATATATTATTAAAAGTTAACTACTATATGTATAAGAAAAGTCAGTCAAATCAATAATAGGCCCCATTCACGAAACAATGTCATAAAGAGAGTATAAGGAAGCGACCTATAAAATGGTTGTTGAATGGGTGTCCACTCTCACTCACCGCTCTCCTGTGCGGTGGAGGGTCGTTAGCCGAACGAGTTTGATAGAACATAATCTCATTAAAAGTAAAATGATATAAAAGTACTAGCACCTTCTTTAAAAAAATCTCACTCTAGTTACTTTAGGAAAAATGTGAAAAGCATGCTAATCCATGAAAACACACATCATGCTTTATATGTCGTTAGTGGATATAGGGACTATAAAGAGATATGATGGCCATCTTGAAAATTATCATTATTGTTGGAGCGTGTATGGTTAACCGACACATCAATGTGATGATAAATGACATCGAGGTTATCAAGCGGGTTTGCATGGTTATTCACATCTCGTTTGTGATCCTTGGCATCCTAGTCAAAAGTGAGATCATAATTCGAGATTAAACATGTCATTTATAAGATTCAATGAATCTCAAAAGATCTAGGAGATTAATAAGATTGGAATCAGTAAAATCCTTACCTACCTAAAATAGATTCGAATTTGATTACGTCATCCCTCTTCAAAGTTCGAATCGAAAATATGGACCCTAGCCTTAATTTAAATTTTGGGTTTATAATTAAGGATTAAAATAAACTAACTTGAATTCTTTTTTCTCCTAATTTTAGATGTCTTATGAAGATAGAAATGGTCTTCCTTGTTCTTTTGGAAATGGTTTTCCGCTTCCTTCTGAAGATGATCTTCCACGTTCTAATCAAGGTGAAAATGTTTTCCCTTTTTCGGAAATTGGTAGGAACTAGACATCATGCTTCTTTTACTCTTCCACCTCTTCCTCCTGTAACTCTCCCAAATGTCCCATTTTCTTCAAGTTGAAAGATATGAGACACCTCAAGCCCTATTGGCATGTAGACAACAAGATGGAAATTAGTTGTGTGTGCATGTTCTACAAATGAAATCATACATTGACAAGTTGGATAGAATGGGTGTCATTTTCCCAAGTCAGCAAGCCATTGATTTGGTTCTTCTTTCGTTTCCAAAGTCATATGATCAGTTCATTGAGAACTTTTATATGAGTAATATCGACATGACCCTGATTTATCTGACCCAAATGTTGATTGTTGATGAAGCAGAAATGCTTAAGATCATATCTAAAGCAGCGATGCTTATTGGGTATAATTCAAAGGTTTCCATATATATTGACAAAGGTGATAATGGTGGTCCAAAAAATATTTATCTTCCCAATGGAAGGGAGTCGTCCAAGGTCAAATAGTTTGATCATATGGTAAAGAGAAAGGCTCATTTTGAGATCGTTCCACGTGTTGACCCCAATTAGTCCATTTGTTTCTATTTCCATATGAAGGCACATTGGAAACGAATCTGCACAAAATACCCGAGAGATCTTAGAGATAGTAAAGTCAATGCATGCGACTCTACTTCAGGTAAATCCCTTATTTGATTCCATTGTTTTATAAGTTCCTATTCGTAGACTCTTAATACATGATGTGATGATCACATTTTTTTGGTATTAACGATAAAGAAGGAAGCATGAACAAGGTGAGCTAAATCTGATCGTGATAAATGGACTTTGGTCACATGGTTCGAAGATCAGAATTTGGAGCTATTACCAAGGAGTTGGGATAATTTAATAAATTGCTATTACGCTAGGATATGTTTAGAAACCTAGTTTTTCATTTTATGTGTTGTAAGGATAAGTTCCAACTTTTCATTTATTTTCAATAAAAGTGAAATTTTGGTTTATCTGGTTGCCTTATTTTATATTTCCTTGCAATGACATTTATGAAAGTGTTCTTTACGTTTCTAATATTAGTAATATTAATTGTAGATTTGATTCTTATGATATCTCTTGTGTTAACATCTTTTTGTTTCCTGCATCCATTTACAATTATAGACAGTGGCTTCAAACTTTACAATATAATGTAGTTGATGTTTCCACTTATTCATAAACTTTACAATATAGTGTAGTTGATGTTTCCACTTATTCATTTATAGTCGTTATATTAAGGCCACTTATATTAATTTGGTGTGATCCTATTGGGTGAATTGTGACCTCACACAACTGTGACTGATGGTATTATTGTTTGATGTCGACTTTTAAAATTGGTTTGGACTTATATTTAGGTGGTGATTTCCTAACTCTTTGATTAGTAAATACTATAACCAACTAGGGTATTTGTTGAGAATTTGCAAGGAAGTTTTTGTAATGAACAATGTCACGAAATATGCATATTGTTGTATATAAATATAAAATATAAAACTTGTAAGAATCAACAACAATCAAGAATAAAATTCTCAAACTCATCACTAGAACAACAAAAATTCATCACTGGAGCAAAAAAATTTCAATTTAAGTCCAATATTTTCCTAATATGAAAAGAACATAAATAGAAACATCAAACATTAACATAACAGAAGCAAAAACAACAAACTCATCACTAGAAAGCATCTTATTTATGCAAATCTTTTGCAATCCAAAGTCAAATATGGACTCATTTTCTTGGATGGATTCCCCTGCATTGTTGTCTACTTTTCTAGACAAAAGACTAATGTGACCCCATAAAAAATCATGAAACCTGGAAGTGGAAATTTCTATTTCTCACCTAACAACTAAAAATTTTGATTTACACTTGAACAAAATTCTGCAGCAAACATGGACAAAAACAACTAAAAATGAGAACTTTTAAACAATATCAAACATGAATAAAATAACAAAATTTTGCTGAACAAAAATTCAATAGAACATCATAATCCAGGATTCAAAAATCAAAATTTCAGAACAAGAAACAAATCAGAATCCAAAATTCAAACCTGGTTATGTTTAGGTTATGTTTATATTATGATCAGTTGAAGAAATCATACAAAAAAAAATCAAAATCCGAATGAGAAGGATGGAGATCGTCAATGAAGAGGAAAGGGATCGTACCTGATGAAGAGGCAGGAGATTGCCGATGGAGGCTGGAGGTGGAGGAGATCTTCGGCGGGGGAAGATGCAGAATTGACGAGAAGGAGGGGTTGTAAGAAAGAGAAGGATGAATGCGATGAAAGGAAACATAGGGCAAGGGTAAAGGTGGAACTTTTCTCAGTCAGCTGTTTTCCTGTATCTATCCGAATCAGATTCTTTCTTACAGACTCAGATGCCATAATTCGACTATCAAATTGGTTTTGTTGACCGAGTCAGCCAAAAACGTCTAACTCGACTCGGTCATACATATTTCAAACATGACCTTAGTGCAATTGTATGACTAAGAAGAGGAATCAGATAATGTTGGAAATAGTTTGATCAAGAGATAAGCCATACTTCATTCCAAATCAAGTTGTAGAGCCATGCTTTAGTAACTATGAATCATATCTTAAAACTCATTTCAAACTAAGAAGCTTGAAAACACCCTGAAATATGTGGACTAAAAGTGTTTTCTTACTCTAGCACATATAGAATTGGATTTGTGATGTTTTCGTTAATCGAGAAACAAAATATAAACTGAGACCTAATCCATGAAGTGGTTTCTTGTCGAGAATCCACACGAACTTTTAAATATTTGTTTTAGATCTTCAATGAATGTTCATTGAGAGAACACTTATATGTCAAGAAGTTAGTGGGAGTCGTATTGATCTTGAGAGTTTCAAGAGTTAACCGACAATAAGCCTTTTAGTTATCACTAGCACGAAGTCTGGAGTTAATAACCTATCATGTTTGGTTGACACATTCTTATTTCCGTGTACTTCTAGTTGATTTGGAAATTCTTATGAGTTATATGTTTTTCATTTGTCTACAAAAGTAAAGCACGTTAGTTAGTGAAAGTGCATTAATCAAAATGGGTGAGTTGTTAACAACATGGAAGCAATGGTAGGCCCTTGAGCTACTAGATGGCAAGAAATTTAGCATAACGAAGTTCAGTCCATGAAGGAAAGCTAAATTTGAATTTGGTTTTGTCCTAAAGCTTGTCTTATGATTGTAGGTTGGAAATGATAGATTCACATGGATGGGAACGTATGTACCATAAAAACTAGGTGGAAAAGGTTTCTCACTAATTCATATGAATGATTATGAGTAAATACTTTCGCTGATAGATCTGATAAAGATAAATATGGATGTTGGTTGTGTTAATTGAATTCTCAAATTCACAATATGATTACGACATCCCTCTTAATATTTTGAATCCTAAGGAATGGCAAGGAATTGTTTGAACTTTCATGACATATATCTACAAGTTCTGAAAGAGTTTAAACATATATGCTATCCAATGAAGGTGTATAAGCTTAAGAAGTCTAGTTGGAGACATATCGAAGCATCGCGTAACAGAAATATGTACTTAATTAAGAAAGTCAATAGTATTGATTTCTAGAAATCCAGTTGTTTTTTGGGTACATGTCAAAGCTAGTGGGAGCATAATTATTATGCTAGTATTGCATTTTGACAATACTATCCGTAGGCAACATTGTTTCAGATTTGAAAATTGCAAAGTTTGGGAATTGTTTCGCTATAGTTGACTTAAGGGACAGGGCACTCATACTTCTTTTCAAATCTAAAGGTTTAGATTGTATAGCTTAATAGAACTTAGTTATAGACATATATGAATATCATGTTGAAATGGCTTAACATAGGAAATTCCATATATGAGAATATTATAGCAAGAGATTGAACAAATATCAGATCCTTATATAAGATATAATAAGTCGAGTCTCATATTTTTTGATATAGGATCAATTATATATGCTCTAATATTCCCTTGTTCTAAATTTTCAAATGCTCAGAGCGTTTTAAGAAAAAGGGACTAGAATTTTGAGTCACTAAAATTGTTCAACAACTGTCAAGAACATCCTAAGGTTATAACAAAATACTAGTTGCATGTGGACAGTTAGAAGTATGATATTAATTTGGATGGACCATAGTGACATGATTCTAGATTAAGATGGTTCTTGATCAGAATTGATGGTCATATGGAAATATGAAAATGTTTTCATAATTAGAAATGGTTGAAAAGTCTACATGTGATTTTGAAAATTTAATGTAAGAGAAGTGTTCAAGGAGTGTACCTTGAATTTGAACCTTCATTAATATGGAATTGTTTCTAGTGACAAAGTTCCAATGGGATATTTTGTAATATCGAAGGCTCCGTCTTTGAGACTTTGGAAACTTGATATCACGAGAGATTAATGCATGTTTAGTTGGAATTTCATCACATCTTGGATAGTGCTAAGAATTTGGAGTTGTGAAATGAACATCATTGGAATAATGTCCAGTTGATCTATTCATAAAGGAAGGACCATAGAGAGCAATAGTATGCATGTTCATAAAATGGCATGGCTGATGTTTGATTCAAGTGGTTAGTTGATTATTCGAAACATTATACAATGAATAAAGTCATAATTATTTTGGTGATTAAATGATAGATATTATTTATATTCAATAGTTTTGAGACCATAGTTAATTAGATTATTATTGTGTTTCACTTTGCATGTTTTACTTCCTAAATGATTTGATTATTCGAAATTCCACAGTTGCTCATACTTTTGGAAGTAAGTAGTGAATTAAGACTGTCATGAATTGAATTGTAGATTGTCTATGGAGATTAGACATTGTAATCGTTGCTACAATATTCATGAGTACTTAGAAAAATGGGGATTTTGAGTATTGGATAAACCCACGCTCAGAGAATTACTTTATAGATTTTATCACGAGTAATTATGAGACGATGATATCTTTTATTCTTCAAACAGATATATATATATATATATATATATATATAAGTTGTAATGTACAAATCGGCTATTTAGTGGTATTGCGAAAACGCATCAGTAACGTGATGTTATAACTTATAAACCGTAGTGTCATGTATGATTTGACGAGTAAAAGATACAAGCATATAAGTCTAAGTTTATTCGTTCCTTTTTTCCTAACGGGAAAGCGATATCATCGGGCCCCTTGATGATTTGTTGTCGACATTTGAAGTGCTTGGTCGAGCCTGGACTGAATTGATGGTTTCAATTAGTAGTCTGAATTAAGTCAACATAAATCAGGAAATCGAGAAACAGAATCTTGGACTATGAGATTGATTGTAATACGTGTCTCATGTCCGTACGATATCTTGTAAAACGAAGGAATATATGATCACTTATCTTAGGTCCAATGTTTGATTAAATTTGAGTTCGGCAGTAGCTTTGGAAAGCACTCTTAGCTGTTTGGTGATACTTGCAATTGTAGTTATAGACTTATCCAAGTAGGAGACTATTGTATTAAGATGTCCAAGCTCATAAATAAATTGGTATAAACTTGAAAATAGAAGCAAAGTCCTTTTGTTAATATATTATGTGATTAATATATTAATTAGGAATAGATAATTGATATGTTAATTTGTTATGTAAATTAAGATGAAATTAATAGTTAAATAATTGATTTGTTAATTTATATGCTTATTAAATTAATAATAAATCAATTAAAATTAATTAATTATTAATCAGAATTAATCTGAAATTAATTTGGGGTTAATTGGAATTAACTAAAGGTGCAAGGGGTGAATTGTAATTGTTCAATAGTTGAAAAAAAGAAGCAATTCTAGAAACTGTTAGGTTTTTTATGCATCAAATACACTCTAAACTAGGTAGCGGAAAAAACGAAACTACGGTATACCAAGTGTACATGAAGCCTCTAGATCTATGGTTTCATACTATTACATCTACCCTATAAAACCAAAAATACAAACGAAGAATCACATACCTCTTTTGCAGCAAAGGAACTTAACGCTTGAATCCTCGTGCGTGCCACTTTGTTTGGACGATGAGGACCCAAAATGGAATCCCTCTCTTGATTCACACCCAATAAACTCAAAAAATTAGAATCAAAATAAATAGGAGGGGATGAACTATAAGGAGAGTTCTTCCACAACGAGGGAGAAAGAAGTGGCGAAAATTCAAGCCAAAAGAATGAGCAACGAAGAATGAATCCCTAAGGCCCTATTTATAGCCTTGGTTACCTTCCAGGGTTTTATCCTCAAGCCCATGTGGGATAGGATAGCCCTATGAACGAAATTTCCCTAATCTTAAGGGAATTTTTGTCCACCACCCTTCTTTCTAGGGTCCTGGAATATTCCTGATTAATCAACTATTGATTAATTTCTATTCAACCCTTCAATTAATTAAACTGTTAATTAATTCCCAATTTTTTTCTAATTAGTTTCTAATTGATTATTAAGCCTTAATAATTAATAAACTAACTCCTCCTTTATTGATTCCACTTAATTTGAGTCCTGAGGGCAACCCAAGAGGACCCTACTATTATTAGAAATATTACTAATAGTTAATGACCTTAGACACACTTTCCAACTGTCTCCCACTTGGACAAGTCATCAACTATATTGATGGGTTTTATAAAAACAATCATATGTGTGCATGCAACCCTAGAGTTGGATCGATGTTATCACTATTAGTTATACAACATTATGAACATATAAGGAAACCTGGCATGCTCCTAATAATATCGAAAATCATGAAGGAGAAGGGATTACATACCTCTTGTTGTTATATTGTAATAACAACTTTAATCTTGAATCTTCTTGTCTTTGAAAGCAAGTACCACAAGTGTAGTACCTCTAATGGCTCACAAACACCAAAAGCAAATTGAGAGGCAAGAGAGAGAGAGAGGGGAGGTATGAAATTCGGCTCTAGGAACCCTAGGGATCAAGTCATGGACGAATTTGATATGCCAAGGGGTGTTTATATAAGTTTAGGGATTAGGGTTTCAGTCGTTATCCTTATCTGGTTGCTTGCCCACCAAGCAGCCCAAAGGATAACCCTAGAAACCTTATCATGGACAAATTCTAAGGCCTTATCCCCTTGAATTCGTCCACCCTATCCTATAGGGCATCCATTGTCCTAATTTGCAACTATCACATAATTACAGTTCAACCCCCTAGTTTACTTAACTTCTTTTAATCACAAAATTAATTCTTAATTAATTCTTGACCAATGTTAACTAAATAAATATGATTTATGATTTAATATATTATTCATATAATATATTAATAAACCATAATAACCTATTTCTTTATTATTTCTCCAGTCAAGTTGCTTTGGTGAAGGCAACCCAAAAGGACTATGCACAATCGGGTCAAGTACTTACCAAATATGGTACAGGCTTAGACACTAATCCAACAGTCTCCTACTTGGATAAGTCTAGTAACCATAAATGCAAGTACAATCCGATTAGCAATCGTAGCTCTCAAAGACGCTGTCGAACTCTGATCTTATCAGTAACCTGTCCTTTAGATAAGGGATCATATATTCCTCCATTCTAGATATCGTATAGACGTGAGACATGGATTGAAATCATTCTCTCAGTCTATGTGTTGTTTCCCGATTTCCAATTTACGACGACTGACTAATTGAACAAATCAAATTAGCCCTAGCCCGGCCGAGCATTTATGTTTGTCATCACTAAATCATCGAGGGGCCCACATATATCGCTTTTATCCCACTTTGGGTAAAAGGAACGGATAAAATTCGACTCAATGCTCGCTTGCACTCACTCACCAAATCACACACAACAATATGTTTTATAACAGCAAGTTACTAGTTCGTTTACATATTATCAATGTGCAACCGATTTGCAAGATACAACTCACACATCTCGGTTTCAAGAATATAAGATATTATCGTCTCACCAATCGCTCGTGATAAAATCCATGAAGCGATCCAAGTGAGCGTGGGTTTAATCCAATGCTCAAATCATATTCTTAAGCACTCATGAATGTTGCAACAAACCTTTGCCATGTTTAATACACTTTAAACAATCTACACACCAATTCACGACAATCTTCTTTCATACCTACTCCCAAAGTATGATTGACTGTGGAACATTCGAATAAGTTGATTATTCTGAAATAATTTAATTATTCAGGAAGTCAAAACATGCAAAGGGAAACACAATAATAATACTAATCCTATATGGCCCCAAACTTTTGCGTATAAATAAAACACCTTTTATTAATCACCATATTGATTACTCGTTATTTGTTGATTCGGGTAATCAACTTATTACTTGAATTATAACTACAGTTGTACCATGCTCTTAGCATGCACACTATGTTTACCTATGGTCCTTACTTTGTGAAATAGATTAATTGAACACATTTTCAATCATACTCATTTCACAACTCCCAATTCTTACCACAAGTGTAAGAATACCAAATTCTTGCTACTTATAGAATATGTTAGATTCTAACATTTTATGTAATGATCCTTTTGTAATGTCATAGCGCCAAGGTCACAAAGACTTTGCGAATGAAATTACAAGGTCCTCTATTGGAAATTATTGCAAAACAATTCCATAGATATGAAGTCTCATATTCAAAGTACATTCCTTTGAACATCATTTTTGCATAAAAGTTTCTAATCTAGACATATAGATTCTTAACGTCCAACTCCCAATATGGAAACATTTATATATTTTCCATATGAAAACTCATTATTAATAGAATCATATCTAATAATAATAATGTTAATATGGTCCATCCAATACTATACTTCCAACTACTCACAAGCAACCAATCCGTGGTGAACCTTAGATTGTCCTTTGATAGTTGTTTAATAAACTTAGTCATGTCCGGTTCTAGTCCTTTTTTCCTCTTAATGCCCTAGGCATTTGGAAATTTTTAGAATGGTCAATTATTACAGCATATGCAATCGATCCTATACTCGAAGTGTATGGAATACGAAGCATAATGTCTTACATAAAGATGTGATACTTTATCAGTCTTCTGTCGTAATATTTCTATTTTTCATGTTCTCAAAACTCGAATTAAGAAAAGGGATGCCGTAATCATAATCGAACTTTGAGAACACAATTCATATATTTGACTAAATTTGATTAAAATTTCTCGATCTAAGCTCTTAGATCTCGAAACGAAGTATAATATTCTCTCCCTTAATCATAGCAAAACAATCTATCAACCCTTTCAACTTGGCAAAGTGAAACTCTCATTTTCTATAATTAATATTGCTAACTTGCAACCTACCATAATTATCATGCTCCCACTAACATGATGATTATATCCATACCAACATAACACTTATGCTCCCACTAGCTTTGACATGTATTTAGAAAACAATTGAGTTTCTAGAAAAACAATGCTTATTGAATTTCTTAAGTTCATATTTCTAATACTAGATGCTTCGATAAAACTTTATCTAAGCTTCTCTAACTCATACACCTTTCTTTAGACAACCCATATGTTTGTCTAAACAATTCCAGAACTTATAACAATAAGTGTAAAATGTTCAGACCCATTTGCCATTTCCCACAATTCGAGCTATGAAGAGGGATGCCGTAATCATAATCGAATTCGAGAAACGCAAATTACATAATGGTATCTTCAAAATCTCTCTTAGTGAAAGCGTTTCCTCGCAATCATTTTCATGAAGGAGAGAAACCTTATGACACTTAGATTTTGTGGTGTATGTGTTCCTATCTATGTGATTTTTTCCTAACCATAATCATAAGACAATGTTTGTGAGAAATCCAAACTCTTATGGACAGAACTTGTTATTCTTGATTTCTTGCCATCAAGGGTCCCACCATTGCTTCCAAGTTATTGAGCAGCTCACCCCTACTTTTCAATGTACTTTCCATTGATCAAGGTGCCTTTCCCCTACGCAATCCATTGAGAACTCATAGAACTCACATGCACAGTTGACTAAACTGGAATGACATAGAAACGAGAATATGTCAACATGATAGGTTAGAAACCTCAAGTCGTGAGCTAGTGATTATTAATTAGGTTTATTCTTGATTAGTTCTTGAAAACTTTTCAAGATCATATAGACTCCCACTGACCTCTTGACATATATGATTCTCTTGTCAAGAAACATTCCTTGACAAAACAAATATTCAAGAGTTAGTGCAAAATTCTATCAAGACTAACACTCAACTTAATTTGTTCTAGTTGGTCTTTGTCTTCTTTAAGACATCACAACTTATAAATTTTAAATGTGTAGGAATAAGAAAACTTTCTCTATTCCACATTTAAGTGTTATAAACCTACTTAAGATGTGTCACTCGATGTCACAATCTTAATTCGATATTGGAACGAAGTATGATTCATCTTAATGTCTTAACCACTATAGCAATTGTTGATTCCTCTTCTTAGCCAAACTAGTGTACTAAGGTGTTCTTAGAGGATGCATTGTAATATGGTTCTTTACAATTACTAAGACAATCATAAAACTTGATATAGAAGTACTCTCCCTTCTTCTTAGATTAGAGAAAATTCTTATCTTTCTGCCTTATTGATTCTTCTTATTCGTTCTGCCATTCATTGAACCTTTTCAACGGTTCAGAATCATGCTTAATCCTATAAGCATAACCATATTCACTAATCCTTTAGTAAATATGACAAATAATCTTATTGTTATTTATGAAGGACTTAACTGGTGCACAACATTGTGAACCCGATTTCATAGTTCCTTACATTACTCTTTGTCAAGGGATTAGTCTTAAAATTTCTAAGTACCAAGATTTCCATACATCACATGATTCAAATCATATGATTCCAAGCTTCTGTCCAATTGAAGCTTGGGCAATGGGAATCTTTCCTTAGAAAATTACGACACTGCCATAAATAACATAACTAAGAATCATATCCATTTAATATTGCTTATAATAGAAACACACATACATCAATTTTCACAATTGCCATTGCAAGGAAATATAAATAAGACAAAAATCAAAATTTATTTTATTGCAGAAAAATTTATCCTTTACAATGCAAATGAAAACTATGCTATATTCCTAAGCAATCTGTCATAACTCTAAGCATCAACTCAAAAATCCGATCATCGAATCCATGCAATCGTAATCCATTTCTTCGTGATCAGACTCAGCTCGCTCCTTCCTTTAAGCTTCCTTTCCTTTCTTCGATCCTTCAAAACATCAAAATGTAATCTTATCACATCATGTATTAAGAATCTCCAAATAAGAACTTAATAGAGTTAGATAGTGGATATTGCCTAAAGCAGAGTCTTACATCTTGACTCTCCCGTCTCTTAGATCTCTTAGGTAGTCAGGGCAGCTTCATAACCAATACCCCTTTCTTTTGGAAGTAGAAACATATGGATTTTAATGGAATGGTACACGAGACTATCTCATACTCAGCCTTTCTCTTGCGTAGAGAAAACTTTTCTGGACTTCCAATGTTGCTATTTCCCATAGAAGGTTGTGATATTGATTTATCAGACAAAATTTGCCCGAACAGTGCGCAAAAATCATTTCTGATTCAGCAACAATAAGCAAATGAGTCAAATCAATAAGGGTCATGTCGTGGTCCATCATATAGTACTCTCTAATGAACTTACCATATGATTCAGGAAGTCACTGTAAAACCAAGTCAACATCCAACTTCCTTGAGACATCGACACCTAACAATCTTGTCAATGCGTGACTTCATCTTTAAGACGTATGTACAAACAAACTTTCCATCTCTGTGTCTTATTGCTAATAGGGCTTGAGTGACCATGAACTTTTCAAGTTTTTAAACACGTGGGTCTAGGAGAATTATTGGATGAGGTGGAGAAATGAAGCATGATTTCCATTTCCACAATCCAATCGTGGAACATCATCTTCATGTGGAAAACCTTTTCCAACGGATTTGGGAAGACCATAGTTGTCCGACTTTGACGTCTATGAAACAGGAGAAAATTCAAGTTTAGTTGATTGAGTCCTTAATAAAACACCCAAATGAGATATTAAGGCTAGGATCCAACACAACATCCTACAGATTGGAAGAGCGATGTCGTAATCCAACTTGCAGAACATTTGAAGGTAAGTGAATGACGATTCAATAATTTTCCACCATGAAAAACAAAAGGAAATTTAAGTTTTAAATGTATTGAAAACTCCTAGATCTTTTGAGATTCATTGAACTATTCAATGGCATGTTTAAATCTCGATATGCCCCTCGATTTGTGACTGGGATGCCAAGGATCACAAAACAGGGTGTGAATAACCATGCAAATATACATGGTGCCCCCAATGTTACAGTCACCTATTCGATGTGCCACTTAACCACACACGCTCCATCGAACTATGACAACCATCGAGTCACCCTTTGCCACCTTTGCATAGAACCCAATTAGTGTGCCGGTTAACCACATATGCTCCACTAACGTCTTAGCAAGGGTACAAAGTGTAATTTCATGGAATTGCATCAATTCACTTTTACCTAAAGTAACTAAGATTGGGAATTTTGTAAAACATTTAGCTACTTTATTTTTCATTATACTTTTAATGAGGAGAGGGTTTGCCCTATCCTACCCGTTCGGCTAATGACCCTCCACTAATCAAGGAAGCGGTGGTTGAGAGTGGAAACCCACTAAACGACCATTTTATAGGCCATAACCTTATACCTCCCTTATAGATCGGCTTCGTGAATGAGGCCTACTAATGGTAAGACTAGCATTTAAGTTATACACATATAATATTAGACTTTTAATGTTATACATAGTATAAGGGTATACTTTTAAAATACTAGGTGGTTTAATTTTATAAATTACACTTTTAATTTAATTAAATATAAACCATATCATTATGGATTTATTAACTCTCTTTTAATTATACACTTAATTAATTTAATAAAACCATAAGGGTGTAATTTGAACTTTTCAAAATTAGGGTTTTAGAATTTAGACTTTCAAAAATTAAACTTTTAATCAAACAATTTAAATTCCAAAACTTGAGAGCAAGTTTTTGAAACTTTTCAAAACAATTAGGTTTTAATTATATTTAAAAAATTTCGAAAAATCAAACTTTTTAATTTTTAAAATCTTAAATATTAAAACATTGATTTAATAATTATCCAAAATTAAAAAATTAATTTGAATCATTAAATCTTGGAGGATATCTATTAAATTAAACAATTAATTTAACCTAATCCCTTAAACCACCTAAAATTCGAAATTATGAGATGAGATAATTCAAAATCTTTAATTACCAAATTTAAACACTTAAAAGATAATTACAAGATATGACATTATCCAAATCCCTAGAATTTAGGATCTAATCTTGGGGAAGGAGGCAATTTCGAAATTCAAGGGTTGGATAACCCTAGAATTTGAAACCTTGGAGGCTAAGGAAAGGGTTTGGGAAACCCTAACCAAATTTCGAAATTTAAGGCTTATGAACCCTAAATTCGAAAATCATGTCTTCAAGGTTTATTGGCTATAAACCCTAATATGTCAAATTCATACTTTTGTATAATGCTAATTGAAAACAAAAAAACTGGCTTTGATACCACTGATGGGTTTTATACAAACAATCCTATGTGTGCATGCAACCCTAGATTTGGATCTATGTTATCACTATTAGTTATACAACATTATGAACACATAAGGAAACCTAGCATGCTCCTAATAATATCGAAAATCATGAAGGAGAAGGGATTACATACCTCTTATTGTTATATTGTAATAACAACTTCAATCTTGAATCTTCATGTCTTTGAAAGCAAGTACCACAAGTGTAGTACCTCTAATGGCTCACAAACACCAAAAACAAATTGAGAGGCAAGAGAGAGAGAGAGAGAGAGAGAGAGAGAGGGGGGAGGTATGAAATTCGACTCTAGGAACCCTAGGGATCAATTCATGGACGAATTTCATATGCCAAGGGGTGTTTATATAGGTTTAAGTATTAGGGTTTCGGTCCTTATCCTTATCTGGTTGCTTGCTCACCAAGCAGCCCAAAGGATAACCCTAGAAACCTTATCATGGACGAATTCTAAGGCCTTATCCCCTTGAATTCGTCCACCCTATCCTATAGGGCATCCATTGCCCTACTTTGCAACTATCACATAATTACAGTTCAGCCCCCTAGTTTAGTTAACTTCTTTTAATCACAAAATTAATTCTTAATTAATTCTTGACCAATGTTAACTAAATAAATATGATTTATGCTTTAATATATTATTCATATAACATATTAATAAACCATAATAACCTCTTTCTCTATTATTTCTGAAGTCAAGTTGCTTTAGTGTAGGCAACCCAAACGGACCATGCACAATCGGGTCAAGTACTTACCAAATATGGTACATGCTTAGACAGTAATCCAACATATATATGTTCCAATACTTTTCTAATAATCAACAAAGAGAATGCCATCCATGCCGAACTCTGATCTAATCAGTTTCAACTCTTTGATAAGTAACCATCTATTCCTTCATCCTTATGATATATGTATGAATTCGAGACACAGATAATGGTCAATCTCAAAATTAAAGATTATTTTTCTTGATAGAGACTTGTGACGACTGCATCTGACGACTAAATTGAATGTATCAATTTCATTTAGGACCCCGCCAGGTATTTACAGATAGTGTTAGAGTACACCAATACATAACAAAATCCTAGAGCAAAACCCCACATGTATCTTGGTTTGAAGAACATAAGATATTATCATCTTATTGATGGGTTATGAGCACTACATCAATCCTGTGGTGTACATGCAAACCCTAAAGCTTTGGATCTAGTTTGTCGAATGTAACATCCGGAATTCCAGGTATCATATTTTAATTATTTATTTTATCAAAAGAGGGACTCGACGAGTTGACACCTACACTCGTCCAGTAGGATCGCGATTTGCTGACTGGATTAATGAAGGGACTCGATGAGTCGGGGAGTCGACTCGACGAGTCCGCGATGTGGGCGGAAACCTAAATCCTCGGTCCTTTGCCATGTTTAAGGGATCTTATGGCCCTCATTTGCGGCCACCTTCACCCTTGAGAGCACCAGAGAACCAGTGAGCATAGAGAGAGAGAGAGAGAGTAGGATCGTCGAGTTGACACCTTGACTCGTCGAGTAGGATCGCGATTTGCTGACTGGATTAATGAAGGGACTTGATGAGTCGGGGAGTCGACTCGATGAGTCCGCGCTATGGGCGGAAACCTAAATCCTCGATCCTTTGCCCTATTTAAGGGATCTTATGGCCCTCATTTGCGGCCACCTTCACCCTTGAGAGCACCAGAGAACCAATGAGCATAGAGAGAGAGAGAGAGGGGAAGACATTTTCATCATTTCTAGTGTGATTTTGCAAGAAAGAAGGAAAGAGGGCAAGCTAAACGGCTTAAGGAGCTCAGATCTGCTACCATTTTATCATAGGAGGCTACTAGAGGTATGGATCTATGCTCAATCTCGTGTTTATGGTGATCTACTTGAATCTAGGGTTTTCTTTCCCTTTATTTAGCTTGGATTCGAAGCTTTTGAGAACCCAAGGTGGAATAACTCTTAGATCTAGACCTTAAGAGGTCCAAAGAGTCCCAACCATCCTTCTTTATGCTATTCTTTTGGAGATACGAACCTAGGGTGCCATTTTAGAAGCTATTTCACCAAAAGAAGCATTATGGACGTTGCATGAGTGCCAAGATTGGACCTTTATGTGATTATTGAGCATTGGGAGGTCAGATCTATATGTTGGAGAAACAGATCTGTCCTCAGAAGGTCATTTGAGAATGAACATGGTAGAAACTCGCCGAGTCCATAAGAGAACTCGACGATTCGAATCGGGGTTGCCCTACGATTCATGACTATTGGTAACCCGTCAAGTGGAAGATTCACTCGACGAGTCGAGTGAGGCCTTAGAAGGATTCAGAGGACACACTTGGACTCGCCGAGTCACCCATGTGCACTCGACGAGTCTGGTCAAAGTTTGACCGTTGACTAGAGTTGACCATGGGGTTTTGGTCAAGATGATTTGAGAGAGGTCAAAGAAGGGTAGAATGGCCTTCTACCCATTATTAGAGATGAGGACATGAGAGGTTTTTTATTAGAGATATTATCCTGTTGATAGGAGGAGGCTAGGTCGGGATATTTGAGCACGAGAGTTTATCCGACTTCAAACGAGGTGAGTCTTCTCACTATACATTACCTAGAGTGGTAGCTATGTGTACACCGGAGGGTCTTATGTGTTATGTGTATGTTTGAGATTATGTGCATTGTGTTATATGTATGTTATGTGTTAAATAGACCGGATCAGAGGATCCAACGACTCATGAGGCCATAGGGTCCTCAATCAGACCGGACCGGAGGGTCCAACGAGCTATGACTGGACCAGAGGGTCCAACGAGCTACGGGACTGGAGGGTCCCGCTGAGACACATCGACCGGAAGGTCGTACTGGAATATAGCCTTGAGTGGCGTATGTGTTGTATGTGGTATTTTGGGAAACTCACTAACAATTTATGCTTACTGTGTTATGTGATATGTGTTTCAAGTACTAGCGAGGATCGCGGGAAGGCGTCGGCATGATCTGTACACTCTGGAAGAAGAGTTGTTTGAGATTCTAGGATTTGTTATGATTATGAGATTTTGACATTATGAGATTTTGAGAACTATTATATGAGTTATGGTTGTTTTATTTAAATGAAAAATTGTTTTAAATTTTTACGTTGTTACAAATTGGTATCAGAGCCTTGGTTTGAGGGATTTGGATGCACCTTCGGGTGTATTTGAACTCAAACTGAGGATTTGAAAAAGTTTTCCATAAAATAAGCTATTTTTCTAAAAAGTAAAGGAATGTGAGGAAAGTGGAAGGAAGCAGTGTGTACGATCAATCAGCGTCCGAAACGGTGATTTCCCAAAATACCCTTACATTATGTGTTATGAGATATGATATGATATGTTACGCATGTTAGAGTAGGCTAGGTATTCCTATTAGGACTAGAATGGCTTGATTTGTGATGCCTTAGCCTAGGAGATTACTGCTGCTATGAGATGCTTCGAGAGTGAGTAGGTAGCAGTGAGGAGCTTATAAGAAGTCTACCGAAGGGTAGCCTATGCTTAGCGAGATGTAGAGATGTAGAGTACTTGTGATCTGGGATCCTAGGAGGAGGACTTGGAATGAATGTTGTTGTGGTGTGGAAGGTAGTATAGGGCCCGTACTACTGAAAACACTGGATCAGTGCGCAGTCCAAGTAAGAATCCTTAGGGTACTAAGGAGCAAGTGGGGTTGAGTTATCGAGTGTGAGTATACTCGAGCAAGTCTCTGATATTTTATGTTGTATTTCAGAGACATCATGGTTGGGACACGCCACAGACCAGAGACCAATGGTGTGAGTGACGAGGAGCTTCGTCAGATGATCCACGATGAGGTGGCTGCAACTATCCGCTCAGAGATACCAGAGATGTTTGGGTCTATCAAGACCACCCTGATTGAGACGTTTGATGAGAGATACGCAGCGGTTACTGAGGCTGCAGTTGCTGCAGCTACTGCAGCTGTGGCTGCTGCTAGACCTCAGGGGGGTGACTCGTTGCTGTTCCGGGAGTTCAACAACACGAAGCCACCAGAGTTTGATGGGACGCAGGATCCTATTGCTGAGATGAGATGGATTTCTAATATCGAGGGATGCTTCTACACCTGTTCGTGTCTGGAGCATCTGAGGGTTCGGTTTGCACTAAACCAGCTTCGCTTGGGAGCGAAGGACTGGTGGAAGTTTGTGACAACGGATTACACTACTGTGGAGATTTCGGCGGTAACCTGGGAAAGTTTCACCACCATGTTTAGGGATGAGTATGTTCCCCCGGTGGAGAGGGAACGGTTAGCTCATGAGTTCTTGTCCCTTAAGCAGGGGACGGAGTCCATGACGGTGATCACACGGATGTTTCACGAGAGGGCATTGTTTTGCCTTGAGCACATGTCGTCTGAGCAGGCACGCATGAGCCGATACTTGAGCATACTGAGGAGGGACATTCATGAGTTCGTGGCGAACTCGTCATACCGGACATTTGCTGAGCTCCAGGCAAATGCCCGAAAGAGGGAGATTGAGCTAGAGACTCAGGTCAGGGAGGATGCCGAGTCTCAGAGGAGGGACAGACAACCGGAGCAGGCTCAGCTGGCCGCCAAGCAGGCAAAACCCGCTGATTCAAGATCTGGAGGTCCGAAGGGCCGCACTTGTGGTAAGTGCGGCAAGAGTCACGAGGGAGTGTGCAGAGCTGAGGTGTGTTACAAGTGTGGAAAAGAGGGGCATTTTGTGAGGGATTGCCCCAAGGGATTCTTGGTTTGCTTTCATTGCAACCAGACCGGCCATCGGAAGGCCGAGTGCCCACAACTGCTGTAGGGATCGGCACAGGGATCTGCACCTGCTGCACAAGCTACCGAGGGTCGGCCAGTGAAGGCTGAGACACCGAAGGCTCGTGGGAGAGCCTTCCAGTTGACAGCGAAGGAGGTCCGCGTTGCGCCCGATGTCGTGGAAGGTATGCATCCTTTCATTATTTACTCTAAGTTTGAGATATTGTGCTTATATTATGATATACATAGGTACTTTTCTTGTGAGTTCAGTACCTGCTTTGGTGTTATTTAACTCGGGTGTGAGTCGATCTTTTGTGTCATTATCTTTTAGCCAGCACATCAGTATCCGTCGAGAGGCGTTGAGTCGACCTCTTCGAGTTTCCATAGCTGAAGAGCGAGCGGTTTATGCTACGGATGTGATCTGAGTGTGTATACTCGAGATCTTCGGTGTTGAGTTTCCGATAGATCTGGTCCCGATTGCAATGGGGGACGTTTGTGTCATAGTGGGCATGGATTGGTTGAGCCAATTTGGGGTGGTTATAGACTGCGAGCGGCAGAAGGTGACGATACGAGACCCTAGTGGGGGAGTGCTGATTGTATATGGCGAGGGTACCCGATGTGGGTCGGCATTCTGTTCGGCTGCCAGAGCGAGACATAGTTTACAGCAGGGCTGCAACAGGTTTGTAGCTTATGTGATGGATACACGAGTGGCCACTGAGAGGCCGAGTTTGGTTGATGATGTTTTGATAGTGCGTGAGTTCCCGGATGTTTTTCCCGCGGAGTTGCCGGGTGTGCCTCCCGAGAGGCAGGTGGAGTTCCGCATAAATTTGGTTCCGGGGGCAGGGCCTATCGCCAAGGTGCCTTATCGCCTTGCGCTGCCAGAGATGCAGAAGTTATCCTTGCAGCTTCAGGAGCTGCTAGGGAAGGGGTTTATTCTACCGAGTAGCTCGCTGTGGGGAGCGCCAATCCTTTTTGTCAAGAAAAAGGATGGTTCATACCGGATGGTTCACTCGGAGTTGAACAAGTTGACGGTCAAGAACCGTTATCCATTACCGATGATCGATGATCTGTTCGATCAGTTTCAGGGAGCATCTTGGTTATAGAATTGAGGTTTGGATATCATTAGATGAGGGTGTGTGATGAGGATATCCAGAAGACGGCGTTTAGGACTCGTTATCGGCACTACGAGTTCGTGGTGATGCCTTTCGGGCTCACCAATGCACCAACAACATTCATGGATCTCATGAACAGAGTATGTAGACCGATCTTGGATCGATCGGTAATTGTGTTCATCGACGATATTCTGGTGTATTCGAGATCCCGAGAGCAGCATGAGGAGCATTTGAGGGAGATCTTCAGGGTTTTGAGATCGAAGAGGCTTTACGCCAAATTCTCCAAGTGTGATTTCTGGTTATGAGAGGTCCAGTTCTTGGGGCATCTCGTTAATCAGAATGGGATATTGGTTGATCCGGCCAAGATTGAGGCGGTGATGAATTGGGAGGTATCGAGATCCCCCACCGAGATCAAGAGTTTTCTGGGGTTGGCCGGCTATTATTTGAGATTTATCAAGGATTTCTCCAAGATTGCCATGCCACTCACCAGTTTGACCCGGAAGGACGTTTCTTTTGCGTGGGGTCCAGAGCAGCAGACCTCGTTTGAGACTCTTTGCCAGAGACTGTGCGAAGCCCCGGTGTTAGCCCTTCTAGAGGGAATGGAGGATTTCACGGTGTATTGTGACGCATTGATATCAGGGTTGGGTGTGGTGCTTATGTAGAGAGGGCACGTGATAGCGTACGCATCGAGGCAGCTAAAGCCCCACGAGGTGAGGTATCCCAACCACGATTTGGAGTTGGGGGCCGTGGTATTCACCCTCAAGATATGGCGTCATTATTTGTATGGGGTTCGGTGTATCATATACACGGACCACAAGAGTTTGAAGTACTTGATGGATCAGCCCAACCTGAACATGCGCCAGAGGAAGTGGTTGGATGTGGTAAAGGATTATGACTGCGAAATCCTGTACCACCCGGGCAAGGCTAACGTTGTAGCCGATGCTCTGAGCCGTAGGGCGGAGAGTGCCCCGATACAAGATATTTGTATGAGGATGACAGTGATGACTTTGGTATTGGATACCATCCGAGAGGCCCAGGCAGAGGCTGTGAGACCAGAGAACCGCAAGAAAGAGCGGGTGATTGGGCAGGTATCTAAGTTTGTTACTGATAGCCGAGGGCTTATGACCTTTCAAGGTCGGATTTGGGTGCCGTTTGCAGGTGGGGCACGCACTATCCTGATGGAGGAGGCGCATAGATCGAGGTTCTCGATCCATCCCGGGGCCACTAAGATGTATTTGGACCTGAAAAGAGATTATTGGTGGCCATGTATGAAGAGGGATGTTGCGTGGTTTGTTGAGATGTGCTTGACCCGTAGCAGGGTTAAGGCCGAGCACCAGCGTCCGCATGGCAAGTTGTAGCCACTTGAGGTTCCCCAGTGGAAGTGGGAAAAAATTTCTATGGATTTCATCACCAAATTTCCGAGGACCGCGAGACGAGTCGATGCAATCTGGGTGGTCGTTGACCGGCTGACGAAGAGCGCTCTCTTCCTTGCTATCAGTGAGAGGTCTTCCGCAGAGAGACTGGCAGAGATGTATGTGAGAGAGGTGGTATCGCGACATGGAGTACCGATCTCGATTATGTCAGATCGAGATGTACGTTTCACTTCCAGATTCTGGAATAAATTCCATGAGGAGTTGGGTACGAGGTTGCATTTCATCACCGCTTACCACCCACAGACGGACGGACATAATGAGTGGACGATTCAAACGCTCGAGGACATGCTTCGAGCATGTATGTTGGACTTCGGAGGCAGTTGGGACACGTACTTACCATTGGCAGAGTTTTCCTATAACAACAGCCATCATTCGAGTATTGGTATGCCTCCCTTCGAGTTGTTGTATGGGAGGAGATGTCGGACTCCCATCTGCTGGGGAGAGGTAGGGCAACGAGTGATGGGTAGCACTGAGACAGTGCTTTAGATGACTGAGCAAATACAGTAGGTCAGACAAAGGTTGCTGAAAGCTCAGAGTCGCCAGAAGAGTTATGCAGATAAGCGACGATCCGAGATCGAGTTTCAGGTTGGTGACTTCGCACTCCTGAAGGTATCTCCTTGGAAAGGAGTGATCCGGTTCAGGAAGAGGGGCAAGCTGGGGCCCCAGTACATTGGTCCTTTCAGGGTGAATGCGAGGGTGGGCAGGGTAGCGTATCGTTTAGAGCAACCTGCGGAGTTGAGCCAGATACATGATACCTTCCACGTGTCTCAGTTGAGGAAGTGTATAGCCGACGAGTCGGCGATAGTGTCACTAGAGTACCTTCAGGTGGATGCGAGCCTGAATTATATTGAGAGGCCGATCGCAATCCTAGGTCAGAGGATCAAGGTTCTGAGGAACAAGGAGGTGCCCCTGGTTCAGGTCCAGTGGCAACATCGGAGAGGGTTCGAGCTGACTTGGGAGCCGGAGTTGCAGATGCGGGAGCAGCATCCCGAGCTGTTTACAAAGCGAGACTTCGGGGGCGAAGTCTGATTCTAGTGGGGGAGAATTGTAACATCCGGAATTCCAGGTATCATATTTTATTTATTTATTTTATCAAAAGAGGGACTCGACAAGTGGACGCCTGGACTCGTCGAGTAGGATCGCGATTTGCTGACTGGATTAATGAAGGGACTCGACGAGTGGGGGAGTCGACTCGATGAGTCTGTGCTGTGGGCGGAAAACCTAAATCCTCGGTCCTTTGCCCTATTTAAGGGATCTTATGGCCCTCATTTGCAGCCACCTTCACCTTTGAAATCACCAGAGAACTAGTGAGCGTAGAGAGAGAGAGAGAGAGAGAGAGAGAGAGAGAGAGATAGGAAGCCATTTTCATCATTTCTAGTGTGATTTTGCAAGAAAGGAGGAAGGAGGGCAAGCTAAACGTCTTAAGGAGCTCAGATCTGCTACCATTTTATCAGAGGAGGCTACTAGAGGTATGGATCTATGCTCAATCTCGTGTTTATGGTGATCTACTTGAATCTAGGATTTTCTTTCCCCTTCTTTAGCTTGGATTCGAAGCTTTTGAGAAACCAAGGTGGAATAACTCTTAGATCTGGACCTTAAGAGGTCCAAAGAGTCCCAACCATCCTGCTTTATGTTATTCCTTTGGAGATATGAACCTAGGGTGCCATTTTAGAAGCTATTTCACTAAAAGAAGCATTATGGATGTTTCATGAGTGCCAAGATTGGACCTTTACGTGATTATTGAGCATTGGGAGGTTAGATCTATAGGTTGGAGAAATAGATATGGCCTCAGAAGGTCATTTGAGCATGAACATGGTAGAAACTCGCCGAGTCCATAAGAGAACTTGACGAGTCGAGTCGGGGTTGCCCCACGATTCATGACCACTGGTAACCCGTCGAGTGGAAGGTTCACTCGACGAGTCGAGTGAGGCCTTAGAAGGATTCAGAGGACACACTTGGACTCGCAGAGTCACCCATGTGCACTCGACGAGTCTGGTCAAAGTTTGACCATTGACTAGAGTTGGCCATGGAGTTTTGGTCAAGATGATTCGAGAGAGGTCAAAGAAGGGTAGAATGGTCTTCTACCCATTATTAGAGATGAGGACATGATAGGTTTTGATTAGAGATATTATCCTGTTGATAGGAGGAGGCTAGGTTGGGATATTCGAGCACGAGAGTTTATCCGACTTCAAACGAGGTGAGTCTTCTCACTATACATTACCTAGAGTGGTAGCTATGTGTAGACCGGAGGGTCTTATGTGTTATGTGTATGTTTGAGATTATGTGCATTGTGCTATATGTATGTTATTTGTTAAATAGATTGGATCAGAGGATCTAACGACTCATGAGGCCAGAGGGTCCTCAATCAGACCGGACCGGAGGGTCCAACGAGCTATGACTGGACCATAGGGTCCAATGAGCTATGGGACTGGAGGGTCCCGCTGAGACACATCGACAGGAAGGTCGTACTGGGATATAGCCTTGAGTGGCGTATGTGTTGTATGTGGTATTTTGGGGAACTCAATAAGCATTTATGCTTACCGTGCTATGTGATATGTGTTTCAGGTACTAGCGAGGATCACAGGAAGGTGCCGACATGATCTGTACACACTAGAAGAAGAGTTGTTTGAGATTCTGGGATTTGTTATGATTATGACATTTGACATTATGAGATTTAGAGAACTATTATATGAGTTATGGTTGTTTTATTTAAATAAAAAATTGTTTTAAATTTTTACGTTGTTATATCTAATATACATGCAATAATCATCAAAAGCTCATAAACTCTAATTCTAGCATACAATAATCGAAATTGACAAAAGAATAGAGTTTAGATCTTACCTTGATTGTTATGTTGCAATAACAATCCAAATCCTTCTTGTAATTGACTTCTAAAAGCCTAGTGCCTCAAATGTTGCACCTCTAATGGAGTCACAAACACCATATGCAACAAGATGAACAAGGAGAGAGGGAGGATGCACCAAAAATGTCCTAGGGTTTCTCTTAGAAGGTTAGGCCTGTTTTTGGCTTGCCAAGGGCTCCTTTTATACTTAGGCTATTAGGGTTTTCAACCAGGAAACCCTAATTTGACTGATTAGGCCTTAACCAACCCATGGAGTTCCCCTAGAAAGCTCTCGGACGAAATCCATATGGGCTTCCCATAGATTTCGTCCAATCCCCTTTCCATTAGGAATCCATAGCCCAATTTGCAACTATCGTATAATTGCAATATCAGTCCCCTTTATTTAATTAATCTATTTTAGCCACAAAATTAATTCTTATTAATTCATGACTACTGTGAATTAAACAATATGATTTCTCTTCTAATATATTATTCATATAATATATTAATAAATCATAATTAATCCTTTTTCTCCTTAATTCATCCTATCAGTTGCTATGGTGAAGGCAACCCAAAAAGACCATGCTCACAATCGGGTCAAGTACATACCAAAATAGTTATGGGCTTAGACACTTAATCCAACAGTCTCCCACTTGGATAAGTCTAATAACTATATTGCGTATGACTTTGGAACCTGATCAGCAATCGTAGCTTTCAAAAGCCGTTGTCGAACTCTGATCTTATCAGAAACGTGTCCTTTAGATAAGGGATGATATATTCATGCATTCTAGATATCGTATAGACATGAGACATGGGTTATAATCGTTCTCTCAGTCTATGTGTTGTTTCCCGATTTCCGATTTATGACGACTGACAACAGAATACAATTGAACACATCAACTCAGTCCCGGCTTGGCCAAGCGCTTAGGGTGTCATCACTAAATCATCGAGGGGCCCACATATATCGCTTTTAACCTAATTTGGGTAAAAGGAACGGATAAAATTTGACTCAATGATCGCTTGTACCTACTCATCAAATCACACACAACAATATGTTTTATAAGACCAAGTTACTGGTCCGTTTACATATTATCAATGTGCAACCGAATTGCAGAATACAACTCACACGTCTCGGTTTCAAGAATATAAGATATTATCGTCTCACCAATCACTCGTGATAAAATCCATGAAGTGATCCAAGTGAGTGTGGGTTTAATACAATGCTCAAATCATATTCATAAGCACTCATTAACGTTGCAGCAAACCTTTGCTATATCTAATACACTTTAGACAATCTACAAGCCAATTCATGACAATCTTCTTTCATACTTACTCCCAAAGTACGAGCGACTGTGGATGGTTTGAATAATCTTATTATTTGGGAAGTCAAAACATGCAAAGTGAAACACAATAATAATCGAATCCAATATGTCCCCAAACTTTTGAGTATAAATAAAACTCCTTTTATTCAGTCACCATATTGATTACACATTATTCATTGTATAATGTTTCAGATAATCAACTTATTACTTGAATCATAACAACATTTGTCCCATGCACCAAACATGCAAACTCTGTTTACCTATGGTCCATACTTTATGAAATAGATCAATTGAAAACATTTCCAATGATGATCATTTCACAATCCCTAACTCTTACCGTTAGTGTAAGAACACAAAATTCTCGCCACTACTATAATATGTTAGATTCTAACATTTTATGCAATTATCCTTTTGTAATCTTATTGCACAAAAGTCACTAAGATTTTGCCAATGAAATTACAAAGTGCTCTATTGGGGATTGTTACAAGACAATTCCATAGATGTGAAGTCTCATATCCAAAGTACATTCCTTTGAACATCCTTCTTGCATAAAAGTTTCTAATCTAGACATAAATTCTTAACGTCCAAATCCCAATATGGAAACATTTCCATATTTTCCATATGACAACTTATTGTGAATATAGTCTTATCTATTCATAATAATTTCGATATGGTCCATTCATTACTAAACTTCCAATTGCCCACAAGTGACTAGTCCTTGGCGAACCTTAGATTGTACTTGACAATTGTTTAATTATTTTAGTCAAATCCGGTTCTAGTCCCTTTTCCCTCTTAATGCCCTAGGCATTTGGAAAGTTTTAAAATGGTCAAATATTGTAGCATATGCAATCTATCTTATACACAAAGCGTATGGGACACGATTCACAGCGAAAAAAATGTGATACTTTACCAATTTCTTGCTATAATACTGCCATATATAGAATGCCCCTATGTTAAACCTTTTCAACATAACATTCATATATGTCTTTTGACAAAATTTAATTATAATTTTTCGATCCAAGCTTTTAGATTTTGAGACGAAGTATAATATTCTCTCAAAATTTCTTTTGACTATTGTGAAGGCAACCCAAAAGGACCATGCTCACAATCGGGTCAAGTACATACCAAAATAGTTATGGGCTTAGACACCTAATCCACCACTTATAATTAATCGTAACTATATCCATGAAGTAATCTCTAAGTGCAGGTTGTTCCAATACTTAAATCTCCATTAAGTACTCATGAGTGTTGGTACAATCATTATGATATGCCCAATCACTATGGTCAATTCACCAATACTCATGGCAATCTTAAATCACTACTTACTTCCAAGAGTATGACCAAAGTGGGTTCTAAACATGAAAAAGTGATACACATTAATAAATTAACGGAAATGATAACATCACTAGCACTTTATTAAGTCTCCACAAAATAAACATCAATTCAGTTACAACTCATACTGCTAAATGTTTCAAAGATCATCAAACTAAATAACCAAACAATCATATCATCAACAAATCTAATGCCTATAGATCTAGGATGACTATCATGCTTGATCCTTGATAATGGATTCGTGAACGGATCAGGTGGATTCTCCTCTAATGATACTCTGCTCACGACAATGTCTCCATCCTCGTCTCGATGTATCACATAGTGGAATTTCCTAAGTATAGGTCTTGAGTTATCATGGTCCTTGGGTTCTTTAGTCAATGAGACTGCACCCTCATTGTCAAAAAAGATTTCCGTGGGATCCTTGATGCTCAGATCGACACCAAGAGCATCAATGAAATTCTTCAACTGTGTAGCTTCTTTTGCAGCTTCACTAGTTGTTATATACTCCGAATCGCATGTAGAGTCTGCCACTGTGGACTGCTTGGACTGCTCAGTCTAGAAGCTGGTATCTGTATAACCTGTAACTCTCAACTCATCTTTACCCCCAAAGGTTTCCGAATTATGCTTGATTATATATATATATATATATATATCCATATCTTCTAAAATCGTCAGTAAAAGTCACGAAGTATCTTTCTCATTTCTTGTGGCGGATTTGAATGGTATACAAATTGTGACATCCCCATTTTCACGGCCAGAAAAGACCGATTTTGTTTATGCTTTATAAAAATCAGAGTACTTCTTTTCATAAAAATGTTGCGGAATTTGTTCCCAGAAAAAACATGATAAATACGTTATCAAAACATTTTCGAAGAAATGTATTTTATTTATTTTAAAACGTTTGGGATGTCATCGTCAATACAGAAACATAAGCATAAACAGAACTTACTAGTGATCTACATCTCTTTAATCTCTCAGTGTAATGTGACTTCATGACAATACCTGTGACATAAATAAACTGAGTGGGTCAGGTTTGGAAACCTGGTGAGTACATAGGGTTTTCAACCCACAATAATGTATTTATTATGTTCAAACAATCAAACAATCAACCCAATTACCCATCCCCATTATCTTCTTTACTCTTAAGGATTTACCCTAAGAATCAACCATTCCTCGTTCATACATTCCTAAGGATCATCCTAAGGAATCGGAACGAAGTCCATCGTCGCTGGGGTTTAGGCACTAAGTCTGCATAGTCGCCAAAATTTATACAACAGGCACTAAGTCTGCATAGTCGCCAGGGTTTTGGCACCAAGTCTGCATGATCACTAAGGTTTAGGCATCAAGTCTACATGATCGCCAGGGTTTAGAGTACACCAAGTGAACACATCGTTCACAACACTTACAGGTTGCGAGCCTGCTAGTGTTCCACTGGACTGTCTAGAATAGTCCGTGGTTGTCATCCATACTCTGCTGAATGACGGAGCCATCGTTTGGGAAAAGGCTTCTCACATCGTTCACCTCTCACCTTCACCTCGTGGTCTATAACACCTCTCAACTCATCGTCCAACTTATATTCCATCTATTACATCTACCCATGTTTTACCCCAACATTTTTGTAGATATAAAATACATATATAGTTTAAATCCTTTAAAACGTGTATAAAATCTAGCATAGACAACAAGTACTCAGATAATACGCACACATAACACATAATTTATATAGAATACTTCATATCTATGTGTAAGATGAAAAAGACCATGCACTCACTTGAAAAGGTGGTGTTTCCGAACTCAGACAGCGCTTCGCTTCTTAATACAAATAATTTCCTTCGATGAAACATAGTATTATTACAAGTCGAGTTTAGTCTATTATTCGCCGAGACTAATTAATAGTCTAGCTATTATTACTATTATATAAGCGTTAAATAACACTCAATATAACTCATAATAATATCCCAAATAATTATTTTAAGGTCCTAACAATGTTACTATAATTAAATAAAAGCTATATTAAATATAGTATAGGCGTAGCTCACTTACAACGAGTTTTTATTAAAATCCGGGTTTCGCTGGAGCAGTGTTTCCGAGCCGAAAGCTTTTCTTCTCTGAGCCATTGGGCGCTCCAGGGCTTTCTTCTCGTGCTAGGGAGGTTCCCTAGACTTGGGAGGGGTTTAGGAAGGTTAGATAGAGAAAGAAATGCTTATGGTGTGAAGAAATAATGAAGGGTTCACCCTTTATTTATATGGATTTTATAGTAAAGTAGCCGCTAAGTTTCGTCCGTATCTTCCGCGTATGAGCTCCGTTTTCTACGTTCTTTATATCCACGCGTTGGTATTTACGAGGACTACAACTTTCATTTAGACCTCGTCGGCTAATTCTCCTTCTATCTCAGATTTACAAAAAACTGTATCGTATTTATCGCGCTCGAAGAGTAGCGACTAAGCTTCGTCCATATCTTTCGCATACGAGCTCCGTTTCCGACTTTATTTATATCCACGCGTTGGTATTTACGAGTACTACAACTTTCATTTAGACTCCGTTGGCTAATTCTCATTCTATCTCAGATTTATAAAACTGTATTGAATTTATCGCGCTCGAAGAGTAGCGACTAAGCTTCGTCCATAACTTTTGCATACGAGCTCCGTTTTTACTGTCTTTTTATCATTTAACTCCTATTAACGATATCTTCATTTCTCGTTTAGATTATTTTGGCTGAAAATCGACCGATCTAAAATTCGAATTTTCGGGTTGTGCACTACTATGCTAAATTTTAGAAAAATCATAACTTCCTCATACGAAGTCAGATTTGGGTGTTCTTTTTATGGACGCTCTTGGTTTAACGTATTCTATGACTTTTGTTTAGATTGCTAAGTCTAAATCTCGCTCTATCATAAATTCACTATTTACGCTTCCCGGTATCGTGCCGGTTCCGTCGCGAAACTTCGACGGGTCATAACTTCTTCGTTATAACTCGGATTTCAGCGTTCTTTATATGTACGGAAACTTTGTAACATATACTACAACCTGGTTAAGATTATTCATTCTAAATAATCTTTTGTCGAAAAGTCGTTTTCGACCCCTATTATCTCTAAATTGACTAGCCCGGATCTACGGGCGTTACACAAACATATGTGTGGGTGAGATCTAACAAATCCTTGCCTCTTTCACAGTGGCCTATGAATAGTGCCTCTGTCATCTTTCCAATTAAACAAGATTTGCATACATCATCCGACTTGAGGTCAAATGATTCCAAGATCCCATCTGATTGGAGTTTGGCGATGTACTTCTTGTTTATATGGCCAAGTCGACAATGCCACGAACATGATTTAGCTAATTTACTATTAGAAGAACCAACATTCATTAACAGTTTATCAACTTTACCTACACAAAGAAAACTTTCATACACACATTTACAGGGACTAACTTCGAAAATAAAACAACCATTCTTATAAACCAAAATGTTATCATTATCATTATCAAAAGGAAAACGACAACCATCCTTATAAAGTGCATGAAAAGAAATAATGTTTTGTGCCATATCAGGCGAAAAGCAACAATTTATTAAACTAAGATAACCACCACCACCAAGCATAAGCTTATAGTTACTAATCCTTGTAACAACTAACTTGGGCCTGTTTCCCATGATCAGGTTCAACTCACCATGCTTCAACTTCCTACATTGTCTAACTCCTTGCATATCATAGCAAATATGAGTATCACATCATGTATCAAGAATCAAAAGTTAGAAGTAGATGTGCTATGGAGTTCTATCATAAACATACATGAGGTTCCAGTCACCTTGACTTTTCCCTTCTTAAGGTCCTCTATGTATTTAGGGAAACTACGCTTCCAGTTTCCCTTTGACTAGCAGTAAAAAAATGGCCTCATATGAATCAACACAGGGAGCTATCTCAGCTTGTACCTTTTTCTTAGTACCTCAGTTAGATTGTCCAACCTTGGTCTTTTCCTTTTCTTTGGGAAGAGAAACCATTTTCCCTTTAGCATCTCCATGATCAATGGCCAATGTGGGGTCGACGAGCTGAGCAATATCTTGTATACTAGCTTTAGATACTATTAACAAGTCGTGAAGTCCATGAGGTTCATATTGGGATAATCCATTTTATCCATAAGGAACTCAACAAATGAAGTGGGAAGAGAGCACAAGATCCAACCCGTGATCTGCTCCTTCGTAATCCTAACACTTAAATCAGTCAGTCTATCAAAGTATGTTTTCATCTTATGAAAATGCACACTTATATATTCCACAAATTTGTATTTGTAGTCCAAAAGAGATTTGGTTGTCTCAAACTTTTCAATTCTCACATTGAGAGGATTGGAGGAAATTTCATGTAACATCCTTAAAAATCCATAAAATTTAAAGTTTTCAAAACAACCCTTTTTCTATAGAAGTGTTTACAAAACCTATAGTTTCCAAAACATTATTTAAACAATAGAATCATTCTCAATATAGTTTTCAAAACCTTGTCATTATCAGAGTATCCTAGAAATCATTAATCCAAAAATGCGAGGATATGTACAGTCACGCCTTCACCCTGACAAGATCTGCTGAAGTACTTGAAACCATAAACCAAAACTATAAGCACGAAGCTTAGTGAGTTCCCCCAAAGTACCAACACCCAAACAGATAACATATACAAATAACAACATACTATGTTTCCAATCAACCATCGGGTTGGGATACCCCAGGCCCTCAACCATCGGGTTGGAATGCCAATACGCTATGGGTCGAATTATCCTCAGGATGGAATACCCCAGGCATTGGCGGAGCTTTATAAGGGCAAGAGGGGGATGTGCCCCCCTCCCTGATTTTTTTTAATAAATAGTCCTTATAGTTTCATCTTATACAGTTTAGGCCTAAAAATATAAAATTTTTGCTGTGACCCCCCTGTTTACCAATTTTTATACATATTATATTTTCGGCACCCGAATCAAACGTTGAAGCTCCGCCCCTGACCCCAGGCCCTCAACCATCGATTTGGAATGCCAATACACTATGGGTCCAATCATACTCGGGATGGAATACCCCGGGCTTTTTGACTATTGCACAAAGCAGTTCAATCTCAACACATATCATTCAATCATATCGGGTCCAATCAACCATCAAGTTGGAATGCCAATATACTATGGGTCCAATCATCCTCGGGATGGAATACCCTCAGGCCCATTCAACCATCGGGTTGGGATGCCCCGACATGTTGGCTTACATACAAAGCAGTGAAGCCTCAACCACCGACTAAACATGCGCAGGTTGGGTGTGGAGGCTTCATGTAGAGATTCTTGAAAATTGGCGCATAGATAGTAGGTAAGATCATATCGGAGGTAGGGTCCATTGGGTATATAGAGTATACCGTTTGGAAATCCCACTTTAAACACCTCACTAAATCTAGCCTAAACATCACGCTCGTAAGGTGATCTATCAATATTATTACATGGAATTATTAATAAATCTTATTTATAGATTCATAATAACGACTATGAATATAAATATAAGTTACACTTTCAATAAAATAAGTGCAACTTAAATTACAAAGATTTTAGCGAAAATTGGGAAAATTCACAGGTAGAATTCCGACCCGAAAGTTCTCTTCGTTGGGCTCCTAGATATCTTAGAGCCTCATTAAAATGTTTAGAGGCCTGTATAAGTTCGACTCAAAGAAGGAAAAATGTTTGAGAGAGAAGGAATTGATTTGTGTGGAAATAATGAGAAAATCAAAGCTATTTATAAGAAATATAGGGGGGCTCCGCGCCTAGGCGCACCGCATCTGGTGGCATGGCCGCTTCCCCCCCCCCTGCTGCCACGTGTCGCTTCCGGCTTCATCCGCGTCGCATGCCAGCCGCCTTCTAGAACGTGTCACCAATATGTGGATCCGTGTGTCAAATTCTTTTGGTGCCACATCATCGTGTCTTTCGAAGGAAAGGGGCTGCCAACCGTGCCACATGACGTCTCAGATGGTGCCACACCATCCCAACAGGTAACTTTTTGCGGATCTTCAGATGGCCATAACTTTTACATACAAATTCTATTTTCAAAGTTTTTTTATATATACAGAATCCTCTCGACGAACTCTACAACTTTTATTAAGTTCTTAACAGCTAATTCTCACTCTAACTAAAATTCATATATAGACCAATTTAGACTATTAAAGTCTATGAGAAATTTGTAACTCCTTCATACGAACTCCATTCTCAAATGTCTTTATATCGACAGACTCCTAATCACGAGATCTTCAACTCTCGTTTGGATTGTTTTGTCTAACACGCAATCGATTTGAATTTTGATTTCTGTGTCTGTACTGCTGTGTTGAAACTTTGAAAAATCATAACTTCCTTATATGAAGTCATATTTGGACGTTCTTTATATGCACGCTCTCGGTTTTACGATTACTAGGAATTTCATTTAGATTGCCTATGCTAATAATCAACCTATTTAAAATTCACTTTTTACGACGCGCATAGTTGTGTCAGTTTAATTATGAAAATTCGAAGAAGCATAACTTCTTCATGTGAAGTCAGATTCTAGAGTTCTTTATATGTATAGGATCCTTGTTACACCTACTACAACTTTGATAAAATTATTTATCCTAAATAACCATCTATCAAAATTCAATTTTATCGCTAATTTCCCTAAAAGGACATGTAATATGTAGTATGCGACGCACAAGACTAGCGATCTCCCAATTCAAGGGCTCAATTCATAATAATTACCAATTATTATGTCTTAATTGTCCAACCCAAAGTTGTGGGAATTACATTATCAGGGTGGACATGGTGGTCAACAATGAAGAAGAAAGGGGCAAGGTCAACGATTTCGGGTCTACTTCCTACACGTGGCCACATCAATGGTATCACCTATCTTCGTGGACTATACCTCCTTGCCCATATCCAAAAATAGTCCAAGGTTCTCAAATGGGTCTTCTCAGCCTTGCTCCACGTCGCTAGGGCCGACAATAACAACCTAATGGTTCACTTAGTTATTACTGAACCGATCATGGTACACCCATAACTCCTACATAACTCGAAGTTGCTTTCTACACCGTGCAATTACATCCTCCAAAAAATTCATGGTACATGGATATCTGGTCTACTTCCTACCTCACAAAAAATTCATGATGGTAATTTTTCTCATAAAATTTATTTAAGTAACCCGCATTCAATTATTGTTGGTAAAGGCATAAATATTCCTAGCCTTGGTCAAGTTTCAAAACTCTCTCTTTTCCAAACTAGTCTCACTCTCTCCAAAATGTTTACCATGATCCAAAAATTATTAAAAACTTGGTTTTTGTACAAAGAATTTGTCGCCGTAATCTTAATTTTTTTTCGAATTTGACACATTCATTTTTTTTTGTGAAAGATCTTATCATAAATAAGGTCCTAATGAGGACAACAATATTGTTATATTTATCCATTTACTTCCATAAATACCAAGTCCTCTTCCATTGCTCTTTCTGTCATTTCACCTTCAATTTGGCATAACCGTTTTGGTCATCCGGGGATTTCTGTTTTCAATTTGCTTAAGCCTAGTTTTTCGAATTTCATTTCTAAGCTTAATCACTATTGTAATATGTGTTCTATCGGAAAACATCGTCGTTTATATTTTTCCTTATCTCAAACTATTACATTTGCTCCATTTGACTTCATACACGTTGATTTATGGACTTCTCCTATTGAATCCAAACTTGGTCACAAATATTACCTTGTTTTACTTGACAATTTTTCGCACTTCATTTGGACTTATTCATTAAAAACAAAATCTCAAGTCTTCTTTGTTTATCTCCAACTTCAAACATATATTCAAATACAAATTCATCGTAACATCAAAAACTCCAATATGATAATGGAAGAGAACTCAATAATTATATGTTTCATCAATTTTTCGTTAAAACCGATACCAAATTTCGTTTTACGTGTCCATACACATCGCCTCAAAACGTAAAATCCACCTCCTTTTAGCATCATGTTATCTCTTTTGCCACATATGTCCTTAACATTTTTACCTCCACCTCTATTCAAAACAAAACTCCCACATCAATTATATAGCTTCGAAAACCAACCTACACTCATCTAAGAACCTTTGGGTGTCTTTGTTATCCTAACATATCCTCTCATACTACTCACAAATTAGCTCCATGATCCATACCCTTAAACTTTCTTGGTTTCCTTCCTAACCATCATGGTTACCTCGTCCACACTCTCTCCACTAACCAACCGATTATATCCCGTCATGTCACTTTCGACGAACAACAATTTCCTTACCAAAATCGCAACACCTACCCTCCTACTTCCTATGATTTTCTCAATGATATACCCCATTTTACTTACTTATATCATCATAGAAAAACTTCCAATTATACCGAAGCTCTTCCTTCATGTCATTCTAACTTTACTGATTGCAACACACTTTTGGTAACTCTGCTGACAATAATTTCCTCATTAGTATCTCTTACATCGATAACCACACCTCCTAACAACCCACATGATACTTTTTTGACCTATTCTCCTTCTCGTATCCCACCAACTCAACCAACCACTTAACATCACATGCACATGATATAAAAGAGTGGAATACATAAACACAATCCTAAGTATTCTATTCATTCCAATTTTCTCTCACACATTCCTTGTAATACTAGATCTGTTATTCTTAACTAAAACTAGAATTATACTATGACTAACGAATTTAATGCCTCACTTAAACAAAATACATGGGATTTGGTTCCTCGTCCACAGGATACTAATATCATTGGTTGTCATTGGATTTTTCGCACAAATTTATTACTGATGGGTCTCTTGAATGATATAAGGCTCGTCTTATTGTCAATGACCAATATTAGGAAGTTGGTATTGAACGTCAACAACAAATCTAGGGAGCCACATCTTAATGCCTTAAAATAGATTATCCTATACTTGAAAGGCACCATGCATCTCGGTTTACATTTATAATTTTCTACATTGTAACAACTTATTGCTCACACTGATGTTGATTGGGGAGGGTGTCCTGATACTCGACGTTCCACATCTGGCTACTGTTTGTTTTTATGTGATAATTTGATCTCTTGGTCTGCCAAGCGACAACCTGTCACTCAAGTGACAAAGTCGAACATCATATTCTTGGTGTTGTTAACGTGGTCACTAAAGCTTGTTGGTTGAAAAATCTACTTTTTGAACTTCATACACCTCTAAAGACTGTTGCTTTGGTTTACTGTGATAACGTTTTTGCAATTTACCTTTCCGGCAATCCAGTTCAACATCAACGTACAAAGCACATTGAAATGGACATACATTTGTTCGTGATAAGGTTTCTCTTGGACATATTCAGTTTCTTCATGTCCATTTTGGTTACCAATATGTTGATATCTTCACCAAAGGTTTACCACATCATTTATTTTTAAACTTCATATCCAATTTGAGCATTCATACTCCTCCTGTTCCAACTGAAGAGGGCTATTAGAGGATATTTGTAACACTCGGTTTTAGATTTGTTTCGTTGATCAGTGCTACGGACCAATCATCAGTTTTCATGAGGCTTAGGGCCTTGGGAAAGGAAGGATTTGGCCTAGTTCGGATGTGGGTGTCATAGTATAAGTGATCCAAGTGTTTAATTGTGTCTTCGTAGGCCAAGGGTATAATCGTAATTGGATATCTTGATCTTTTATGGTTTTTGGGTTTTGTTCGGGAGGTTTTAAGGTCTGCTTGTGTTGTACGGAACGTAGGGCTTCTCTCCACCTTTTCGTGGATATAAGGTTCGTTGGAAATGGACCTAGGGTGAGGGGGTTATGGCATTTTAAAGTTATTGACAATTTTGGCCCCTAATGGAAACATTTGGAAAATTAGTCCCATGCATGCAAAGTGACATGCACGTGAGTACGCCCAACATAAGCTGGGATACGCCCAACATAGTTATGGAAAATGGACGTATGTGGTCTTTGAGTACGTTCAACGTACTCCCTTCAGCCATGAAACCTTAAATTAAGACCCTTGACCCTATTTAAACCTCATTTCTTTCATGAGCCTTATATTGTATCCATCTCTCAGCTTCCTAAACCCTAGAAGATGACCTTTAGCCATATCTTGGAGCATTTAAGTTATTGTGAAGGATTTTTGAGCATTTTTGTATACTTTGAAGAGCTTGGGGCTTGTTGAAGAATCACCATTTGGAAAGGAGCTTGTAGATCCAGAGGTTTTCCATCCTTTGCAGTCCATTGAAGGTAAAAAGCTTTGATATTGTCTTCTCATTTCATGGATCTACTTTGGGTTGGTTTTTGGCCAATTTAGTCCCTTTTCTTGGTCTTAGTGAGCTAACGTTGTTTTAGGAGCTCAATCTAGTAGACCCGGACATTGTAAGGGCCCCTCATTCATAAAGGTGCAAGCTTTGTGGAGTTTTTGAGTTCATGCATGAGTTAAGACCATCCATTAAGCTCTTTTGAGCTCTAGAGCCCCATTAAGCCATGCAAACTAGTAAAGTTGCCAACTTTACTTGAAAAGTCATCCATAGGAATCCGATTGGAGAGTTGGAGCAAGGGCTGAAGTGATTAAGTGCTTACTAGAGAAGTTTGGAGTCTAGGGGAGTACGCTGGGAGTACCCACTTGGTACGCTGCGCGTACTGACCCTAAAGGGTGTACGCTTGGCGTACCAGATGAGTACGCACGGCATACTCAACCTGGTTGACTCATCTTGTTTTGTTGACTTTTTGGGCTTTGGACCTTTGGACCAGGAGTTGACTAGGATTGATGGGATTAAAACAACCTTTAATCTATGAAGATCGATTAGATCTTGAACAAGTATATGAATATAAAAACAGTAAGAACGCAATAAAAAGAACAAGACAAGATTGAATCAAACGAGTCGAATGATTAAAACAAAATCCTCAGAAGAGCTCGATTAAGAACATCAACTGTAGAGGATTGGTAGGTTACAAGAACGATTAAAGAAACCTTGAAATTACTATCGTTAAGCTCTCTATCGTTATTCTCTAAATCGTTACCCTAATATGCATGCAAGCATTGACTTATATACAATACATAAATGGCTCTCGGTTGGACAGGCCCAAACCGGAGTGTACATGGCTAAACTATCGAGCCCAAAAGACGCAACATCAAAATGATCTTCAGCCCAACAATCTCCCCCTTTGCGTCAATTTGGAGCGAGACCTTCACTTTTTTCTTGGGCCAGCAGCTGAAGCAGGTACCTTCTTCTTCACGGTGCTAAACAGACACTTGGTGATGGAGAGAATGGTCTGTCTAAACCGAATGTACCAATTGATCATATCATTGAAGTACTTGATGTCATCAGCCGAATTCTCTTTACACCGCTTGATAAACGTGCTCCAAGCAAGCTGTGGTGTAAAGGTGTTTGTCAGCTAAAGCGAAGAGACATCTCTGTCCTTCGGCTCTAGTGAACATAACCGAGTTACGCCTCGGATCAATCTTGCCCATTTTCATTTGGTTGAGTTCACTGGCCGATCCCACAGGAGCTATCTTCGGTTTCTTCTTGAAGACTGTGGCAACCTCCTGATCCATTAGGGCAACCTCCATGATGTAGCATGCTAACATCCTTTTGACATGGTCTATGATGGGACCATATTCGGCTTCATCAGTCAAAAGGATATTGTACAAGAGAATCCAATCATGAGGATTTAGATTCGGCAGATCCGCCAGGGAGATAAGATGAGCAGTTCTTGCTGATCCTCGAATGAGCTTGAACTTAACGTTTGTGAATCTCCCCACGGCATAAGGTTTCAGCACCCGAACGTTCACAATCTTCTGAGCGCTCCATGTAAGGTATTGAGGGCGAGCGGCCTCCAGGTAGAAGTCAATAAGCTCCCTGTCAAGCTCATCGTTCAGATGCGGGACTTCAAAAATGTTAGAGAAGGCGTGGAAGATGAACGCCTTTCGAGTCAGCGGCATATCAAATTGCGAATCGACAGTGTTGTTGCAGTCGAATGATATAACCGGCTCGAGCCATAATATGCTTGGAGTTTCTATGGCCTCTTTTATCATACGATCCCTGGTCCAGGCAGGGAAGAGCATCTTTCGGATCTCAAGGAGATCGTGGGCTTCTTTTTGCTTGCGTTCGGCTTCTTCAGCCTCACGCGCCACACGACTGGCATCGTCTTCAGCATTGCGACTGTTCTTTCTTTTTAACATGTCGGCAATGGTCTCCCTGTCTTCATCTTCATCTTCCTCTTCCTCAGCTATGTTTTTACCCTTGTTCTTCACACCCGAACCCGAAGCATGATCAGCAGAGGGTGGTTCGGTTATGTGAGTAGCTTTGGAGGAAGGAGGTGGTTTCGATCCCTTCTTCTCATCTCCCCCTTGTTTCGGAATGGACACGAAACTCGGTAGGCCTTCAATCTTGCTTAAAAGGTCCATGGCCGGAGAGAGTTTTTCAGCGAGGGTACGCCTCACCGAATGGTTTAGGATGGGGTCGTGTGCTTCCAGGATGTTTGATAACGCTGCGTGGACATCCGAAACACACGTTTTTATCACCTCCCTTTCGGATCGAAGAGCTTCCAATTGTTGTTCGGAGTTGGAAAGTTGC
Source organism: Lactuca sativa (assembly GCF_002870075.4). Lineage (NCBI taxonomy): Eukaryota > Viridiplantae > Streptophyta > Magnoliopsida > Asterales > Asteraceae > Lactuca > Lactuca sativa. Next base: position 39,530,286 of record NC_056626.2, on the reverse strand, counting down.
GTGCTCTTGACCTTTAGGGCAGTTGTTTTACTCGCCAGAACGTCCATCAAAGAGTTCTCAGCTGCAAGATCCTCTTGTAGCTTAGCCAGGCGGGCATCGATGGAGGCACGAAGTGCCGAGTTGTCGTCGCTTATATGTTGGCGGAGTGTAGCGAACGAAGACAGCTCCATTGAGACGAACGTGGCCAATTGTTGAACAATCGGTTCCAGAGTTGTCTTGGTGGCATCGGCGCTCTCCTGCAAGGACTTCAACAGGATGGTAGCGTCGGAGAATAGTTTATCGACTTTTTCGGTCGCAGCCTCACACGCTCTGGTGGAGGCATCAATCGCAGCAGTTGCTGAGGCCACCGAATCATGTTGAGCCCTTGAGAAGGCGTCAACAATCTTCTGAAGGGCAGCTTCAGAAAGAGATGACTGCTGGTTGGTGGAGGAGGCGGGAACTAGATCAACCTTCTCGTTTAACTCTCGGAGATGCTTCTTTGTCACTGGAGCATCATCCTCCTCGTCACTTTGAACTTGAAACGGACTATAGTAGACCGAATCAAAGTTCATGTGATCACCACCAAGGTAAGGGTTGTCGCCATCGAAGGCATTTTCTGGAGATGGAGGTGGTGGTGAAGCTGGGGGTGTTGTGGTTGGTGTATGTTGAGTTTGAGTGTGGGGTGGGGTAGTTTATGGTGGTGGTTGAGTTTGAGTTTCGGTTTGTGGTGGTTCGGTTACAGGAGGGGTTTCGGTAACTGGTGGTGTTTCGGTTACAGTGGTAAAGATAGGTGGAGGTATAGGGAAAGAGGTTGGGGGAATAGTGGGGTTTATGGTGGGAATGGAAATAGGAATAGTTGGTGGAGGTGAAGGAACTGGGGATTGATGAAGTTCCACCTCTGGGGTTGGGGACCGAGGTGGAGTGTTGCCTCGTTGAGGAGATTCGTCTCCTTGAGATCCTTCAGAGTCCGAACTTCCACCCTCAGATTCGCTTGAAGAGGAGGGAATAACTAGCTTTCGCTTCTGTTGGGTCTTCCTCCTCTTCGGCTGTGGGGATTGTGCAACCTTCGGTTGTTTCCTCTTTTTGGGAGAAGGTCCCTTTGGAGCTTTGGACACTTGCTTCCCTTTCTCTGCCTTTTTTCCCCTGCCCACCGGTTTGTCGGCATCATGAATCGACCTTAGCATGTCCGGTGTCAGTTCCCTTGGACCAGTTGGCCTAAACTCCTTGATCGTTCTGATCAGTCTGCTGTCGGAGGGCACATCTGCATACATTGTCTCCGGGATGGAGCCAATGAAGGAAAATTTTGATGCATCTGATACGATGATCTTCTTGGTATGGAACGTACCAATAGAAGACATCGATGCACCATCAGCAGTTGGAATATTAAACTTGTCCATGGCCCATCTTGTAATCAAGATCCAGAACCGGGCCAACGACACCTCTGAGTGTCGGGATGAGGAAGAGAGGCTCTGAATGAGCTGTTGCCATAGGACAAACCCATAGTCCAGGTATATCCCATTGTATACCCCGTACATTATTGATAGGAAGAGACGACTTGCACCGTTAGATCCTGAGCTCCTCTCCGACAGACCCTTGAAAAGGACTGTAAATAGGCCATTCCACTGTGGCGGCAGGCAAGACTTCTTAAACTTGGCGACAGAGGTGAGAACCTCTGTGTATCCCATGTTGTAAAACATGTTAAACAGCATCCCAACCGGAATCGTCTCCGGAAGAACTCGTGAAGGGTCAACCGCCAACCCTAGCATGGTGCAGAACCTTTGGCGTGAAACGGAGGTCTTATGTTCTGCAAGCTCGAAAAATACCCGGTCGACGGTCTTGTCGTAGTAAGCAGTCGCGTAGACCTGCGATAGGGCCACCATAGGCACAGTTTCAATTCTTGAGAGAGCGGTGGCTATTTGAGAATACTTCAAACACTCGATGACCGGCGACATGTAGGAGTCATACGCCAGTGGGTTGAGATCAATCACCAGACATTGCTGTGGGCGGATGGGGAGTATCTGAGAAGTAGCATGAACAGAAGAAGATTCAGCCATTGTAGCAAGTTTAGAGAAGAAGATGAACGGGAGAGTGTTTGGGAGTATTTGTGCTTTGGAAATTTTGGAGGCAGTAAAGAGGTAAATGGTGGTGTAGACGGCTTTTTATAGTGGGTGATAGGAGAGAGAAAAATCGTTTCAAATCTCTTATGGAAATACGAAACGGGTTTTTGAGTGACTGATTGGTGACAGTTGGGGCGTGCGATGATCACGTAGGAGAGAGAGTGTCAGTTTCCTAGGATTACGCCGCCCAATAAGCGCCGGTTCAGAGAGAGGAACCGTTTCCATTTCCACACGCGCCTTTAATGCCAGAGTAATGACGCTTCGATATCGCACACACGTCCATAAGTGTCAGGAAAAGCGCGGCTGTTTCAAATTCACGCGCGCCTCCTTTTTACCGTCGTTTGAATTTTTATCCCTTTAACTCCCGCCGAGTCAGCAACCTTTCGTCTTATCCCTTTTAAACGGCATTTTTGAATTAATGACCCACGTGGATAGTTTTTGACCACAACTTCATTATTAACCATCCAGTAATAATCCAGCCTGTAAATAATTAGTAACGGAATTTTGGAAAATCTAGGATTTTCGTGCAAAGAGTGTAAAAGAAAAAGAAATAAAGCAACTCTTTTAAGGATATTCTGTGATGTCAATAATGACACGAAACTGATGATCCCGGGCACGAATCTCTTCCTTCAAGGTCAAGAGAGACCTCAAAGTGTTAGTGTGGAATCCCGTTGAATTACGATCAAACACTTATTAATAAATGTTGAAAGGCTTCTTTTAATTAGGTTATTTAAGGGTGGTTTCGCTTTGATTCATCAATTCTATTCTTGATATAAGAAAGAAAATGAACAAAGTACTTGTGAGGCCGGTGTAGCCTGTTGAACAAGTAGGTAGGAATTGATTTTGTATTGGCTTGGATTAATATAAAATCTCAGATAAAAATTTAAAACTGGATCCCTTGGGAAGAAATGTTATGGTGCGTAACAATTTCATGGGAATCACGCAAAAGAAAAATTGAGATTTCATGAAGGTACATTCGTTAATTCATTGGTGAAAAATTGAGCAAATTAATTGGTCTCCGTCAATTCGTTGGTGTTGAATTTTGGGTTTCACTCAGCTCGTAGTGGCACGAAACTAAGATCATAAACACAGATGTTGTGTAACCATAAACCTCAGTGGTAGTTTCTGAGAGTCTCAAGGGTTACGATAATGAAACGAATGTAGTGGAGAAGAGTAATGGGGATGATGTAAGAAGATATAGTACCTCTGCTGCAAAAATAAGGACCAAGCAGGAAACTCTTAACTCATGTGAGAAAAGAGTGAGGTAGCTCACAATTAGAATAAATGTATTAGCCTTATTGGGAAGACAAGGTTTGTGTATACCAGGTCATGAAGGCTATTATTCAAAATCTTATGAGGCTTGGGACACATACAACAGCATGCTTCTAGGGACACTTAAGTAAGTCATCAAATATATCCCCATAAACGAATGAGCACACAAAAAAAAATTTATTTTTGGAGTTTTTGAAATTTATAATAAAAATAAAAAAATAACAAAAAAAATTAGAAGAGAAAAAAAATAAGACTTAAAAAAAACTTTGGAAAAAGAAAATGAAAAACCGAACCCGAACGTTCGGTTGGTTTCGATTGGGAAAAAGTTGAAAAACCGAACCCGAGCGTTCGGTTGGTTTCGGTTCTAGAAAATTTTGAAAAACCGAACCCGAACCTTCGGTTGGTTTCGGTTTAGGAAAATTTTGAAAAACCGAACCCGAACCTTCGGTTGGTTTCGGTTCCACAAAATTTTGAAAAACGGAACCCGAACCTTCGGTAGGTTTCGGTTTTGGAAAATTTTGAGAAACTAAGGAATTTAGACATATAGGAGATAAATACTTTTAACACAAAGAAAAACAAAATTGTACAAGAAATATACAACATAGAAAAACTACCTTTGAAGTAATGAGCGAGTCAGATGGTTGAACCGAACCCGAACGTTCGGTTGGTTTCGCTTCTTACGTTTGAGGTTGAGAGGTAGTGTGAGGTACTGACTCTGATTCCATCATACCTAGCCCTTGCAATATTTTATTGAATGATGCTTCTGGAAGAGCTTTGGTAAAGACGTCAGCCAGTTGATCAGTGGTTCTTACGAAGTGAACTTCGACATTTCCATCTTCCACATGATCTTTGATGAAGTGATACCTCAGTGCTATGTGTTTGGTTTTAGAGTGTTGCACTGGGTTATGACAGATCCTAATTGCACTTTCAGAGTCACAATATAGTGGGATCTTCTTCATATTGAGTCCATAGTCTCGAAGTTGACTTTGGATCCAAATCACTTGTGATGTGCAGGATGCAGCGGCAATGTATTCCGCTTCGGCAGTAGACAGCGACACACACGTTTGTTTCTTGGATTGCCAGCTGACTAACTTCCCGTCAAGGAATTGACAGCCACCAGTTGTGCTTTTACGGTCGAGTCCACATCCTCCAAGGTCAGCATCAGAATAGGCTTGAACGAAGAAGCCTGAGTTGGATGGATACCATAGACCTAAGGAGGTGGTTCGCTTGAGGTAGCGTAAGATGTTCTTCACTGCAAGCATGTGAGGTTCGCGTGGGTTTGCCTGAAATCTAGCACAATAACACACAGAAAACATGATATCAGGCCTGCTAGCAGTTAGATACATCAGTGAGCCTATCATTTGACGATAGAGCGTGATGTCGACAACCGGTTTGTCTAGAGATGGGGTAAACTTGGTGCCGAATGCCATTGGGACTTTGACTTTTGAGTCTCCCATCATGCCAAACTTCGCTAGGAGAGTCTTCGTGTAAGCTCCCTGATTTATAAAGATGCCTTCGGGTCCCTGTCTTATGTTTAAACCAAGGAAAAAGTTAATAGGACCCATTGAGCTCATTTCAAACTTAGTCTCCATCAGCTTTCTGAATTCAGCTGTTAAGCTGGGATTCGTGGAGCCAAAGATGATATCATCGACATAAATTTGAACTATCATAAGGTGGTTACCTTCCTTTTTGCGAAAGAAGGTTGGGTCAACCGAACCTTGTTTAAATTTAGACATCTTTAAAAATTTTGTAAGCGTTTCATACCAGGCTCTCGGAGCTTGTTTGAGGCCGTACACAGCTTTATCCAGAATATAGCAATGATTTGGATACTTTTCGTTCACGAACCCAGGAGGTTGCTCCACATACACAGTTTCTTCGAGTTCTCCATTGAGAAATGCACACTTGACATCCATTTGGAAAACCTCAAAGTTTTTGTGAGCAGCATAAGCCAGAAATATTCTAACAGATTCTAGCCTAGCTACTGGAGCGAAAGTCTCTTCATAGTCTATCCCTTCCTCCTGACAGTATCCCTTTACCACCAGACGAGCCTTGTTCCTTATAACATTACCTTCCTTGTCCATTTTGTTCCTAAAAACCCATTTGAGACCAACAACCGAAGCATCTGGAGGAGTTGGAATGAGGCGCCAGACTTTGTTCCTTTCAAACTCGTTCAGTTCGTCTTGCATTGCTTGAACCCAATCAGAGTGATCGAGGGCAGTGTTCACTGTCTTCGGTTCAACTTTTGATACGAATGAGTTAAACATACAAAACTCAACCTTTGAAAATAAGGATGTCTGTTTTGCCTTCAGTTGAGATCGGGTCAGAACCTTTTCAGATACATCACCAACTACTTGAGAGATAGGATGATCTCTGGTCCATTTGGTAAGAGGCGGGTAATTCGGATCAAAGGTTGGGTCTAGTTCAGCATTGATCATTTCTTCTGGCTCAGATTGGCTATCGTAATCAAGAGTCATATCATCATGCTCCCCCTTAATTGATGAGTCTTGAGAAACATGAGGTTCAGGGGTTTCTTGTGGTACCGGACTTTCAGGCGTTGAAGCACCTTCGTTTGGAGAGGTATCTTCGGTTGGTGAGGCACCTTCGGTTGGTGAAGGACCTTCGGTTGAAGTTGTAGAGCTTGGCTCCCCCTGGACTTGTGAGATTGGCTCCCCCTCGACATGAGAACTTGGCTCCCCCTCGACTGAAGCATTGTTGGATGGAGATTCATGAGTGGGAGATTCTCCTTCATGCATTCTTCTTGCAGCATCTTCGACAATCTGCTTCATATGATCAACTTTGTTGTCAGCTACACCTGCTTCTGAGAGAGAAGCGTTTTCCGTTTCGTCAAAGAGTTCCAGAAATTTCTCGTATAAATTGGCGATCGAGACTGTGACTTGGCCAGTTTGAGGAAAGATTTCCCCGGTAGTGTCTTCTTTGGCCTGTAGCTTCTTGACATAGCCATCGTCAAAGGTCACGTAGTATGTCTCTTCTATTCTTCTCGAACGTTTGTTTAGTACCCTGTACGCCTTGGATGTGAGCGAGTAACCCAGAAAAATTCCCTCGTCGGCTTTGACATCAAACTTGTTGCGGTGTTCTTTAGAGTTAAAGATGAAACACCTTGAGCCAAACACGTGGAAAAATTTCACATTGGGCTTTCTGTTGTTTATTATCTCATATGGTGTGAGCGTGAAGCGCTTGTTGAGATAGGACCTGTTCTGTGTAAAACAAGCAGCAGAAATAGCGTCAGCCCAAAAATAAAGAGGTAAGGAAGCGAAACTTAGCATAGTTCGGGCAACTTCACACAAAGATCGGTTTCGTCTTTCGACTATTCCGTTCTGTTGTGGTGTGTAGGGAGCTGAGAAATTGTGACTAATTCCCTTTTCTGCAAGAAACTCTTCAAACTCCCTGTTCTTGAATTCAAGGCCATTATCGCTCCTGATGTTGCGAACGACCTTCTTGAGCTGGACTTCAATTTGCTTGATAAACACTTTCAGCTTTTGAGTCGCTTCAGATTTGAGCTTTAGGAAGAACACCCATGTAAATCGTGAAAAGTCATCAACGATAACAAGAATATACTTGCTACCACCGATGCTTTCGATAGATGAAGGACCACACAAATCGATATGAAGTAATTTGAGTGGTTCAACAACTTTTGTGTTGATTACAGATGGGTGACTTTGACGACTCTGCTTCCCCATTTCGCATGCAGCACACAAATGCTCTTTGTCGAACTTGAGCAATGGAAGACCCTTAACATGACCTCCAGTGACAAGTCGGTTGATATCTTTGAAATTGAGATGAGAGAGTCTTCGGTGCCACAACCAGCTTTCGTCGGATTGAGCTTTTGATAACAGGCATATGGCTGGGTTTCCTTTGATGGGTTTCAAGTTTAGAGGAAACATTTCACCCTTTCGCTCTGACTTTAGAATCACTTTCTTTGTCTTTTTCTCTATGATTTCAGAACCTTCATCATTGAATGAGACTTTGAGACCTGTACCTCCAACAAGCTGAGATACACTGATGAGGTTGTGTTGGAGTCCTTCCACATAAGCCACCTTCCTTATAGTGAAGTCTCCATTTGTTATCATTCCATATCCCTTTATGGTGCCGAAAGAGTTATTTCCAAACTTGACGTTGCCACCATTTGCAAGAGATCTGTATTCCCTGAGCTCCTCTTTCCTCCCTGTCATGTGACGCGAGCAGCCACTATCGATGTACCATTCTTCGTCAAACTGCTCGTCACTTATAACCTGCAAAAATTAAGCAGATTTAGGAACCCAAAGTTTCTTGGGTCCATGTGAGCTTTTCATGGGAACGGGAATAGTAAGAGAGATGTCAACTAGATATGTTCGTTTTATTAGAGTTGTTTCATCTTTCTTTTTAATGGTAAAGACTTTTATTTTGTTAGGATTGGGTGTGTTCGTTTTGGACTCTGGTTTGGATTCATTGACCTTCTGCTTTCCCTTTTGTTCAGCTGATGAATGAGATTTTTGAGAACAAGCGGAATTAGCTTTAGAGCAAGATGGAGATGAATCGGTGGAAGTAGAAGAATTAAAAGAACGAGAAGAATTAGAATGAGAGGGTTTGGATTGAGAGGACTTCCTGGCTGGTGACTCTAGGTGACCCTTTTGCTTTTGATCATTGGAGGGACTGACCTTAGAGTCTTGTTCTCTTTTGACTTCAGAACCGAACCTCTGCGTTCGGTTGGAGTTGTTCTTGGAACCGAACCTTTGGTTTCGGTTGAAGTCTTTTTCAGAACCGAACCTTGGCTTTCGGTTGTTGGAACATTCAGGCTTTCTTACAGGATTGTTTTCATACTTCAGATTCTTGTCTTGGTGTGAGTAGTATGCATTCTGGGAGTGCCAGAATTGTTTCCTTTCAGAAAGGTTTTTCCTGTATCTTTGGTTCCTTTCTATCTTCTTATCCCTCATCTGCTTAGGTTGATGATGAACATTAGCTTTCGTTTTCGGTTTCTCCTTGGCTGGTTCCTTTTGAACTTCAGGAGTTTTACTTTGAGCCGAGGGAGCAGAGGGAATATCCGAAGAAGATCCAGTTTGCACTGAGGGAGTAGAAGGAATGTCTGAAGAAGATCCACTTTGAGCTGTTGGAGTAGAGGGAATGTCTTCTTTTGCTGAACGATCATTCTCCTGAGGAATATCTTTCGTACCACTGGTGCTTGGCTCATTGAAATTATCCGGCTTGTTCAAAGGTTCAGGGATGTATCTTCCTTTGCTCATCCAGGAGGTTCTTTCAGACAAGCCAACGGTTTCGTTTGCATTATCAATTGGAGCTTCCCAGAAGTACTCATCACAGCCATCAGCATTGTCTTCGTTAACAATAGCTGTGAGTTCAGCTGTTTGATGTTCGGTTACTCCAGTCACCTTGTATACTTGATTCGGAGTGGTCCTGACCTTTTGATACACAACTGCTTTCTCTACTAATTTCGGGGACTTTTGTTGGGACAATCGAGCGAACTCCACAGAATTTTCAGAAATTAGATTGTTGTGGTTTTCAGTTTCGCTTTTAACAAATTCTGAGCAGTCAACCGTGTCCTCTACAGAAATTTCACTCATGTTTTCGTCCTCGTTAAGCTCAGATGAATTTTCAACATCGATTTTGTTTTCTGAGCTTATGTTGGCGTTTAAAGAGTCAAATTTTTGCATGGTTTCGGTTCTCAGTTTAAGTCTGTCATTTTCGTCCAAAAGATTTTTAAGCATGTCCTTGTGGTCTTTGGATTTAATGAAGGACTCAATTTTGTCCAGTCCATACATGTAGGTGGGATTGACATCATCAGACGATATCACACTCTCACAATTGTAGGCTTCGGCATCGATTTCATCCTCCTTAAACTCTAGGAAGGGCAAAATCATGTGATGGATCTTTTGGCCTATTTCACAATCTAAGTGAAGCTGAGTAATATTGGAATATAAACGTTTAGCAATTAAACAAAAAACATTTCGTTGTTTTAACAATTTTAAATTGTCTCTCTGCAAATAAATGTTTTCGTCTTTAACTTTAACTAATTCCGACTCTTTTAACTCAATCCACATTCGCCGCTCCTCACTCTTCGACGCCACCCTGCTTAATTGATCAGTTAGGTTAGAATTGGTGACTCGAGTTTGAGTTAAGCTACTATCTAAATGAGAAATTCTTGTATTAACATTTTTTAGTTCTTTCTCATATGAGGATGGTGGTACTTTAGATGAAATAAAAACAAATTGTACCTTCTTTATCAGTTCATCGAGCTCATTGAACTGCTAGCTGAGTGGTTTGGCCGTAAAGCACATATCCTCCTGTACCTTCGGTCCATCGCTTCCTCCATCGGTGTTGTATCCCCTCATTTGAGATACGTCAGTCACCATGAAGCATTTTCCTCCACTGCTTTCCTCCTTAGCCACATACACCTTTCCATGGGTAGGCTTCCTCACTTCTTCGTCTTCTGAGTCGGTAGACCAAACTTTTGTGCTGCCGAACTCATCGTCATTAACCGAACCCTGCACAATAAGAGCATTAATAGAAGGGTTAGCGGTAGACTTCTTCTTTCTCAACTCATCCAGTCTCTTCTGCAGCATGGCTTCCTCATCATTTCCATCGTCCTTTTCAGCCATCTTCTTAAGAACACAGTCCTTAGCATAGTGGTTCTTGCCACCACAGTAGAAACAGCTTACTCCGGAATCGCCATCTGCCTTCGGTTCCTTCTTGGGCTCCTCAGCCTTCGGTTCATTATTCATCTTTTCAGAACTGTAACTCCCCTGCCAGTTTCGGTTTTTGTTGCTGGGGAATCTCTTCTTTATGAACCTCTTGGGATTGGACACCATCATGGCATAATCCTCAGATGTGAGGTCATATTCTTCCAAGTTGAGGTCTTCATCCTCCATCACAGCTTTACTTTTAGATAGGAGAGCCAACGAACCAAGACTCGAAACGACGTTCTTTTCTTGCAGCACAATCTTCTCCTGGGACTTGAGAATACCCACCAGTTTCGCCAAAGAGTATGATTTAAACTGCTCATGGGCTTTGACTGTGGAAACCACTGCTCTCCATTCAGACCTTAATCCATTCAAGAAAGTAACCTTCTGCTCGATAAGCTTCCTTTCAATATCGTGTTTGATCATCTTGCTGAGAAGATGATTGAAGCGATCGAATGTCTGGGTCACTGTTTCTTCGGCTCCTTGCCTGAATTCACCAAACTCAGATAAGAGCAAGGTTTGGATAGAATGTTCAAGATCCTCGTCTGTAGAATACAGTTCACGAAGTCTATCCCATACTTCCTTTGCCGTCGTACATGAGCTAACCAATCTGAATGTGTCGGACTGAAGGGCGAATCTGATCAACCTTAACGCCTTAATATTGCATTGGAATTTGTCTTTTTCATCTTGTGCAATATCCTTCACGTCCTTAAGCAGATCGTTGTACTCTTTTTGTGTCTTAATGATTCTGGATGTTGCAGAATGAGAAAACGGTCCATTGATGATGGCTTCCCATATGAGGTAACCATTATCCTCCGATCCAATCACGTAGTCTTCAAAATGATGCGCCCATACTTCATAGTCATGGGTGTATAAGATTGGAATCTTTGTCGTCGAACCGATGCTGTTGGAAATATTAATAGGGTTTGATTGCGTCGCGTCCATTAAGATCGTAAAAACCTGTTCAAAGATCAGACTTGTAATAAAGCAGATTAGGGCAAAACAATAAATATTAAGATACGTCAATTAAGATGACGGCTCAATAAATATCGATGATTGCGGAAAACCCTAATGGAAATCTTTTTCACAGAAAAGATGTGTATCGATTACACAGCCTCCTGCTCTGATACCAATTGATGGGATTAAAACAACCTTTAATCTATGAAGATCGATTAGATCTTGAACAAGTATATGAATATAAAAACAGTAAGAACGCAATAAAAAGAACAAGACAAGATTGAATCAAACGAGTCGAATGATTAAAACAAAATCCTCAGAAGAGCTCGATTAAGAACATCAACTGTAGAGGATTGGTAGGTTACAAGAACGATTAAAGAAACCTTGAAATTACTATCGTTAAGCTCTCTATCGTTATTCTCTAAATCGTTACCCTAATATGCATGCAAGCATTGACTTATATACAATACATAAATGGCTCTCGGTTGGACAGGCCCAAACCGGAGTGTACATGGCTAAACTATCGAGCCCAAAAGACGCAACATCAAAATGATCTTCAGCCCAACATTGACCATTCAATATTTCAGGTTTTTTTTTGGATATTGGGCCTTCTCGGGATAGGTCTATGATGGATTTCGGCCTAATTGGGGTAATTGGGCCTTATTGGGCCTTGTGGTGCCATTTCGAGTTCGGGCTATCTTATGGGCTTGTATTGCATGGGGTTTTGTTGGGCTAGCTATGATTATGTGTTTTAGTTTAGAAAAGTAAATGGGCTTTAGGAAAGGCCCATGTAAGGGTTTGGGCCAAATTTGGAAAATTGTGCCATTAGTGGGCTTTTATGGATCATGGTTTAGAACTCAATTGTTAATTGGGTGATATTTTGGTATTGATAGCTTGGGAAGTCGTCAAGGCAGCATCTAAGGATTTCTTTCAGTGAGCTTCTACATTCGAGGTGAGTCTCCCTTCGTAGAATCCGTGGGTCGAAGGCACCAAGGTCGACCCACTAGTATTGATATAGCTTAATGATTGTCTTTATGATAATTATTAAGGTGGTATGTATTGTTTGATGTTTATGTGAGATATGCATGGTAGTGGTTGGGGGTGGGATAGACCCCGTAATCGGTTGGAATAAGACCGAAGGGTAAGTCGGGCACCTAGATATTCCTTTCAAGGGTATGTCAGGCACCCATATATGCATGTCAAGGATAGGTCGGGCACCCAAATATGCCTGACAAGGGTAGGTCGGGCACCCAGATATGCCTGACAAGGGTAGGTCGAGCACCCATATATGCTCGACAGGGTAGGTCGGGCACCCAGATATGTCTGACAATATGTTTGTGTTATATGTGGTATTTGGGAAACTCACTAAGCTTCGTGCTTACAGTTTATGGTTTTAGTTTCAGGTACTTCCAATTAGGAAGTGAAGGGTCCGACTTGATCGCAACACATACACCCGTGTTTTATGCAATATGTGATTTTAGGATTCAACTTTGATAATTGTGTTAATTAAAAATGTTTTTAAATGTTTGGATCAAGTTACATCTACGTTTTGATTATAATAAAAATGAAAATTTTATCTTTGATTTTTGGGTTGTTACAGTATTGTTAACCATTTTATTGTATTTATCTTTCCATTCATTATTGGGATTACTAGGTATTATATAAAGATATACAATGTCATTAATAAGAAGTAGTCAAAATTTACTTTGTGTTCATTTCATTTTTGGCTCATCCATTTTAACCTTATATATAAAGTTTTTTTTGGATTTGGATGTTTTTCTACTTTTATCACCACATTTATGACTTGTATCTTCTTTCCGCCATTTCTTTCGTTTTAAATTTTATCTAAAAAAAGTATACCATACCTAATCTCTCATTCAATCTTACATTAAAGTTTCAACACATATAATCGTATATCTATTGAAATTTCTCATTCAATCCTACGTATATGATGTGAACCATTCAATCTATTGTACAATTAGATCTACTCAAATTACTTGATTTATTATCTACGTTTTGTCAACTTGGGTTGAAAAAAAGAGAGAAAAATGATATATATATATATATATATATATATATATATATATATATATATATATATATATATATATATATATATATATATATATATATATATATATATATATATATATATATATATATATATATATATTCAATTTCTAAACTTTTTTTTCTGTTTTAAAAAACTTCAAAATGATCTTAAAATGTAGAGTTCCTAGCTACATAAAAACTATAGTAATTTTGTAACAGAAGAAAATTCTTCAACTCAAAAAATGTTAAATATTTTGGATTGATTTCAATAGAGAATGAATTTCTTGAAAATATGGATTATGAAAATATAATAAATGAATTTGCTTCTAAAAATTCTAGAAGATCGATGTTTAGAAAATGATAATCCATTGAATATTTATCTTCATTTGGAAAGTTGTTTGTAATAGTTTCAGTTTATTTCTAATAAGTAAAGACCTGTATATGATGTTCATTTAGGGATTTTACGAGATGTTTTTTTTATCAACTTTTGTTTTGAATTTAGCGGTAAAGAATTTAGTTAATGATATTTTACAAATTTTTATGGGGGCTCAATTTAAATTTTTGCATATGGCCTCCAAAATGTCAAGGCCGAGCCTATGTTAAGGATCTGCGTTCGCCTTGAGAAGAGGATTTGGATGCATTTATTCTCCATTGATAATGAGAATATGGACATGAATTCGTGAATGGGAGTCTCCGGTATTCCTCGGAAGATATCATATCCTATTATTAGTACCATATTATATATGGACATATTTTGAAAAAAGTTTATAAACTAAATAATAAGATACTTATTGATCTATTTTACACATTTACATTTGGTAAAAACTGTAAATACATAAAGATATTCAAAATAAATTTGAATGTCATTTTGTATGTTTCATGACATTTGAAGGTTCTTCCAAAAGTTATTGGATCAGTCATATTTTCAGGTTTTCTTGGTTTCAAGTTTATATGATATTTGCGAACTGTGAAACAAGAGACAAAAATGTCCTGTCGCATCATCTTTGGATCTTGTGAATTTTTATTTCAATCCATAGGATAATAATAATAAGGGTTCTTTCTTATAGAGTGTGTCCTTTTTAAAAGTTTGCTAACTTGCTTTTAATTTTTAAATATAATACATAAATTTAAAATAGAATTACGAACAGGAGAAACCTCAATCCATTTGTTTACATTTATTCATTGAGTTAAGGCCATAAAATAATGTGCATCTTCTTATTTGTTTTATATAAGTTATCAATCTTTTTATATCTACTAAATCATTATATTTATAAAAATTAGAGGGTTATGACCAAGTAAAATATGTTAACATTTATGTGATGATAATAAATCAACATTTTGCTGATAACTATTTTTAAATAAAAATGAAGTCTAGATAGTATTATTTTAATTTATTTGTACTTATTATATTACACCCACTTTAAAGATATATTTATAGTAATTCTTAAATTGCAAGGATTTTATCAGAAATCTTCCCCTTCTCACTCGATAAGTTCACATCTTTTCCTATATTGTCAAAACATGTTGAGTTGTCAAAATTAGAGAAATAAGAGATAGGAAAGTCGTTGCAGTAAGAAACACTTATAATTTGTTTATACCCATTTTTTCTAGACCTCTATTCTATGACCAAACAGAAAGAAAAAAAAAATGAAAGTGCTAATTTTAATAAGTTAGATGGTATATAACTTAACTATGAAAGTTGAGGGGTGATATTGTTGGTTATAAAAATAGAATGTTGAGTAGTGGCAAATCTTACATCATGAAGGGTAGATGTTGGACATGTGGCAAAGAAAAGATAAACTTTGAAAAAAAGGTAATATCACATATAAAAAATTAAGGACTAAAATCGTAAAACCGGTAAAACACATGTGGAATTTGTCACCTAGCTTCCATGCATCGGCCACACAGCTATTGTCTCACAACGTGGCAGCAGAAGATGATTTACAGTATCTATGTACACAATTTACTATAGGTCCGAAAATTTACAAATTCTGTTTAGAATTTAATTTACAAATTCTGTTTAGAATTTTTTCGGAATCAACTTACCAAATTATTAAAAAAATATAGTTATTTAATTTTTTTTTGGAAACGGCAAATAGCATTAAAAAAAAAGCACTCGAAAGCAAGAATCTATACGAGGCAGAGTAACAGTACAAGACAGAAAGAAGAAAAAAAACATAAGGCCATCTCCAATGCATTGAACTCTTAAGAGTTCAATGGATTGCCACATCATTATTCCACTAACCATACCATTTAATCCATTAAACTCTACACTCCATTAAACTATTAAAAGTTCAATGGATTGCCACATCATCATTTTATTTTTTTTATAAATAATATTAATAAATAAAACTAAAATATTACATTAATTAGAAATTCAAAATTACAATTATAAAATATTAATTATAGTTTACAATAAAATTAAAAGTTACCAATAATACATTAAATAAGATGTTATCTTTTAAAAATATTTTTATGATTTATATATTTTTTTATTCTTTAGAATAAAAAAATATAAAGTAACTTAATAAACTAAATTATTGAATATAAAATAAAATAAAGATAAATAAAAAATAATAATAATATATATTTTCACTAGAAATTGTTATATTAAATTGAAAAAAAAAGAAAAAAAAGCATTATACGGTTCAATGGGGATTGAACTCCCCATTCAATAAACTCAGGCTACATTGCATTTTTACTCTATTAAGTGTCACATCACTACTTTTTATCCCATTAAACTCTTCATAGAATCCCCATTGGAGATGGCCTAAGAAAGTTAAAACAGGGAAGAAAACAAAAAACTAAGAGGAAAAGTGATTAAAATGCGAAATACACCGGTTTGCCTATGCACCGCAACCGAGATTACTTCTGTATTTAAGCCATATATATATATATATATATATATATATATATATATATATATATATATATATATATATATATATATATATATATGACAAGGAGATGATGATATTAGCAGTTTTTGTTGGAGGTGCACTGATCTTCATGAACATCTTTTCATTTCTGGCCAACCATATATTCCAAACGAGGCAATAGATCACCATAATTAGGATGGATTTCTTTTTTGGGCAATTCCCTTAAGTAGCTGCAAAGTCAA
The DNA here is from genome assembly GCF_002870075.4 of Lactuca sativa. Taxonomy (NCBI): domain Eukaryota; kingdom Viridiplantae; phylum Streptophyta; class Magnoliopsida; order Asterales; family Asteraceae; genus Lactuca; species Lactuca sativa. Next base: position 39,514,099 of record NC_056626.2, on the reverse strand, counting down.
TGAGTTCTCTTATGGATGTAAATCTTATATTAGCAATCCCACACCATTTGAAAATCCAATCCTGTACCACCTGAGAATATTCGCATGTAATGAGAATATGATCAACAGTTTCAATCTCTTTATTGCATAGTGAACATGTGGTATTTGTTACATTAACTCCCTTTCTAGCCAGAGCATCCGCCACTGGGATCCTACCCATTGAAGCTCTCCAGACAAAGCATCTAACTTTTAGAGGAATTATAGTGGACCAACAGATAGATTGCCCCTTGGATAGAATGAGTTTTGATTCTATTAACCTCCTCATAGCGTTAACAGTGTAATCCCCTTTAGAGTTCAAGCAAAAGCTAAAACCATATTTGGAGGTGCACTCTGTATTCATCAAACCGATCTCTTTATAAATTTGAAGAAGTTCATTAAGTTCTGATGTGTCTGTTGGTTCATATCTCCACATCGAAGAAAAGCCATTGCTTGAGAGACGATCCTCCAGAAGACAACATTTTACCATTTCAAGTGAGTACAAATGAGGGAATTTTGTTTAAAATGGCTCGTTACCGCACCAAGCATCTTTCCAAAACAATATTTTGACACCAAATCCTGGAATAAGGTTAAAAATCTCCTTAATATCTATCTTTAGCTTAGAAATGGAGTTCACTGTCTTGGATATGTTGCACCATACTCCATTAGAAGATTTCTTTGCCATGTAGGATGCCGGTTTGTTATGTAAATTATGAATACTTCCGATGACTTCTTTCCATAAACTTCCTTCGTCGTTCATCAATCTCCACCACCACTTTATTAATAGGGATGTGTTATGGGCTATCAAAGTACCAACCCTAAGCCACCGACTGATTTTGGCGCGATAACTCTTGACCAATCTACCCAATGAATTTTCTTTTTAAAATCACCATCACCGCCCCATAAGAAATTTCTTCTGATCTTTTCGATTTCATCAATGATACCTTGTGGGGCTTTAAAAAGGGACATATAGTAGTTTGGTAAGGATCCGAGAACATATTTGATGAGGGTGAGACGACCGCCAAATGATAGCGATTTTGCTTTCCACATTGAGAGTTTGGAAGTGAGTTTGTCAAGGACCGACTTCCAGTTTTTTTGAGTGCCATGTTTGCACCTACCAGAACCCCTAAGTATTTGAACGGAAAGTTGCCTTCCAAACACCCAAGAACCCGGGTTGTTTGATGTAGTTCTGCATTTGAGACTCCAACACCAAAGATACGAGATTTGAGGAAGTTCACTTTTAATCCTGACGACGTGTGAAAGCATAGAATGCGATACAGGTTTCTAATGCTTGAATAATCCCATTCCCCAGTGAAGATTACATCGTCGGCATAGAATAAGTGAGATATAAAGGGGCCTTCTCTTGGCAATTTGACTCCTCGGATCAAGGACCTATCACAAGCACTCTTGATTTCATGTTTAAAACCTCCATGGCAAGTATGAATAAAAACGGTGATATTGGATCGCCTTGTTTCACCCCTTTTGAAATAGGGAATTCCACCGTCGGTGAGCCGTTTACAAGTACTGATGATCTCGAAGAGAAAAGACAACCCATGATCCAGCGTCTCCACTTACCCCCGAATTGCATTTGTTCCATAATAGAGTTCAAGTAACCCCAATTAACCGATTCAAAGGCTTTTTCAAAATCAAATTTGAATAAAAAGATCTTTTTCTTGCATTGCTTAGCCCACGAGAAGATTTCATTCATTACCAATGGCCCGTCAAGAATGTTTCTGTCATGTACATAGGCAGATTGGACCTCATCAACGACTGATCCAATCACATGCTTTAATCTGGTTGCAAGTAGGTTGGCCACCACTTTGTACATGCAGCCAACGAGACAATGGGACGATAGTCGCTAAGTGACAACAGGTCAGGTGTTTTCGGGATGAGAGTAATGAACGATGAATTGCAACCTGGAGCAAGAGTTCCAGATGCTTCAAAGTGTTTGACAAATTTAATGACATCTTCTTTTATAATGTCCCATTTATCTTTTAAGAGTTTGAATGTAAATCCATCTGGCCCAGGCGCTTTTTCTCCACCACAGCTCCAAATAGCCGTCTTTATTTCTTGACTTGTGAATTCAGCTTCCAAGTAATTAGCTTGGGACAAAGAAAGTTGTTTGAAGTTGGGGTTAATCAGTTTTGGTCTGCAGGGCCATTGTTCCGAGAATTTGGACGCAAAAAATTTATGTATTTCCTCTTTAATTGCTTTAGGATTCGAGATCCAGTCACCATTTATGTTGAGCCCACGAATTTTGTTTTTCCGATTCTTGTGCTTGAGAGAGCCATGAAAGAACCGAGAATTTTCATCTCCATCCGCAATCCATTTGATTTTAGCCCTCTGTTGTAAATCTAGTTTAGCGAATCGCTCAAGCTCAATAATTTTTTGTTTGTCACTGCGTCTTGTGATCTGTTCCTGCTCAGATAGAATTCGAGATTCTGTAATCAGCTCCAAACTCTTCACCTTTTTTTTAAGTTGTATCAGTGTAGCCTGCTCCTTGGATGATTCCAATTGTCTCCAATCACGAATGGAGTTTTTGACGAATTTTAATTTGGAAGCAAGAAATTTGTCAGGTGCACCAAAGCCTCGAAAGGATTCCCAAGCATTGCAGAAGATCATGTTGAAATCATCTCTCAATAGCCAAGAGTTGAAGAGACGGAATGGTGATGGGCCAAAGTCTGAGACGGACGAAGTCAGGAGGACCATCACCACAATCCGTTGGAATAGTGTGAAATTGGGCTGATGGATTGAGAATAGGCCCAATAGGGCAAATTAAATGGCCCACCGTACCTGGTATCGTTTGAGTTGCCTCTGATATGATGACATCTGTAGGGATAATTGTGAAATTGGAATTGACGCCATTAAATGCTTGATATTCTGCATGCGACTTTACACCTTCCGAATTAAATGCATTGATTGGATTCTCGAAGTTCTCTGTCTTCTCCGGCGAGGTGGTATGATTAGCTCCAGCTCCGGGAATATTGTTTTCGCCAAAGTTAGCGACAAACTCACCTTCTTCTAAGTCATGATCGACGTTTCTGTTATTCTCCCATGTCTCAGAAATACCTTCGTCATCTGAGTCGGGCCTCTCCAATTCGTTATCTTCATCATCCACAATGTTTTCATTATCTTGAGGGAAGGATTCAGAATCAGATTCATAGAATTTGGAGAAAGGCACCCATGAATCTTCGCATTCAGCTAACCCAACTGTGAATGATTTTCCATTGAAAGAGCATAAGATTTCGTCGTTGATTAATTTTCTGCATGGAGTTAAGATTCTGACGTTCGCGAAAGACAAATCAATGCCATGCCAATTCTGACAGCCAACCACTTCTATGACTTTTCCGAATTTGCTGGCCACCAAGTAAAGAATTATATCAACCAAACTAACACTTTGATTGTATTAGAGAAATTCAGTATCACAAAAACTCTAACAATTGACCTACCTCTATACATGATCAACGCATACATATATAGATCTAGAATTCATATTGGATTACAATTCCTAAACAAAGAATTATGAAACTTTCCATATAACGCATATCTTGGATAGCACTCCAAAACACCGATGGGTCGACCCACGACATTAAGCCCATGGTCTCAACCCATTCGACCAACAATCACCCCCTGAATGGTTGAGACGGCAACTCGCACACACCGAGTAACGATCTCATTTCACCGAACCTTACTCGTGCTAAGGCTTTTGTTAGGGGATCCGCTACTTGTTCTTTTCCCGCCACGTGTTCGACTTCTACTTGCTCGTTTTCCACATGCTCCCGAATGAAGTGGAAACGAGTGTGAATATGTTTGCTCCTCCCGTGAAACACCGGATTTTTAGACAACGCGATCACCGACTTGTTGTCTATACGAATCGACACCTTTTGTTTCTCTAATCCGGTCACCTCCGCGAGCAACTCCCTTAGCCAAATTGCTTGGCATGCTGCTGAAGTAGCTGCCATGAACTCGGCTTCACACGAAGATAAAGCAACGGTTTCTTGCTTTTGCGAGCACCACGTAATAGGGGATTTACCAAGAAAGAAAATGTGACCAGTAGTACTCCGACCATCATCCATGTCTACATTATGACTACTATCACTATAACCCAAAAGTTTCAACTCGTCACACTTTTCATATTTAATTCCAAGCGAAATTGTACCACGAAGGTAACGAAGAATTTGCTTGATCGCGCGCGCATGAGATTCTCTTGGACTTTGCATATAACGACTTACTACCCCGACCGAGTAAGATAAATCTGGACGAGTGTGAAGGAGGTAGCGTAAGCATCCAACTATCCTTCTGTAATTAGTGGCTTCAACTTCTGGTTCATTCTCGGCTTTTGATAATTTTAGTCCCGGTTCCATTGGACATTGAGTGGCATTGCATTCTTCCATCCCGGCTTGTTTTAAAATTTTCATTGCATATCCCTCTTGCTTTATAGTAACACAACCCTTTTCTTGAGAAACCTCAATGCCCAAGTAATAAGTCAACAAGCCAAGATCTGACATTTCAAACTTTGACGACATCATGTTTTTGAATTGGCTTGTTATTTCATGACACGTTCCCGTTACGAATAAGTCATCTACGTACACTGCCACAATGATATATTCTCCTTTTGAAGCCTTTTTATAAACCGCCGTTTCTTGCAAACATCGTTTAAAACCCATTCCTCGTAAGATGCCATCAAGTTTAATGTTCCACGCCCTTGGTGCTTGTCTTAGGCCATATAACGCTTTCGCTAACTTGTAAACTTTTTCTTCTTCTCCTTTTTCTCAAAACCTTCGGGTTGTTGTACGTACACTTCTTCTTTTAATTCACCATGCAAGAAGGCCGTCTTTACATCCAAGTGATAAATTTTCCATCCCTTCCCGGCCGCGAGAGCGATCAATAAACGAATCGTCTCGAGTCGGGCTACTGGTGCGAAAACTTCATCAAAATCAATCCCGTGTTCTTGTACATAGCCTTTTGCTACGAGTCGCGCTTTGTACCTAGAAATAGATCCGTCCGCATTTCTTTTGATTTTATATACCCACTTTAATCCGATGGGTTTAACATTCTTGGGAAGAGACACCAACTCCCAAGTTTTATTCCTTTCAATTGACTCGATCTCGTCTTTCATTGCCTTAAGCCATTCGGGTTTCACAATGGCTTCTTTTAAAGTACTTGGTTCCTCGTCAAACGATAACATTAATTCATTCATGTTAAGCTCATAATCATTGAGGTGAACTGGCAAAACGGAAACACGATTAGAACGACGTACCGGGTTATTCTCGAACTCGTTATTGCCGTCGGACTCGTGGTCGCTGCTGTCCGTATCAGGTTCTGTCGAGATTGCGTTGTCCACTGTTGGGCTCGGGGCTGCTGGGCTCAGCGCTACTAATGGGCTTTCATTTAAATGTTGCGGAGATGGGGTGGCATTGGTATTGGGCTGGTGAGTCCCATTATGTGGCTGATTTATCAAAGTGGCCCAAGCAATTTTGAATGTTCCAGAATCATTTTCCTTTTCCGCTGCTATTGTTCTCGTACCTTTTTCAATTTCCTTTTTCCATTGCCATGACAACTTTTCATCATAAGTTACATTGCTGCTTATAATAATTTTATTTTCATATGGGTTAAATAAACGAGCACCTCCCGAACCCGGTTCCGTTCCGAAATAAACCAATGGTCTCGATCTATCGTCAAGTTTCTTTAGATGTTTCGAAACAATCCTTTCATACGCAACGCATCCGAACACCTTTAGATCTTCAAGATTCGGTTTTTAACCATAGAGTTTTTCGTAAGGCGTGACTCCTACTAACGCTCTCGTAGGGGTACGATTTATAATATAGGTTGCATGTCGAACGGCTTCTCCCCAAAACTGATTTGGAACTTCTTTTGCTTTCATAAGACAACGTGTCATCTCGATTAGCGTCCGGTTTCGTCGTTCTACTATGCCGTTTTGTTGGGGTGAGTACGGAGCCGTTAACATTCTTGCAACACCTTCTTCGCTCCAAAAACGATTAAAATCGTTTGAAGTAAACTCTCCCCCTCTATCTGTGTGGAACGTCTTTATAGCCTTCCCGGTCCTATGTTCAATGGACTTTTTGAATTTTTTAATTACATCTGTCGCGTCGTTTTTGTGTTTTAACAAAAAAGACCACATGTATCTAGAAAAATCGTCAATTAGCACCAAAATATAAACGTTATCGGCCATCGTGGGAGGATCAATAGGCCCGCAAATATCTCCATGTAACATTTCGAGAATATTTTTAGACTTATAATTGGTTTTCTTCGGGAATGTGTGTTTGTTTTGTTTGCCTATCACACAAATTTCACAAACTTCTTCTTGATGTTTCAAAATTGGAACTCCATTAGTCAACTTGTGCATCATATTCACCGCACCAAAGTTGATATGGCCTAGTCGTGCATGCCATAACCAAGACTCGTCATTGATCTTTGCTTGCAAACATTGGGGTTTTCCAACTTTAAGTCGTGTTTTATAAAGACGATTTTCACTACGTGGAACCTTCATTAGCAACCTTCCATTTCGATCTTTCATTGTCAAGTAATCACCATGCATTCTAATGTCACAACCGGATAGTGTCGTTTGGCCAAGACTTATGACATTGCTACGAAGAGAGGGAATATAGTAGATATCTTTCATAACTTTTTGCTCACCGTTTTTTCCTTCGAACAAAATTGATCCTTTTCCTTCAATTCGAACACACGAGCCATCTCCAAATCTTACTCTTCCGGTTATTCGTTTATTCAACTCCGAAAAATATGAGTACTTCCCGGTCATGTGATTACTTGCCCCATTGTTGAGGTACCACATATCGTCGTCTTCTTGATTTGCCTCTACTTTGGGTGGAATGTATTTGTCTTCATTTAGGAAGATTGTCTCCTCTTGCATCATAAAAAATGTTCCTTCTTCATGATCGACCTCCTCTCGGGCATCGTTGAGATTTGCTTCATGTTTCCTGTTACGTTCCGGGCATCGCGAAACAAAGTGTCCAAACTTATCACACCGGTAACACTGAATATTTGATAGGTCTCTTTGTTCATGATTTTTGCCTTTTCGTCTTTGATCATCACGATTCTTTGATGAGTCCCTTTGATCGTGGTTTTGGGTGTTATCTCGACCACGGCCACGTCCTCGGCCTCGTCCCCCACGGTATACACCACGTCCTCTCCCACGGCTTGAGTCTTGGTTTCGATTTGAGTTATCGGTCTTGGCATAAAGTAGCTTTTCACCGGAATCGGATGCTTTGCCGATTTCTTTAGTCCGTTCCTCGTAAGCTTTCAGCCGCCCAACTACATCTTCAAAAGTAATGGTTTTTAAATCCAAAACTTGCTCGAGTGCTGCTACGATGTGAATGAATCGACTAGGAAGACTCGTAAGAAATTTCTTCACCAACTTCTCTTGTGAGATTGTTCCTCCAAGAGTCGCTGAAACGGTCGCAAGTCCCGATAGTTTTGAAGAGAAATCGTCAATAGTGCTCGTATCTTTCATCTTCAAACTTTCGAATTCCGAAGTCAATGTTTGCAAACGTGCTTCCTTCACTCGATCCGCACCAATGTTCCGAGATTTGATTGCATCCCACATCTCCTTAGCAGTGGCGAGATTCCCGATTTGCAAGATTAAATCTTCCGGTATTGATTGAAACAATAATCCCATCACGATATTGTTTCTCTTTGCATCCGTTGAACCCGGATCAACCACGTCCCACACGCCGTGAATGCCGAGTAAAACTTTCATACGCATGTTCCATATCGTGTAGTTTAATGGCGTCAGCTGCGGAAATTGAAACGAGATCGAGTGTGCCTCCTTCACGGGCATATTCGCTCCGTCTCCTGCCATGAATAATCAACAACAAACCACACACCTTCTTCAACAGATGAGCAATAAAATAATGATTCCAATTAAGAGAATGGAAACGACGACCAATAGGACCAAATGCTTTTTCTTTAATTGGACCACAAGAAAACAATTGTTTTCTTCAAAACGTGTTCTTGATCGAGGAAACAATTAATAAATAATTGGGGTATTAAATACTTGGAGGAAAAGCAACAGTTTTGCATAAGAAGAAAAGCTTTTGCCGGCTTGAAAAAATCAATTGATCGGGAGCAAGAGGTTGTGGCTCTGATACCAATTAAAGAATTATATCAACCAAACTAACACTTTGATTGTATTAGAGAAATTCAGTATCACAAAAACTCTAACAATTGACCTACCTCTATACATGATCAACGCATACATATATAGATCTAGAATTCATATTGGATTACAATTCCTAAACAAAGAATTATGAAACTTTCCATATAACGCGTATCTTGGACAGCACTCCAAAACACCGATGGGTCGACCCACGACATTAAGCCCATGGTCTCAACCCATTCGACCAACACCAAGCTTGCATTATCATCATATCGTAAATGAATAGGGAGACCAATGATTTTGACCCAACCAATTCATTCGAACTGTGTGTTATCTGAGATTCCAAGTTTGAGCCATTTGAACCATCTATTCCAAAGGAGTTCGTTTTTTAAGTATCTCTCCGCTGCCCCCTGTGAAGAGAATTTTAATATTACCTTTAAACCTCCAGCATAATATGCATAGCATGGAATCTCCCCATCTACGTTTATCATCTTGGGAAGATTGCTGAGAAGTTGGAAGCTGGTGACTTCACCCAAAAGAGAAACTGGATTCTCCATTGTTTTGACACTCTTAAGATTGACTGGCGGAATCGGCGGTGGGGAGGAGGTTGTAGGAACGCCACTTCTACCTCTGATTGTATCTGCATATGATCTTCCGCCACTAGTTTATTCCAGCCGTCATAGCTCTTCTTATGTCGAGGGTAGAGAACTCTATGATTTGGTTTCACCGGCTCTTTGGAAGTGGGTTTCTTCTCGTACTCAGTGGCGGACCATAGTGGTGCCCTAAGGGTCCCGGGCCACTACTCCGACACCGACACATAGTGTAAAATTATTTTTTTTAATGTTTTTTCTATTGGGTGCACCGGCTTAAAACACGAGTGACACTACTAATATAGATTTATTTGAAAAAAAAAAATAGTGCCACCCCTACGAAAATATTTTGCGTCCGCCACTACTCGTACTTTGCCACATTCACCTTCAAGACACAGTGACCACATCTGACTTTGTTTAGAGAGTTCTAACATCTTCAAATTTGACAAAAGCAAAATAAAAACCACTCTTATCTTTTCATCCCACAATGTAGGTATCAACTAGTTTTCCAAGTGTGCACACATCTCTGAGCAAGGCAGTGGAGGTGTCTTGTTGTAAGTTAGATACGTAGAAGGATGTGATCTTCTTCTCTGGTTGTTGTTTCCTCCGACGAACTTCTGACCATCCACCATCCTCATCACCTTCGTGACCTTTTGTCTCCTTGGGAAGCATCGTATTCGCTATGGTCGTTCTAACTTGACATTGGGTTAATCTCCTAATATTTTGCTACAAACTTATAAAAAAGAAATCCAGTTCTTTTTAATATTTTGCTACAAAGGAGCCTTTAACCCTTTAACGTATTTTTTTAGAAACCACAAGTTACGAATAGTCAGATACATACCTAATCAAGATCCCACCAAACCGGTCTATAAATAACGAGTTGTTTGCATAGGGCAACAACCGTTTTGCGGTTTAGAAACTGTGAAATTGTGTTCTCAGAAGAAACAGTTGTTGCCCCATAAAAAATGCTCTTTGTAAATATTTTGTACATCCCTAAGAAATCTCTATATTTTATGTGAAATCTACACCTTTTGATATTTCAAAACAACTAGTAGTTTGTAATCCCACTCGTTGTGACGGATAATTCTTTTGTAAACTCGGTCACAAAAATATAAATTAAAGTTTCGATCGTAACAATTATGTATATGTATGTAGGTGATGAGCAAAAATAAGATTTGAAATATATCTTGATATGTATAATACACACAAATGACAATTAATTAAAAAACTATAATAATAAAAGTAATATTAATAAAAACGAAACTATAAAAATAAATTATGTAAAAGCCAAAACGTTAATATAATAAGAATAAAAATCATAAACTTATAATATACTAATAATTTAATTTAAAGTTACGAGAGATTAGAAAAATGTTAGATAAATTATAGAGGCAAATAATGTAAAACAAATAATACACGTATATAATTAATCTGTGCCAAAAACGAGTTGGCAGTCCACCTATGAAACTATTTTTGGCTTTAGGAAATTGTTATCGACAAATACTTTAGTTCTTTATTCAACAAGATAATTGGAAACTATTTTTCAAATTCTACTTAGGAATAGAAATGGGACAGGGTTGATTATCATTGTCCTCATCCCTGAGTGTCTAACCGTCTCCATCCCGACGGATATGGGGAAGCAAATCCTCAGCTTATCCCTACCCACAATAAATATATCAACATAATAAATTCAACTTAAAAAAAATTCAAGTTGAATAAGCAATCAAAACAATAGGTCATAATCAAATTGTATATATATCAATCATAAAGCTTTACAAAACATGAAAACGAGAAGTGATTATTTGTTATACGGACCGTCGAACGAAGTGACAATTGTTGAACTCTTAGAATTAGGAACGTAATTTGGTATGCGGACTTTGTCTTTGCTGGTCTAACAGATCAATTCATGTTTACTGGACTTAATTCAAATTCAATAATATATATATATATATATATATATATATATATATATATATATATATATATATATATATATATATATATATATATATAATGTCATCAAAACGGGGGATTGGCATTACCCAGCCCATCCCCGATTTTAGCTTAATGGGGTTCCTCAATCCCTAACTTTGTACCTGTTTTTGCGGGGAATACCCGTTCCCGATTGGAACTGGTCAACTGGGTCCCTCACCAGGTCAGATGAAATTTCATACCTAGTTCTACTTGGCAAAACCATCTTTCCGTTTAATGTTTTATTATACGAATTCATTCTCTACAAACTTAAAGGTAATTCATCCCCTACAAACAAGTTTAACAAGACTCTTTTTATTCTTTTGGTGTCGTGTTTCCAAGTACCAATACTACCTCCTCATTTGTTTCTTTTTTGAAATTTAAACTGCTTTGTTTTTCTAAACATTTTTGGTATTTTTACAACTAATCATATGCTTATTGAAATTAGAAGCACGATTTACATTTAACCTTATCAACAACTTCATCAAAAAAAAAAAAAAAAAACAAGGCGACCTAGTATTAGATTTTCTTTTCTTTTTGTTTGCTTGTTCACTTGTATGACATTGCTTTCATTTTGAGTGTTATCAACCAAGACATTGTCATCATCAATCTAAACCACAATAATACATTGAATTTAATATAATAGAATAGCAATATACTTTTGTAGATTACATAAAACATAGAAGGGTAAATGTCACTGTAGCCCTACGAAGTTTCATCTTTTGGTTTAAATGATCCCTTTTGTTTGTTTTTTTTTTGCATTTAAGGGGTACAAGTGTAGTTTTACATATTCTTAAAGCAATTCTATAGAAAGCGAAGGGGTCAGCCGGTTAACCTCATCCTAGTCAGGGGGTATGAAGAGATACGTCATTTAAAATATTGTCACGTCGCAATTTCCTTTGCCACATCAATAAATGACCTTTTGACCTACTTAACCCTTTTGTAAATAACATTCACTCGTCGCTATCTTCTTCCCCTTTCTTCTTCTATTGTTTCTCTCCAAATCGTTGCTATGGTTGTGTATATGAAGGTCGATCTTCATTTTGCTGACATTTTTACTAAGTATCCCGCAATAAGTTACTCAGATGGAGTGGAGCAATGCTTTGAAGATGTCGATTTTGCAGGAATAGACTTGAAGGAATTTGTGACATCCCCATTTTTCACGGCCAGAAAAGACCGGTTTTGTTTATGCTTTGTAAAAATCAGAGTACTTCTTTTCATAAAAACGTTGCGGAATTTGTTCCAGAAAAAAACATGATAAATACGTTATCAAAACATTTTCGAAGAAACGTATTTTATTCATTTTAAAACCTTTGGGATGTCATCGTCAATATAGAAACATAAGCATAAACGGAACTTACATTTATTTAGACTAGTGATCTACATCTCTTTAATCTCTCAATGTAATGTGACTTCATAACAACACCTGTGACATAAATAAACTAAGTGGGTCAGGTTGGGAAACCTGGTGAGTACATAGGGTTTTCAACCCACAATAATATAATTATTATGTTCAAACAATCAAGCAATCAACCCAATTACCCATCCCCATTATCTTCTTTACTCTTAAGGATCTACCTTAAGAATCAACCATTCCTCGTTCATACATTCCTAAGGAATCGGCACGAAGTCCATCGTCACTGGGGTTTAGGCAATAAGTTTGCATAGTCGCCAGGGTTTTGGCACCAAGTATGCATGATCACCAGGGTTTAGGCATCAAGTCTGCATGATCGCCAGGGTTTAGGCATCAAGTCTGCATGATCGCCAAGGTTTAGAGTACACCGAGTGAACACATCGTTCACAACACTTACAGGTTGCGAGCCTGCTAGTGTTCCATGGGACAGTCTAGAATAGTCCGTGGTTGTCATCCATACTCTGCTGAATGACGGGGCCATCGTTTGGGAAAAGGCTTCTCACATCGTTCACCTCTCACCCTCACCTCGTGGTCTATAAAACCTCTCAACTCATCGTCCAACTTATATTCCATCTATTACATCTACCCATGTTTTACCCCAACATTTTTGTAGATATAAAATACATATACAGTTTAAATCCTTTAAAACGTGTATAAAATCGTCCAACTAGCATAGACAGCAAGTACTCAGATAATACGCACACATAACACATAATTTATATAGAATACTTCATATCTATGTGTAAGATGAAAGGGACCATGCACTCACCTAAAAGGTGGTGACTCGGCACTCGGACAGCGCTTCGATACTCTCAAAACAATTTCCTTCGATGAAACCTAGTATCAATACCACTAGGGTTTAGTCTAACGATAACCACGACAAATTAATAGTCTGACTATTATTATTATTATTTAAGCGTTAAATAACACTCAATATAACTCATAACAATAGCCCAAATACTCATTATAAGTTCCTAATAACGTTGCTATATTAAAACATAAGCTATACTAAAGATAGGGTAGGCATAACTCACTTACAGCAGGTTTTTTGCAAAACCGGGCTTCGCTGGAGCAGCGTTACCGAGCCGAAAGGCTCTTCATCTCGGAGCTGTCGGGCACTCCGGGGCTTCCGCCTCGTGCTAGGGAGGTTCCCTAGGCTTTTCGGGGGGTTTCGGGGCTAGAGAGAAGTTCTAGAGAGAGAGAGAGAAGGAAGTGAAGGGAGGTGTGAGAATGAATGGAGGGGGCATATCTATTTATAGGAGTCTGGAGGGTCACTCACATCGTGAGTTTCTTGATGCTCACGTCATGAGCCTACTTGGGCACCAAGGCAAAGCCTGGTGCTGACACGTGGCATCGCACATAGGATGGAAATCAGCCGATTTTCAAAAATTCATAACTTTTGCATACGAACTCCGTTTTCAATGTTCTTTATATCCACACGTAGGTAAAAACAAGATCTACAACTTTCATTTAGACTTCATCGGCTAATTCTTGACCGATCTTAAATTTAACAGTAGGAGGAGTTTAGACTACTAAATGACCGCGAAGAATTCGTAACTCCTTCATACGGAATTCGTTTTTGTATATCTTTTTACCATTGAGTTCCTATTAATGAGATCTTCAACTCTCATTTAGGTCGCGTAAGCCAAAAACCGCTCGAACTAAAATTCGAGTTTCGGGCCGTGCACTGCTAAGCCGAATCTTAGAAAAATCATAACTTCCTCATACGAAGTAAGATTTGGGCGTTATTTTTTTATGTTCTCGGTTTAATGTATACTACAAATTTTTTTAGATCACTAAGGCTAAAAATTCCTCTATCTTAAATTCATTATTTACGTCTCCCGGTGCCGTGCCGGTTTTGCCGAAAAACTTCGACGGGTCATAACTTCGTCGTTATAACTCGGATTTCGGCGTTCTTTATATGTACGGAACCCTCGAGACATATTCTACAACTTGGTTAAGATTATTTATTCTAAATAATCATTTTTCGAAAAGTTGTTTTCGACACTTATTGCCTCTAAATTGACTAGCTCGGATCTACGGGCGTTACAGAATCTCTACTGTTTATTAAAAGATCCACAAACAAGAAATGTGTGAATGTGTACTTTTGAATGCCCGATATAGTTTTTCCTGACGGATTTAGGATAATAGCCATCAAGAAAGACTACAAAGAGTTGATTCAAGTAGGGCACAATAACGGATGTGTAATCCAAGTTTACATGGATCATCTTGGTGTCAATGTCCATCAATGGATAGTGGATGACCAAGCTGAAGTATGCAGTCCTGAAGACAAGCAATCGAGTGTAGGGGGAATAATGAGGAGTTACATAGCATGGGAGCTTTTCAGAACGAGATTGATGACTTTCAAGGTAATGTACATGATGACCTTGGATATGTTGATTCCACTCCTATGAATAAGACCATAAATGATGTTTTTTTTGAGAAAGTTATGCCCTAAATGCAGTCAATCCCATCAAGTCCTCCTCATGAGGATGTATATTTTCGTATAGATGACAATGACATAATTGTTGAGGAAGTAACAACTTATAATGAAAATGTTAACTGGAAAAAACAAAAACCCGTGTCAAGTATGAGATTTGAAAGTCCGAAACAGTTAAAACATATGTTATGTAATTATATTGTTGCTAATGGCTATCAATTGTGCTACAAGAAAAATGATAGTAGGAGACATTTAGTGAAATGTTGTTCTGGCCAGTGTAAGTTTAGACTTCCGGCCTCATGGATGAGTGAAGAACAATCTTTCCAAATTAACTCACTCATAGATGAGCACAATTGTGCAAGAAATTTCAAATTAGGATCAATTGTTAGCTATGCTTAGATTGATAACCATTTTACAACTGAGTTCTTAAATAAGAAAAAAATGAATGTTAGGATGCTTAAGGAAGAGGTCAAACAAACTTTTGGAATAGATGTGAGTATGAGACAGTGTAGGAGGGCAAAGAAACATGCTATTGAGCTAATTGAAGGCACACTTGTTGAGCACTATTCAAAGCTTTGGTCTTGTGGTGAGGAGATAAGAAGATCAAACCTTATATAAACTGTGAAGATTGGTGTCAATAGTATGCCTGATAGGAAGACTTATTTTAGTAAATTTTACATATGTTTTGAGGGACTAAAGCAAAGATGGAGAGGTAGTTGTAGAAGAGTAATAAATCTGGATGGGTGTTTCTTGAAAGGTTTATGTACTGGAGAGTTAATATGTGCAGTTGGAAGGGATGCTAATAATCATATATTTCCAATTCCATGGGAAGTTGTTTGTGTGGAAAAAAAGAAAGTTGGAAATGGTTTTTAGAGAATTTAAGGGATGATCTAGGAATGGTAAATGGTTTTGGATTACTTTGATGTCATATCAATATAAGGTATGTTAACTACCATATCCTTTCATTTTAGTCTAACATATCAATATAAGGTATGTTAACATATCAATATAAGGAATGGTAAATTGTTTTTTTAATAATTCCCTTTATGGTGTAGGGTTTGTTGGAGGCTGTGAAATACATTTTGCCTACTGCAGAACATAGGCAGTGTGCAAGGCATATTCTAGACAACTTTAGGAAAAGATTCACAGGAGTACATTATGAGAGGATGATTTGGAGGGCATGCAAAGCATCCACCGAGCCTTTGTTTAATGCAACGATGAAAGAAATCCAACTTCTTAACCTTGCAGCCTTTGAATATCTTATGGAGAAGAACCCTAAATCATGGTGTAGAGCTTTCTTTCAAAGGGAGGGGGGTATGATGTGTGATGCAGTAGAAAATGGATTATCTGAAAGTTTTAACAATGGCATAAGAGATGCAAGGAAAAAACCAATCATCACAATGTTAGAGGAAATTAGATTGTATGTTATGGAAAGGCAGTTTAATTTGAGAATCAAAGGTAGTTCATGGCCTGATTTTAAACCATGTCCAACAATCACAACCTTACTTAATCAACTAAAAAAACCACAAAGGTAAATATAATTTAATATGTTTACTTTGATTACTATAAACATATACTAACTTCCAACCAATTTTTTTTAGATACTGGCAAGTTCCACCAACTGGTTTATACCAGTTCGAGACAAGAACCTTGGTTGAGTCTTACGTGGTGGATTTAGACAAGAAGACCTGCTCGTGTAGAGTGTGGCAACTGAATGGCTATGGTTGTGTGCATTCAGTTGCAACCATTTCCTTTCTTAATAGGTATGTTGGAAGTTATGTGGATCCAATGTACTTTGGAGCAATTTACAGGAACACTTACAAGTATCCAATGCATGGGATGAATGGCAACAATATGTGGCCATGTACCGACTATAGTCCACCACTACCACCGTTGAGGAGAAAAATGTCAGGCGGACCAAAAGTGAATAGAAGAAAGGACCAAGTGAAAAGGCTACAAGGCACATGGTCTTAAAGGTTAGAAAGAAAATTTTATGCAGTGTGTGTAAAGAAGTTGGACATAACAAGGTTACATGTCCTAAAGTTGACAAGCCCAAAAAACTTAAGGTCAAAAGGAGAAAGAAAGAAAATGGAGGTGTAGGAGGTAGTGGAACAAAAACAAATGGAGGTAGTAATGGAGGTGAAGGAGGTAGTAGAACAAAAACAAATGAAGGTGGTAATGGAGGTGAAGAGGGCAGTGGAACAAAAACAAATGAAGGTGGTAATGGAGGTGAAGGAGGTAGTGGAACACAACCAAAAGGAAAACATACTACAAGGAAAAGGAAACACTCTTAAAGGATTGTAAATTTTTTTTGGCTAAAAGGGTTGAAGGAAAAAATGGAGAAGGCAATACAAGTGCTAATCGACTAGATATTGAATAAGAATAATGTGTTTATTTTCTATTTAAGTTGTTGGATGTTGTTGGATTTACGTATGGATGTTTGTTGGATGTTATGGGATTTACGTATGGATGTTTGTTGCATGTTTTTTACTACATTTGGTTGTGTTACCGATATGTGTCTTGTTATGTTATCTGAGGTACGATGTTTGCAACTTATGATTATGTAATGGACGTGCATGGTTGTGTTAATAACTTTCTGTATTATTGTATATCTATGCGGCCCCTTTTGTGGTCCACTAAACTAATTTCTAATTAAAATATGAGCATGCAAATTAGTGATAATGTGGGACACTATTATGACAAAGAAAATAGCCCATTACAACTTTTGTGGTCCACTAAACTAACTTCTTGTATTATTGTATAACGATGTTTTCATTAATTTCCAAGAGGATTCCACAACTACATTGGTAAATTATTACAAATCATAAAAAAAGACCATTAACAACCCATTACAACTTGTACACTATTATGACAAAGAAAATAGCCTAACTAAGAAATAAACAAATTTTCATCTTCCTAACATCAGACTGAAACTTCTTATTCGACCTAAGCAAATTTGCAATCATGATAGCCTCACCACTTGTGCTCGTTGTATCAACATCATCTACCCAACAAATAAACCCATTCCGGGGATCCTGAGATTAGATATTTGTGAGAAACAAACGAATTGTGCAGAAAACCCTTTTCAAATCTAGGGTTACAGTACAAGGAAAGTTGGAATCACTTTTTACCTTTTTGGGGAAAGCATAAAAGGGTCGTCCTAGGTTGCTCCGTGTGGTTGATGTACGTATTATAGCATCATACCCACAAGAACATTCCATTGATTTCATGGCTCCTTCCATCCCTTCAATTTCCAACGAGAGAAGGACAAGCAAGCAAAAACAATGATAAAATGGTAACGGGTCAATCTGAGTGGTATATATTCGAGACTATAATGTGAAAGGACGAAAATACCCCCAAGTTCCTCAGTAACTAACGGGACAATTCTAGAGTTAGTGTTATTCAAATTCTTTATTTAAATGTTAAACTAATATATAGCTTAGTTAACAAACGTCATCATTTCCATTACATTAAACACGGTTACATAGTCATTTATACAAAATGCCTGCTAAGACAGGACTTCATAATCCACTTCAAAACAATTACACCAAAAAACGATTTCAGGTACTAGACAGAAATCCACATTAACCCTAATACACAACACTGCACATTAACACAAAAAAACACATATAACCTAAGACAACAAACACCACCGGACTCACTATTAGATTAGAGTGTGCATTTTCTCCACGAGAAAACCAAACTTCACCACCACGAGTCCCACCACCACAACAGTCATAGCATGCATCTTCTTATTGTTACGGTCTAATCGGCGATGCACAGCAAGCATTTCGACCCTTGATATCACAGAATCACGCCCCATTTCCTCCTTAATGCGATCCATCTCCACCTGTGTTTCCTCCATTCTCTCCCTACAATCGCAAAATATTGTGTGTGTGTCACTGAAGTTCATCCGGTCTCGAGAATTTAACGAAATCAAATCTGGTGACAGTGGTAGGGTACCCATCTCGTGAATCTCGTGAAAGGGATTGTCTCCTTCTTGTCGGTAAATGTTTGGCCGAATATGGGTGTAAAGTTTTAGGTTTTGATTAATTAAACCATCACTTTTATATAAATTGGGTCCACAGTGACCCTTAGGGGCCAAGCAAACGAGTCAACTCAACTCAGTGGCATGTAGGGTGAGTTGACTTAGAGTTGTCTCATTAGATGACTTGGATTATGACTTGGCTTCGAAACCTCTTAAAACAGGTCAATGGACCATTTTAGCTGGTAAAACTACACTTCGTACCCCTTAAATGCCAAAAAAAAACGAAAGGGACCATTTAAACCAAAATATGAAACTTCGTAGGGCTACAATGACATTTATCCAACATAGAAAACTAAAGCATAACATATTGAAACAATAGAAAACTAAGTGGCACATTAACACAAAACATTGATAGATTAACAATTTAACATAACACATTAGATTTAGTATAATAGAAAGCAATGTACTTTTATAGATCAACATAAAACATTCAAAGTTTAACGTAACACATTGAAATAATAGCAATTGAGTAGTAGATTAACCATACACATTGATACACAAGCAATTGAGTAAGAAATTAACATGATGGGTGCTTACTTGAGCTTCTTGATTGGTAGCCCAATTGTCCATTACTTAACCTTTAATGAGGAAATGTGGTTCCTTAACAAAAAATAGCTGTTGAAAAAAGCTAGGATTAGGGGGGAGTTGGAAATATCGACCGAGAGCCGAAGGAGAAAGCGACATTTTTTTTGTATTGCATGCAATGTGATCAGCAATCCAGATCAGGCCTTGAGGAAAACAAGCCTTTCAAATGTCAGTTCTAGTTTATGTAGAACTAGGTAAGCCTATACCGATGGATCTGAAATTTCCAAATATCAATTAAGATGAATGCTCATACCTGATAACCCAGCCAAATTTACTTATTTGGTGCTAACCCGTATCGTGTTCCAAATCAGTTTTTCGGTCCAAATGATCATCTTTACTTGAATTTGCCTATTTTCGCATTGAGTATTTACCGTGAGTTCCTCAGTGTAAAGTGGAAGTTCAAATAAAACTCGAAATGAGAAAATGAGAGATTTTTTTGCTTATACAACCAGTTTTGCATTTTGGGTTATGCCTGTATCAAAATGTTTGGCTATTTTGTAATGTTATAAGAATCGGTTTGAACCGGTCGAACCAAAAATCAGAGACGATAGCAGTTCAACTACGACCGATTTATGTTAAGTTCTACACCAAATTGAACCGGACAGTTTCTTCAAAAACCGTGTTGAACCGATGTGATATAACCGGTAAAAAACCGTTTGAATCAATTTATTGTATTTAGATAGCTGGATTTCACTTAGTCATTAAAAAACAGTCAATATTCAAAAAGATTGAATAGCTCGATTTTTCAGGTTATCCGAAATGTACAAAACTCGAAGGCTGAAGCACCCCATTGCCAAATGTAGACCGAAGGTTGAACATGCGATTGAACTAGGAACCAATTATTAGACCAGTTCAACTAAAAATCGGTTTTTAAAACATTGTTATTTTGAGGAACATGTAAAATTTAGGCTATTCTGTGACAAATTATTAAGGAGAGAAGTTGTTTTTGTTCTTTATATATAATTAATATGCTAAGATACATGCAAAAACTATTATCAAGATTAAGATCGAACACTAACGGGAAGTGTTTAAATGATATGAAATGGTTTGCTTTTGTAAGTATATGAAAAAAAAATTGTTTGTCAAATGTAGGACGAGCAACGGGTCAGACCCGCCTGAAGACCATTTTATTCATAATTAACTGCCAAAAACTGGACTGGTTAGGTTGTGCCGATTCCAGCTCACCTAACCCGGTTTCGAATCTTGGACCAGATTTTAACATTAAATTTAGTTTTTTTTTCATTATATGTTTAAAGGCAAATATTATTTAGTAATGTGGTCTATTTTTTCTGTTTGCAAACTCAAACTTAACTCATTATAATTTTAAGCTTTGTTTTACACATGAACTAGTCGACGTTCAATAGGAGAAGGAAGCAAAAAAAAATCGACAAACAGAATGGATACACAGTTGGCCTGCTGGGTACGTCGATAAAAAAACATTTTGATAAAATTTAAAATAAAACAAAAAAAACATTTTAGATATGTCTAATATGTTTTACGAGTACAAAAGCAACTTGGTTCACATAACTTTGGAATATTATTTTTAAGTAATATCTTCTATTTCTAAGAGCATTAGGTATGAGCCCGTTAAGGTGGTGTTATAACACCAAAGGGGAAATGGTGTTCATGGTGTTATAACATCGTTAATAGGAGAAAAATAGAGAGAGATGAAATGTGCAGCCAATCAATGTTCCCCTTTCAATATGTCATAAGGCCAACAAGATATGTCATAACACCAAGGAAGAAATGATGTTCATGGTTTTATGAGGTGCCACATAGACAATAACGACATTTTGTGTACCCATACCGGGTGCTCTAATCGAAGACCTAAAGTGGCATGGTCCACATCGATCTAATAGGAAGAAAAAAAAACATTTTCGTATACAAAGGTCCGTTGTTTTTTTTTTTTTGTGATTTCCAAGTCCTAATCTGATTTTTATATGAAGACCGGTTTTTCTAAAACATTGGAACCGAGAGCCGGCCAAGTTATAGGTAAATCCGGTTCGATTTGGGTCCGATTTTGCTGGTCACACGTTCATTCCATTTTTTTAAATCTTTTTATGTAATGAAATGAAAAGGTCGAGTAACTTACTTTTATTTATATAATTAAATTAAATTTTATTTTTTTAATATACAAAGATATTATTTTATTATGGGTATATCTGGCCCAAGAAGGTGGCAGCTCAAAAGTATTAGTTGATAGTCGAAGATATAACTTTTATTTGTATAGAAATATTTAAAAAAGTAGCTATAAGTTTTTAATAGTATATAATTACACCAAAATTAAATATTAAAAACTAAAAGCTTACAAAAACGATTTGAAAGATTAGATATTTTTTATTTAAAATAAAAATTTTAAGGTCATACTCTCGAATGAATATTTTTACTTTTTATTTATTATTTTTTTTCCAAAACTTAGAGTTGAAAACTCGCTGCAAGCGTACCTCATACTTCGTTTGCTTGAGGTTTAACTTAGTCTGTGTTATGTAATCTTTTATATACATGAATAAAAGTATATATATATGTTTAATTGAAATACTATACAGGATAAAAACCAACACTATATTGTGCATTTAAGTATGCGTTATAAAAAAAATTGTTTATCATACATACTTATAAAGCTAACATTTTTTTTTGAATCTCATGCATTTGAAATCCTCATTCTTTTTCCATTCACCACATTCATTTGAACTCACATGACTTTTTAATTTTTTTATAATAATAATTATAATTTGGCAATTAGGTTAAATAAATATCAAATCTAAAGTGTATTCATATATAAACTAAATCTCAATATTAAAATAATATCTTTAAGACAAAACTTCAAAAATGGTCCCTGTGGTTTCCAGAAATATCAAGTTTAGTCCCTAAGTTCAAAAAACCTCACAGATGGTCCCTGTGGTTTCAAAACTTTTAACAAATGGTCCTTCCGGCTCACTCCGTTAGCATTTCACCATTAACTCATTTTTTAATAAAATATTGTAGGGGTAATTTCGTCATTTCAGTTGTAACCTCCTCTCTTTAAAAGAAATTGCATGTCCGATTTTTGGGCAAATCCTTTAGCTTCATCAGTCGATCATCTCTCCTCCTTTCCACTGTTGCTCGACCGTTGCACCCTTCACGACATCCAATCGCTTCTGATTCAAAGATGGTGACTTGTAGATGTGGGAATGAAGCAACGAAGATCACTTCATGGACGGATCGTAACCCTGGAAGGCAATTTTGGAACTGTAAAAGATGTGGTTTCATTCGATGGTCTGATCCCCCTATGTGTGCTAGGGCATTGGTGGTGATTCCAGGTTTGATAAGATCAATGAATCGATTGGAGGAGAGGGTCGCCATTGTAACTGCAGAATTGTGGAACTACCAGCTGATGTTGTTTTGTTCATGGGTGTTTTTTTTTGGTATTATTTTAATCTCTAAATATCTTCTGAAGGTTTGGATGGTAATGGAGTTTTGGTTTTTGGTTTGTAACCATTGCAGGGTTTTTTTTTATTTTAATCGGATAGGGGTTTTTTTGCTTTCAGTTTATGTAGGTGGTTTTGGAATTGGTGGTGTTGTATTTGGTTTATGTATCAGATTAATGTGTAATGCAGTGGTAATGGTAATGGTAATGGAATGTAGTTTGTTATAGTTCATTGTTCAATTTCTTGAATGTTTTTGAAATGTAATTGTTAAGTGTATTGTAATTGCATCTTGAAGATGGTTTTCATTTGCAATTGAAATGTACATTGTTATTAATTGATCTGTGAAGTGAAGGGTAGTACACAAAACATATTAATTCATCACCAAAAAGTGCATACACACCATTACATTCAAAGTTATAAAGTTCTTAACACAACCATGATCCAAAAAGTGCATACACACCATTACATGCAAAGTTTTCAAGTTCTTAACACATCTTCAAACAAGTACACATTACATAAGTTTCTAAATACCTACAACACCAACATCCTAATAACCACTAAAAAGTCAATTTTCAGCCTCCTCCAACTTCACCACTGCCTCCCTGCCCTTTACATGTTCTGGAATTGTGCCCTTTGTTATGACACTTTGAACAAGTGACTGCCAAATATTTCCTGCTCAATCTACCAGCTTGGCTGTTTGGCTCATCAACACCCCTTCTTCTCTTCTTCTTAGGCCTCCCAACCTACACATGTTGATATACTATAGTTAAAATTGAATTCATTCCATGTTCACATGTATACTATATATTTTGTGTACTTTAAATACAAACCTGTGTCTTATGTTTTGGTGGAAGTAAAGTGAATGGGCAGTCACTTTTAGGCCACATTGTACGTCCATTCAATGGATCAATTTTGTTGAAATACATGGCTTTCCATGTTGATAACCTATAGCAAGGATGGACCCATTCATCAACATGTGGGGCATTTTCACCATTTTCAATTTTGTCCCATATAGCACAAACAGCATGTCTACATGGGAAACCTGTAATCTCCCAAAACCTACAACTGCAACTGTGATCATTCAAATTTACCACATATTGGTCTTGCCATGTGCTTGCCACTTGGTACTTCCCTGCCCCATTGTATTTAGCCACATACTTTGATGCATCAGCCTTAATCTTTTCAAACAGTGTAGTTGCAGTAGGGGTTAGAAGTCCTTCACACTTATCTATTTCCTTTTGCACCACACATAACCTCTTCATGAGATACTCTCTAATATACTCTAAGCAAGTGATAATAGGTTTATCCCTACCTTCATCTAGCTTTGAATTGAATACCTCACAAAGGTTATTCAACAAACAATCAGTATGTGCCCTTCCTGAATAATATATATTAACAGAAGACAATTACACATATAGTAAACACACAAAAGGGAAGATTAACAATTCTCAATAAATTTCTAGAAACTTACCACTAAAGTGAGATTTAGCCCAAGTGTTTGCTGGGATCTTAGACACCCAAGCATGAGCCTCTGCATTGATCTTCTTCAACTCATCCATTGCTCTGTTAAAATGATTGACTGTTGTTGCTCTACCACACTCCCAAAGCTGGTCACTTAAGTCTTTTCCTTTCCATTGCTTCTTCATGTTTTCCTGGATATGCCTCAAACAGAACCTGTGTTCTGCACTAGGGAATACTTTCTCCATTGCTGGTATTATTCCCTAAACAAAAGTCAATGTAATCAACATTAGTTAACCAAATGTATTTAGTAAAGGTAATAAAAAATTTAGGTGGTACACACCTTTTGTCTATCTGAAATGAAGGTAAAGTTTGAATTTGGTCCCAGATCCAGATCTTCTCCTAACAGTTCCAAGAACCAGGTCCAGCTACTTGTTGATTCTGTCTCTACCACTGCATATGCTACAGGGTATATGCCATTGTTTGAGTCCAACCCTACAGCAGTTAACACTTGCCTATGGTAAGGGCCCTTCATGAAAGTACCATCCAGACCTAGAAAATCTCTTAATCCAGATTTGAATCCTAACTTCAATGCACCTAAACAGACATATATTCTTCTAAAAGTTCTTGTGGTAACAGACAGGGAGGTTTCTGGATACACATCAATCCTAACTGTTGTACCAGGATTAGTGTTGAGTAGCTCCAACACATAATCCCTCAAAAATCCATACTGTACTTGGTAGTCCCCACTAATGATACGCTCAGCCATTGACTTTGCCCTAGCGACCTTTTGCAATGACATTCCTACCTCCAGTTTCTTGCACAACTCTTCGTGTAAAGCTTTCACTGGAATTTTAGGGTTACTCTGTATTTGTTGAACAATTAAGTTTGCTACGTATCTGGAAGTGCAAGCTTTAACCGCCCTTGTTTGCAAACATTTATGCTCATCCTGTACTGTTTTCACCAACCAATCCTGATTTTCATTAGCCCTCGATATTTGGACTGCCCATGGACATGTACCTTTATTGGCAATTACATCTTTACCCTTGCACTTTGCCCTACTTCTGGTTGAGGGCCCACCACTATCAACTCCTGTAGAAGGCTTACTTACAACACCTTTACATTTCACCCTAATCCGGATTTTGTCATTTTTGGCTAGGTATAAAGACCTCCTTGTTGCTACAGCATGTGAGTTCATGTAGTTTTTAACATCAACCTTGGTTTTGAAGACCTGACCAATCTGAAATGGTTTAACATGAACCTCTCCATGTGAGCATGTACTTGACTTACTCAACTCTTTTAGCAGTCTCTTCCTATCATCTTCATGAAATCCTGCAAATTGATAATCATCAGTGGCAATAACTTCCAACTCATTATCAAAGTCAACCACTCCAATCCCATCATCTTTTGAATGATTGTTCAAGATTCCATGTTCATCTACATCAACAGCATTATGGAATTCACTCATGTCTACATCTACATCAAATTGTATGTTAGACTCATCCACATTGTATTCACTGTCATCAGAATCATCTCCACTATCCTCAGAACCATGGCCACTCTCAGAGTAGAAAGCATCTCCACTATCATCACTCACCATACCCTCTAGATAATCCACTTCTGGTTGTTTTTCAAATGAAGTTTGAACATTAAACTCAGCATCATAATCAGCATAAAGTGAGTAATCCTCTACAAATGGTTCATAGTCATCAACTGTTGTAGTATTAGCTCCATTATCAGCTTGGCAGCTTGGTTCCTGTACATGGTAAGTTCCCAATTGTTCTTCAGTTTCAACTGCACTAGTGATCACTTCTTCTTGAGTTTCAATTTCATGATTCACCACTTCCTTTTGAATGACATGACTTTGTTTACCTTGTGACCTTATAAATGGTAGAATACTCTTTGAGTAATCATGGCCTTCATCAACATCTAACACTTGTGACTGCTCATAATCAGGGTTCATAGACTTGTTTAGATCAAGCTTTCTACTACATGAGCCTGCTTCTCTCCTACAAGGTTTCTTTCTATTCATTTCAGGTGACACACTATCAGGCTCCAACTCTTCAATAACAACTTTAGAAGGAGACTTGTAATAACTAGCTACCCTTGTCTGACCAGTTTCAATATACACCCTAATAAGTCTGTGTTTAGGGACATATGATACCATTTTAAGTACATCTTGATCATTACCTAAAGGCATTAAGCCATAGTCCAAAGGGTATTCAGGGATACAGAAATGGTAGTAAAGGGTTTGCTCAGTTTTGTACCCTAGTTCTCGAACCATGTCGTCAAGCTCATGAACTGAAAATAAATCAGTGTCAACATAATCTACATATGCTACAACACCATCAACGTATTTCCTTCCAGGTGCTTTGGTGAAGACACCATTGTAGTGTATCTTCAACGTGAAATAGTTCTCATAACCTTCTGTAAACACAAAAAAAAAGAGTAAAATCAATGATTTCCTTACGTCAACACAATAGACCAAGAAAAAACAAGTTTTGTTGTAGTATTGTACCGTATGTTTTTCCTAAGTCCTCCACGGTTACAAATTTTTCTCGAAAACACCATATTGATAGCACCATTGCAATTTCTGCAGCTTAAAACCCTAAATCCCAATTTCTGTTCTTGCTTCTACGATGGGAATGAACCCGATGACTAAACCTGTAACTGGTTATCTTCTTGGGAGAGGGACGGGTAGTGATGTGCAAGCAAGTAATCATTTCATATTAAAGAGAGGAGGTTACAACTGAAATGACGAAATTACCCCTGCAATATTTTATTAAAAAATGAGTTAACGGTGAAATGCTAACGGAGTGAGCCGGAAGGACCATTTGTTAAAAGTTTTGAAACCACAGGGACCATCTGTGAGGTTTTTTGAACTTAGGGACTAAACTTGATATTTCTGGAAACCACAGGGACCATTTTTGAAGTTTTGTCTATCTTTAATTCTACTTATAAAACTATGTTTTTTAACTTTTAACATATTATACTTAATTTATTAGTTTTAATATATTGTTGGACAATTTGTATAAAATACTTAAAATATTAATTAAAATATAACATTATAGGCTCAACTTAAATATAAATTTTATTTAACTTAAACAACCCAAATATTATTTTACAAATAGTTAATAGTGATAAATTGTAGTGTCTGTCTAATAATGATTGTAAGTTGGTTAATAAAGTTAAATAAATATCAAACCTAAAATGTAATCATAAATAGACTAAATTTCAATTTTAAAATAATATCTTTACTTCTATTTATAAAGTTATGTCTTTAAATTTTAACATATTATACTTAATTTATTAGATTTAAAATGTTGTTGCATGTAAACCATTATCAGTTTAAAGCTACAATTTTTGAACAGTTTGGACAAAATACTTAAATTGTTAATTTAAATATAACATTACAGTATCAACTTAAATATAAATTTCAGTTTCACTAAAAAAACCAAATAATATTTTATAAATAGTTAAAAGTGATAAATTATAGTGATAAATGCAAAAACTAAATTGTAATATCAGTTTAACTAAAATATTTCCTAAATATATTTATATAATCGTTAAAAATTTTCAAATAAGTAGCTTAAAATAACTTATAATAACAATAGTTAAAAATAACTTTATATAAATGATTATATTGTTACCTTTAAAATCAAAAAATAATGTTTGATGTTTTAAATAATTATAATGATAGAAATTAAAACATTAAGCAAATAAATTTTAAAAAATTAGTTAAAAATAATAACTATAAATAATATTAAACCATATATAATATTTAATTTTATTGATGTGTAACTCGTGAGTAGAAGTCATTTAAACGATTGAGATTATGACGTCATAATAGATTTATATATTATCATATAATTCAAAATAATCAATATATTATATCAAATTAATATACGAATTATTATATCAAATTTAACAACAACGTTAGTGTTATATTTTAAAAAATATATATTTGTAAAAACTTCAACTATATAGGTGTTTTTGCGCATTACAATGTCAACTCAATATAAATTTCAGTTCCACTTAAAAAACTAAAGAATATTTTGTAAATAGTTAAAAGTGATAAATTGTAGTGATAAAAGCAAAAACTAAATTGTAATCTCAATTTAACTAAAATATTTCTTAAATATATTTTTATAATCGTTAAAAGTTTCCAAATAAGTAGCTTAAAATAACTTACAATAACAATAGTTAAAAACAACTCTATATAAATGATTATATTGTTAGCTTTAAAATAAAAAAAACAATGTTTGATGTTTTAAATAATTATAATGATAGAAATTAAAACATTATGCAAATAAATTTTAAAAAATTAATTAACAATAAAAACAACTATAAATAACATCAAATCATATATTATATTTAATTTTATTCATGTGAAGTTATAATAAATGTATATATAATATATTATAATATAATTCAAAATAATCAATATATTATATCAATTTAGTATATATAAATTAGTATATCAAATTTAACAACAACGTTATTTTTATATTTAAAAAATCATATATATGTGTTTCTGTGCAACGCGCAGACATTCGCCTAGTATTCTTATAAAGAGACAAAACATAATTATGAAAAGTGAAAACCAATATCTCGTCCATTCTTCTCGTCCAATTAAACATACCCTAGGTCATTTTGGCTATTTTCTATTTTTCATTTTAACCGTAATAAAAATGTAAATTAAACCAACTTATTTTGAAAAAGATTTTATTGTCCCTTCTAAATGTGTGTATTGCGGATTATATGCTAAATGTTTTGTAGCGTGTGACTGGTATACCGCTTGTACACGTCATTTTTATCATTTGTTTACGTATCTATTTCTATTTTCTAAAATATAATAATAAATTGACAATATCAATTATTATTTAAATAGTCAACATGACATATTATCAAATAATGCAACAGAGCCTGTTGGTAAGGAGTATTTACCTTTAATAATAAACTAAAAATAATAATAATTCGGTATGAGTTTTTAGTTTTTATTTTAAATAAAAAAGAAATTTAATTTAAAATATATCGTACCATTAACAAAAAAAACTTAACTACTATAACAAGTTTACGAGATTATCTTTAACAATATTACTTACTCCCTCTCCCAAATTGATAATTCACTTTTGACTTTTGAAGTCTTTTTTCTTCAACTTTGACCTTAAATATTTTTTATTTGTGTTATATATTACTTGATAAAACTTATAAAAATGAACAAACATTTAAAATACAATTCATTCATATATTTTGCATCAAGTATTATCTGTTAAAAAACAAAAATATTTAAGATCAAAGTTGAAGAAAAAAGACTTCAAAAGTCAAAAGTTGACTAACAATTTGGGACGGAGGTAGTATATATTTATCTTTTAAACAATTGTTATTTATTTAATTTTATACATTTAAAAAGCTTTTACTATTTTTACCGAACAATAATATACCTATAAAAATATAATTTTAGTTTCCAACAACTAATTTTGTCATACTCTCTAGTTTTACTATTGGGTTAATTATAATATATATATATATATATATATATATATATATATATATATATATATATATTATTTTTTTCCATTTGAATAAACTTTTTTTATCTAAAAATAAATACGCTTATTTTTTCAATTTTTTGATCCGACCATTTTATTACGTTTACTAGGACCAAAAAAATCTAAATAGAAAAAAACCTTATATTTGACAAAAATCTTTTGTCTTGATAATTTTTTTTTTAGTTCATAATTCGTCTGTTCTTGTGCTTGTTTATGTTGATTTTGTTCTTGGTGGTTATTAAATATAAAAGCTTTTTTTGGAATTATTTTTGTTAAATACTGAAAGATTGAGGTTTAAACAGAAAAAGAATATGAAAAAAAAATATATAAACATTAACCCTTAATTATCTATTACATCATATAACATTTTTCAATTTATAATCATTGCAAACTACAGCTTACAGTGAATTTCAGATTTAACTAGCTATGCTATTTTTTTACAGTATACATATAACATAATCTACCATTGATTCCAGTGATACTTAATCCAATGAAAAGGCTCCATTGCAGTACCTACATACGTGATAAAAATAATAATAATAATAAAGTAATTAACAAAATCTCAAGGATTTTTGTGACTTCAAATCAACCTAAAAAATATAAGTAAATAGATATACTGATTAAAGATATATAAATATTCAAGATTGATGCTTTAGGTGTTGACTTTGGGGGACTTCATAGAAAAGTCAAAGTACGTTGCTATTTGTGATAAAAATCATATTTAATAGGAATTTTAAATAAATAGGAAAAGAATGACAAAAAGTGATGGAAGGGAATTTTGGACTTTTGGTCTTTTGATTATTGTATTAAAAGGGGAAATTTGGAATTCAGGGTGTTTGGGATTGAGCTTTGAAAGGACTTATTAACTTTTAGAATTTTGTCACCACTATAAAAGCCCAAATGAGTGTTGGACAATTACAAAATGACTTTTAAAACTGATTTTTGCTACTGCTAATAATGAGTTTTTGAAAAGTTATTCCTATCTCACTTTTTAAAATGACAATATATTTAACTATTTAGTTACCTATCAGTTATGTCGACATAATGAAGTCATGGTCTATTATGATAATGAGATGAGGTGTGCAAAATGTTAATCCTTCCTTATATTAAACTATTTGTGTTAGTATTATAACTTTTATGTAATAAGGATCGTAAAAATAGCTATATAAAAAGATTAGGCATGTGCTATAGTTAGATTTAGAAGGCTATATTGATAGCTTTTCATAATAGTATAATAAACATAAACTTAATTATAGGCATAAGACATTGGGAAATCTGTACAACTTTATTCTTGGGATTCAAATATAAGGATATAAGGATACAAGACATTACTTGGAGTAAATACTACATGGCATATAAAGATATCCACCTTTCATTTTAAATTTTTTTAATATAGTCATTAACGTTTGAATATGAGAAAAAAAAAATTGCAAGGAGTTCAATTAAAGGTAATATTATTCTTATTCTAATTAGATAAAAAGAAAGAACAAATAATTGTATCTAACCCCGTAACCCGTTAGTTGACATAGATTAGCAAACATGTTTGTATTGATATCTATTTTATTTTTCGACAAATTTCACAAAAGTCATTATATTTTGGATGACTATAGCAAAAGTTACTATATTTTAATTTTTTTTTTCAATTTTGACATCCAAAATATGATGCAACCAAGTGACCAATATTGCCACGACATCATGCCACCAAGTGACCAATAAATGGTCTAATATTAAAACAAATTGAAATACAAAGTGTTCATCCGAATTGAGACAAAAACTTTGTAACTTGTGTGGAATTTGCCTAAGGCCTCTCGGAGTCGTTGAGGTTTCAAAGATGGGATTAGAGGGTACCGTCGGGAAACGATGCCTAGCGATGGTGGGTTAAACGGGTTCACTATTGATGCTTTTAAAAGGGAAAATGACTTAGGAGGGTAACTACCTCTTATCCGTGTTCACATATTGGCAACTTCTTCTTTTTTGTACATAATAAAGCAACTAACTTGTTTTAACTGTTTAAATTACACCAATATTACCGGCTAATACTTGTTTTAACCGGTAACTCAAAGGGAAAATGACTTAGGAGGGTAACTACCTCTTATCCGTGTTCACATATTGGCAACTTCTTATTATTTGTACATAAGAAAGCAACTAACTTGTTTTAACTGTGCAACATTCCAAAAATCATGACCAAAAATTTCGTTTTTGATTTAATACTAAAACCATAATTGTCAAACCATTAATTTAATACTCCGGCATTGGGACCCGCCCGGCATAAAGCCCTGCCTGGCATCGTGCCCCGCTTGGTATACAGATTTGTCTCTCTTAGGCCCCGTCTGTCTCTGGGCCCCGCCCGCTAAACACATACAATCATATAACATGCTAACACATAAATAAACATATTCTACTGTATCCTTGTCCTAAGAAACATACTCTGCTAATAATGAGATACGGAACATCGTCCCTACTCAGCTAGTGATGAGATAAGGGACCTCGCCCACACTCACCTCCCTACCAGGCACATACAAGTATCACACAGACAACAAGTATAATTTAACATGCTAACATTTCTCGGGCACCCGCCCGACATCGGACCTTGGTCTGGAATAACATACTAGCATACAATGCCTAGGGCTAACCCCCAGGTCTTCCTACTCATAGACTACATGGGCTGACATTGTGGCCTTAAACACATTCACACAGTGAGGAGACTCACTTTGCACTACTGAAGCCCTGGCTGGAACTAGCTGAGTACGGACGAAGTTACGTATCTCATTATTAGCAGAGTATGTTTCTCAGGACAGGGATACAATAGAGTATGTTTCTTTATATGTGGCCTAAGAGAGACAAATCTGTATACCGAGCGGGGCTCGATGCCAGGCGGGGCTTGATGCCGGGCGTGGCCTGATGTCGGGCGTGGCCCGATGTCGGAGTATTAAATTAATGGTTTGACAATTATGGTTTTAGTATTAAATTAAAAACGAAATTTTTGGTCATGATTTTTGGGATGTTACACAGTTAAAACAAGTTAGTTGCTTTCTTATGTACAAAAAATAAGAAGTTGTCAATATGTGAACACGGATAAGAGGTAGTTACCTTCCTAAGTTATTTTCCCTTTGAGTTACCGGTTAAAACAGGTATTAGCCGGTAATATTAGTGTAATTTAAACAGTTAAAACAAGTTAGTTGCTTTATTATGTACAAAAAAGAAGAAGTTGTCAATATGTGAACACGAATAAATGGTAGTTACCCTCCTAAGTCATTTTCCCCTTTTAAAAATGGGTTGGTGAACCCGCTAGTGTGACTGTTGAATATATTGAATATTTTGTCTTTATGTGGCTTTAAATCATGGAGAGAGAGAGAGAGATTGAATATATTGAATATTTTGTCTTTATGTGGCTTTAAATCATGGAGAGAGAGAGAGAGATTGAATGAATGTTTTCTGCCAATTTCAATAAATGCAACTTTATTGAAAGCAATTGCACCATATATTTGAATGCATTTGAAAGCAATTGCACCATATATTTGAATGCATTTGACTGCCATCTTTTATTTATTTATTTATTATTACTTTTTTTTTGTTTTATAAGTTTATAAATATGAATACACAATTCATTTATTTGTAGAGTTTTATTTTAATTTAATTAAATAAAAAAGAATGATATGAAAAATGGATTGAATGAGTTAGGAAAGATAGAATTTCCATATGTTATAGATTGGAAAAGATAGAAGAAAATGAAAATAAAATGATGATGTGGGTTAGGAGGAAATGACTCTCTCCTCTCTAATAGAAAATGTAAATTAAGCCAACTTAGTTTCAAAAGATTTTATTGTCCCTTCTAAATGCATGTATAGTGGATTATACACTAGATGTTTGATAGCGTGTGACGGGTATACGCTTGTACACATCATGTTTATCATTTGTTTACGTATCTATTTCTATTTTTTCAAAATATAATATAACTAGGGTTTGGACCATCCGCGCGTTGCTGCGGAAGCTTCGGTATATTAGAAAACGCAGTTTGACACCATATATACAACGAAGACGATTAAATCATATAAAATGGAGCACAAAAATATCAAAATAAAACATGAATACAAACAATTGACTTGAAAGTGTATCTTTAAGAAGTTAATAAAAAAAAGATTATTAAAAAATTATATAAGGGGCCAAAATGTAACTTTAAAATATAGTAAGTGACAAAATTATAATGTATAAAATACTAATAAATTAACTTTAAAATTATAAGGGTTGAAAACTATAAATAAAAATTAATTAAGGAGAAAGAATATAAATATATATAAAATTTTAAATTATAAGGATAAAAATTGTTACATCAAAATTAGTTTAGGGGTACAAAATATAAAAACAAATAAAAGTAAAGGTTGGAAAATGAAAAAAAAAAATTGAGGATAAAAGTTGTTACATAAAAATTAGTTTAGGGGTATAAAATAAAAAAACAAATAAAAATAAAGGATGGAAAATGAAAAAAAAAATACATCAAAATTAGTAGGGGTACAAAATATAAAACAAATAAAAGTAAAGAGTAGAAAATGAAAAAAAATTAAAAGTATGAAATCTATTTACGTGGAATGAATAGTAAATCCTCACACATACCAATTTTTGTAATTAATATATATATATATAATTTACTATTTACTAATATCAATTATTATTTAAAAAGCAAACATGACAAACTATCAAAGTAATGCAATAGAAAAAATTAAAAAGCAAACATGACAAACTATCAAAGTAATGCAATAGAAAAATACACAAGTAAACATGACAAATTATCAAAGTAATGCAATAGAAAAATACACAAGAAATGTTCGGTACTAACTTTTAGCTTTTAAGAAAAAATTAAAAAAGAAAAAAAATCGTATGACGGTATTAACTTTTAGTTTTACTGTTTTAGAGAAGAAAAAAAAAACCTTCAACTTATTATAACAAATTTACAAGATTACCCTTAAAAATACTACTTATGTATATATTTATGTATATATTTATCTTTTAAACATTTGATATTTATATAATTTTATATATTTCAAAACCCTCCAATTATTTCTACTTTTACTGAACACTCATATACCAATAAAAAACTCATATACCAATAAAAGCTAGAACTTTCAATTTCCAGCTACTATCTAACCTTACCAACTAGTTTGCCAAACACTTATTTTCGGGTTAATTATAAAACACTTATATTTACTGATTTTTTTCTATTTAAATCTAAACTTTATTTTTAAATAAATCCGCTGATTTTTTCAATTTTAGGTTTACAACTAATCTTCTGACAACTGACAAAAAAAAATCGAGATTTTTAGCACATTAGGCCATCCGTTATGCTTGTCACGAAGAATGGAACCACGAGGACCTTCACGAACCACGGAATTGTGTTGGGGTACCGGAGACGACAACGAACGGAGAGAGAGGGAGAAGAAGAAGGCTGGCTGAGAGAGGCAACAGCCGTGGTCTTCTGTCCTCCCCACCATGAACCACCACGACCACGAACGTCCGGGGTGGTGTGCACGGACAACGCTCGTGGCCACGTAGACCACGAGCCCTTTCGTTGCCGGTATAACAAATGGCCTTATAGTTCATACTTTGCTCTATTAAGTTATTGTGAATATAGAGTTTTATACATTTTCAGAACAATGAGCTCGAAATATAAAACTGAGTCAAGTTTGAGTACATAAGAACTCAACTTTATTTTTATCCAGATTTTTAGCACCATCTATGTAACGCTTATAACAATTAAACACCAAACCACATTTCCATGTTCATCGCCATAACAATTAACAATTCTATGAATTTTGGGTTTAACTTGCTATGCTATTTTTTTTTTACAGTATACTATAACATCATCTACCATTGATTCCAGTGATTACTAATCCAATGAAAAGGCTCCATTGCAGTACCTACATACATGATAATTTTTTATTTTTTTTAACAAAATAGATATACTGATTAAAGATTATATAAGTATTCAAGATTGTTGCTTTAGGTGTTGACTTTGGGGGACTTCATAGAAAAGTCAAAGTACATTGCTATTTGTGATCAAAGTCATGTTTTAATTAAATAGGAAAAGAACAGGAAAAAGTGCTGGAAGGGCATTTTGGTCATTTGATTATGTATTAAAAAGGGAAATTTGGGATTCAAGGGGTGTTTGGGATTGAGCTTTGAAAGGGCTTATTAGCTTTTAGCATTTTGAAATGACTTTTCAAAACGGCTTTTTGCCACTGCTAATAAGAAGTTTTTGAAAAGTTATTCCTATCTGAGTTTTTAAAAATGACTTGTAGCTTCTTGAGATAAAATGACAATAATGCCCTCGTTTTAAGGGACTTTGACTGAAAAAAAAACAAAAAGCCACAAACTCAAGGATGTTCCAAGGAAGGAGTTGTGCGAGCATCGGTGCATGTACTTATTATTTCCTCTTTCTCATTCTGTTTTATAACCTTTTATAATAATAAATATATAAACATATAAGTATATAAATATAACTTATACCTTATTAAAAAAATCAATTATTTTCTAATCCATGTCTTTTATATTCACCTATAATTCAAAAAGCATGTTCTAAAATACATTTAAAACTATTTTGGCAAAACATTTGTGATTATTGCTAATTTTTTCAATTACCCGATCATTTAGAATTATTATTTGATGAGAAAAGTAAAATAGAAAATACGGGTTTCGACTAAAGTTTTAGCTAAAATTTGCATACATAATACATTATTAATTTAAGTGGATTAATTTTTATGTTTATGTTTGTCAACATTTTTACTTTGTATTTTAAGTTGAGAATTTATATTAAATATGTTATTAAAATTTATTTTAGTTATAAGTAATTAAAAGAGATAAAAGAAATTAAAAGATGGAAAAAGGTTGTATTGTACCTGTCACTGAACTTCTCAATGGCTTCTGAGGCATAGAGAAGAGTTTCATTGGCTTTTTCAAGAACTATATAAAGTTCTTTTCCTCTTGTAGACCTAGCAATCACCCATGCATTGTTTTTTGCTCTGATGCATATTTCTAAATCCTTTTCATCATTATTCCCATTTCCTCTGCTTTTCTCCAAATCAACATCTTCTCTAACTTTATTTATAGCAAGTAATGATTCCTATAAAAGTAAAATTTAATTTCAGCTTTTAGCCTTTAAAACATGCTTCTTCACCACACTACACATGTTTGGTTCGTTGATTCCACGGAATTGGAATTCGAGATTCCATTCCATGGCGTGTTAAATGGATGAAATTCAATTCTATCTTATTTTGTCAAATTCCATATGGGCTTGATGAATTTCACAATTCCTAGGGTGGAGATCGAAAGAATTTAATTCTATTCATCTTTTTTTTTAGTATAAGAACAAAATACCCTACGATTTCACCATTCCTAAGGATTTGTGAATTCCGGAAAAATCTGATGGAACTGGAATTCGAGATTCCATTCCATGTCATGTTTGGTTGCCATT
The DNA here is from genome assembly GCF_002870075.4 of Lactuca sativa. Taxonomy (NCBI): domain Eukaryota; kingdom Viridiplantae; phylum Streptophyta; class Magnoliopsida; order Asterales; family Asteraceae; genus Lactuca; species Lactuca sativa. The sequence goes on along the minus strand of NC_056626.2, from coordinate 39,477,017 downwards.
CGGATGGAATCCAGTTAATGTCTTTCACCACGGATGGAAGGAATTCAATTGATACATCCTTTTTTATAAAAGACAAAAATACCCTCCTTATCTATATTGAAATAGGTCAATAACTTTTTTTTTTAACTATAACTGAAATTAAAAATATTATTCATTTTTTATTATTGAATTCTGTTCTATTTTTCTGCCAAACAAACATGTGACAGACTACAATTCTTTTGACAGATTCCATTCCTTATTAGAAAATGGGAAGATGTAAAGAATGAAAGTAGTATGTTTCTGAATGAAAAAATATTTTGTGGAAATTGACCATTCTGACCTTTGTTAGAGTTGTTACTTTTCCAGGTGGGGATGCCCTCGAAATATTCCTATCACCATCCACTAGCAAATAACGATACCCTTTCACATGATAAGCATTTTCACCACCCCATCCTTTTGCAAGCTTCTCCTCAACTTTAACAATCTTTGCAGACGCCTGCCAGATTAAAATATATATAAAAATAAATATTCATTCAGGAAGAAGAAAAACAAAAGGAGGAAGGGTAAAATAGGAAAAAGAAAGAAAACAGACATTTTCAAGAAGTTGTTGCTTCAACATGGAGATCCCTTCTTCTCCATTAAGCATAGAGGTAACAGGTATGAGCAAGATTATTGTAAGGCTTTTATGTTGATAAGCACATAAGTACATTTTATGCTCTGTCTGTTGAAGCCATAATGTTGGGGTTGTAGGTACCAAATTACCAACTTCTACCCCCCATATATCAGTAACAAGAAACCCATCTTTCCCTTTTGACCATTTCCCATGTTGTAATGGCCTCACAATCCGGAACCCATCTAAACCTGACCCGATATTTGCTGACCTGGACGCCAGCTCAGCATTCCCTTTGCGGAGGTAAGACCATGTACTACTTCCTCCAGAAGATAGAACACGTGGGGTCAACCTTGAGGTGGCGTATGAAAACAGATTAGTAGTGTCATCCTGAAACACATCAAAATGGAAGATTCCAGAATCATATCATACTATAAGGTTAAAGTCCCACTAAATGTAGAAAGAGAAAGGAAGTTTAGAAACATACAGGGGTTAGTGTTGTGGAGACCAAAAGATCCTGAAACAAGATAACTGAGTAGCCTGAAGTGTGTCCCATGCATGAATCCAATGCTCCCACAAGAGACTACACAAGAAAGTTTGTTTATTTATTTCTTTAATTATTTGTAAGAAAACTAAAAAAGATAAATGAATCATGATATTATAATCTATTAATCTGACCTGTACTTCAATAGCAGCCTCACGTCCAACAGTTAACATCTGAACAGTTCCACGTTGCTTTAGAGAATCACGAAAATTAGGTAAAACGAATTTGTTTCCCATGAGAAAATCTGCATATATAATAAGAGAGAGAGGAATGGAAACTTCAGCATTGCTTCAGTAGCACAAATTCATTGGAAGTTTTTGAAACTTCAGCATGGATTACCACAGCAACACAGCTCCAATGGAGACCGCTTTTGATATGCTGACAATTAGTGATCTCCAATAAAGATTTTAAAAAAGAGAAGATGGAAATTATTGTATATGATGTAGGAAAGGGGTTACCATTAAGGTAATCCATGATGAAGGTGAACAGATGACTACGAGTTAATCCTCCACCAGGTTCTTTATCAAGTAACACTCTTATAGAACCATGAAACATAATGAAAAGAGAGTGGATTTCTTTAAGAACGCTGCGTAGTGCTTCAATTCTCCATATGGCTTCTGTTTCTTTGCTTTTTGCAACCACCTACAACATGACAAATGATCAATGAAAGTATACAAACAGGTTGAATATGTTTAATGATGTTCTAAAAGAAACAAACGCTTACCATTACCATCCAGATATCTGGCTCTGCCTCAAAGAAGACATGGGAATGTAGTTCTGCTTCTATAACCTCACAAGCTGCTTCAGGAGAAAAGATTCTGCAAAATCCAGTTCATAAATCAATGAGCAACCATGTGATTCCAATTATGTAGACTACTATGAATAAGTGGCTGCTGACCTTGTGAAAGTGATGAGTCCTTCACTGAGGCCAATGACAGAAAGTTGAGCTGGAAAGGGCAAATCAGCCGGGAAAAAGAACAAAATCTTCTCCAGTTCCTCGCCTTCATGTTGTCCCCTTCTCAAATCAAATATGCAAAATTTCAGTGCTTCACTGGAAGTAGTAATAGCAGCAGATGACAAACCCATACTATAACTTCCGTATCATTAACCTTTAATCCAACAAACAAACAAATCACTATAAGAACCATATATTTGTAACATATATCTTGCAATACACGTATGCTTTGAAATTCAAATGGAAACCCTAAATTTCAAATAATCAGCAATAATTCTATTTGGATCGACTCTAATTATAAATTAAGATCGCAAACTATGACATGACTCAATGCCAACACCGATAGATAATTCATAATTTCACATAGTTAACTATCAGATAACTAAAGGAAAGTACACGAATCATATGAAATCTTACTACGTTATGCGCGATTCTAATGGTGATCCACTCCGGGAGAGAAGAATGGCCGTGACTACCGGAAAATCGGATCGATTTGAAAGCCGGCGGATGGTGGTAGGTGTGTCGATAGATAGCACGGTAGGCGATGTATACGACGAACTGAAGCCAAAACCATGGTGGTGCGAGCATAAATGGAAGGACCATGTCCAGTGGTTTATTTTAATTTTTAAGGACCGTTTGGTAAATTTGAAATTTTTTTAGTGCTTTTACCAAATTATTAGGTTTTGAAAAATATACAAGAAGTCAAGAACTACGTTGTTTGAAATAAATTTATTTTGGAAGAGTAAAGGTATATTTTTTGAGTTAATTATCATTCTAAACATGGTTTTGTTCTTTAAAAGTTGTAACAAGCATATTGAAAATGCATCCCTTTACTAAAACGACTTAGGGTTTTTTTCAAATAAATAATATATATTAAATGATGTATGTAAAGTATATAATGGTGTACGGATTCGATACTTTTTTGGAATGGCCAAATCAATAGTGGAATGAAAGAAAATTTTGCATTGTCTACTAAACTAACCGTGTCAATGACAATAACTATTAAATTTACGTTATGCCTGAAAAAATCTATTGAGTAAGAAATTCAGTTCAATAATTGGTTTGAAAGACAATAATTCATTCCTCGAAACTCTCTTCCCAAGAGAAATTTATATTTGACAAATAACTACTACAAGTTATACAAATTATTCGATGTTACTGAACTGAAATGATCAAAAGCTTGCACCATCCAATATTATGGAAAACAAAGGGAATCATATATATGGACTTACATTCATAGGAAATCCATATGCGACTCATGCAAAATTTTATATATAAGTAAGTTAAACCATTAAATGATGTACGAACAAGGCTTATGGAAATCTCAACATAAAGTGAAAGGGAACACAAGTGATAGAAATTTTTTTTTGAAAATAATGTCTTATTACATAATGTCAACACTTCATAAATTAACATTGAGTTCGATTATGTCCATTTGGGTTTAAATTTGATTTCGCGTTCATCTAAGTTTATTTTGGGCTTATATGAGTTTTTTTTTTTTTTTTAGAAATGGCAAATTAGATATAAGGGCCATAACTAGCAAGCAGCTAGCTAGCGGGCAAAAATGTACATACAAGAGACCTTATAAACCTAAGAATGGATTGACACTCCAGTCCACCCATTTTAGCTCTTTTTTCCTCCTTTTATGCTTCAGCCACACAAAAACTAAAGATTTTATATTATTCGTCACCAATGCAGGAGATGTGGACTTGTGGTTAAATACTTTGTCATTCTTGCTTTCCACACCAACCAAAGCATACCGTAAAAGATTAAAGTCAACACCTTTCTCTTTTTAGGACAACTCCCCCAAGAAGAAGCAAAGTCAAGTAGGTCCCGTATACTTTTGATATCCGCAGCCACATTTTGTAGTCCACACCACCTAAATATCTATTCTCAAGTTGTTGTAACATAGCTACAATCAGAGAGGATGTGATCTGCACATTCATCAACCCCATTGCATTGGGCACAAATCAGTGATCATGTATTGACTCCCCTCTTGTGAAGAGCAATAGTGGAGGGAATCCTTCCCATTTTCGCTCGCCATACAAATGTGAGGACCTTCAGTGGAACCTCCATCAGCCATTCAATTCGATTTAAAGGGAGGCCGAGGATAGCTCTGATCAAATTGGCCCTGAATGATTTGGTAGAGAAAATCCCAGTGGAATCAAGCTCACACTTCCAACCATCACACGCTCACCTGGAACAAAGAGCCCGTCAACAGCTCTAAGTTGATCTAATTCTTGTGATAGGCCCACGTTAGAGACATCACACGACCAGTTCCATTCAAAACCATGAGTGTTTATTCTGGCCGCCACTTTACAATATTTTCTACATTCGATGGAGTACAAACCAGGAAACCAGTCCATTAATTTACCCCCTGATATCTAGTCGTCCTTCCAAAATAAAGTGTTTGAACCTGAACCAACACTTTTTTTCAAGATAACGTTAAAAGGAATTCCTCTATTTTTGATTTTCAATTTTGCCCCTGCTATGTTGTTCCACACTCCAACAATACTCTTTTTTTACAAGTAATCAACAAGTTTCTCAGCCAAATTGTGAATTTTAGTGATGACTTGAGACCAAAGTGAAGTACTATCTAACTTATATCGCCACCACCATTTTGCCATCAAAGCTAGATTAAGATCTTGTAATGCACCCATACCTAGAGCACCTTTCTCTTTAGATGGAATTATTTTATCCCATGAAACCCACTTAATTTTTTTCCTTATCATCAGTATCGCCCCATAGAAACCTCCTTCTCAGTTTTTCTAATGAATTAAGCACTCCACATGGTACTTTGAATAGAGAGAGATAGTAAGTTGGGAGGTTTCCTAGGACCGAGGTGATAAGTATCGGTTTCCCTCCGAACGACAGTGTTGTAGCTTTCCATTTGGAAAGTTTCGCCTTGAATTTATCTACTATGGGCTGTCAATTTTTATGTGATTCATGTTGGCCCCCACCGGTACCCCTAAATAGGAAAATGGAAGAGATCCTGCTTCACATCCCAGTAGCGAGGCCCATTCATTTGTGTCCTGTTGTGAGGCACCAATTCCAAAGACCTTGGATTTTTGAAAGTTCACCTTTAATCCCGAGGCTATGTGAAAACACCTCAGAATTCTAGCTAAAATTTTTATATTGTCCCTAGTTCATTCCCCTACGAATAGTGCATCATCCACATAAAACAAATGTGAAATCAAAGGCCCATCTCTTTCGATTTTTATACCTTTATACAACCCATTGTTACACGCAACCCTCATCGCGACGTTTAGCCCCTCCATTGCGATGATAAATAAGAAAGGACTTAGCGGATCACCTTATCGGACACCTTTGCTTATATCAAACTCGTACACCGAAGAGCCATTTATTATTACTGAGGCTTTGGCTGATATCAAACACCCTCTCATCCGCTTCCTCCATTTTGATCCAAACCCCATTTGCGACATAGCCGAATCTAAGAACTCCAAGTTGACAGAGTAAAAAGCTTTATCAAAATCTACTTTGAAGAGTAGTAGTTCTTTACCGGTCTTTTTAGCCCACGAGAAGACTTCATTAATTATTAAAGGTCCATCCAAGATGTTACGACCTTCGACATACGCAGACTGTGTGTCATCAATCACTCCCCCAATTAGTGTCTTCAGTCTGCTAGCCAGGACCTTAGATATTATTTTGTAAATAGAACCAATAAGACTTATGGGACGGTAGTCGCTTAGAACAGTAGGATCTTTAATTTTTGCTGCCAAGGTTATAAAGGACGAGTTGCAACCCCTCCCTAGTGTTCCATGTGCTTCAAAGTATCTAACAACATTCATCACATCATTGCTAATTAGCGACCAAAATGACTTCAGAAATTTTAATGTGAATCTATCAGGCCCCGGGGATCGACCCCCCCCCCCCTCACCACCACCACACGCCCATACAATGTTTTTGACTTCCTCCAACGAGATGATAGACTTAATACGCTCTGCATGTTCCTGTGACATAGTTCTGATTAATGGAATGATTAATTTGGGCCTTGTAGGACATGTTTCATTGAATTTATTTTTGAAGAAAAGAAATGCCTCTGATTTGATCTCCGAATCACTGGTTGACCACCTCCCGTTTATATCCAAACCATTGATGCGATTCTTCCTAGCTTTGTTGTTAACATACCCACGAAAGAAATTTGGGTTTATATGAGTTTGATTTGATGTTTATCCTCACCCACATTCAATCTGATTGATCATTGTTTAACTCTAAATATCTAAATATGTAGAAACTAAGTGAAATGAAACCTGTATACATTATTGTGACAACCTGAAAAATACGTAATCAATCGTCGTTTATATTTAACGATAAAACACGATAATGTAATAAAGACAATATTGTAATCAACCAATATATATATATATATATATATATATATATATATATATATCAACATGTCCAAACTTTTGTTTCTAATTATGTCAACCTTTAGGCTCAAAAATAAGTGTACGAAAAGTCGCATCACTTCGAGAGCAGGTTAACATTTTTTGATAAATATAAACAACCTCGATCTCAGAAATATAAATTTCGCAAAAATCTGACTCAGTGTGGGTGTGACATGACTTTATTAATAAATAATTATCCACCATACGGAAGAATTTACAACGCCAAAAACTACAAGGAAAATTTTTGGCTTTGTAAAGAGTCACCAAGAGAACAAGCATAGTACTACTCAAAGTATGAATTAAGAGACAAAAAATGCCTAAAATAGAAACTGTATGTGAGAGTTATGATTTTATAAAATCATAATGATAACAAAAACTAGTCGAAAAACGAAAGTCAGAATTAGCCAAAACGACCGAAAGGAAAATTGTAGTGTACGTCAAGACCTACACAGATATATAAGAGTCGTTGAAAACAGAGTTCATATGCAGGCAAGGTTCTAAAAGGCGTGAGGCGCGGCGTGGCGGCAAGGCCAAGCATCAAGCTTAACGAGTTATGGCGAGTCATGGCGTTTTTCAAGGCTTGATGTAAGGCGGCGATTTTGTATTAATTTATAATTATATTACCGCAGAAATATAAATTTATATCAAATATACCTAGTTTTTAGAAGTATTATATCAACAACTAATAACAGAAAGTTAATAAAAAACACAATACTTGTATGTCCAATTAGAAAAGGTATAAAAAGAGCAAAAAAATGTGTCTCAAACGAAAAAACTGTTGGATTAGTGTCTAAGTCCATAACTATTTTGGTATGTACTTGACCCGATGGTGCATGGTCCTTTTGGGTTGCCTTCACCAAAGCAACTTGATTGGAGAAATATATAGAGAGAGAGAGGTTATTATGATTTATTAATATGTTATAAGAATAATATATTAAAGGAGAAATCATATTTGTTTAATTAATATTGGTCAATAATTAATTAAGAATTAATTTTGTGATCAAGTGTAATTAATTAAACTAGAGGGGCTGAATTGTAATTATGTGATAGTTACAAAATAAGGTAAGGATTATCTTAAATATAGGGTGAAAGAGTTTAAGGTGATAATGCCTTAGAATTCGACTAGGATAAGGGTTTCTAAGACTTATCTTATGGTTGCTTGGTGGGCAAGCAACTAGATAAGGATAAGGACTAAAACCCTAATCTTTACACCTATATAAACCCCCTAAGGCTCATGAATTCGTCTAACCCTTCCCAAGAAGTCCTAGAGACGAATTCCAACACCTCTCCTCTCTCTTTATACCTTCTCCATTTGCTCTTGGTGTTTGTAAGCCATTAGAGGAGTGACACTTGTGACTCTAAGCCTTCCAAAGTCAATTCAAGGAGGAATTGGGATTGTTATTACTACATAACAATCAAGGTAATATCTTAAACCTAATTATATGTTAATATTGATTTCCATATGCTAGAATTAGGGTTTATAGTCTTGGATTCAAATCATGTACAATAGAGAAACCTAGATCCAAGTTTTAGGGTTTGTATGAGCACATAGGATGTCTTATGACCAAAACCCATCAGTGGTATCAGAGCCTAGCTTGGTTTCAATTGTATTGTTGCATTGTATATCTAAAAAATTAGAGTTTTGGTGTTTTGGAGGCTGGACTCGCCGAGTCCATAGCTGAACTCGCCAAGTCCAAGGTGACTCGACGAGTCCAGGCTTGACTCGACGAGTCAACTCGTCATATAGAGCTTATCTCGGGATTTCTTGCTGTTTTTGCATTGGGATAGTTACCTTATCATGTTAGATCAATATTAATCCGATTATATGATATATTTGACAATATTTTTGATCTAATTGAAAATATTTATCAATTAATAAGATAATTGTTTCCTTATGTGATAATTGATTAATTATTTTGACTAAATTGATAAATTATTTTGCAAGAAATCATTAAATAACTCAAATATGGATAATTATGTGATTAATTGTTAATTTAGATTATTTGTTATTTGATCCTTGTGAAATGTTTCATATTTTGCCCTTTAGGTTTTATAGTTTAAATTTGAACCCCAAAAGTTTTGTGGTTTTGAAATTTAAATAGTTAAAACTAAAAACCCTACTGTTTTGAAAAAGGTTTCAAAACTTGCCCTCAAGTTTTGGAATTTAAATTTTGATTAAATGGTATAATTTTGATGTATATTTAAATTCTAAACCCTAATGTGTTGAAATGTTTCAAAACTTGCTCTCAAGTTTTGGAATTTAAAAGTTGATTAAAAGTTTAATTAGGAATGTTAAACTCTAAAACTCTAGTATAGTTTTGAAAAAGTTCAAATCACACCCTTATGGTTTTATTAATTAATTAAGGTGTATAATTAAAAGAGGTTTAATAAATCCATAAAATTTTAGGTTTACAATTTAATTGAATTAAAGGTATAATTGTTAAATTAGACCACCTAGTATTTTAAAAGTATAAAATACACCCTATACTATATATAACATTAAAAGTCTAACATTATATATATGTATGAGTAAAAGTCAATCTTACCGTTAGTAGGCCTCATTCACGAAGCTAGTCTATAAGGGGTGTTTAAGGAAATTGCCTATAAAATGGCGATTGAATGGGTATCCACTCTTACCCACCGCACTCTTGACTAGTGGAGGGTCGTTAGCCGAACAGGTAGGATGGGACAAAAATCTTCCATTATAAGTATAGTGAAGTATAAAAGTAACTAAATGTTTTCATAAAATTCCCAATCTTAGTTATTTAGGCAAAAGTGAATTGATGCAATTCCATGAAATTACACTTTGTGCCCTTGCGAAGACGTTAGTGGAGCGTGTGTGGTTTACCGGCACACTAAATGGTTCTAAGCAAAGGTAGCAAAGGGTGACTCAATGTTTGTCATAGTTCGGTGGAGCGTGTGTGGTTTACCGGCACATCGAATAGGTGACTGTAACATGTGAGGGCACCATGTAAGTTTGCACGGTTATTCACATCTGCTTTGTGATCCTCGGCATCCCAGTCACAAACTAGAGGGGCATATCCAGATTTAAACATGTCATTGAAAGTTCAATGAATCTCAAAGGATCTAGGAGTTTTCATAGATTTAAAACTTAAATTTCTTTTTCGTTTTTCATGGTGGAAATTAGTGAATCGTCATTCACTTACCATCAAATGTTCTGCAATTAGGGTTACGGCATCCCTCCCCCGAGTTGTGGAATATTGTGTTGGGTCCTAGCCTTAGTATCTCATTTGGGTGATTTACTAAGGACTCAATATATCAACTAACTTGAATTCGTTTTTCTCCCGTTTTGTAGATGTCAAAGTTTGACAACTATGGTCTTCCCGAATCCCGTGGAACAAGCATTCCACATGAAGATGATATTCCACGATTCGATCGAGGAACAAGAGATCATGCTTCACTTCCTCCTCCTCCTCAAAATTTTCTCCTTAACCCACAAGTTCAAAGGCTTGAAAAGTTCAAGACCACTCAAGCCCTTTTGACAAGTAAACATAAAGAAGGAAAGTCTGTGTGTGCATACGTCCTAGGGATGAAGTCACACATTGATAGGTTAAGAATGTTGGGATCCATTGTCTGTGAGGAAATGGTTGTTGATTAGGTTCTTCAGTCACTTCCCAACTCATATAGTGAGTTCGTAAGAGAGTACTATATGATGAACTACGACGTGACCCTTATAGATCTCACCTATATGCTTATTGCTGCTGAATCTGCAATGATTTGACGCAATAGAAAAGCAAAGTTGATTGGTGAATCTGCCTTCAAGACCTCTATGGATATAGACAATGGCAACGAAAGACATGCTATGATCGAAAAGTTTGATCATAAGAGAAAAGCGATGTCTGAAATAGTTCCATGTCCTATTCCAAAAGAGTCGATTTGCTTTTATTGCCAAGAGAAGGGGCATTGGAGACGAAGCTGCCCTATTTACCTAAAAGATCTAAGAGATGGGAGAGTCGAAACGTATGGCTCTAATTTAGGTAAAATCCATTGACTAACTCTTTTAAGCTTCATTCTAGATTCTGAATACATAATGTGATAAGATTACAATTGATGTTTTTGTAGGATCGAAGAAAAGAAAGGAAGCTTAAGGGAAGAAGTGAGCAGAATCTAACCGTGAAGGAATGAATTTTGATCGCGTTTCTCGAAGATTAGATTCTTGAGCTACTACTTAGAGTTAGAATTAGATTGCTAAGAAAGATGTATTAGCATAAGTTTTTCAATGAGTTGCATTGTAAGGACAAATTTTTCCGCAATAAAATAAATTTTGACTTTAAATTTTATTTATTTATCCTTACAATGGCGTGTATGAAAAAATTGATGTTAAAATATTTCTATTATTAGCAATAATGGATTTGGTTCTTATTATGTTATTTATGGAAAGTCGAGAATTTACCAAATAGGGAGAGTTTCTCATCGCCCAAGTTTCAATTGGACAGAAACTTGGAATCATGCAACGTGGATGCACGATGAATGAGAAATTTCGTATTTGGAAATTAGACTAATTCATTGACAAAGTGTCAAGTGAAGGACTAGGAGATCGAGTACACAAAGTTGTGTGTTGATCAAAGTCCACCATAAGAGTAACGAGGTATTCGTCATGATTTACTAAAGGTTTAGTAAATATGATTATACTTATAAGATTAAGTGTAATTCTGAATTGATTGAAAAAGTTTAAATCAATAGTAGCACGAATAACAAGAATCAAGTAGGCAGAGAGATAAAAGTTTCTCCATTCTAAGAAGAAGGGAGAGTACCTTTTATGCTTTATGATAGGTCTTAATGATTAAGAACCATATTTCAATTGATCCTCTAAGTACAATTGTATGTTTAAGAAGAGGAATCAAGAATTGAAGAAATGGTTAAATAAAAAAAAAAGTCAATCATACTTCGTTCCAAAAACAAGTCTTAAAGTTAAGATTGTGACATTGAGTGAATAGTATTAAGAAGGTTTATAACATTCATTAATTGTGGAAAGTTGTGATGTCTTGGATAAGACAAAGACCAACTAAGACCAAAATTATGAAGTGTTTTGTTTTGATAAAAGCTACACTAACTCTTGAATATTTGTTTGTCAAGAAATGTTTTGACAAGAGAATCTTATATGTCAAGGAGTAAGTGGGAGTCTTAATGGTCTTGAAAGGTTTCAAGAACAAATCAAATAAACCTTATCGATCATCACTAGCACACGAGTTGAGGTTTATAACCTATCGTGTTGACATTATTTTGTTTCTATGCTAATCCAATCGAGTTAATTATGCATGTGAGTCCTATGAGTACTCATTTGAATGCATAAAAGGCAAGGACCTTGATCAATGGAAAGTACATTGATAAGAAAAGGTGAGCTGCTTAACTACTTGGAAGACATGGTGGGCAGCTGTGCTACCAAAAGACAAGAAATCAAGATTAAGAAATTCGGTCCATATGAGTTTGAATTTGTCGTAAACTTTGGTTTTAACAAATTCACATGAATAGGAACACATACACCGTTTAAATCTAAGTGTCATAAGATTTCCTCCTTCATGAAAATGATTGTGAGGAAATGCTTTCACTAAGAAAGATTTTAAGAAGATAGTAATTGTAAAATTGCATTCTCGAATTCGATTATGGTTACAGTATCCCTTTCCATAATTTGAATTGTGAGGTTTGGCAATTAGTCTTAAGTGTTTAGACACACATATGAACTATCGAAGGAAAAGGTGTATAAGTTCAAGAAGCCTTGATAAAAGATTATCAAAGCACTAAGTATTAGAAACATGAACTTAAGAAATTCAATAAACATTGTTTTTCTGAAAGTTAAGATGTTTATGAATACATGTCGAAGCTAGTGGGAGCATAAGTGCTATGTTTTTATAATAATCATCATGATAGTGGGAGCATAAATGTTATGATTGTATGATTATTAAGGCACGTATTGCAAATTGGCAATATTAATTATAGAAAACAAGAGTCATTCTTTGCAAAGTTGTAAGGAAGGAATAGTTGTTTTGCTATAATTAAGGGAGAGAATATTATGCTTCATTTCAAATCTAAAGGATTTGGTTGAGCAATGTTAATAAACTTAGTCAAAGGTACATAGTGTGTTCTTAAAATTTCGATTATGATTACGACATTCCTCTTCACAAAATTTTGAGAACATAGCAAATAAAACATTATACGTCGTGTCCCATACGCTTCGGGTACAGGATCGATTGCAAATGCTTTAATGCTTGACCATTCTAAAATTTTCCAAATGTCTAGCGCATTTAGAGGGAAAAAGGACTAGAATCGGTTTTGACTAAAATAATTAAACAACTATCAAAGGACAATCCAAAGTTTGACGAGGATTGGTCGCTTGTGAGTAGTTGGAAGCATGGTATTGGATGGACCATATCGACATTATTATGAATAGAAAATATTCTATTAAGAATGAGTTGTCATATGGAAATTATGGAAATGTTTCCATACCGGATGGACCATATTGACATCATTACGAATAGATAAGATTCTATTAAGAATGAGTTGTCATATGGAAAATATGGAAGCGTGTCCATATTGGGAATTGAATATTGAAAATCTATGTCTAGATTAGAAACTTTTATGCAAAAGAATGTTCAAAGGAATGTACTTTGAGTGAGAGACATCATATCTAAGGAATTGTCTTGTAACAATCTCCGATAGAGGACTTTGTAATATCATTGGCAATAGTCTTTGTGACTTTGGTGCAGTGACATTACGAAAGGATAGTTGCATAGAATGTTAGAATCTAGCATATTCTATAAGTAACAAGAATTTGATATTCTTTAACTTATGAAAAACGGATTTGGAGTTGTGAAATGAAAAGGATTGGAAATGTGTTCAATGTGATCTATTTCACAAAGTAAGAACCATAGGTAAACATTGTGTGCATGCTAGGAGCATGGGACAAGTGTTGGAATTCAAGTAAGAAGTTGATTACCCGAAACGACAAATAATGAGTAATCAATATGGTGATAAATAAAAGGTGTTTTATTTATACTCAAAGGTTTGAGGCCATATGGGATTAGTATTATTCTTGTGTTTCACATTTGCATGTTTTGACTTCCAGAATAATTGAGTTTATTAAGAATAATCGAATTATTCGAACGGGCCACAGTTGTTCATATGTTGGAAGTAGATATGAATGAAGACTGTCGTGAATTGTTGTGTGGATTGTCTAAAGAGCATTAGACATAAGCAAATGTTTGCTGCAACGTTCATGAGTGCTTATGAATATGATTTGAGCATTGGATTAAACCCACGCTCCCTTGGATCACTCCATGAATTGTATCATGAGTGATTGGTGAGACGATAACATCTTATATTCTTGAAACCGAGATGTGTGAGTTGTATCTTGCGAATCGATTGCACATTGATAATATGTAAACACACTAGTAACTTGGTGTTATAAAACATATTGTTGTGTGTGATTCGGTGCGTGAGTGCAAGCGAGCATTGTATCAAAGTTTATCCATTCCTTTTATTCAAAGTAGGATAAAGGCGATATCTTTGGGCCTCTCGATGATTTAGTGATGACAAACGTAAATGCTCGGCCGGGCTAGGGCTAATTTGATTTGTTCAATTAGTCAGTCGTCATAAATCAGAAATTGAGAAGTAGTACAAAGAGAATGATTTGAAATCATGTCTCATATGATATCTAGAATGGAGGAATATATGATCCCTTATCTAAGGACACGCGTATTTGATATGATCAGAGTTGACAGCGGCTTTGGAAAGCTACGATTGCAGATCGGGATCCGAAGTCATACGCATAATAGTTGGTAGACTTATCCAAGTGGGAGACTGTTGGATTAGTGTGTAAGTCCATAACTATTTTGGTATGTACTTGACCCGATGGTGCATGGTCCTTTTGGGTTGCCTTCACCAAAGCAACTTGATTGGAGAAATAAATAGAGAGAGAGGTTATTATGATTTATTAATATGTTATAAGAATAATATATTAAAGGAGAAATCATATTTGTTTAATTAATATTGGTCAATAATTAATTAAGAATTAATTTTGTGATCAAGTGTAATTAATTAAACTAGAGGGGTTGAATTGTAATTATGTGATAGTTACAAAATAAGGTAAGGATTATCTTAAATATAGGGTGAACGAATTTAAGGTGATAATGCCTTAGAATTCGACTAGGATAAGGGTTTCTAAGACTTATCTTATGGTTGCTTGGTGGGCAAGCAACTAGATAAGGATAAGGACTAAAACCCTAATCTTTACACCTATATAAACCCCCTAAGGCTCATGAATTCGTCTAACCCTTCCCAAGAAGTCCTAGAGACGAATTCTAACACCCCTCCTCTCTCTTTATACCTTCTCCATTTGCTTTTGGTGTTTGTAAGCCATTAGAGGAGTGACACTTGTGACTCTAAGCCTTCCAAAGTCAATTCAAGGAGGAATTGAGATTGTTATTACTACATAACAATCAAGGTAATATCTTAAACCTAATTATATGTTAATATTGATTTCCATATGCTAGAATTAGGGTTTATAGTCTTGGATTCAAAGCATGTACAATAGAGAAACCTAGATTCAAGCTTTAGGGTTTGTATGAGCACATAGGATGTCTTATGACCAAAACCATCAAAAACACGCGCCATAACACGCCATAACGCGCCATGGAACGCCATATCATGCCTTTCCACGCGCCACGCCTAACAATAACGTTATGAAGCTTTTCGTAACGGCGACGCCGCGCCTCACGCCATGGCGCACCTTTTAGAACACTGTATGTAGGTGACAAAGTTTCAAAGTTTATAAAATAACCTCGCGTGCACCCGCACGCAACGTGCGACATACATTCTGCACCCGATTCGACAGGATACGAATGATGTGGCACCATGAGACGAGGACGCATATCAACACCTAGGTGGTTCACACACATTACGTGGCATGCACTGCGCATCGTGCACCCCAAAAACTTCTTATAAGTAGCAAGCTCGGGCTAATCCTTTCTCACACCTCAACACACATCTCACTCCCTCTTAATTTTTGTGCCACTAACTCCCGAAAATGCCTCTCGAGTTCCGAACTACCGAATTCTACCCTACATCAACGGTTTCACGCTTTATAGGTGAGTTCACTCCCTATTGCCATGTACTCAAATTCAACAGAGAACCGAGAAACCACACTTTGTCTCTTTGTTCTCCATGAGATTGGTGTACAACTAAGGCTGATGAAAATAAACCATGAATGATCGTCTGGTGGTGGGGCAACTAAGCCAACTGGCATAATAATACGTCATGAGATCCAAGCTTTCATCAGAAGGTAAAAATAAACCTTGTCATGGTGTTGTTTTTGTGTCAATATGAATTTTAAAAAAAACAAATATATAATCTTTTAAAGTCACCAGAAAGTAAGAAATTTAACACGTATCCACTGAAGAGATCATCATAGAATCTTGACTTTGGCCTTTGCATTTGTAATTCGTATAAACCTTGTCATGACAACACTTTTTCTTTCTTCTATGTTGAAATTTGATGTTATGTTGCATCCATTGTGAGATATATGTTTTTTTGCATAGAGTAAAGGATTCCATGAGGTTTTAATGTAGGTTGAAAAGATATGAGATTCTACATTGTTAATTTCAAATTCTGTAACTACTGCAGTTCAACTTCAACATTGATTTTCGCTACAATAAAAACACAATTCATGAAAACCAAAAACATGAAAGTTATAGATAATTTTGTGTTCTTACCACTACAACTCGATTCATGTCAATCAAAGCATCGAGTAGTCGGATATGATCAAAACACTGAAGTGAAGTGATTATGTCCAACAACATCCTTTTTGTTCATTACTTTGTTGGTTTTCCATCTTATTCTCCAAGCTAGAATCTAATCTAAATATGTTAATTATATATAAATCTTATATTAATTTTTTTGGGTATTATATGTAACAATTAAATACCATAAGTTAAACTATTGAGTTATAGTGTCATTATAACCAATCATTAATACAAGTTAAAAACTATTTAAAAACTATTGAGGTGTAGTGATAAATAGTTGAAACTTAGGTGGCGTTTGTTTCGTAGAATATTTTTTGAAAGAATGGAATTTGTTAAAAGAATTGGAATTTGAAGGAATTGGAATCTGAATGTACTAGAAGCTAAAATGCGTTTGGAGGACAAGGAATGGAATCTGTTTTCTGTTTGGTTTGCTGATTTTACAAAGGAATAAACGTACATAGCATGTAAAGAAAATTGTTTATACTTCACACAAAGAAACTAGAGATGTAGTAAGCAGCACAAATGTTAAAAAATTATGCTATTTTCTATCAGACAAAGATGAATCACATATTACAAATATATAAAAAAAATGGTTGAACACAGCTAATTGCAGAAAAATTGAACATGAGATGTTTACCTGAAAACGAAGATGATAGATACACCAAAGCAGTAGAAGAATGACAAGCCAGAGATGAAATACGGCAGTACAATGGCTATGATCGATAGATGATTTCTTTTTTGACAAATACCGATTGGAGAAAAATATAATCGATAGAAGAAGGTAATCGTAGAAAAGATATGAAAAATCACATAGTTTATTTTGTTTTACTAGAACCGCATATATATGGGAGGATAATTGTGTAATTAGAAAAAAAAAAAGATAAGCTAACAGAATGTGGATTTCTTATAAACATTGAATGAATGGGAAATCTTTCATACACGGAATTAAAAAGTAATTAGGAAAATCATATTCTATTCCTTCTGTAACCCAAACACGTTTTGTATTGGATTTTAGTTTCCAATTCCTTTCAATTCCTTAGGAATCAAACGAAACAAACGACCCTTAAAGAATTTTAGTATTAAAGTAAATTAATGTGTATTTAACTATTTGAAATTTGAAGAGACTTGAAAGTTTCAAAGGAATATGGGTTAAGATGTTAGTTTATTTTAAACCAATCAACTAATATAAGTAGATGGCTTTTATTAAAAGATTTATAATAAAATGAAATGATAATGATATGTAGGTTATTAGACAAAAAGTTCATAGTTATGTACATGAACTATTATGAATTTCTAAACAATAACTCTATCACAAAGGTGTTTCCATTTCAAGCCATATGGCATAATGATAGCGGAATTCATTAAATTTAACGTGTTTGTGTCTTTTTTAAAATAAACGAAAAAGGCATACATAGTCGATGAATTATGATGTTTTTAATTGTATATTTAGGGGGTGTTTGACTTAGCTTTTCAAAGCCCAAAAGTTCTTTTTAGAAAAATTACAAAAAGTCAGGATTTTCCGATTTTTCTAAAAGTTAATTTTCCTTATGTAAAAACTTCAAAAGTAGTTTTTAAAATTAGTTTTGCCAAACATATTTTGTTTTTTTTTCTTTTCTAAAAAGAATTTTTGACTGTGAAAAAAAGCTAAGCCAAATGTCAATTCAATATTTACCTCTTACAATCTTATTAGTTCCATTTCCATCTAATTTCATCCGAAATAACATGTATAGTTCATCTATTTTTCAAGAAAAAAAAAATCAAAATCGTTTTATTTTTACACACACAAAAAAATGTTGATTTGGGTCATTTACTCGAACGACAAATAGCACTATAGCAGTGTGTGCAAGACTGAAAGTCGTTTAGCGTGAAAATTGTAATGCTGAGTGGGGCCCACGACACTTTTATGGTAAAAACCACCCACCTTTCTTCACCACATGCACACACCCTCCCCTCGTCTCCCTCTCTACCCCACAAAATCTCCATAGCCAACGTCCTTAACCGCTTTCATCTCACACACATTTTGTGAAGAAACACTTCAATGAAGTCATGTTCATGAAGTTTAAATCTGGAAGTTGAATTACAACAGCTCGATTCAATAGTACAAGCTTAGTAGTGTTCGCGATGAAGAAGTTCAGATCAAAGCTACCTCGCCGGAAACGTTCTAAAATTTCTCCTATTCTTAGATCTTCTCCTGCTCTAAAGTTCAATTATAGTTCGATCATTGATTCTTCTTCGAATTTGACACGAGATGTTGGATTTGCGTGCGATTCCTCGAGCGTAGTATCGACGAACAACAAATCGGTGAAGAAGAGAAGTTTTGCCGATGGAAATGCCGCCGTCGCTAGCGAATTTCGGAGGATTACGAGGTCGTATAGTAAGCGGATGGAGATTATGGCTGAGAAGGAAGTTGAAGTGTCGGAGTCGTCTTCGTGCGTGGAAATGCTTAACTCGAGCTCGAAGAGCACAATTCGGAGACAACCTGAAGTTTTGAAAGATGTAAAAGCAGAGAACGATGATGACGTTTCAATTACTGTCTGTGGAATCGAGAATTCAGAAGTCACAACGCGATCCGAGTGTTCAATTTTTCCTGTAGAGTTGACAGATCGAAGAGATGAGCTGCAAGGAAATGAAGAAATTGATGCATCAGTTTCCTCTCGATTAGCTTCTCCTCGAGAAAAATTCGGAATGAATTCGCATTTCAAACTATCAGACACTACGATCAACGAAGGTCAATCAGCCTATTCAGAGGCAAAGGACTACGCCGTTTCAGTTGCTTCTCGTCCAAAATCTCAACCTGATCCAGCATCCGCAAATATCACTTCATACATCAGTAAATCAGACACAAGTAAGACAGTCAAAGATCCTCAAGCGGAGAATTGTGGAGAGTCAAAGCTGATTTCAGCAGACTTTGATTTGACATGTTCAGAAAGTTTGTCCTGCGAAGATGATGAGTTTGATCACTCATCTGCTGAGTGTACGGATGCTAATAGGGGGAGTTCTGAGATAGAATTTTCATCTGACTATACTCCTTCGACATGGGACATGTCCGGTAGTCAATTTTCTGAACGATCATTTGGGGATACAACTCCGTCACCAACGTTCCAATTGTTCCTCCTCTACCGTCAAAAATTCTGCAAATCTGAGGTTTCTGAAAAAGTCACTTCAACAGGCAATAACAACGAACCTCCTAATACAACTATTGTAAGTTAATTACGCCTCTGCCTCGATTTGGTTGCCTAATTTTTTTTTGTATATCCACGTTGCTACTTTCTCCTTTAATTACTACATACGTTTGGTGCTATTTTCACTGCTATTTGGAGATTTATATTGCGGTTCAGATGTTGTATTCTTTAGTGATAAACTTACTTTTATTTATAGTATTATTAGTTAATTAGTTAATTGTTAGTACTTATCTTGCTGCTTTCTCGTAATAATTATATTGCTCCAGTGAGATGTACGATGTGGTTTGAAAGTTGTTTAATCGATCATTTACTTTTACAATGGGAGACATAATGTGGTTTGGTTTATCATTGTCAGAAATTGTTGAGACCTGAAGACGAAGAGCATGAAGAAAGCTACCAGATGATGAGGCAAAGGGAGAGGAGGCAGGTATATCTTCACAACTATGCAGATGAATACTGTGGGACCAAGGAATATGGACATTTGGTTGTCCAGCAAAGGTTGCAGATGGTGCATTGGATAATTGAGGTCCGATTGAACTGCTTTATAATGCACATTAATTACTTGCTCTTAGAAATTTGTTGTCATTGCACTTTCACACTCAACTACTTCCTATGCATTTCCTATTGGTTCTGGCTCTCTGTTCCAATCATTATATCTCAATGTTACAAAAATGGTTAATGACATTCATTAGGACAATTGTACAACTAGAGAGTGATCAATGATGATTCATTTGACCTATTTAACTAATATTTCTTTCTTTTGAACAGCAATCAGCTAACAAGGAATTCCAGAAGGAAACCATGTTCCTAGGTGTCAACCTTTTGGACCGATTTCTTAGCAAAGGATACTTCACAAATGAAAAGGAGCTTCAAATTGTTGGCATTGCTTGTCTCACTCTTGCAACAAGAATTGAAGAAAACCAGCCCTCCAACAGGTCCAAAATCCTTTTAATCCTTTTCCTCTTTCATAATCAGTTAATAACAAGAATTACTGTATTTTGATCCTTGCAGTATTCGACAGAAGTCATTCCACATAGGAAGCAATGAATACAGCAGATCCGAAGTGGTGGCCATGGAATGGCTGGTTCAAGAAGTCCTCAGCTTCCAATGCTTTTTACCAACCATCTACAATTTCTTATGGTAAACAATATTCTCTCAAATCGATCCATCAAAAAACTCTATCTACAAAATCTCACTATTTGTTCTTAATGCTTATTCACCACCATATGAAAGGTATTATCTCAAAGCTGCAAGAGCCAATCAAGATATTGATAAAACTGCCAAGTATCTTGCAGTCCTCACACTCCTGGGCAATGAACAGTTATGCTTCTGGCCCTCAACTGTTGCAGCCAGTTTAGTCATCATAGCATGTCTAGCAAACAACCAACATTCATCTCACCAACAAATTGCATGGGTATAAATTATAAAACTTAATTCATGTTTACATTTTATATTCATATAACTTAATTACTTCCATCTATTAATCCAACTTTCTGGATTTTTCATTTTCAGATTCACAATGGATCAAATGATACTGATCTACCCGACTGCATAAAGGTAATACACCATAAACCATTTTATTATATAGCAAATTAAAATAAAAAGCAATGTACTTTTCTCCTTTTACAAATATAGGCAGCATATTTATATCTTTTACCCATATTGCTATTATAGGTAAAAAAAGATTGAAGTACATTGTCTATATTGGTAAAAAGAGTGAATTACATTGCTATTTCCTGCAATTTGCCCTTTATTATTATTATATAGTATTGTTTCCATCCAAACAAAACTTAAAATTTTCAATTTTTGGCTTTTATGTTGACAGTGTCTGGAGTGGTTGGTTAAGTACATATGCTAATACAGGAATAACACAACACGCATATCCATAAAAGTTATCTCAGTTTTGAAAGTAGCACAAAGACAAAGGTATTGGTTTTGAATAAGTGGAACAAGCTTCCCAAAAGTACATTACGTTAATATAGTTAAAAAGTCAAAAACTATCCATTTTTTTTTCACACTTACAGTATAGATATTAATATTACCTCATGTTGTAAACATATTACATACTCATACTATATAGCAAGAAGATATGTCATATGCAATCTGTATAGATTGAGTAGAATAACATTTCAAAGTTCTGGAAGCTTGTTCTTTTCACTGGACGATTTGTCCTTGACAACTGAAGATTTATCACCACTGTTAACTGTCTTTGAGTTAACAGGAGACCCTTTGACCAAAGATTCATCACTATTGTTAACTGTGGTTGAGGTTGAGTTTGAGTTTGAGGTCTGCTTTTCATTATTGTTAACTGTGTTTATGTTTGAGTTTGACCTCTCCTTTTCCTCTTTGTCAACCTTCTCTTTAGTCTTGTTCCCCACACCTTCAGCGGCCTTTGTAATCGCAGCAAAAGCACCAGAAAACCAAACGGCCCCACTTGACACGTAAGGGTTGGCCATGAGAGTGTTGGCCTTTTGTTCAGCTACAGCAATGGCTGATTGTGTTTTTTCACTCACTTGGTAACGCTCGTTCACTTCTTTTAATTTTTGACTTAGACCCATTTTCCGGTCAAGGTCAGCAACTTTAGCAGATGCGTTGGATGTGAACTGATGTTTCTCGTCAAACGACTGAGCTTTTTTTAGTGCGTCTTTTCCTAAAACATAACCCTTGGCAAGCATCGTGCTTACAACCTCTTCAGCCTTTTGTACAACTTCGCCTTTCTTATCTGTATCTGTAGGTGGAGCATCTGGTGGCAGCTGGTAATTCTCCATTAAGCTTACTGACACTGATAGATCCGCAATTGTGGCTCCCTATAAAATATTATCTTCTCAAAAAATATATATATTTTTTATTAACAAATAATTACGATGATATAAATTTACATACAGTCAACAGAACTGCTGTGTCTGCTCCCTGTGATTCCTTGAAAGTAACAAACGCCTGTTGTGTGGTTTCACTTTCACTGAACCATTTGAAGTCATAATAAGACTATATATATAATATATATTAAAGAAAGTGGAGTTTGAATAAAATTTAACCTTTTCATTTCAATGTAATGGATATCACCGGAAAAGTTGAAGAACTCCCAGATGTCTTTTTTGGTGACAGCGACTGAGATATTACTCACTTTCACCGTTTTTATCTGTTAATATGAGATTAGCGCTAGTCAATCATGGAATAATTAAGAAAAACAATATCTAAAAGAAAAAAAAAAAACAAATGTTTTTTGAAGCTCGGTTTTCACTTGTGAAACTTTGGGTGTATTGGCTGGAGGAACATCTGTTTCAGTCTTTGGTTTGGTACCAGCCTTGGGAGTCTGCAATTTTAAGATGTTTAATCAATTATTTATTGAATTCTCAAACAATTTAAATGGTAAAAGTAAAACACACTTTTTTTTTCAAACTAAAATAGTTAAAGTAACTTAGGTTCTCACTTCTGACTTGGGTGCATCAATATTAGGAGAAACATCCTTCTGAGTCTTTGGTTCAGAAGCAGCTGTAGGAACCTGCAATATTCAGATGCTCAAGGGAATTAGCTGGATCACGTTGTGAATCACTTGATTAGAGGTGGAAATCAAATAACAAGCAAGTTTGGTTCTCACTTCTGAAATATTGCCGGTTGACTTAGGTGCAGTATCAGGAGGAACAGTCTTTGGTTCATTAGCAGCCATTGGAACCTGCATTTCACGTTGACAATAAATGGTCAATCCCAATTATTCAATACAAAGTACAAACACAATCTTAAAACTCAAATTTGGGAACAAGATGCTTCTTTTGTTGCATTCCATCAAACAATTTGATTTTGACCAAATGAAATATATCATTTTTCAATCATGAGAACAACTTCCCCATGGAATCATAACAAATGGATATTAAAAAGATAGAATAACCCTAAACCAACTCGGATGGCGATTATTAATTACAAAACATGGGGTTTGAAAGAAAAAAGAAATCGAAATGACCGAAATTTAGAAAGGAGATTCATACGTACGTACCGATATTTTAAGATTTATCCAACTGGGAAATTGAGTCTAGAAAAGAAAAGACGAATGAAATGCAAGAAGGGAAAGATGAAGGCTTTCGCAATCGCCGGTGGCCGGTGGGGGAACGATGAGCCATAAAAAGTGATATGCCGCAGATTTCCGCGGGAACTTCGGCTATGCTAATAGTATGATTGTATTTCTCTCCCATTCCGTCTCAAAAGATTAATAACATTTTCTATTTTTTATTTATGATAATTTAATAAAATATTTAATTCCTGGGCAAGTTGGGCCGTGCCAATGGGCAAGGTAAGTCGGATAATCGCTAACGGCCTATAATTCAAATCTATACTAATAAAAGAGTAGTTATTTTGTCAACTACCTAATTAATATGATGCCATTTTTCATTTTATTAATTCTTCATTTTAAATTCATTAAACCTCCTAATTAATGTAATGTTATTTGTCAATCTATTTATTTATTATTTTAAATTTTAAATTTTATATTATTGTTTTCATTAGTTTACAAATAAAAATAGTCTAATATATATGATAAATTAATTACACATATTTATTTGAATCAATAATTATAATTTTACATAACTAATAAAAAAATCTCTTAACTAATAATGTATTTAAAATTTTATATAAAATAATTGATTAATAATTTTGAATTTTTTATTATGAATATTTAATTAATTTTGTAACCGTGGTTTCCACGGGTTATAAACTAGTATGTGTTTATAATCCTAATGAAAATAATTTTGACATTTATCAATCTATCATTGATTTTTTTGACATTTGAAAATTTATGATATTTTTTAAATAAATAATACCCATACGTTAATTTATAAGTTTTTTTTTAATTTTTAAAGTTAAAAAATCACATAATATTTTTATTTATATGTATAAAGTATTAAATATAATATGATAGTAAATTGTAATTAACATGTTTCTTTATTCTTTATTTTAAATTTTCATTTTAAAAAATACATATTATTTAATTTTTTTATATTTAATTTTTTTATTCAATCCGTATAATATACGGGTCTTACACCTAGTATATATAAAAACTTTTATTTGAAACAATGAATAAAATAATTGTTAAAGAGTTGGTAAAGAAGTTTTACTTTCAATTAAGGGGATTTTGTTCGAAACTTTTTTTTTTAATATCTCTTCAAAGAAAAATATTGAAATATTTTTGTAAAGTTGTAATAACGATAATGTTTGATCTCCATATATGGACATGGGTTTCAAAACCATTTAGCATTGATTTTACATACTTAAAGAGAAATATATAAGATTTCCATACTTTATAAACAAAGTTGTGGTAGTATTAACAGTAGTAATCATTTGTTTCCAACTATAGGAAATAATCATTGTTTTTTTTAAATTAAATGAAAAAATTAACAAGGATATAAAAAATATTTTATGCATAAGAAATGAAAGTTTCTTCTAGCTACTGGCTTCTTATTCTACAAACATATGTCTCAATACTTTTAACATATTTTTTTGGAAGTTTAACTCATACACGAAAGCTATAATTGGTTTTTATAACTATGGTTGACCAAAAATACCGATGGTACCGAAACATTAACTACACTATACTTTGTTTGGTATTTCGTATTTAGTTTTTATTTTTATGTCATTTTGGTTTCGGTACATTTGGTTTGATACCGGTTTCAATATTTTTTCCACTTTTAAGTTCAAACTAAACATATTTTCCCTAATCGAACCAATACCATACTTTATAGTTCAATTTGCTATTCGTTTCTTACTTTTGTACCATTTAGGCCTGACAATCGTGTCGTGTTCGGGTTGGCGGGTCAAAATATGTCAACCCAAACACGACCCAGTTAAATATACATGTCACGGGTTGGTGGGTTTGGAACATAAACCCATATATGACCCGTCAACCCATTTATTTATACGGGTTCACAGGTTGGCAGGTTCATGGGTCCGAATTTTAGACATTTAAGTCTTAAATATCAAAATGAAAAATAAAAAAATTCATAGAAACATGTTACAGACTTATCCTTAAAGGTTACGACTTATGACCTTAGACCATCCACCACGAGTCAAAATGTCAAAACAGTCAAATGGTCTATAAATCAATGATATATATTATATAATACTTATTAATTATTAATACTTGATACATAAATACATTTAAAAATAAAATAATTTTTTTATTAAGAATATAAACGGGTTGGCAGGTCAACCCGTTTATTTTTTGAGAAACCCATATATGACCCGTTTAATAAACGGGTTGGCGGGTTAGCAGGTTGGCGGGTTGAAAAACTCAACCCAAACCCATTTATTTCGTGTCGTGTCGTGTCGCGGGTCGTGTCGTGTGTTGTGTCGAGAATTGTCAGCCCTAGTACCATTTTGTCCAATACTTTTGGTTCGATATCAATTATGTTTCGTTACCGAGCTCACCCTTTATAACATAAAATGTTAAAGCGGTTGTGTTTGTGTATTTAACTCGCTCACCGTAAACTTTGTCCAATTTTTTATGATATTTTTTACCATAAGTTTTAATATTGAGAGGCCTTTTACATGTTTTGGCAGCGACCGTAAATTATGACTGGGCCGACCATGAATATGAGTATTTGTCAAATTCTAATATTTATTAAGAAATAAATAAGAAAAATGAGCCACATATTGTGAAATGGAAACAAAAATCTTTTGTATTGAGTATTAATATTTGTGTGTGTGTTTGAGAGAGAAAGAGATTTTCATGTTTACGAATTTGAAAGAAATGAAAAAGAAATAAATATTCTATGTGTTATCTAGTTGAATGAAAAAAGAAAACAAATTAAGTTTTATTTCCAAGATTTTTTTTATCAAAATCCTTCTAAATTGTAAGAAAAGCTAAGAAGAAAGGTTATCATATTATATATATATATATATATATATATATATATATATATATATATATATATATATATATATATATATATATATATAGGTTCAGGTCATTTGAGACCATTCTAATTTTGTGAGACCGTAAGACCAAATCTAAAAATAATTTTAAAATGAAAAATAAATGGAAAAATCCAAAAATTCTTTTTTTAAATATTATTTTCAAAACTTGAATTAACTAAAAAAATAAAAAATAATAAAAAAAATCCCGTTTTTTTTTTGAAAAATACGTGAAATATTCTAAATAGAATATTACACTGACATATTCTAAAAAATAATTTTAAAATGCAAAATAAATGGAAAAATCTAAAAATTCTTTTTTTAAATATTATTTTCGGAACTTGAATTAACTAAAAAAAATTTTAAAAAATTAAAAAAAAATCTTTTTTTTTGAAAAATACGTGAAATATTCTAAATAGAATATTACACTGTACATATTCTAAAAATAATTTTAAAATGCAAAATAAATGGAAAAATCAAAAAATTCTTTTTTTAAATATTATTTTCGGAACTTTAATTAACTAAAAAAATAAAAATAAAAATAAAAATTAAAAATTAAAAAATTAAAAAAGTACGTCTCACGGTCTCACAAAATTAGGCCGTCTCACATGAACCTAACCCTATATATATATATATATATATATATATATATATATATATATATATATATATATATTAAAATTCTCCCTCCGTTAACTACAGTAAACATCATAAGGGATTCACACAAATAGTCCCTTCATTATATCTTACTAGTTGTGAGACCCGTATATTATACGGGTTTGGTAAACAAAAAATATATATAAATGTTTAAACAAAAATTTATTTAAATTTGAAATTTAAAATTTAAATTTAAAAGGAAACATATTATACAATATATAAGTACTAATATTTTAATTTATTGACTATTTTTAATTAAGACAATTAGTAATTGGTGTGTAAATTTGATTGTTAATTAAGAAAAGATAAAAAATAAGAAAATGAAAAATAGAAAAAAAAATTATTCAAAAATATCAAAAAATAACATGTGTCCAAATTAATATAAAAGTGACAAGTGGCAAAAAAAAACCCTTCATTTATCAGCGAAGATATTGCACTTTTCAGATTGTTTTTAGTATAGGGGTATTTTATAGAAAGTATTGTATTCTATGGCGTGTTGGTCATCGTGGGTTTTTTTCACTGTATTCCATGGTTATCTGTTTTTGTTCTGCTTTAACCTAGGTCGTTTTCTTGATCGTGCATTTGTATTCTGGATCCTTCCCACCGCCTCTCTTTCTGCTTTAAGCCACTCCGCTAAGGACACCACCCTGCATCGCCGATCTCCGCGTGCTTAAACCACCGTCATCCCGTCGCCGCTGTCTTCAACGATGTATCGACCACCAACCACCACAGTTCGCCGTTTGCCGTCTGCTCCACCACCGTCTCAACAGAAGTCGCACGTTCTTCTCAATCTAGCGGCTTCTGATTGGAAAGCAACAAGGATTTCAGGTTGCTCCTGTCTACCCAAATGTTGTCGTTGAGATTCTGATACAGTGAATCCTCGATTTCATGTTTTCTGTCAGCTTTCATCATAAGGTCAACGCGTACTACAACGAAGGCTGGTGGGGCAACGTTAACGCCGCCGTCATCCCCAGGAATCAGAAGTGAATTTTGGTGAAATCCCAGATTACACTTGAGTAACTCAAAAACTCTGCATCTTAAAGTAAGTTTTCTCTAAATTACCACCCTAACTTGACAAATTCTACACGAAATCAGATTTTCCTTATTTCGTTTTAGGTTGTTTACCCTTTTTAAGCATCGTTTCCTGAAGCATCGTTATACAGCTTTCATCACTTTTTCATTGCTTTATTGTCTTCCATTCTATCTTATAAATGTGTCCGAATTGAGTGTTTGGTTACGCTATGTAAGGGTGCACAACATTTTCTTTTGAATTTACGTAGGTATGTTTTGACTAAATGGTTGGAATACATTCATGCACTGTAGGTGTTTGATCAATTGCCAGATAGAAAAAATAGAATATCCACTTTCACTTTATTCATTTTGTTCTTCAAATTGGTTAATAGAGATGACACAGGGGATGTCTTTTGGTCAACCACTAATTCATTCATGATACTTTCATTACATTATTTTTTTTGCTATGTGTTGAATTTATCACGTCAGGTTTTCCCATTTGTACATGTTAGGTGTTGTTTGTTTTTTCTGAGGCAAAATGTCTGCAGTCTGCGGACCACATCTGGAGACCTCTGCAGTAGAAGAGGTGGACCAAACGTCTGCAGTCTGAAAAAAGAAACTGTTTGTTTTTTTAACATCTGCGCGCTACTAAAATAAACTGAAATCTAAATAAATTTATTTTTTTAAACTTTAAAGTGATTTTTTAATATTTTTATGATTTTGTTATAAATAATTAACGAATCTAGATTAACTTTTATGTATTATTGTATAAAAAATAAAATTAAAAATGGTATGAATTAGCATATATATTTGATAAAAACCAGCAACTTTGGTTGCAAAATTATAATTAACCATTATAATTAGTGATCAAAGAATTTGATACATAAATTGATGGAAATAAACTTCGATTTTTTCAATTAAATCCATTAAAAACGTACCATAAATATTTTTTCAAGAAATTGACGATATTGTATTAAATAATGTTTTACAAAATTTGGCAAAAAAATATAAGAATATATTATGATTTTTTTTTCATATTTATATAAACAAATTTAACGACTATTATTGTAATAAATCTTTATTTATAAATTTGTCAAAAATATCATGTTTGTATCGTCAAAAGTTTTTTTTTTTTTTTTTTTTTTTTTTAAAGTTTTGTAGTTTTTTTTCAAATTGTTATCATTAATAAAGTTGGAAAAAATATAAATTACAAAAAAACTTGAAAAAAATAAAGATATATATGTTTTTTTAGGCTAGAAGATGTCTGAAGATGTTAGAAGACTTTGGTCCACATCTGCGCCAAGAAGAGGGCGCGCAGACATTTTTAGGTATGCAATCTTCAAAAAAACAAACAGTCTGCGAAGGCTAATGTCTGCGCGTGGTCTGCACGACGCAGACAGAAGAGGCCTCGCAGATCTGCAGACAAAAAACAAACACTACCTTAGTGTTGCTATTATTTTCACATGTATCACCATTTTTCCTGAGTCCTACTATTTGTTATCTACTAGAACTTGGACAACGAATATAAGTCTGCGTATGTTAGGTGAACAACAATTGCCCGGTGAAGAACAACAACTACATTTGTAGAAAAGATAAGTGCCACCAATTAAAAGGTAGCAATGTTTTGTTCATTTAGTATCGAGTATATAAATTATAACATATACAAGATTCTATCTATTTATTATTAATGCTAATATTTATTATAAAATTGTTGTAAGGTTCTCTGCAAAATGAACTTCATCATCTTCATACACCTGAAAAGAGTTAAGTTCACAAGCTTCAGGAATTAAAAGACGAGGAAAGTTAGATTTATGAATTTATATTAACCTGGAACCATTATATTAACCTGGAACCAGGATTATGGATATTTTATACATGAGACTTATCTAGCAGCAATGAGAAGAAATATAAGACGGTTACAATCACTTTTGTTGTTAAGAAGGTTAGCAGAAAATTGAAATTTCTACAAAAAGTAATGGGGCTAATATTATCTTTATGATTCAAAATCTTTAAGTATAGATTTGGTGATGAAATGTTTACTATTTACAGAGTGGATTTTTTCCATTTTCTTGACAGATGGGAGAAGCATGTTGTTACTTTACTTGCCAACAAGCAACAGAAGAGGAAGATTGTAATTTTTTGAGTGTGAAATGCTTAAAGTCGAGAAAACAGTAGAATGGCATATTAGGTATTTCATGCACAAGTTACCTGAATCAGATGTTGTTGGATGATGTTGGTAAGAATATCTTCTAACTTAGTGGGAGTTGTGTTTCTTAGTTGTTAATGGACAGCTTAAAAACATGCCGTTAGTATTAGAAGATTTGTATCATAGGTTTGGACTTCAAAGTAGTAGTCGGCGACGTTTATATAGTTCACAATACATTCATTCCTATTATAATTTTTTTGTTATGATTTTTATTTCGTTGTTTCCTATACTACCTTCTCATATAATATGAAAAAGTGTGAATTCGTCTACAAATGTACTTAGTTACAATTTTATACATAAATTGCTACTTCCTTATCCTAATAAGAAAAAAAATCCGTCTCGGGGTTCGGTTCATTCATGTCGTCTTCAATTGTTGTACTATTTTTCTTTGTTTCTACCGTTTCCATGGTCCGCCTCCTTCCATGATGTTCATATCTGTTTCTACACTTTTTATGTTTAATGGATTTCCACTCACTGATGCTTTAACATCCATTCCGTTTTGGTCCAGTGCTCAATGCAACCCACATGTTTGATTGTGAAGCAACGAAACTCGACCAATATAATAAAGGAGAACATCAGTTCTTCTTTTTGTCTTATCTTCTGGTAAAAATTCTTTTCTAAATCTAACGATTATTCATAAATTCAAGAAATATATATATATATATATATATATATATATATATATATATATATATATATAAGGTTAGGTTATTTTGTTTTCACTATTTATTGTGTGCATGTATGACTGATTCTGGACCAATCATTTTAGTTATTTTAAGAAAAGTAATTAATGCAAATTACATGTTGAAGATATAATGAATATTAATTACATCTTCAGCATTTAATATACACAACTAACATATTGGTACCGGATATTGATACTCGACTGCCGGCTGGTGAATGTGTCACAAAGGTCAACTGATCGGACATTGGTTGAACACGCGAGTTTATTGAGTAATACCAGGTACATTCGACTTGCAATGCGCCCTGGGTTTGTTTTTCCGGCGAGGAGATCGGCATTGGTTGCTGATACTGTTTTGTCCACAGCGGCGGAAGACCGCCATGATCGGGTGAATTTGGACCAAAATGCCCACCCGTTATTGACTGCCAAGCAGGTCTTTCAAGTAGTTTTCCATTCAAATTAGATTAACTCTTTTTAGGTCAATAGATAAAAATAAGGTAAATTACAAATTTACACCTATGTTTTACACAAAGTTTTAAGTTCAGACTAAAATTTGAAATTGTCCCACTGTCTACTTAAGTTTGTATTTTTTTTTTCATATAAACCTAAAGACAAGCTTGGGATGATATCAAAGTGCGAAATATTTTATAATTTCTGGTAAAGTATACAGACCGAATTTGTAATACTCTCAAAATGTAAGAGTAAAACTATAGCCTTCATCCCTATTTTCAAAATTTGATACCGTCTAAGTTTCAAAATTTATCTCAACCAGATGTTTTGGTTGTTATAGTTGCTCACCTTCGGTTTTAAAATATCTATTTACCTCCATTTTTTCTTTTTATTATTTTTACATTTGAGATGGAGCGTATATATTTCTTTGTATCTCTCTATATATAAATTTTGAATTTAATTCCAGGTGAATATTATAAATTCGTAAGATGATTTGTTACTTTTATATATTTTTCTAAATAACATGGTATTTATTATATTCATATATTTTTTTTATTTACATTTAGGATGGACAAAGCGTATATGCATTAGAAGACATGAATTTGGTGATCATTACAAAGTTACTGATGCAGTGATTAAAGGACCTGGGAAACTGGACAATCTTTATTAATATCTATTATGATTTCTTTGTTTTTTTCTAGCGTTTTGATGTTGATCTAGATGAGGTTCACAAAAAGAGGTCATAACTGGTGTGATTGCATCTTTAGTAGAGATGAAAATGGGTCGATCTGGGTTGGGTTCGAGTTCAACCCATTTATTAATTGGGTTGAAAATTTCAACCCAACCCAACCTATTTATTTAAATGGTTTGATATTTCCAACTCAACCCAACCTTTCAGATAAATGGGTTGTAACCGGGTTGACTCGTTTATGTAATTCCCAAACCAACCTATTAAATAAATTGGTTAAATTTGGGTTGACCCATTTAAAATAAAAAAAATAAATTAACTAAGGATTACACCACTTAAATTAGTTATAGACTTAAATAAAATTTCAAAGTATGACAAAAGCACAGTCACAATTCACATATACAAAGAAATTATTCAAATAACATTAAAGATATGTAATTTCTAAGAGATTTTTTAGAGTGACTAGTATTGTCGGTGCCAAGAAAAAATGTAGAAATTAGGATTCCATTTTTTTAAAACATAAATAATAATACAAACATTGTAATTTATAAATTAATACTTAGATTAATACATGATGGTATTTTAATAATTATTAAATTTAATATAAATTAAAGTTAAAGGGGTTGGTGAGTTGAAAACGGATTAATAGTTTTTACCCGACCCAACCAATTTAATTAAATGGGTTAGACGGGTTGACCCATTTAACATAAATGGGTTGAAAATCTCAACCCAACCAGCTAATTTTGGGTTGGGTTCAGGCTGGGTTAGTTTTTGCTCGCTCTAATCTTTTGAGGAAGAGTTACATACGGTTGTTGAGAGAAGGGACAAAATCAAAAACAAGCTCAAGGTATGGAATGGAATCATTGATTCTATTGGAATGAAAAAAAAACGTATTGCTTTTTGTTGAATGGAATGAAAGTTAACCATTTCTTCACCAAAAATTGGTTCAGTACTAGCTTATTAGGAACCGGTTTACAGAATCATTTTTTAGAACTGGTTTAGTCAATGTACTTTCATGTAGGAAACCAATGTTTATTCTCCATTTTGACGTCACTGCACTCATGTTGTTTGATGTCCATTTGAAACTAAATCACTAATGAACCGGTTTGAAGTACATCTAGACACCCATGTGTGTTCTGGTGGGTTTAAACCTGGAAGACTAAGAGTAAAAAATTATGTAAGACCAGTTTTACGGTTTTACTCTTTAACATTCATGGTGTAAGGAGCTGATATCACATCTTTTTACAGGGTCCAAAGCTTTTCAACAACTTAAAGTTTTTCTTTGTTGGCGATTTTATAAAATCTTTCAAGAGTGATCTTTTAAACTTTTATTTTTAGTACATATACCGTCTAAATATGAAAAAATGCAACGAGTAGCAATGTGCTTTGGTTTTTGGTAAAAAAAATCAAATAAATTGTTAAAAACAAAAAATGAAAATGCGTAAAGACAAAGTAAATCGTTATTTAGTGTTTTCTTTTGGTAAAAAAATCTAAAAAAAAGTTGTAAACTGAAAGTACAGTGTTATTTACTGTATCTAAAAAAAATGAGCCAAATGGCAATGTATTTTGTTTTTTTGGTAAAGAAATTAAAATAAATTGCCAAAAAAACAGGAAAATATAGGTATCAATGTGCTTACGTTTTTCAAAAGCCAAAGGCCAATCACACAGAGTAAAATGTTTTGATTTTTTATTTTTAATGTGTTGTGTTGTAGTAATAGTTAATATTCTTTAATTGTAGAAGGTGCAACGAATACATTGTTTGTTGGTGGAACTATAATGGGATCTATTGGGCTTTCACCTGCACTGCCTTCGCCTAGGACATTATAAAGGGTTTGTTGCTGGTTTGGAACTCCCCTATATATTTGAATTGATTTACAGCGCCTATTTTCAAGCAGAATTGCTTCTCTTAACTTGAAAGAGGGTCTCTCCTATCCGGCTTGATATGAACAAGGTAGGCTAAGGATTTTGTTGTTCGAAAATGGTGATACCTCTTAAATGAAATTATTTTTATTACCTTTGCCTTCTTGCTGCAATATCTAAAGATAATAACAAACATAACAGTTTTGTACCAATTATTAAAAACTGTATAATATAAGTCCCTTTTTTTTTATTGTGTGTATACTCATAGCTTTACATTTTTTACAATATTGATAAGACAAACAAGCACACACTACCTCTCCGCTACACAACACACATAACCGATGAAGAGACGACCAAAACTATCAAGAAATCCACACCCCGCGTAGCGGGGTTTCACACCTAGTTTCTTTTATTTTTCTGTTCTTTCTAATTCATTTTATTACAAAAATCGAGGAACATAAACATTTTTTTTTATTTCTTTTTAGTTCCCAAGTTCCACTTAAAGTGGGAAGTGAGGAAGTTGATGAAATTAGAAGGGAAAATTTTTTGATGTTCCTGAAATTTTGAAGGATTGTCTTTTATCCTAACTTTTCTTCCAAAAGGAAGGAAAATAAGATTTTTTATTTTCTATTCCTTTCAACTAGGAAACACATAAAATGTTTATTTCTATTTTATTTCTTTCAAACTCTAGAACACGAAAATACAATATATTTTCCATTTTTTTCTTTGCTAAAACTCATAAACAAACGAGTTACCTTTTGGTGATCAATATTTGTTTTTTTAAACGACTAATTTTTTTATAATCAATTTTACTATAGCTATTATCAAAGTAATTATCTAACCCTCTGCTTTGATAATTGACAGAAGAACTTATTTAATGAGAAAATAAAACTAGTACTCATATAACTAGTTAAAAAGCCACATCAAAGCTAATATATGTTTATTAATATATAAACGATTGATATCATGTATGATTCTAGTTAACTAAGCTAATATAATTCTTATTAATATATAAATGATATATAAAATTTGTCATTTGGATGATGATATTCCTATGTGACCAAACTCTTTAAACTATTGCAATTGGGATATCCACATTAACATCCTCCAATAACGACAGAAAGTCGAAGACAATCCATCCACCTTCTATACTTGTATTTTTCAATACGAATCCAAAATTTTTGACTAGGAGATACACTACTATTACACATATAACAAAATTTGGCATTCATTGATAAGAGACATGCAACTTTAATGCTAAAAAGTTATAAATATTTATTTCGTAAGTACTCTAATACCAAATATGAGCATTAAGCCTTTTGAAACATAAAGAAAAGTGGTTTGTCACCAATTTTTTTTGACTAGGAGATACACTACTATTACACATATAACAAAATTTGGCATTCACTGATAAGAGACATGCAACTTTAATGCTAAAAAGTTATAAATATTTATTTCACAAGTATTGGGTACGTATTGAATATTAATTCTCTAATACCAAATATGAGCATTAAGCCTTTTGAAACATAAAGACAAGTGGTTTGTCACCAAGGGCGAGCCATTTCTTTCCATTTTCCTCTAAAATCCCCACATCTCCACACACAACTTTACAACTACTACTACAAACACTTGGACAAAACACTATTTTATATCCAATATCCCCAACCCTCTCGATCCTAAACCAATTACTTACGGTAGCCACCCCTGGCCGACCCACCACGCCGCCACTCCTCACGTAGTACTTTCCACCACCAAAACCACCACCATTGATCACCCTCCATACGGTGGACTGAACACATATTGTTGCAGCATTAAACAAAATATTGAGATCACTCGACAAGGTTATAGAATTTTGTTTTGTGTCAAGTGGTACAAATCTAAGAGGGAGACCGTTTGAGAGTTGGGTGTTTTCTTGAACAACGAAGGGAGGACAAATACCATCTCGTGAAGCAAGAGAGAGGCCACCACCACTACTATCGTTTGATTGGATTGGGGTTATATGGTACTTTAACCCTGGTTGGACCTCATGACCATCAGAGTCGAAGGGGATAGATGTATCGGTGATGGTGTCGATGGCAGCAGTGATGGTGGTGGTGGTTTCAAGGGGTTGGGGAGAAGTTATATAAAAGGAAGAGATGAGAGTGGATAAGAGAGTTGGAATTAGAAGCTTCAACTTCATCTTGTGTTTGTAGCGAGTGAAGGAAACAAGAATGGTGGGACTATATATAGACATAGACAACATGGCTATAAATAAAGTCTATAATCTGCCAATTTAACATAGAATTAAGGAAGATATTATTCTATTTCATGTATTATTTAACTATAAGTTGAGTACATTATTGGTCATATACTTTATATTTAATAATCACCAATTATATAATTATTATTCATAATCAAACTAACTTAAATAATCACTTATGGTTAACATGTACAAGTTTGTTTTATCAAATTGTCCTTTTTATCATTTAGTTATCCCATATTTTTATCAATCATTTTAGGTTGGACGAAAACAATATGAGTTGGACGATTGTGAGAAAAATATGAATACCTAATTAATAAGAAAAACTTGTTTACATATTTAAATGAAAAAAAATACCAATATAAAAGTAATATTTATTAACTACAATCCATGATGTACACCAAACGCTACATTGTTCTAAGAAAATTGAGTAATTTAACCTCAATTTAATGTTTACTTAAAAACAACCAAAACAATTTGTTTTCGCAAAAATAACCATTTTATCTACACTGGGAAACTAATAAAAAATTATTTTTCTGACAAAAAATATATTTTAGATTGATAATCCGGAATTTCAGACCAACATTCTAGATTCCGGACTGAAATTTTAGAGGTCGAAAAAAAGTTCTCGAATTTCAAGAACAAATCCGAAATCTGATGAACAATCTTGAATTTCGAGAAAAAAAAATCATTTTTACTTAAATTTAACAAATGTTAAACAAACATAGTAAATGTGAACTATATACAATATTAAGACATAAAATCGGACATTTGATTGAAAAAACAATGACATTAAAAACTTCGAAATTGACACTTTGGACATTTCAAAAATAAGTAGAGAGATTTCTTTTGAAAAGAAAAGCATAAAAGAACTCCAAAATTTGAATATCAAATCTAGAATGGGAATTCGGGAGTAAGTGATCATTTTTTCAAAAACTATTTTTTTAAAACTCACTTATAATGGTTAGTTTACTCAATTTTCCTTAATTCTTTCACCGTGTTGCTAAACAAGATTATACAAAAATTATTTTTCGTTCTATTGTTTTTCATTCGGCCATGATAAAATTATTATGAAGATGAAAAACTACCACAAAAACAGTCTTCCACATACGGTGGAACATGTTAATTCTTGTATGTATTAGCTTAGTGATAGAAAAACACATCGTCTGCTTATTATATGGTTGCTAGTTTTAGCGAGAGCATTAGCGCATGACTTTTCCAAATCACGAAGAGACTTTTTGTGTCACAAAATCCGATACAATTTACCTTTTACCGACTACGAAACCAAAGTTTAAAGGAATCAAACAGCTAATAATTTGTAGCAAATTAGTGACAAAACAACAACCGGTCCTTATAACGACAAAACAATGACAATATAACTTGGGATGTAAGACTTTCTCTAAATTACATACAATTTCAACAATATTGCCTTGCAACTGACGCATGTCGTTTATGATGAGTTTTATGCAAAACAAATAAACTTAAACTCTTAAGCGTGCATGCAGCCCTAATAAAAATATATGTTTTCTCTATTGAGCCCATAACTAAGAACATCAAAAAGAAACCCTAAGAACCCTAGGTAATTTTCAAAAGTACTAAATTAAAGGTTTAGGGTTACATATATTTTAGTTGTTATAGCAAACAACTAGAATTCTCCTTTGTTGATCTCTTGGAATCAAGCACCACAGGTGTCGTGCCTCTAATGGAATCACACCCAAACTAGCAAGATGAAAACTATAGAGAGAGGAGAAGAGAGTCAAGATTTTGTCCAAGGCTCTTAGAAGAAAGGCATGGACAAAATTAAGGGGCTAGGGAATCCTTATATAGTTGAGGAAACTTGGTGTCAAAGCGGGATATGCCCTAAATCTTTGCTTGTGACCAAACAGCCCATTCCCCTTATCCAAGGGGCTTGGACGAAAACTCTTGGGGCTTGACCAAGTGATTTTCGTCCACCTCAACCAATGAGGTCCTTGGGCCTTCTTTCTTCGACTTTTAATAAATAACAAAACAGTCCCTGCACTTTTAATTAATCCAATTAATCCCAAAATTAATTCCAATTAATTTTTGATTAATTATTAATTAAATAATATGATTTCTAATTAATATATTAGTTTCATAACACATTAATAAATCATTTATTTCAATTTATTAATCACATATTAAATTAATCTCTCTCTCTCTCTCTCTCTCTAAAAGTCATCATGTCCAATTGCTAGGTTTGAGGGCAACCCAAAATGACTGTGCTACTATCAATTCAAGTTTATACTAATTACAGTTATGGGTTTAGACACCTAATCCAACATTCTCCCACTTAGATAAGTCTATAACTATAACTGCTAGTATAACTTCTGAATCAATCAACAAATTATAGCTTCCAAAAGTTGTTGTCGAATTGTGACCCAGTCAGTTACGTGTCCTAAGATAAGTGATCAAATATTCCTCCGTTCTACAAGATATCGTACGGACATGAAACATAGATTATAGTCAATCTTATTGTCCAATTTTTGTTTCCCGATTTCTGATTTGTGATGACGATATAAGACTTATAATTGAACACATCAATTTAGTCTTGGCTAGGCCTAGCACATATAAGTCAACACCAAATCATAAAGGGTCCCAAAGATATCACTTTCCCCGTTAGGGCAAAAGGAATGAATAAACTTTGACCTATATGTTTGCACTATTTACTCATCAAATCATGCACAACAATACATTTTATAACATCAAGTTACTGACGTGTTTACGTATTATTAATGCACAACTGACTTGTAAACCACGACTCATATATATCCATTTCAAGAATATAAGATATTATCGTCTCATAATTACTCGTGATAAAATTCATGAAGTAATTCTATGAGTGTGGATTTATCCAATACTCAAAATCCCCATTTTCTAAATACTCGTGAATATTGTAGTAACCATTTCAATGTCTAATCTCCATAGACAATCTACAATTCAATTCATGACAATATTCATTCAATACTTACTTCCTAAAGTATGAGCGACTGTGAAGTTTCGAATAATCAAATTATTCAGGAAGTAAAACATGTAAAGTGAAATACAATAATAACCTAATTAACTATGGTCTCAAAACTATTGAATATAAATAAAACTCTTATTATTTAATCACCATATTAATTAAGACTTTATTCATTGTATAATGTTTCGAGTAATCAACTAACCGCTTGAATTAAACATCAGTCATGCCATGTTATAAACATGCGTACTATGTTTCTCTATGGTCCTTCCTTTGTGAACAGATCGACTGGACACTATTCCAATGATGCTCATTTCACAACTCCAAATTCTTGTCACTACTAAAACGTGTTGGAATTCCAACCTTACATGTATTGTCCTTCTGTGACGTCGATACTTCAAATTCTCAGAGACTTAGCCAATGGTATTACAAAATGTCCCATTTGAACTTTGTTACTATAAAAAATTCCATGGTAATGAAGTTTTTAAATTCAAGGTACACTCCTTGAACACTTCTTCAGCATTAAAGTTTCCAACTTACATATAGATTCAACAATCAACTCTTATTATGGAAACATTTCCATATTTCTACACGACCATCAATTTTGACCAAGAATCAGCTCAATCTAAAACATGTCACTATGGTCCTTCCAAACAATATCATACCTCCAACTGTCCATAAGCAATCATTCTTTTGGTATTACCTTATAATGTTCTTGACAGTTGTTAAACAACTTTAGTCACACAAAGTTCTAGTCCCTTTTCTCTTTTCAATGCCCAAGGCATTTGGAAAAATCAAAACAAGTGAATATTATTACATATGAAGTCGATCCTATATCCAAAGCATATGGGGCTCGATTCATAATGTCTTACATAAGGATCTGGCATATATTCTGTCTCTTGCTATAATATTTATATATATCGAATTTCCTATGCTGAATCATTTGAACATGATATTCATATATGTCCAAGACTAAGTTCTATCAAACCCTACAATCTAAACCTTTAGATTTGAAATGAAGTATGAGTGCCCTCTCCTTTAAGCCTATCATAGAGAAACAACAATTCCCAAACTTTGCAATTTGTAAATTGAAAATTTTGTTCCCTACGAATAGTATTGTTAACATGCAATACTAGCATGACAATTATGCTCTCACTAGCATAACAATTATGCTCCCAATAGCTTTGACATGTACCCATAAATCAACTGGACTTCTAGAAATCAATACTCTTGGCTTTCTTACTAAAGTGTAGATTTCTGATATGTGATGCTTCGATAAGTCTCCAACTAGGCTTCTTAAGCTTATACACCTTTATTATATAACATATATATGTGTTTAAACACTTTTAGAACTTATGACTACATGTCTTAAAAGTTTAAACAACTCCTTGCCAATTCTCATAATTCAAAATATGAAGAGGATGTTGTAATCATATTATGAATTTGAGAATGAAATTAAAACAACTACTAACCATAATGATATTTATCAGATCTTTCAAAATCTACTAGGAAAAGTGTTTCCTCATAACTATTCTCATAAATTAGAGCAAAACCTTTCGCCACCTAGATTTTATGGTGTAGACGTTCCCATCCATGTGAATTTATCATTTCCAACATACAATCAGAAGGCAAGGTTTAGGTCAAAAACAAATTCAAATTTAGTTTTCCTTTATGGACTGAACTTCATTATTCTAAATTTCTTGCCCTCTGGTAGCACAAGAGCCTACCAGTGCTTCCATGTTGTTAAGCAGCTCATCCATATTGATCAATGTACTTCACTAACCAACGTGCTTTGTTTTTGCAGTCGAATGAGAACCATAGAACTCATAAGTATTGCCAACTCAACTGGAAGGTGCCCAGAAACAAGAATGTGTCAACTGAACAAGATAGGTTATTAACCTCAGATTGTGCGCTAGTGATAACTAAAAAGGTTCATTGTCGATTGACTCATGAAACTATCAAGATCAATAAGACTCCCACTGAGTTCTTGACATATAAGTTTCCCTCTTAAGGGACATTACTTGGCAAGCTAAAACAAATATTCAAAAGTTAGTGTGGATTCCCGATAAGAAACACTTCATGTAATTGGTCTTATTTCATCCTTTGTTTTAACCAAAACACTAAAACTTCCAATTCCAATTGTGCTTGAGTAAGAAAGCGTTATTACTCCACATTTCATGAGGTGTTATAAACCTACTTAGTACGAAATTAGTTTTTCAAGATACGATCTGTAGTGACTGGGGTATGGTTCTAAAACTAGATTGGAAATGAAGTATGACTCATCTCTCGATTTAACCATTTCAACAATATCTTATTCCTATTCTTAGTCATGCAGTTGCACTAATATGTTCTTCGAGGATCAATTGTGATATAGCTCCACAATCATTAAGACAATCATAAAACATGATGCTAAAGTACTCCCTTTTCCTTTCAGATTGGAGAAACTCTTATCGTTTTGCCTAATAGATTCTTCATATTCATTCTGCTACTCTTTGAATCCTTTTCAAAGTATCAAAATTATGCTTAATCTTATAAACACAACCATATTTAGTAAAACATCATTAAATCATGACAAATAGAGTTGTCATCCTTTGTGGTGGATGTGAATAGTCTACATCAACATGTACTAGATCCATTAGTCCTTCACTTGATGCACATAAGCATGTGATATGTGAATTATTCATAATTTTCCAACGATTAAGATTCTGATACATCATGTAATTCAGTTTGCATGATTCCAAGTTTCTATTCAATTGAACCTTGGGTGATGAGAATTATTTATCACTTAATTAATTATGACAATACCACAAGTGATATCATAAGAATCAAATCCACAATTAACATTGCTAATAATAGAAATGTAACCAACACTTTCATAAATGACATTGCAAGGAAATGTATAAAATAAGGCAACCAAATAAACTAAAATTTCACTTCTATTGAAAATAAATGAAAAATTGGAACTTGTCCTTACAAAGCATAAAATGAAAAACTAGACATCTCCGAAGAGTAATAGTAATCTATTAAGTTATCATAACTCCTAAGTAGTAGCTCCAAATTCTGATCATCGAACCATGCGACCAAAGTCCATCTCTCACGATCAGATTTAACTCACTCTTCTTAAGATTCCTTCTTTCTTTTAGATCCTACAATAACATCAAAATGTGATCATCACATCATGTATTAAGAGTCTATGAATAGGAATAATGGAATTAGATAATGGATGCTCCTGAAGTAGAGTCACACAACTTGACTTCACTATCTTTGAGATATTTCAAGTACTTTGGGCAGCTTCGCAACCAATGTCCCTTCAATTGGCAATAGAAACATATGGAATCTTTAGGGTTAACACATGGAAACTCTTTAGGGTTAACCCTGTTGGGTTTTGAGCATTCTAACACTCCTATGGTGTACATGCAACCCTAAATAGTTTGGAACTATGTTCTCTCTATTATACATGCAAATATCAATTTTCCAAGGTATTGTTCTAACTAGCATAATATAAAGTACATATAATATAAAAACTAGTAGAATTACATAGCTCTTTATTGGTGCTTGATTCCATGGAGCTCAAGAGCCTAGTGCCCCAAATGTAACACCTCAAATGGTTCACACAACACCATGAACAACTTGGAATAACCATGAGAGAAGATATGATTCTTATCACTCTATGAAATCGGCTTGCCCTCTATGTTATGCACATAGTGCCAATTTCACCAACCAATGGGGTCTTTATATAGTGTGCACAT
This sequence comes from Lactuca sativa, assembly GCF_002870075.4. Lineage (NCBI taxonomy): Eukaryota > Viridiplantae > Streptophyta > Magnoliopsida > Asterales > Asteraceae > Lactuca > Lactuca sativa. The sequence goes on along the minus strand of NC_056626.2, from coordinate 39,434,158 downwards.
TAGGGTTACACCATGTAACCTATGACTTTACCCATTCCTTATGCTCCATGGGTTTTAACCTCCATGGAGTATCCATGGGCCACCATATGGGTTAAACCCAACATAAGGAATCATGGATCATAAGCCCACATATATAAGAATCAATGATTTACACAATCAATCCCCATATATTTAATTAGTCTCTTTTTGATCACTAAATTAATTCCAAATTAATTCTTGATCAGTTTAATTAAATAATATGATTTAATATTAATATATTAGAACTTATAATATATTAATGAGTAAATTACGCGAATGGTCCTTATGGTTTTGGGTAATTTGCACACTTGGTCCCTAACTTATTTTTTTAACTCGGAAAGTCCCTACTGTTTGTTTTTGTTACGCGCTTGGTCCCTACTATTTGTTTTTGTTACGCGCTTTGTCCCTGTCTTACCTAAAAAAACTATTATTTAAATAGGGAAAAATGGAAGAGTAGGTAAGGTAAGGTGAAAAGGGTGGGGTTGGAGGTGTGTTTATTTAAATAAATTAAAAAATCAAGGGAAAAATAGTTTTTTTAGGTAAGGCAGGGACCAAACGCCCAACAAAAATAAACAGTAGGGACCTTCCGACTTAAAAAAATAAGTTAGGGACCAAACGTGAAAATTACCCTAAACTATAGGGACCATTTGTGTAATTTACTCTATATTAATATGGCACAAATATCTTCTTCTCATTAAAAGGTCTACCCAAATGTTCCGATGTCATGCAACCCAAATAGACCATGCCGGGTCGGGTCAAGTATATACCAATTATAGTTATGGACTTAGACACTAATCCAACAGTCTCCCACTTGGATAAGTCTAATAACTATTATTGCAAGTATAACTTCACAACCTGACCAACAATCGTAGCTCTTAAAAGCTGCTGCCGAACTCTGAACAAATCAATGACACGCCCATTAGATAAGTGATCATATATTCCTCCATTCTAGATATCATATGGACTGAGACATGGATTATAATCATTCTCTCTGTCCATTTTTTGTTTCCTGATTTCTGATTTATGACGATCGACTAATTGACCAAATCAAATCAGTCCAGGCTTGGCCAAGCACTTAGGGGTGCCATCACTAAATCATCGAGGGGCCCACATATATCGCTTTTATCCCATTAGGGTAAAAGGAATGGATAAACTTCGACTCATATGCTTGTACTGACTACTTTTTGAATCATACACAAAGACACGTTTTATAACATTGAGTTACCAATGCGTTTTCATGCAATCGATGTATAACCAACTCATAGTCAACAACTCATATCTCTAGGTTTGAAGAATATAAGATATTATCGTCTCATGATTCACTCGTGATAAAATCCATGAAGTGATTCAAATGAGCGTGGGTTTAATCCAATACTCAGAACTTATGAGCACTCATGAATGTTGTAGGAACCATTGCTATGTCTAATGCACATTAGACAAATCTTACCAGCCAGATTCATGACAGTCTTGATTCATATCTACTTCCAACATACGACCGACTATGGATGGTTTGAAGAACATAGTTATTCGGGAAGAATGACCTAGTTATTCTGGAAGTCAAAACATGCAAAGTGAAACACAAAAATAATACTAATCTTGTATGGCCTCAACACTATGAGTGTAAATAAAACATCTTTTTATCTAAGCATGTAACGCCCGTAGATCAGGGCTAGTCAATTTAGAGACGATAAGCGTCAAAAATGACTTTTTTGGGAAAGATTATTTAGAAGGAGTAATCTTAACTAAGATGTAGTTTATGTTACAAGGTTTCTGGATATATAAAGAACGCAAAATCCGAGTTATAATGAAGAAGTTATGACCTGTCGAAGTTTCGCGACAGAACCGACATGACACAACGCGGCGTAAATAGTGAATTTACATTAGAGCGATATTTATCCAAAACAATCTAAATGAGAATTGAATATCTCATTGATAGTAGTGCAACGACGGAAAGAAGGACGAAAACGGACGTCAGACGAAGGAGTTATGAGTTTATAACGGAGTTTTCCTGTCCCGGCCTACTAAAAATAATATATAAGTAATATAATTATAATATATTATAAATAAAGTCAAAATTAGCCAATTGAGTCTAAACGAGAGTTGTAGATCATAATCTCACCTTCGCGTCGATATAAAGAACGTCGAAAACGGAGTTCTTATGCGATAGTTATGAATTTCTGAAGTTCGGGGCGCGAACCCCAAAGCTGTGTCAGAGACCACGACGTGGCAAGAAGTGCCACGACGTGGCAAGTCTCCTGACACCTCCGGGAGTCCCCCAGATGCAACTTGCAATGACGTATGAAGTGACGACTAAGCCCACGACGTGGAAAACGGGTGTCACGACATGGCAAGGGCCAAATTTGCCCTATAAATAGATTTGAAGGGCCAGCCGACTATGGTTGCTCCATCCCTTCTCTCCCACTCCCGATACACCCTCTAAGCCCTATTTTAACCCCCCGAAGCACCGGTATCAACCCCGAGACCCGAAGTGAGTCCCGAAGCCCCGAAGATCCCGAGAAGAAAAGAGTTTCCGAGCCGAAGCTCTACCCGCGAGAAACCCGGTGTGTGAAGATATCCCGGTTTCACCGAAGAATACTACTCTTAGAGATGTAGTGCTGTCCGATCATCTTCTGATCAAATGAGTGTATAGTCACTTTCATCTTACACATAGATATGAAGTATTTTATAAAATACGTGCTATGTGTATATATATTGTTGTTTATATGTGTCAGTGTGTGGTTACTTTCTTATAACACATAAATATAAAGTATTAGCTATGAAATACGTGTTATGTGTTATATATTATTTGTCTATTTGAGATGGGCCTGGAGTTGATGTTTTTATACGGGTGTTAAATGATTCAAACTATATATGTATTTTATATCTACAAAATATGTTGGGTAGAACATGGGTAGATGAAATAGTGGCAACTATGGAGTTAGCGCCTATTGTATAAACCTTGGTGACTATGGAGTTAGCGCCTATTATGTAAACCTTGGTGACTATGGAGTTAGCGCCTACTGTTAGATAAACCTTGGTGACTGTGGAGTTAGCGCCTATTGTATAAACCTTGGTGACTATGGAGTTAGCGCCTATTGTATAAACCTTGGTGACTATGGAGTTAGCACCTATTATGTAAACCTTGGTGACTATGGAGTTAGCGCCTATTGTTAGATAAACCTTGGTGACTATGGAGTTAGCGCCTACTGTTAGATAAACCTTGGTGACTATGGATTTAGCGCCTACTGTTAGATAAACCTTGGTGACTATGGAGTTAGCGCCTATTGTATAAACCTTGGTGACTATGGAGTTAGCGCCTATTGTATAAACCTTGGTGACTATGGAGTTAGTGCCTATTGTATAAGCCTTGGTGACTATGGAGTTAGCGCCTATTGAGTAAACCTTGGTGACGATGTGACTTCGTGCCTGTTAAGTGAACCTTGGTGACTATAGAGTTAGCGCCGCTTGAGTAAACCCCGACGACTATGGAGTTAGCGTCTGATAACTATGGATTTAGTACTTGATAGATAAACTTTGGCAACAATGGACTTCATGCCAATTCCTTAGGTCAATCCTTAGGAATGAATGAATAAAGGATAGTTGATTCTTAGGGTAAAACCTTAAGAGTAAAGAATATAATGGGGATGGGTAATTGGGTTGTTTGTTTAATGATTTAATATAATAATTGTATTATTGTGGGTTGAAAACCCTATATGCTAACCAGGCTCCCAAGCCTGACCCACTCAGTTTTCTTTGTATCACAGGTATTGATATGATTGCGTTAAAGAAGATGTAAATCAATAGTGTAAATGAATGTATGTTTTGTTTATGCTTATGTGTCTGTATCGGAACATGACATCCCAAAGTTTTATTATTAAATGAAAATACATTCTCTTTGAGAAATGTTTTGATAAGTTATTATCATATCTTGTTTTGGGAACAAATTCCGCAACCGTTTTCTTTAAAAGATTACTCTGATTTTAAAAACAAAGCATAAACAAATCGGTCTTTTCTGGCCGTGAAATTGGGGATGCCAGAAAGCACCATATGGATTACTCATTATTCATGTTTCGATTGATCAACTTAATACTTGAATTAAAATAGTAGTGATGCTATGCTCCAATCATGCACACACTGTTTGTCTAAACAATAGTTATGCCATACTCCAAGTATGCACACTATGTTTACATATGGTCCTCTCTTTGTGAAACAGATCGATTGACAATATTTAAATGATACTTATTTCACAATTCCAATCCTTATTGTAAATGTAAGAATACCAAACTCTTGCCATTTACTATAATCTGTTAGATTCTAAACTATATGAAATGATTGCCTTTTAATGACTATGCACAAAGTCACAAAGACTTGGCAATAGACATTACATAGTATTCCAATGGAAAGCAATCCCATGGAAATGAAATCTCAAATTCAAAGTATATTCCTTTGAACATCCTTCTTTGCATTAAGATTTCTAATCTTACACAGTTTCAATGAATAACTTCTACCTATGGAAACAATTCCACATTACCATTTTGACAATCACTTCTGAACAAGAGTTGCCTCTTTTCAGAATATGTCAATATGGTCCTAACCATATACTTCCAATTGTCCATGAGCAACCAATCTTTGGTAAACCTCAGATTGTCCTCGACAATTGCTTAATCATTTTAGTCATATCCAGTTCTATTCCTTTTTCCCTCTTAATGTCCTAGGCATTAGGAAAATTTATAATGGATAAATATTATAGCACATGTAATCAAACCTATACCCAAAGCATATGGGACATGATTCATGCTATAAAATTTTTATTTGCCATGTTATCACAATTCGAACTATGAAGAGGTATGCCATAATCATAATCGAATTTTGAGAACGCTACGTATATAGAATTTCCTTATGTTGACCCATTCCAACATAACATTCATATATATCCTTGACTAAAGTTGATTAAAATCTCAATCTAAGCTTGTAGAATTGGAATGAATTATAAAATCCTCTCCCTTAATTATAGGAAAACAACTTTTCAAAGTGAATTGAAACTTTTGTTTTCTATAATTAACATTGCTAACTTGCAACATAATCATCATGCTCCCACATTCCATAATGATTATTATCTTACTAGCATAACACTTATGCTCCCACTAGCTTTGACATGTACTCATAAATCAGCTGGACTTCTAGAAAAACAATACTTTATTGACTTTCTTACCAAAGTTCAAATTTCTGATACGAGATGCTTTGATAAAACTTTATCAAAATCATACACCTTTCCTTAGATAGCACACATGTGTGTCTAAACAATTTCAGAACCATGAAAAGGGATGCTGTAACCATAGTCTGAATTGTTTAGACCTTTGCCATTTCTCACAAGTCCATGTGAGTGTGTCGGTTAACCACACACGCTCCACTAACGACTTTGAGAATGCAAATATCACAATTGCTATCTACTTAAAATCTACTTAGTAAAAGCATTTCCTCACCATCATTTTCATGAATCGGAGAGAAACCTTATGACACATAAATTTTATGTGGTGTAAGTGTTCCTATCCATGTGAATTTGTCATAACCATAATCACAATACAAGGTCAGTGGCAAATCCAAACACATATGGACTAAAGGTCGTGGGCTAGTGATTAACAATACTCATGATTAGTTCTTGAAACTATTTCAGGATCTTTTAGACTCCCATTGTCCTCTTAACATATAAGACTCTCTTGCCAAATATTTAAGAGATAGTGTGGATTCTAATCAAGACAAAAACTTCACACAGTTGGCCTTAGTTGTTCTTTATTTTATCCAAAACATCACAACTTACTTATTTCAAATATACCAGAGCAAGAAAACATTTTACTCTACATTTGACAAGTGTTTTAAACATTTCTTAAGATTATGTCACTCAAGCTTCAATCTTGGAGTATGACTCTAAGATTTGATTTTGGAACAAAGTATGATTTATCTTTTGATTTAACCATTTCAACAATTCATGATTCCTCTCCTTAGCCAAACAAATGAACTAAGGTGTCCTTAGAGGATCAATTGTGATATGGTTTCATAATCACTAAGATAATCATAAAACAAGATGCTCAAGTACTCTCCCATCTCTTCAGATTGGAGAAACTTTTATCTTCCTACCTTATTTGATTCTTTTTATCCGTTCTGTCATACATTAAAACCTTTTCAATGTTTCAAAATTACTCTTAAACTTGTAAGCATAACCATATTTACTGAACTTTAGTAAATCATAATGAATAATATTATCAACCTTTGTGGTGGAGCTGAACAACACACAACCAAGTGTATCCAATCCTTTAGTCCTTCACTTGACTCACACATACATGTGAACAAGGTCTTAGTCTTAATTTCCCAAAGATGAAAATTCTCATTCATCACACAATACAACTTGCATGATTCCAAGTTTCTATCCAATTGAAACTTGGGTGATGAGAATCTTTCCTTATTTGGTAAATTATGACACTATCAAAAATGAAAGAATCAAATCCATTTACCAATATTGCTTATCAATGGAAACATATAAACAACGATTTTTTCACAAATGCCATTATAAGGATACTTAAAATAAATAAATAAAAATTTATTTAAAAAATTGCGGAAAAACATATCCTTAAAATGCAAATATATATGAAAAACATTTTGTTGTCTATTCCTAAGCAATATATATCATAACTCTTATGCAACAGCTCATGCGATCGAAATCCATCTTCGCGATCAGAATCAACATAATCATACTATAAGCTTCCTTTGATTCTTCCAAAACATCAAAATGTAATTACATTACATCAAGTATTAAGAATCTCAAAAAGAGACTTAATCGAGTTAGATAATGGAGTTTACCTGAAGCAAAGTCAAACCTTTTGACTTTATCTTCCTTATGAAATTTCAGGTAAATTGGGCAGCTTCGCAACTAATGTCCCTTTTATTGGAAAAAGAAATATATGGACTCTTTGGAAATGGTATACGGTACTATCACCAACTTAGACTTTCTCTTTACCATTAGGTCAAACGACTTGACCATGGCCGATCCCTTTCAATTGGGAAGAGAAAGTTTTCTGGACTTCCAATGTCACCATTGTCAATGTCCAAATAGGTTTGGGAAGTAGATCTTCAAATCTAATTTGCTTTACCAATGCTCCAAACCATTGCTGATTCAACATCATTAAGCAAATAGGTAAGATCATTAAGGGTCATGTCGTGATTTGTCATCAGGGAGTGACTGAAGAACCAAGTCAACAACAAGCTACCTCGAGAATTCAACACTCGACTCTCCCGACTTGTCAATACGTGACTTAACCTCTAAGATGTAAACACATATAGACTTTGATTGCCAATAGGGATTAAGTGACTTAGAACTTATCAAGTCTTGAAACTTGTGGGATAGGGAGATTTATTGGAGGAGGTGGAGGAAGTAAAGTATGATTTCCAGTCCCACTAATGCACAACAAAGGGATTGATCTTTCACCTTGGTTGCCATTTGGGATATCATCTTCATTAGGAAGCTTGTTCCTAATGATTTGGGAAGACCATAGTTGTCTGAAGGAGACATCTATAAGGGAGAAATTCAAGTTAGTTAATTTAAAGTCCTTAATATAACACCCAATATGAAATATTAAGGCTAGGACCCAACAACCTACTTATAACTGGAAGAGGGATGCCGTAATCTGAGTTATAAAATAATTGAAGGTAGGTAAATGACGATTTACCAATTTCCACCATGAAAAACGAAATATAATTAAGTTTTAATTGGATTTGAAACTCCTAGATCTTTTGAGATACATTGAACTTTCAATGGCATGTTTGAATCTCGATTGTGCCCTCTCAAGTTTGTGACTGGGATGTCGAGGATCACAAACAAGGTGTGAATAACCATGCAAATATACTTGGTACCCTTAATATTTATCACCTAGTCGATGTGCCAGTTAACCACATACGCTCCACCGATCTATGATAAATTTAAGTTACCCTTTGCCACACTTGGTCAGTCCCAGGTTAGTGTGTCGGTTAACCACACACGCTCCACTAATGACTTAACAAGGTGCAAAGTGCAATTTTCATGGGTTAGCACCTTTTCACATTCTCCTAAGTAACTAAGATTGGGAATTTATAAGTGTTTAGTTACTTAGTATTTATCATTTTACTTTTAATGAAGGGAGAATTATAGTCCTTTCCTACCCGTTCGGCTAACGACCCTCCACCAGTCAAGGAAGCGGTGGGTGAGAGTGGACACCCATTAAACAACCATTTTATAGGCAGTAACCTTATACCCCCCTTATAGACCGGCTTCGTGAATGAGGCCTACTAATGGTAAGATTGACTTTATCTTATACATATCTATATAATTAAAATTATAATAATAGTATAAGGGTTGAATTTTAAACTTTTAAAATTCTAAGGTTTAATTTGGAATTAAAGCATACATGGGGTGGTAACTTTGCAAATTCCAAAACTTTGAGGGAAAATTTTGAAACTATTCAAAACTCTTGGATTTTCATAACTTAAGATTTTAATAAAAGTTTTAAAAAACTTTTAATGAAGAGACTCTTGGACATCCATAACTTGAGGACAAGTTATGGAGTCCATAAAAACTATTTATAAGAAAAGGACTCTTCATTTTTTTGTAACCTAAGGCAATTTTATGAGTTTTAAAAATTCATAAATGTGACTTTTCATATAACTTGAGGACAAGTTAGAAGAACACATTTTATGATCAACTTTTAGATCAATTTGAATTGAAAAATAACTAACACATAATTTTTTCGTTGATCTAAAATAACTCATAACACAAGGTAACACAAAAAAACTTTTGGTAATCCATAACTTGAGGACAAATTATGGACTCCATTAAAATAAATTTAGATCAAGAATTAACTAGCAAACACCTTTTGCAAATAATTCATATGATCTACCAAAACTCATAAGCATGAACAATCGATATCAACAATTTCATATAAGTTTTCTATTAAACTAAAACAACTCATAACAACAAGATAATTCATATCAACAATTTTCAAGAACTTAGCTAATCACATAAACTAAAAAAAAATCTTGAAACTTTGACAATTATTATTTATTTGGATGAGAATAAACATTACCATAACATCAAAATTAAGTTTTATGAACAAAAACACTTTATGGTAATGATTCTAATCCAAAACAGGTCAAAAAAATGTTTTTTTTTTCACTGAACAGTCACCACCTCGTGGTGAACTGGCAGATTCCAAAAAAATGATTTTTCTTGCAAATAGCATCAAATATAATTGAAAACAAGCCTAGGATCTGATACCACTGTTGGGTTTTGAGCATTCTAACACTCCTATGGTGTACATGCAACCCTAAATAGCTTGGATCTATGTTTTCTCTATTATACATGAAAATATCAATTTTCCAAGGTATTGTTCTAACTAGCATAATATAAAGTACATATAATATAAAAACTAGTAGAATTACATACCTCTTTATTGGTGCTTGATTCCATGGAGCTCAAGAGCCTAGTGCCCCAAATGTGACACCTCAAATGGTTCACACAACACCATGAATAACTTGGAATAACCATGAGAGAAGATATGAGTCTTATCACTCTATGAAATCGGCTTGCCCTCTATGATATGCACATAGTGCCAATTTCACCAACCAATGGGGTCTTTATATAGTGTGCACATTAGGTTTACACCATGTAACCTATGAATTTACCCATTCCTTATGCTCCATGGGTTTTAACCTCCATGGAGTATCCATGGGCCACCACATGGGTTAAACCTGACATAAGGAATCATGGATCATAAGCTCACATATATAAGAATCAATGATTTACACAATCAATCTCCATATATTTAATTAGTCTCTTTTTGATCACTAAATTAATTCTAAATTAATTCTTGATCAGTTTAATTAAACAATATGATTTCATATTAATATATTAGAACTTATAATATATTAATATGTCACAAATATCTTCTTCTCATTAAAAGGTCTACCTAAATGTTCCGATGTCATGTAACCCAAATGGACCATGCCGGGTCGGGTCAAGTATATACCCATTATAGTTATGGACTTAGACACTAATCCAACAAACACATGGAACTATCTCATAACTAACCTTTCTCTTTACCATATGATCAAACGATTTGACCTTTGCTGATCCCTTTCCATTGGGAAGAGAAATATGTTTTGGACCATCACTGTCACCATTGTCAATGTCCATGGAAACTTTGGAATCAGACCCTTTAAGCACTTCTACTTCAGATGTGCTCTTAAGCATTTCTGCTTCAGAAACAATCAACATTTGGGTAAGATCAATTAGGATCATGTATATATTCCTCATATGAAAGTTCTTAATGAACTGAACATACGACTTAGGAAGCAAAAGAAGAACCCAATCAATTTCTTGCTCTCTTGGGAAAACGACACTCATTCTATCTAATTTGTCAATGTACGATTTCATTTCCAGAACATGCACACATACATGATTTCCTTCTTGATGTCTTCATGCCAATAGGGCTTGAGTAGTTTTGTATCTTTCGATTTGAGGAAAACGTGACATTGGGAGAGTCACTGGAGGAGGAGGTGGAAGAGTTGAAGAAGCATGATGTCTAGTTCCACCATTTCACGAATAAGAGAAAACATTTTCATCTTGATTAGAAAGTGGAAGATCATCTTCAGAAGAAAGAGGAAAACCATTTCCAAAAAAATAAGGAAGACCATTGTTGCCTTGACTCAACATCTATAATGGGAGAAAATAGAATTCAAGTTAGTTGATTTTAATTGTTAATTATTAACCCATAAATTTTAAATTAAGGTTAGGATCCATTTTTTTATTCGAACTTTGACGAGGGATGCCGTAATCAAATTTGAATCTATTTTGGGTAGGTAAGCTTTTACCAATTCCAATCTGATGAAACTCCTAGATCTTTTAAAATTCATAGATTCTTATCAATGGCATGTTTAATCTTAGATTATGATCTCACTTTTGTGAGTAGGATGTCGATGATCACAAATGAGATGTGAATAACCATGCAAACCCGCTTGGCAACCTTGATGTCATTCATCATATCACATTGATGTGCCGATTAACCATACACACTCCATCAACAATGATAGTTTTTGATATGCCCATCATATCTCTTTATAGTCCCTATTAGTGTGTCGGTTAACCACACACGCTCCACTAACGTCATATAAAGCATAATGTGCATTTTCATGGATTAGCATACTTTTCACATTTTTCCTAAAGTAACTAGGTTTAGGATTTTAATAAAAAGAAGGTTCTAGTACTTTTTAATATCATTATACTTTTAATGAAAATTAATTTTGTCTTATCAAATTCGTTCGACTAACGACCTCCACTAATCAAGGAAGCGGTGGGTGAGAGTGGACACCCATTCAACTACCATTTTATAGGCAGTTTACTTATACCCCCTTATAGACTAGCTTCGTGAATAAGGCGTACTAGCTATTTGACTGAATTTAGTCTTATACATATAGTAATAATTAAGCTTTTAATTTTGTATATACTATAAGGTGTATTTTAAACTTATCAAAATACTAGGGTTTAAATTTTAAATTTCAAAATTAATATCTAATCAATTAAATTTAAAATAAACCATTAATGATTTAATTATTATCTTTTAATTAATAATTAATTAAATAAATTAAATAAATTAATGATTATCTAATTAAATTAATCAAATAATTTAATCCTAATCCTTACCCTCTAATTTTCGAAAATAGGGTATATGATTTATTCCAATTTTAATTATTTCATATTAGGAAAGTGAAATAAGAATTACAAAAAATTGGAAACCCTAAAATCTAGCCATATTTTTGAAAGCTTGGGGCGGAAGGCTAGGGTTTCCAAACGATAGCCCAAATTTCGAAATTCCAAAGGAAGGAGGCTAGGGATTTGACAAACCCTACGCCTAGTCGAAATTTATGCCATTTAGGCTTTAATTTCTATAAACCCTAATTGATCTATTCTTCAATTATAGATATTCAACATAAAACAAATCCTAAACTTTGGTACCACTGATGAGTTTTATGCAAAACAAATAAACTTAAACTATTAAGTGTGCATGAAACCCAAATAAAGATCTATGTTTTCTTTATTGAACCCATAACTAACAATATCAAAAAGAAACAGTAAGAACCCAAGGTAATTTTTGAAATTAATAAGGAAAATGTTTAGGGTAAGATACCTTTTAACTAGAATCCTCCTTTGTTGATCTCTTGGAAGCAAGCACCACAAGTGGCGTACCTCTAATGGAATCACACCCAAACTAGCAAGAGGAAAACTATAGAGAGAGGTGAAGAGAGCCAAGATTTCGTCCAAGGCTCTTAGAAGAAAGGCAAGGAAAACATTAAGGGGCTAGGGACTCGTTATATAGTTGAGGAAACTTGGTTCCAAAGCTAGGGTTAAGGGGATATGCCCTAAATCCTTTGCTTGTGACCAAGCAGCCCATTCCCCTTATCCAAGGGGCTTGAAAGAAAACTCTTGGGCTTGACCAAGTGATTCTTGTCCACCTAAACCAATGAGGTCCTTGGGTCTTCCTTCTTCAACTTTTGATAAATAACCAAACAGTCCCTGCACTTTTAATTAATCAAATTAATCCCAAAATTAATTCCAATTCATTTCTGATTAATTATTAATTAAATAATATGATTTCTAATTAATATGTTAGTTTCATAATACATTAATAAATCATTTATTTCAATTTATTAATCGCATATAAATTAACATCTCTCTCTAAAAGTCATCATGTCCAATTGTTAGGTTTGAGGGCAACCCAAAAGGATTGTGCTACCATTAATTCAAGTTTATATCTATTGCAGTTATTGGTTTAGACACCTAATCGAACATTTTACATGTAAGGTTTTCAAGCATACTATTCGAAAGAATGTGCACCTCTATGTCACACCGCCATATATAAGATATTGTACATACCCTCTTATAACAAGTAGAAACAACGCTTACATAAACATGTAACGATCATATCTTTTTAAACCATAAAACTATAATATTCAATATTTACAAAGATCCTGATGTTTCAATCATACTCATCTAGAAATTTAGTTCCTTTAACTATTTGTTGTTGGTGTTACATATTATTTTATAATTGTCCATGTATTTTCATTTATTGTTATCAGCCCATGTTTTGTATATCCGGCCTCATACATGTATTTTGTTTATATATATATATATATATATATATATATATATATATATATATATATATATATATATATATATATATATATATATATATATATGGCTGAGTTATTGTGAGAACTAAAAAAAACGTGTGAACATGCGAAGTCATAATCAACTCATAATTTTTCAACACCAAAAACACCAATCTTTTCCAAATTGTGCGTCTACGCCATATCTAGGATCAAAAAGAAAGTTGACAATTTTTTTTTCGAAGTTTGCATGTATGCACAATGAACAGTTGTACGGACTGCTGATGAGCTTAATCGGCAGTCATATGGACTGTAGATGTGTACACTCAACAACCATATGGACTGCTGATGAGCAATCAACGGTCCGTATGACTGCTGATTGTGCTCATCAGCAGTAATTATGACTGCTGATTGTGCATATTAGCAGTCCGTACAACTGTTGATTGTGCTCTTCAGTAGTCATATAAAAAAATAAAAAAAATCGTCAAATTTTTTTTGAGCCTAGATAGACGCACCATTTAGAGAATATTGGTGTTGAAAAAGGATGAGTTGATTATGAGTTCGCAAGTTCTCAAAAGAACCTGGCTCTCTCTCTCTTTCTCTCTCTCTCTCTCTCTCTCTCTCTATATATATATATATATATATATATATATATATATATATATCATTGAAATGAGATAGAGATTTTTATGCGATAATTAAAGTCTGTTACATGGTATCAGAGCGAACCTAATTTTCCTCTACCGTAGCCGCCGTTTCTCCCTTCTGGCGCCAAAACCCTTCTCATTCCCCCTCCTCCTCTATTGCTCTTTTTTTTTTTCTGTCATGATCATCAATGGGTGAAGGATCATTGAACAAAGCTGAAGCTTCTGAAAAGTCGTATGGCTTAACCAACATCAAGGCATCAATCCTACTGATTCTTGATTTAGACAAACTAGACTATGATGCATGGAGTGAGTTATTCTAACTCACTGTAAAGGTTTTGGGGCTTATTCTCATCATGAAGAACCGATTGAAAAGGCCTAAACAACCTCTGATCAATCTGAATGGGATAGAATTAACAACATTATAAAGATGTGTATGTACAATACAATTTCTTAGTCTCCTCTTCATATGCTTTGAGGAAAAAAATCCCTTTCTTGGTAAATGTGGAAGTATCTTGAAGCACTTTTGATAACAAAAAAAGATGAAAAATCCATGGAAGTCGACAATGAACTGCACAACATTAAGTTCAGTGACTCCAACATTGATGCCTACTTTACCAGAATCAAAACTCTTGCCGATCTACTGGACAACATTAATTCCACCGTTCCTGAAAAAAACCTAGTAATGTACGCTATTAATGGTCTCCCTCCAAGATTCAATCATGTGGCTGAAAGATCTAGTATGCTCTAGGCTAATATTAAAGTGATATTGCTAATTAACATATGATACTAATGTGTCACACTAACAATGACTTGATACAATTGATTATTTATTAGAAATTGATTTAAATTAATATTCATTAAAGTCCTATAATTAATTGGAAATTATTTATTTCATGGAAATATTAATTTAATTAGAAAGTAACATAATATATCATATGGTATGATTTATTAAGTCATGTACATTATTTTGGACTAGAAATACGCTTTTGTCTTTTAACTAATAGTTAAAGTTTATATCTTATAAAGAGTTATAAGTATTTTATAAACTTCTCTTCTCTTTTTATATAAAAAAAGATGAGCTAGTTTCTATGAAACAAGACGTGGTCTTTTGAATATAATAAGGGAAAGTAAGCATGACATAGGAGGCATGGGAGACATGTAAGTCTTAGGGTATGGAGTGCTTAAAGTGTTATGAACTCTTGGGTAATGTTTTAGCTTTATGAAGGTTTTCAACCCTTTATTTTTGATGAAGAAAACCATAGCTTGCATGTCCTCCCTCATTCTCTCTAGTTTTTGTTAAACACTTGAATTTACATGCTTTCATTTTGCTCTCTTTAATTCATACTTTTGTTACACACTTAAAGCTTAAGAGCTTAAGAGTTTTATACAAAGAACTAGAACTCTACATCAACTTGAGTCATTGCTGGTGTCTCTAAAGTTCCATGTTCTTTATAAAATTCCAAGCCTCCCAAGAGGACCCAAAGAACTACAAACATTGTTATTTCTTCATCTCTTCTTTGGTTGGTGATTTATGTAACACCCTGTCCCGAGTTGTTCCCATTTGGGTATGGGTGACGTAATCTATATGATTTGGGTGTTCAGTTTGTGTTTTAGAGCCAAGGGGTATTTTTGTAAAGTGTCAACTTGGACTTTGATGGAAATTGGATTTTATTCGGGAATTTTTAAGGCGATCATGAGATGATTAAAGCATAGAGATTCTTGTTACCTTTTCATAGATATAAGGATCGTCGAAATCTGGTTTTTAATGAAGAAGTTATGGCCTTTGGAAGAATTTAGGGTTTTGGGGAAAAAACCTAGTACGCGGGGCGTACATGGGGAGTACACAGGGTGTACTTGTGCGTGGACCCTTACGCGAGGCATACCTTGGCGTACGCTGAGCGTAGTCAACAGTTTGGTCGCGAAGCTACGGCCTTGTACGCTGGGCATACGAGGGATTCTAGAAACCCTAATTTAAGGCTGTTGTACCCTATTTAAGCACCTCAAGTCTTTAGGTCTGACCTTTTTACCAGCCCCCAAACCTCCTAAAACCCTAAATCATCCCTTAAGCTTCCTTAGTGGTATTCTTGAGCCCTTAAGAGGAATTTCGTGATTTTTTTACTCATTGTGAAGGAAGCTTTGAAGATTGAAAGTGATTTGCTTGGAAGGAAGGTCATAGATCCAGAATCATCTCACTTGTTGCAATCTCTTTGAGGTATTAAGTTCATACCTTGGCTTGTAGATGTAGATCTCATCATAGTTGGTTTTATTATGCTTTTGGTCCCATTTTGGGTTGATTGAAGATATAAGACGTTTTAAGGGCTTGTTCTTTTAGATCTAAGCTTGTGGTGGACTCCTTGAGCATAAAGGTGTAAGCTTTATGGGATTTTTGGTCACATGCATGAATTAAGTCACTTGTTAATTCATCTTTAAGCTTAAGAGCTTCATTTAGCCATGCATGAACGTAAAGTTAGTAACTTTATGTGATTAATCAGTCCAAGAAAGTCAGATTTAGGTTGTGGTGTAAAGTCTTTATGGAATAAGAGCTTAAAATGGAAGTTGGATGGATGCAAGGGTACGCTGGGCATACAAGCAAGTACTCTGAGCGTACAATCGCTAAGGCGAGTACGCTGTGCATACGAGCTGAGTACGCCCCGCGTACTCATCAGGCGGGGCCTCAGATTAATGGATCTTTGGTTTGGGCCATTTTTGGACTTTGGTGCTTTGGGCCTTGTTGGGTCATCAGAATTCAAGTATTTTTGGACTAGGAATGTTTTGGACCTTGGTTTAAGGCCATTGGTAGGGTTTGGGCCCAATTTGGAAAATTGGGCCATATTTTTGGCCTTGGGTATTTAATGGGAGTTTGGACTTTTGGATTTCTGGATTGGGCCTTGGCTTTGGGACAAGTTATGAAGAGGGTAAAAAGGTCTTTACCCTAGTTTGGACATTTAGTGTGGGTCGGATTTGATTATTGATGGATGATTAACTTGTGATTGATAGTGCATGGATTCTTGAAGGCCAACATCCAGAGATTCTTTCTGTGAGATTCGGCAGTGCGAGGTGAGTTTTCCTCACTCTTATTGTCGGTCGAAGGCACCAAGGCCGACCCATTGGATTAGATATCCTATTATGTGATAGTATGCTATCAGGTTGTAGTGATCTATTAGATCGGTATCCTGGTATATAGGATGATGCTATGCTTAGTGATCTATAGATCTGCCTGTCTGCATGTAGACTGGTTATATGGGCACATATTGTTGGTGGTTGAGGTTTTACCTCTATGTACATGAGCCAACAGACCGGGGGCATTCCAATCCGACGGTTGATTGGGCCTGAGGGTATTCCATCCCGAGGATGACTGGGCCTGTTGTATATTGGCATTCCAACCCGATGGTTGATTGGGCTTGGGGTATTCCAACTCGATGGTTGATTGGAACCGATATGATAGTATGGTATGTTGTGAAACTAGACTGCTTTGTGCGTCAGACAATAAGCTCGAGGTATTCCAACTTGATGGTTGATTGGACCCGGCATGTTTGGTATTCCAAGCTGATGGTTGATTGGGCCAAACTGTTTAGGGTGCGATGGTATTCCATCCTGATGATGAGTGGGCCCATCGTAGACATGTCTGGTATTCCAACCTGAGGATGATTGGGCCAGGCATGAGTGTTTGTGCATACTAGTTGTCGTTATCTGTTGTGTGGTGGTATTTTAGGGGAAACTTGCTTAGCTTTGTGCTTATAGTTTGGTTTATGGTTTAAGGTACCTCAGAGGATTGTGGCAAGGCGATGGCGTGACTATACACATCCTTGGTTTTATGAATGAATGGATCTTGGGAGACTCTGATTTCAATAATGTTTTGGAAATACCGATTTTGTAAACACTTTTATTAGTAAACGAGTTGTTTTTGAAAAGTTTAAATTTGTTGAAATTTTTGGGATGTTACAATTTAATCTTTCTATAACTTTCAAGATGATCCTTGGTGGGTATAATTTGTTATGTTATTTTCGAAAATCATAAGTCTTCCATTTGCATTTTACTAGTTTATGAAACTATTTTTGAAATAAAATCCCAACAATTGATATCAAGAGCCACGTTGCAATTTTGGTTAGATTTTTTTTCTTTTTGGAAATCTTAGTTTTTGAAGAATATGGATAACTTGTTTTTGTATAAAAATAAGTTGATAGATATTTTCTTTGACAACTTTTTTAATTTTTATTTTGTGTGACAAAAATTGTAACACCTAAAATTTTAGAGCAATTATTTTTTTCATTTTTAAAACTTCCAAAAACATAGTTTCACAACCAGATCAAGTACAAGTCATTTCAAAACACAAATGTCATAGTTATCAGAGTACATAAAGATCATGTCCCAATAGTAAATTCCCAGTGTGTGTGTACAATCAGACATTCGCCTTTCCGCTTTCCTGCGAAGTACCTGTCACATAGAAATCCATAACTATAAGCACGAAGCTTAGTGAGTTTCCCAAGATACCACATATAACATTGCATAAGTAAGAAACTATGGGTTATCTGCAACCATGGAACTATCAGCAGTCCTGGTGAGCTAACAACATGCTCGTAAGGTTATCCACAACCCCTGGATGGCTATCATCAGCCCTTATCACAAACAAATATTATATCGGTACATAACATAACATAACATAACATAACATAACATAACATAACATAACATAACATAACATAACATAACATAACATAACATAACATAACATAACATAACATAACACAACATAACATAACATAACATAACATAACATAACATAACATAACAGCTAGACCCAGCTGGTCATAATATTATAGTTATGCTACCATATAGGGAAGAGTAAGTGAGGAGACTAACCTGATACTGATGACACGAAAACCTAGCACCCGAACTGTCGGATCTAGACTCCACCTAGTTAATCAATATAATGAACCTTAATTACATTAAGGTTCAAACCACTCATGAGTCCAAATTCCACAGTTAACCTACTAAGAGGAAAAAGGATCATTTTTCCCCTCCCTTGGTCCAAAACCCTAAACTTTGACCAAAAGTCAAAATCAGCAAAAGTCAACAGAAAGTCAATACCCAGCAAGTACATTAGGTGTACTACTCCTAACGCTGGGCATACAACCTGGCTAAGCATGCGACGGGGCATCATTGAGCTACGCTGCACATAGTTGGGAGTATGCACGATTTACTCCACAAATTTCCTTTTTCCTTACTTTTTGGTCTTAATCCGTTAAGACAACCACTCCATCCATAGATCTGACTAATTTAAGACCTCTTAATCTATAAAGTTGTGGGCTTTAAGCCTTTTCATGGCTAAGAGAGGCCAAAACATCATTTCATCCATTCCAAGGTACTTTACTCATGCATGGGGGAAAGTAAAGATCAAGCAAACATTTTTATTAACCTAGAGGCCCAAAGATGCATAAAAGGACAACTTAAACTCTATGGAGAGTCTCCAACTCAAAAAGGTCCAAATTTTGGGGACTTAATCTCATAAAAATTGCACTAAAGAGATCTAGAAGAATACTAGCCAAGGTATAAGCTTTATACCTGAAAATGATGCACAAAGGTGGGAGGTTTCTGGATCTCTAAGCTTGATGGCACCTTCTTCTTCTTCTTTTTCTCTAACCTTCTTCTTCAACTACAAGAGCTAAGAATCACTCAAAACTTGCAAAATCACACTCATAAGCCACACACACACACACATGAAATTAGGGTTTACATTTGAGCCCAGTATGCCCATCGTACCAAGGGGTATGCCAGCGTACTAGGTGGCCTCCACGATCCTGCATGGTGCATGAATATGCTATACGTACTTATGTGTACGCCCCCGCGTACTGATTTTCCACCCTTTCATATATAGGACTAATTTTGACATATTAAAGAAATATTTAAAGAATGATAATTGTACCTCGTTTCAGGATGTTACAAAAACTTACATGTATTTTCTGTCACTTAAAGTTGTCTTAGAAAAACAAAGGTTGTTTTATATTTATATGTATTTTTGAGTGTATAAACAAGCCATGGACCTTTGTGTTGTTGTTGTTGGTTGATTTATTAAATTGGTTTGTAATATTCTATTATTCATAAAGTATGTAATAGAAGTAGCTAGTTTTTATTGTTGTTATTTTTATGTAATAGATTAGTTTTATACTAGAATTATTTTATACAATATGCAACAAGATAAATATGGAGGCCATTTGTGAAGATCAAAACGATGCCCATGGTTTTATAATATTTTTCTAAAAGTTTATAACATTTATAAAATTAAAACAAAGTAGATTGTCAATACAACTGGGAGCTTGAAGTCAACATGAAGAACAACTTGAATTTTTTTGGTCCATTTGGTCCCTTAGGGAAGGACTTGACACTTTTATGTTGGCTCATAAAAGTGTCACCAGAAATTGGCTTGTTTTACACTATTATGAATGCTTGTGTTGTTTATTTTTATGAAAGTATTTTGAGTGGTTAATAAATTAGATTTCCACAAACTCAAACTATTTTTTGGACAAAATAAACATCATATGAAGTTTGGTTTTCAATTTACAAACTGAGAACATAAAATATAAAAAGTTATAACTTTAAAATAAAAACCGGTTTTATTAAAATGTTAATAACGACAAATTTTGAAATTGTAAAATTATAAGTCTAAAATGGTGATTTTATAACTTATTAAAACTCTAAAATATTGATAATAAAAGGAAGTTGTGTTAAGTAATAAATAATGCTTTATATGGCTCAAACTCAAACTTAATATTGGATATTATCGTTAAAACTAAACCGCGTAAAAATAGAAAACTGGATTTTATATTTGAACCTTAAATGTGATTTTTTTGGAAACTTGATACCAGGATCAATTGGATGCATGCAATTATCATTGATATCATATGTTTTTAAAACTAGAATTATAAAACATTAAATGACCCTTTCAAACTTCAAATCTATGCAATCCATTTTGAAGAACACTTGCACATCTCTTGTATGCACTAGTGGGATAAAGGATACATAACCGATTCGTGTTATCTTTTGATGGTCGGAGTGTCTTCGCGATTTCTATAACCAAGTTATAGGCCGATTACACATGTTTTTCAAATTGGATGATTTGATCGGAAATCTTTTGTGATAAGGGTCACCTAAGCAACAGAGTCCTGAGGCATAAATGAGATCAAACATGTCTAATTTAAATTTGTATTTAGTGATCCCATAAATCTAGGAGTTATTTAGTAAGATATAATTGATAATTGATATCTACCGAGTTAGATTCAAATAAATTGGATAAATGTCACCTAACCCATTTATTTGTTTTGTAATTTGGATCCTAGACTTTGATAATTAACGTTTTTGGAAACTAAAAGGACATTAATTATTAAAGAGTTTAAATATGGAAAATACTAAACGAATTTTGTTAAAATTTTGTAGATGAGAACCAAATCCAATCTCATTACCATACATGTCCTTGAACTTACAGATCTACGAGAGATCATAACATGCAATTGGTACAATATCATTCAATGGACTCGTTCCTTAAAAGAGAATCTCGGGAGAGATGAGAAATTATACATCATAAAAGGCCCTATCCCTAAACGACCTTCTTTGTATGATTTACCCGCGCATTATGTATGGTGGATACACAAATGTGAATCTGATGATGTCTATGATCCTATTAAGGGTACAATTATTCCTGAATTTTGGAAAGAGTTGGAAGCCTTAGATACATATCATATGTATCTTTAGGTTACAAATGTTGGATTAGTGTCTAAGTCCATAACTATTTTGGTATGTACTTGACCCGATGGTGCATGGTCCTTTTGGGTTGCCTTCACCAAAGCAACTTGATAGGATGAATTATGGAGAGAGAGGATTAATTATGATTTATTAATATATTATGAGAATAATATATTAAAGGAGAAATCATATTGTTTAATTAATATTAGTCAAGAATTAATAAGAATTAAGTTTGTGGCTAAAAGTCATTAATTAAACTTAAGGGACTAGAACTATCAATTGTGTGATAGTTGAATATTGGGCTAATGGACTCCCTATTAGAGGGGTGGACGAATTCTATGGGGAAACCCATTAGAAATCGTCCTAGGCCTCTAAGGAAGGAGTCCATGGGTTACTTAGGGCCTAAGCATCCAAATTAGGGTTTCCTTGTTAGATAACCCTAATAGCCTCACTATTTAAAGGACCCTTGAGACTCAAAAACATGGTGAACTTGTTCCTTAGGGTTTTTCACACATTTAAGGCAACCTCCTTTCTCCTTATTCTTCATCCTCTTGCTCTTGGTGTTTGTGAACCATTAGAGGTGTGAGATTTGTGACTTTAAGCTTTCTAAAGTCATTACAAGGAGGATTTGAGGTTGTTATTGCTACATAACAATCAAGGTAAGATCTAAACCCCATTCATAAGTTAATTTGATTAATTGTATGCTAGATCTAGGGTTTAAAGTATTGGATGAATTGCATGTACAATAGAGAAACCTAGATCCAAGCATTAGGGTTTGTATGAGCATATAGGATGTTCTTATGGCCAAAACCCAACAGTGGTATCAGAGCCTTGATTGGTTTCTATTGTATTGATGCATATTTGATTGAAATCAACACTGAAAATCGAAATTTTTTGCTTCTGAGTGTTTGACTTTCCGAGTCACTTGGTGAACTCGCCGAGTCAGTTGTACTCGACGAGTCCAGGTCTAGACTCGACGAGTCAAAGCGTCTGACAGTTCATATTCACGATTTTCTTCCTGTTTTGGCGTTGGATAATTACCATAAACGTGTTTTTGTTATAAAATCCGAATTTTATCAATATTTGGTGATTATCCTTACCAAAATAGAAGATAAATGTCAAAATTTAGATAATCATTTGTTTTATTAGATAAAATTTGATTATTTGTAATTTAGATTTGAATTATCTTGTGAAAAAGTTTCAAATTTTCCCCTTTAGGTTTTATAGTTTAAATTTGAACTTAAAAGTTTTGTTTTTGAAATTTAAATAGTTGAAACCATAATGTTTTGAAATGTTTCAAAACTTGCCCTCAAGTTTTTGGAATTTAAAAGTTGATTAAAAGTTTAACTTAGAAATGTTAAATTCTAAAACCCTAGTATTGTTTTGAAAAGTTCAAATCACACCCTTATGGTTTTATTAATTAATTAAAGTGTATAATTAAAAGAGGTTTAATAAATCCATAAAGTTTTAGTTCCAAATTTAATTGAATTAAAAGTATAATTGTTAAATTTGACCACCTAGTATTTCAAAAGTGTAAAATACACCCTATACTATATATAACATTAAAAGTCTAACATTATATATATGTATGAGTAAAAGTCAGTCTTACCGTTAGTAGACCTTATTCACGAAGCTGGTCTATAAGGGGTGTTTAAGTAAATTGCCTATAAAATGGCGATTGAATGGGTATCCACTCTTACCCACCGCACTCTTGACTAGTGGATGGTCGTTAGCCGAACGGGTAGGATAGGACAGAAACCTTCCATTATAAGTATAATGAAGTACAAAAGTAACTAAATGCTATTACAATTCCCGATCTTAGTTACTTTAGGAAAAAGTGAATTGATGCAATTCCATGAAATTACACTTTGTGCCCTTGCGAAGACGTTAGTGGAGCTTGTGTGGTTAACCGACACACTAAATGGTTCTAAGCAAAGGTAGCAAAGGGTGACTCAATGTTTGTCATAGTTCGGTGGAGCGTGTGTGGTTAACCGACACATTGAATAGATGACTGTAACATGTGAGGGCACCATGTAAGTTTGCATGGTTATTCACACCCGCTTTGTGATCCTCGGTATCCCAGTCACAAACTAGAGGGGCATATCGAGATTTAAACATGCCATTGAAAAGTTCAATGAATCTCAAAGGATCTAGGAGTTTTCAAAGCATTTAAAACTTAATCGGTTTTTCTTTTTTCATGGTGGAAAATTAGTGAATCATCATTCACTTACCTTCAAATATTCTGCAACTAGATTACGACATCCCTTTCCTAGGTTGTAGCGTATTGTGCTGGGTCCTAGCCTTAATATCTCATTTGGGTGATTTATTAAGGACTCAATCAATCAAGTAACTTGAATTTGTTTTCTCCCATTTTGTAGATGTCAAAGTATGACAACTATGGTGTTCCCAAATCCCATGGAACAAGCTTTCCACATGAAGATGATATTCCACGATTTGATCGAGGAACAAGAGACCATGCTTCATTTCCTCCACCTCCTCCAATTATTCTCCCTAACCCACAAGTTCGAAGGCTTGAAAAGTTCAAGCTCACTCAAGCCCTTTTGGCAAGTAAACATGAAGAAGGAAAGTCGGTGTGTGCACACGTCCTAGAGATGAAGTCATACATTGATAGGTTAATAATGTTGGGGTCCGTTGTCTGTGAGGAGCTGGCTGTTGACTGGGTTCTTCGGTCACTTCCTAACTCGTATAGTGAGTTCGTAAAAGAGTACTATATGATGAACCGCAACGTGACCCTTATAGATCTCATTTATATGCTTATTGCTGTTGAATCAACAATGGTTTGGCGCATAGGAAAAAGCAAAGTTGATTGGTGAATCTACCTTCCAGACCTCTATGGATATAGGCAATGGCAACGAAAGGCATGCCATGATCGAAAAGTTTGATCATAAGAGAAAGGCAATGTCTGAAGTAGTTCCATGTGCTGTTCCAAAAGAGTCAATTTGCTTTTATTTCCAAGAGAAGGGGCATTGGAGACGAAGCTGGCCTATTTACCTAAGAGATCTAAGAGACGGGAGAGTCAAAACGTATGGCTCTACTTTAGGTAAAATCCATTAACTAACTCTTTTAAGTTCCTATTCTATATTCTTAATACATGATGTGATAAGATTACAATTGATGTTTTATAGGATCAAAGAAAAAGAGAGGAAGCTTAAGGGAAGAAGTGAGCGGAATCTAATCGTGAAGAAATGGATTTCGATCGCATTGCTTGAAGATTGGATTCTTGAGCTACTACTTAGAGTTAGAAAAGATTGCTAAGAAATATGTATTAACATAGTTTTTCAATGAATTGCATTGTAAGGACAAACTATTCTGCAATAAAATAAAGTTTGATTTTATATTATTTATTTATCCTTGCAATGGCGTGTATGAAAAATTGATGTTTTGAATGTTTCTATTATTAACAATAATGGATTTGATTCTTAATTATGTTATTTGTGGAACTGTCGAGAATTTACCAAATAGGGAGAGTTTCTCATCGCCCAAGTTTCAATTGGACAGAAACTTGGAATCATGCAACTTGGTTTCACGATGAATGAGAAATTTCATATTTGGAAATTAGACTAATTCGTTCACAAAGTGTCAAGTGAAGGACTAGGAGATCGAGTACACAAAGTTGTGTGTTGATCAAGTCCACTACAAGAGTAACAAAGATATTCATCATGATTTACTAAAGGTTTAGTAAATATGATTATACTTATAAGATTAAGTGTAATTCTGAATTGATTGAAAAGGTTTAAATCAATAGCAGAACGAATAAGAAGAATCAAGTAGGCCGAAAGATAAAAGTTTCTCTATTCTAAGAAGAAGGGAGAGTACCTTTTATTATGTTTTATGATAGGTATTAATGATTAAGAACATATCTCAATTGATCCTCTAAGTGAGTCTTAGTACAATTGTATGTTTGAGAAGAGGAATCAAGAATTAAAGAAATGGTTAAATCAAAAGGTCAATCATACTTCGTTCCAAAACAAGTCTTATAGTTAAGATTGTGACATTGAGTGACAAGTCTTAAGAAGGTTTATAACATTCATCAAATGTAGAATTTGGAAAAAGGTTTCTTATTCTTGCACATTTGAAATTGGTAAGTTGTGATGTCTTGGATTAGACAAAGACCAACGAGGACCAATTTGTGAAGTGTTTCATCTTGATAAAAGCTACACTAACTCTTGAATATTTGTTTGTCAAGAAATGTTTATTGACAAGAGAATCTTATATGTCAAGGAGTTAGTGCGAGTCTTAATGGTCTCGAAAAGTTTCAAGAACTAATCAAGAATAAACCTTATCAATCATCACTAGCACACGACTTGAGGTTTACAACCCATCGTGTTGACACTATTTTTTTGTGCCGTTCCAATTGAGTTAATTATGCATGTGAGTTCTATGAGTTCTCACTTGAACGCATAAAAGGCAAGCACCTTGATCAATGGAAAGTACATTGATAGGAAAGGATGAGCTGCTTAACTGCTTGGAAGACATGGTGAGCACTCGTGTTACCATAAGGCAAGAAATCAAGATTGAGAAGGTTCGGTCCATATGAGTTTGAATTTGTCGTAAACTTTGGCTTTGACAAATTCACATGGATAGGAACACATACACCATTAAAATCTAAGTGTCATAAGATTCCCTCCTTCATGAAAATGACTGTGAGGAAATGCTTTCACTAAGAGAGATTTTAAGAAGGTAGTGATTGTGAAAATTGGATTCTCAAATTCGATTATGGTTACGGTATCCCTTTCCATGATTCGAATTGTGAGATTTGGTAATTAGTCTGAATTGTTTAGACACACATCTAAACTATCTAAGGCAAAGGTGTATAAGTTTGAGAAGCTTAGATAAAGGATTATCAAAGCATTAGAAATATGAACTTAAGAAATTCAATAGGAATTGTTTTCTGGAAGTTAAGCTGTTTCTGAATACATGTCAAAGCTAGTAAGAGCATAAGAGTTATGCTTATGTGATAATAATCATGATAGTGGGAGCATAAATGTTGTACTTGTATGATTATTATGGCAAGTATTGCAAGTTAGCAATATTAATTATAGAAAAGAAGAGTTACACCTTGCAAAGTCGTAATGGTTGAATAGTTGTTTTGCTATAATTAAGGGAGAGAATATTATGCTTCATTTCAAATCTAAAGGCTTAGGTTGTGGAATGTTAATAAATTTAGTCAAGGATACATAGTGCGTTCTCAAGTTTCGATTATGATTATGGCATCCCTCTTCATAGTTCGAACTGTGAGAACGTGACACATAAAATATTATGGCAAAATATTGATAAAGTATCGTATCTTTATGTAAGACATTATGCATCGTGTTCCATATGCTTCGAGTATAGGATCAATTGCAAGGGCTGTAATATTTAACCATTCTAAAATTTTCCAAATGTTTAACGCATTTAGAGGGAAAAAGGACAAGAATCGGTTTTGACTAAGATAATTAAACAACTATCAAAGGACGATCCAAAGCTCGTTGAGGATTGGTCGCTTGTGAGTAGCTAGAAGTATAGTATTGGATGGACCATATTGACATTATTATGAATAGAAAAGATTCTATTAAGAATGAGTTGTCATATAGCAAATATGGAAATGGTTCCATATTGGGAGTTGGATATTGAGAGTCTATGTCTAGATTAGAAAATTTTATGCAAAAGGATGTTCCAAGGAATGTACTTTGAGTGAGAGACATCACGTCTATGGAATTGTATTGTAACAATCTCAAATAGAGGACTTTGTAATTTCATTGGCAATAATCATTGTGACTTTTGCGCTATGACGTTATGAAAGGATCATTGCATAAAATGTTAGAATCTACCATATTCTATAAGTGGCAAGAATTTGATATTCTTTCACTTGTGAAAAGGATTGGGAGTTGTGAAATGAGTATGATTGGAAATGTATTCATTTGATCTATTTCACAAAGTAAGAACTGTAGGTAAACATTGTGTGCATGCTAAGAGCATGGGACAAGTGTAGTAATAATTCAAGTAAGAAGTTGATTACCCGAAACAACAAATAATGAGTAATCGATATGGTGATAAATAAAAGGTGTTTTATTTATATTCAAAGGTTTGAGGCCATATGGGATTAGTATTATTCTTGTGTTTCACTTTGCAAGTTTTGACTTTCTGAATAATTTAATTGGTTCAGAACTGTCAAATTATTTGAACGGGCCACAGTCGTTCATATGTTGGAAGTAGATATGAATGAAGACTGTTGTGAATTGGTGTGTGGATTTTCTAAAGAGTATTAGACATAAGCAAGTGTTTGCTGCAACGTTCATGAGTGCTTATGAATATGATTTGAGCATTGGATTAAACCCACGCTCACTTGGATCACTTCATGGATTTTATCACGAGTGATTGGTGAGACGATAACATCTTATATTCTTGAAACCAAGATGTGCCAGTTGTATCTTGCGAGGCGGTTACACATTGATAATATGTAAACGCACTAGTAACTTGGTGTCATAAAACATATTGTTGTGTGTGATTCGGTGAGTGAGTGCAAGCGAGCATTGAGTCAATGTTTAGCCGTTCCTTTTATCCAAAGTAGGATAAAAGCGATATCTTTGGGCCCCTCGATGATTTAGTGATGGCACCTAAGCGCTTGGCCAAGCCGAGACTAATTTGATGTGTTCAATTGTAGTCTGTTGTCATTCATCATAAATCGGAAGTCGGGAAATAGTATAAAGAGAATGATTAAGTTCATGTCTCATATCTATACGATACCTAGAATGGAGGAATATATGATCCCTTATCTAAAGGACACGCGTATCTGATAAGATCAGAGTTGACAGTGGCTTTGGAAAGCTACAATTGCAGATTAGGATCTGAAGTTATACGCAGAATAGTTGTTAGACTTATCTAAGTGGGAGACTGTTGGATTAGTGTCTAAGTCCATAACTATTTTGGTATGTACTTGACCCGATGGTGCATGGTCCTTTTGGGTTGCATTCACCAAAGCAACTTGATAGGATGAATTATGGAGTTGGAGGATTAATTATGATTTATTAATATATTCTGAGAATAATATATTAAAGGTGAAATCATATTGTTTAATTAATATTAGTCAAGAATTAATAAGAATTAAGTTTGTGGCTAAAAGACATTAATTAAACTTAAGGGGCTAGAACTGTCAATTGTGTGATAGTTGAATACTGGGCTAATGGACTCCCTATTAGAGGGGTGGACGAATTCTATGGGGGAAACCCATTAGAAATCGTCCTAGGCCTCTAAGGAAGGAGTCCATGGGTTGCTTAGTGCCTAAGCATCCAAATTAGGGTTTCCTTGTTAGATAACCCTAATAGCCTCACTATTTAAAGGACCATTGAGACTCAAAAACGTGGTGAACTTGTTCCTTAGGGTTTTTCACACGTTTTGGACAGCGTCCTTTCTCCTTATTCTTCATCCTCTTGCTCTTGGTGTTTGTGAACCATTAGAGGAGTGACATTTGTGACTCTAAGCTTTCTAAAGTCATTACAAGGAGGGTTTGAGATTGTTATTGCTACATAACAATCAAGGTAAGATCTAAACCCTATTCATAAGTTAATTTGATTAATTATATG
This sequence comes from Lactuca sativa, assembly GCF_002870075.4. Lineage (NCBI taxonomy): Eukaryota > Viridiplantae > Streptophyta > Magnoliopsida > Asterales > Asteraceae > Lactuca > Lactuca sativa. The sequence continues at coordinate 39,404,982 of NC_056626.2, read as the reverse complement.
CTAGATCTAGGGTTTAAAGTATTGGATGAATTGCATGTACAATAGAGAAACCTAGATCCAAGCATTAGGGTTTGTATGAGCACATAGGATGTTCTTATGGCCAAAACCCAACAACAAACATATTCCAAAGACGCAGTAACATCTGGTATGAACCAGTTGAAACATTGGAAAGAAACCAAGGTTGAAAAGAATCACCCTGTGTGCTATAAAAGGCCTCAAGTTTATGGAAGTAACACCTTTAAGCCCAAGAAATCCAAGAAGGCCCATATTGATGGATCTTGTTTCTACTATAGAGAAACCGGACACTGGAAGAGGATCTACTCCTCTTATCTGGAAAGAAAGTCTGGAAGAGACTAGTACTTCAGGTTTCTACTAGATAAAAATCTTACTTTTCATATAACATCAAAGTACTTGGTACTTAAATGTTAATCTAATATTTGTAAATGTCTTGCAGATATTTATTGAAGAGTAAGCGGTTGAGCGCAATCAAGTTGGAACTACACTCTCAGATTTTAGTTTATTAATTATGATAGGAACATGATGTACCTGTAATATGAAACAATATTTGTTTTGGAACAATGTATGTTTTAATTTTGCTTGTCTAAATATATGTCTCAATTATTTTAATTTATGATTGATTGACTATTTACATAAATCGTTTCTCATAACCATCAACTTCATATACAGAATTGATGAAAATTCTTTTTATGAGACTAGATCTCTTAATAAGAATTATGAAGTAAATATCAATGTTTTAAAAATAACAAGTTATATATTCAAAATACTTTTGACTTAAACTTGTTTTAAATCAAACTCATCTTTGACATTGTTATCTTTATTATATTAATAACATTCACATATTCCAAACTTCAAGAAAGGGATATTTGAAGGCAAATAATGTAATTTATTTGACATATGTAAATCTTGTATATATATATATATATATATATATATATATATATATATATATATATATATAAGATTCCTAATGATATTTTCACGAAGTAGTAGAGAAAATAAATTATTGAGGAACTATACATTGTGATGTATGACTTCCTTTCTAATAAATGTCTAAGATTAAACATAATATACAAAATCAACTTTATTAACAACTATAGTAGTTATAATTATATTTTATATGATAAAGGATAATTATGAAATCTTGGGTAAAGCTTTCAAATATAAAGTTAAGACATAAACCGATAAGAATTATCTAAGACCTTAATGATAATAAAGGATGAATTATATCTTACTTGGTTTGATTTACTTTCTAATCGGTAGAAACGTCCACCTTTTATTTCATTGGGATAAAACCTAGAACACTATCAATTATACCTTGAGTACAAATACCAACTAATAAGTAAATATAACATTTTGTTTATAAGATTTTGTATGTAAAGGCTTCATCCCTATCTTATTAAATGTTTTGTGGATTTGAAGCTTATGTTGGACTAAAGCTTCTAAACCTAAAATCTACCAAATACATATTTATATATAATACTCTAAATGTGGCTTAGATTATTATATGCAAACACACCAGGAATAAGTTTTCTTATTCCTTTGATATCTGAGTTAGTAGAAAGCAAGCTTCTAATGAAAAAGCAAGTGAGAGGTATATGGAACTTGAAGCGGCTCAAGAACCCTAACCTGATTTAGTTATAGTTGGCACTAGTTTTAACAAGGATTGTTAAACTTGAATAATAGCTATTCACAAACACAAATTGTTCGCATTAGTGGTAGAAATCATCAATGACTTCAGAAATGTGGAATCTCTCATTAATAAGCTTTTATTGATGGTTTCTGGCAAATCCATCAAATACGAAGTTGCTATGTTAGATCTCGAATCTGATAAATGACTTGGAGTCATGAACATGAGATGTAATCCATGTATAATAATCAAGTATGGTCTTGATTAACGTCCCTTTCACAAGTAGCTATAATTAGATCAACAAGGATATTATTTATTACAAATCATATTCTTAATATGACATATAACAAATAGATTCAAGAAAAACTGCTTTTATTAATAAACATCTAATTGAAGATATCTAGATAGATTAGCCTGGAGGTTTTCTTAATCCATGATTATCCTGGCGAAATTTGTAAAGCTTGAGATCCACTTGTGGATATAAAGCAAACATCTTAAGGTTACAATCACAATTTAATATAAAACCACAAGGTATGCTTTTATATGAAAATAAATAGAACATGTGTGTTTACTAAGAACTAGTGGGAGCATAGTGACATTCATAATCTTGTGCGAATGAGACATATTGAATCATGAGAAATTACATTTTGACCATGCCAGGCCTTTTCACATTGACATGGAATGTATTTCTAAAATGAAAGACTTAGGAAGAACAAGAAACATTATTGAAATGTAAAATCTATAGAAATAGATAAAATGAATTTTAAAAGTTTTATATCTTTATGCATGTATTGACAATGTCTTGAAAGAGATCAAGATAGAAGATTCCTTTGGAGGAATCTTGGCTTTGTCACATGGCACTAAGTTTGATCTAGCCTCAAAAGGGACCTAGCTCATAGGTTTGAACTAGCTGAAATGATTTATATTCGATTTGCTTGGCAAATGAATCCATCATTTATTACATAATATACATAAGACCTTGTATATGATCATGTGCTGTGAGCATATCATAATATACCAATTAGATACATGGTTAAGTCAGTGGATGATTGTAGGAACATTCTAAGAGTATTTTAGAAGAACCAAGAGAATGTATATGAGATAATTAGTTTAGAATAGAATCTTCATGTAAAGAGATACAAAAGCTTCTGATTTCTAAACAAATATATAAAATTACGAATTATAACTGGATTATGACTTCATAGTGGGATGAAGAGTAAGTTTAGTTGGAATTAGGTACAACAAAAACATAATGAAACAATATACTACAACATACTAATACACTATTTTAGAAGTAGAAATCTAATATGATTGGATTTATGAGTTCATTGAAAAACTATGTTGATTTCTACGATTCAAGGATCACATAGAAATCTTTATGACTTCGAGAGTATGCTTAATCGAGCTAAGAGACTCTATGTCATGAAAGAACACCAATCATATACTCCAAGATATATTACAACAAAGCTCCATCCTGAAGTCCTTAGATACATGGGGGAAAGAGGATGGTATCATGAAGTTAGTTCAAAATATATTAGACAATCCCGAGGTTGGGGCCATGGGACAGGGTGGAGGTATCCTTTAGAAGGAGTCTACATCAAGTAACACCAATATCAGGTAGTGTCTCCATAAGGTTGCAGATGGGCATTTTACCGTAGCTGTTAAAGTGTTATGCTCATCGGGTGTTGCGCCATATAATGGAGATACTATTAAAGCTTTGGAGGACAAACACCTTTTCAGGCCACCCCATCCATGCCGAGCCCCATAATTTCTGAACCTCCCCTTGTTGCAGACTTTGACTGTGTATTTGGTTGCATCAAATCCTTCCCTAAAGGAATTCTTGCGGGAAAGATGGCTTGAGGGCTTAACACTTACTGGATGCCCTTTGTGGAGAAGGGTCTGCTATAGCCACATATCTCATACGTGCTATCACTTCAATGGTTAATTTATGGTTAGTGGGAAGATGCCCAACCATTTTGGCAGAGTTGTTGCATCTGCTCCTCTCACGCCTATGCTTAAACCTGACACCGGGATTTGTCCAATTGCAGTAGGCACTATATGGAGACGTCTGGTTTCCAAGGTTACCATGAAAGGTGTGGGTAAAGAAATGGACAAGTACCTTAATAATTTTCAGTTCGGGGTTGGTGTGTTTGGGGGTGCTGAGGTTATGTTACACAATGCCAATAGGGTGTTGAGTGAACCCCATGTTGATGGGTCTCTTGTAGTGCTGACAGTAGATTTCTCGAACGCATTTAACCTGCTGGATAGATTAGCATTGCTCCACGAGGTTACGAGGATGTGCCCTTCCATTTCTTTGTGGGTGAATTTCTTGTACGGGCAAGCAGCGAGACTTTATATCGGAGACCAACATATATGGTCTGCCACTGGGGTGCAGCAAGGCGACCCCTTGGTCCCTCTTCTTTTTTCCCTCGTTTTGCACCCATTTATGCACAATATTAGAGACAATTGTAAGCTCCTTCTCCATGCTTGGTATCTGGATGATGGGACTGTCATTGAGGATTCAGAGGAGGTGGCTAGAGCGTTGAACATTATTCGGTTGAATGGTCCAGGCATGGGTCTTGAGTTGAACATCAAGAAAATGGATAGTTTTTTCCTTCCTGTGATGGTAGGAAGCTTCGTGCCAATTTATTCCCAACGGATATAGGGAGACCTTCTTTAGGGGTGAAGCTCCTTGGGGGGGGGGGGGGGGGGGGCTGTTAGTAGAGACACAAGGTTTATTAGCGGGTTGGCCATGAAGAGAGCGGTCAATGCTGTTGATTTGATGGGTGTTCTTCCACAACTATGTGACTCGCAGAGTGAGCTCCTTTTGCTTCGATCATATATGGGCATTGCAAAAATTTTCTTTGGTTTAAGGACTTACCAGCTGGTGGACATTGAAGAAGCAAGTTTGTTCTTTGACAAAGGATTGCACAAGTCTATCGAGGATATGGTGGTATGTGGAGGCCCCTTCTTTTGGAGACATTTAATGGCATCTGGCTTCCTTATCTATTCGTTTCGATGGTTTGGGTTTGTACTCAGCATATGAGGTTTCCTCCTATGCATTTGTTGCCTCAAGGGACCAATCTTAGGCATTACAAGACCACATCTTACGTGACGGTGACATGTGTGGTATGGAATCTGATTACCTATGTGCTATGACTCGTCTTTGCGATACGATTTCGGGATTCGACTGTAGTGGTTTCACTAATAAGGACACCGCCCCCTAAATCCAAAAAAGCATTGGCGTGTGCCCTTTCTAGAAAAATTGTCAAAGATATGGAAGTCGACCTCGTTATGACTGTTAGATAGAAAGAAATTTTTGAGTGTCTTTGGGCACCTCATGCTTAGGATTTTCTACTAACTATCCCCATTTATGGCCTTGACCAGCATATGTCTCCTGTGGAGTATCGAACCATCATTCGTTACCGCCTCATGATTCCTCTATTACCAATTGACGAGACATGGCCAGTTTGCCGCAAGGCATGTTTGGATACCTTTGGGGAACATGTGGTTCATTGTAGAGAGCTCCCTGGTTTCAAGTACAGACATGATGTGGTTAGGGATGTTCTCTTTGATGCTTTTCGGCATGCTAGTTTTTCTGCGAAGAAAGAAGCGCCAATGATTTTTTTGACGGACCCGCAGGATGGAAGATCCACACTTAGACCGGATGACATTTTACTGGGGTCTCTCCTCTCGTCGGTTTGAGGAGCAGGGATTTCACAGCAGGGCATGCCGCAGCGTGCAAAGTGGCAAAGCACGATAATGCATGTATATAAAATCAACATGTGTTTGTACCTTTTGCATTTGATACATTTGGTTTTCTCGCACCAGAGGTCGTGGGGCTCCTCAACAGAGTCCAATAGGTCATGCACTCTAATGTCATATCTCCTAGATCCACATATGTTATTTTTAAAAGGATTAGTTTTGCCATCCAGAAAGGGCTAGCGGTGTAGCTTGTTGCCTGTTTTCCTTCCATCTATATGTATTAAACTATATTATGCTTACCAAAAAAATAGTGAAATTGAATATATAATCTTAAGAAATTATTTTAATATGGAGATGATAGCATTCACAAAATTCACACAAATTAAGTTTAGTCAAACCCATTAATAAAGTCCTTTTGAGCTAAGTATGAATGGTCACACTTTGGCTATAAGACTTTATTATTCTAGAAATGAGATTTTGATTTGGATTTGGTATTTGGATATTGGAACATTGTGACAAAAACTATTATATAATGTTTTGATATATTGGGGTATGATCATAACATCAATACTTCTTGTGTTCTATATTAACATGTTTAATCCATGAATAATCTTATTATTCTAAAAGTTCATAGTTAGTTATAATTATGGGAGCAATTATAAAGTAAGACTAATATGAATTGGATTGGTTGGCTTTCACCAGATGAAGGTAGGCAATGGGTTGTAACCAAGTTTCATAGGTACTTGTTAGAGAACTAGTATTGAACTGAACCACATCAAGATCATCTCATGGATCACTATCATGAATGATACTTGATTAAAAGGTACTATCTTTGTATCCTTAACACCCGAGATACATAGTGGGACTTAAGTGTAAGGAGTGTTGTGTTTTGATATGGTTAAATGTTGGTCCTTAACCAAACAATTATAAAAGTCATTATATTGTATGGTGTGAACTATGCAAGAGGTTTATGTAGTCAAGATGAGATTTGTTCCTCTTATGTGTTGAGAGTTAGACATTTAAGGCACCTTACAAAAAGTTGAACACCTAATGAGATTGATCGCGATCCATATCTCGTGTTCAACATGATGTCCGTGACAAAGGGATAAATGATAAACTTACTTATACACCAATTGTAGCTTTAAGCTTATGGGGAATTGGGAGCTAAGCAGTTATCGCAGTCGAAATTTCAATAGCGGTCACATGCTGCTATTTGAAATTGCGGTTATTGCGGTGGTATAGCAGTGGTACAGCGGTTTTATAATATTATGTATAATTTATATTATATATTTATACAAAATTTATATATTAGATTATTAATACTATATAGAATTAATATCATAAATAATCATATAAAAACATAACATAATCTATATATAATATTCTCATATAGTAATATAGAAACTAAAAAGTGTCAAAATGTCATCGCAGCTCAAGTCATTCTTGGTTTCTATATACTAAAACAAATGATAAAGGGAAGTTGTCATTTGTTGCTTTGTAGTTTATAATTAATTATATTTATTATTTGGATTTATTAAGACAAAAAGTTTAGTGTACTAGTTAAAAACTAAAGATTTAATATTGAAATAACACACAATTGTTTTTTTCTTTGTCAAAGTAGCCTAATATGTACGAAATTGTAAAAGCGGATGTAACGTCGTTATAGCGCTGATGAGATTTGCAGTAAATAGCGGTCAATAGCGCCGCTAATAGCGCCACCACTATTTGTAAATGCTATTTCAAATTAGCGGTTCAGTAACACCGCAAAACGCTATAGCGAGCTATTGATAGCATAGATTGGGAGTTGATAGAATGACACAAAGTCAGATGTTGTTGGGGGTAATGAAATGTTGCTAGACATGTACCACCATTTATATCATTCTAATATGAGTTTTGTACAAGTGGGACATTGAAAGATCTAGTATACTCAAGAGTCATATTAAAGTGATGTTGGTAATTAACATATGATATTAATGGGTCACACTAACAACTTGATACAATTGATTATTTATTAGAAAGTGATTTTAATAAATATTCAATAAACTCTTATAATTAATTGGAAATTATTTATTTCATGGAAATATTAATCTTCATTAGCAAGTAACATAATATATCATATGGTATGATTTATTAAGTCATGTGCATTATTATGGAGTAGAAAGACACATTTTTCTTTTAGATAAAAGTTAAAGTTTATATCCTATATAGAGTTATAAGTATTTTATAAACTTCTTTTATGTTTTTATATAAAAAAGTGAGCTAGTTTCTAGAAAACAAGACATGGTCTTTTGAATATAATAAGGGAAAGTAAGCATGGATTAGGAGACATGGGAGACAAGTAGGTCTTAGGGTATGTGTAATATCCCGATGTCAAGGTAATTTCAATTTCAACCCTATGTTTGAATAATATTGCATTTTGACCCTTGGGTTTTAGGAAGATTGCTAGATTGGCCCATAGTGCCAATATAATAATTTTGACCTAGATTCGTATGCCGAGCGTACGTTGTGTATGCTAGGCGTACTAGAGAGCACACTAGTACGTTTGGCATACACCTTGTACACGGGACGCACATGAAGAAAGTGAAAAACCTAATTTTTAGGGTTTGCTCCATATATAAACACCATTATAGCCTCATTTCCCATTACTTCATTAGCCTCCTCTGTGAAAAAAACGACCCCACGCTAACCCTAAGTGAGAAGAATGCATTTTGAGCCAATTAGAGTTTTTTGGAGGTGTTGTTGAAGAAGAAAAAGGTGGTGATAAGTGCTTGGAGCTTGGAAGCATCTTGGATATGAGATTATCTTCTTGTTAGCAACCTCCAGGAGGTATAAAGTTCACAACTTGATCACTCCATCTTGTAGATCTAGACATTTCTCCCTTTAAGACAATTTTTGTCCCAAATATGGTGATTCTTGAGCATGACATGTTCTTGACCCAATAATTCGTCCTTTCAGACCTTAGGAGGGGTCTTATGTCATAAAAATGTGGTCTTGATGGTTAATTTTGCTCCATGCATGCTATAGAAGGTCTTAAGGTATTAAGATGTTGAGATTTTGTGTATTAAGCACTTAATGGGCATGCTAAGGTCATAAAGTTGGAAACTTTGTGACTTTTGAGGGTATTTTGGCTTTAAATCTGACTTTGGACGTAAAGATTGGAGTATTAAGCTCTTAACGAGGAAAGGGCAGAACAGGGCGCGTACGCTGGGCGTACCAAGTGCTATGTTGCGCATACGCGGTCAGCGTCTTGTAGTCTAGTCAACTACTGATTATGCCCCACATATAGAGGAGTATGCCCAGTATACTCGGTTGGTTCGACTCAGTCAGGTTTGCTCGATTGGGTGACTCGACTAGGTGTTGACTTGACTTCTGACATTAACCAAGAGCATTTTGGGGAAAATGTTATTGATGGATAATGTTTTGACATTTAGGATTTGGGTTGAGCTAGTATTTGGGAGCAGAATATTGATTAGCTATTATTCAGATTGTGAGGTGAGTTTTCCTCAATGTACTTACGGGTCGAAGACACCAAGGCTGGCCCATTGGATTGATATCATGTTATACATTGATTTATGATATGCTGAGTATAGGATAAATATGTATGATTATATGATAGTTGCAGATATACGTAGACCGGTAGATCTGTAGGACTACCTGTGATTTCTGGCAGCATGATTGTCTGCCTGTTGAATATGTTTGTCATTTGTTATATGTCGACATATTGTGTTGGGTTGAGACTTTACTGCTATGTGCTTGAGTCAATAGACCGGGGGTATTCCAGTCCGACGATTGAATGGACCTGAGGGTATTCTAGTCCGATGAATGAGTGGACCTGTTGTATGTTGGCATTCCAGTCCGATGACTGATTGGGCCAGGGGTAATCCAGCCCGATGGCTATGTACCCGTGGGTATTCTAGTCCGATGACTGATTGGACCCAACATGTTTGTTTGTATATGATATGGGTATTGTGTGGTGGTACTTTTGGGGAAACTCACTAAGCTTTGGCTTATAGTTTTTGGTTATGGTTCCAAGTACTTCAGAGGACCGTGGCAAGGCGAAGGTATGACCATACACATCTTGATTGTATGTTGTTGACTTAGGAGACTCTGATTTTGAATAATATTTTGGAAACAATGGTTTTGCAAACACTTTTATTTGTAAATGGGTTGTTTTGAGAAGTTTAAATTACTTGTATTTTTGAGATGTTACACGTTGGTATCAGAGCCTTGGTTTGAGCGAATTGGAGGAACATCCATGTGAATCCACTCTCAAAATAAGGAACTGCAAAAGTTTTAAAAATGATTTTCAAAATTGTTTTCGAAAAAAATAATCAAGAAAGGATGTGATGTGTACGACCAGCCGGAGCTAGTAAGTAGACCCCAAGTTACCATGTTGTTATTTGATATTATGTTATGTTAGAACATCATGCTAGTGATAAGCCATGGATATTCAGGAATTGTGTGATAGAATTCCCTGATTATATGATGCCTAATAGCCTAGGGTTCTTCCTTATATGAAATTGACATAATTACTCTAGTTGCTTAGTGTATGCATTAAAATTGTAGATAACTAAGATTTTATAGTCTGAGAATGTTTGATTTGGCCTTGTTTCCTGTTCCTTGTTTGGTTGTGGGCTTAAGGTAGAGTCAAGTATTCGACTATCTATAGGATCTAGTGTTATGTATGATTCGCATACACGAGTGTTGTAGGGTTGGTGGAAGTTTAATGGACGAGTTATGTGGGGCCAGTCGACCATTCGAGGGATATCTAGCCTTTCTCTAGGAAGTGAGAATAAGGTATATGTGTATTCTAGTGAGTGTTGTTAGGGTTGTTGTGATGATCTTATGAGACAAATACGGGTAGGTGCGAAAGGTAGTATGGGTTCGTACTACTGGAAGCACAGGATCCGTATGCATAGCAGAGAAGTTACAACCCCTAGGGTTTTGTTGGGGAATGGTTTCTATGGTAGGATATGCATTTTATCTGGTATCTCTCTGGTTTATTTTCACTATGGTGTTCACTAGGGGATCTGGATTAGAAGCGACTGGCCAGGATAGGCTAGGGTTAGCCGAGGATCAGGTAATGGAGATGATTCATGCTGAGGCTGTTTCTATTGTCCGGGGTAGATACCAGAGTTGTTTCGGTCTATCAAGACTGTCATGATGGATTTATTTGATGACCTATATGTTGCACTTTCAAAGGCTGTTGCTGTTGCAGCCGCCACGACCATTGCTGCTGTGGGGATTGGAGGGGGAGAGCCTTCCGGTATCGGGACTTCGACAATACGAAGCCCCGAGTGTTTGATGGGGTTTAGGATTTGATCATTTCCATGAGTTGGCTGTCAGATATTGAGGGATGTTTCTTTACTTGCTCCTGTCGAGCTGATTAGAGGATCAAGTGCACTCTAAAACTTCTTAGGTCCGGAGCAAAGGATTGGTGGAGACTGATTACTAGTTCTTACAGTTTAGAGCAGAGAGCTTCAATATCATGGGAGCAATTTTATGAGATGTTCTGCTCGAGATATGTTCTATTGCTGGAGCGAGAGATGTTGGCTCAGGAGTATTTATATTTGAAGTAGGGGACCGAGTCGGTGATGAAGATCACCAAGATGTTTACAGTGAGAGCTATGTTTTTCCCTGAGTTTGCTGCCTCTGAGCAAGATCAGATGACCCAGTACTTGAGCATGCTCAAGACAAAAATTCGCTAGTTTTTATCCACGCAGGTCTATGGTACACTGGTGGAGTTTCAGGAGGCCGCTAGGTGGCGGGAGATCAAGATGGAGCTCTAGAAGAGGGAGAAGAGGTAGACCCCGGTGTAGCCGCAGCTTGCGTCGAAGCAGTTTAAGGCCGCTGATGTGAGATCTGGGAGTCATAGGGGCCACACTTATGGCAAGTGCTTTGGGGTTCATTATGGTGCTTACTGATCTTCTTCTGGATGTCACAAATGTGGCAAGCAGGTGCATATTAAGAGGGAATGCCGTCAGTAGGCTCCAACACCCAACACTAGGATTTGCTATCACTGTAACCAGGTGGCCCATATGAAGGCGAACTGTCCTTTGCTTGATGCTACATCTGCGCCGGCTACTCTAAGGATCACTGATGGGAGCCAGGGCAGGGCGGAGCCACGAGGGCTCGAGGTCGCGCTTTTCAGCTCATGGCATAGGAGGCCAGGGCAGAGCCAGACTTCGTCACTGGTATGTTTCTATTTATATTTTCTTAAGTTCTTTATGATATGATTATGGTTGGTACCTTCCTAGTGAACTCTTTGCCTACTCTTGTGCTTTTTGACTCGGGTGCAAGTCGGTCTTTTGTATCCCAGACGTTCAGTAGGGAGTTTGATATGCCTATTGGGGAGTTAGAGTGTCTGTTGTGGTTTTCTATCGCCAACAAACATGAGGTTTCTACATCCAGAGTATATCAGGGTTGTGTATCGGAGATCTTCAGGGTGCCTTATCTGATAGATTTGATCTCTATCCCTATGAGGGATGCATGCGTGATAGTAGGGATGGATTGGATGAGTAGGTTTGGAGTCATGATTGATTGCAAGGGTCAGCGAGTGATAGTTCGAACACCAAGTGGGCGAGAACTGATTATCAATGGAGAGGGTACCAGGGTTGGATCAGGGTTTTGTTCGGAAACCAGGGCCCGACGGTATATTCAACATGGGTATGCGAGTTATCTTGCCTATGTGGTTGATATTCGGGTGGGGGAGCAGGTCTCAGTTTTAGATGTGCCAGTTGTTAGGGAGTTTGCCGATGTATTCCGGAGGAGTTACCCAGTGTGCCTCCCAAAAGGCAGGTTGAGTTCAGGATTGATCAAGTGACATGTTCCACTCTAATTGCCAAGGCACCACCCGAGATGCAAGATTTGTCCTCTCAGCTTTAGGAGCTGTTAGGCAAGCAGTTTATCAGACCGAGTAGTTGTTCATGGGGAGTGCCGATACTGTTTGTAAAGAAGAAGGATGGTTCACACCAGATTTACATTGATTACTGAGAGTTAAACAAGCTAGCGGTGATGAACCGTTATCCCTTTCTGTGGATTGATGATCTCTTTGATCAGTTGCAGGGTGCATCTTGGTTCTCCAAGATCGATCCGAGGTCTGGATATCATCAGGAAAGAATGGGAGGAGAGAATGTGGAGAATAGAACATTCTAGAATTTTTATGGACATTATGAGTTCGTGGTGATGCTATTTGGGCTCACCAATGAGCATGCGGTGTATATGGAGTTGATGAATTAGGTCTGCAGGCTGATGCTCGACCGATCTGTTATTGTGTTCATTGATGATATCTTGGTGTATTCCAAGACTAGAGAGCGGCACGAGGAGCACCTTTGAGAGCTTTTGTGAATATTGAGGCAGGAATGGTTGTATTCCTAGTTCTCAAAGTGTGAGTTTTGGTTGTGAGAGGTCTAGTTCCTGGGACATCTCATCAACCAAGATGGGATTTTGGTCGATCCGGCCAAGATCTTGGACGTGATGCAGTGCAAGGTTCCAAAATCTCCCTCAGAGATCAGGAGTTTCTTGGGTTTGGTGGGATATTATCATATATTTATCCAAGCGTTTAAACAATACATTCCTTCCATATCTCAAGTTTTACGCATTGAATTTAAAATTGTTTGGTTGGAATAATTGTGAATCCGTTCTTGTGCTTCATATAATTGTTCATTCGTGCTTGTCTAGTTGTGTTATCATTTTTTGGGCACCACCTGTTTGTCATAAATTCGGTTTGTCATCATGCCAAAACAAAAAAACCCACAACCAAAAGAACAATGGGAATCCAAATATGGTGTCACCACCATTATTCTCAACTCTCTTGAGCACCGTGAGCGATTTCTTCACCTCAAGGACCGCGAATATTCTCAACAACGGTTTGTAGATATTCCCACTCTCCAAGAACTAGGAGTTTATGATGGCGTCCATAGATTGTTTAGCAACATCAGTTGGGAGAGACTTCTCACTTTGGCACCAATGGAATCATATAAAAACACAACCATTGAATTCTTACAATCTTTGGAATTCAATGACAATGCCAAATGTCTCTCTTTCCGTCTCACGCGTTTGCAATTTAAACCGAGTCTAGACGATCTTAGTGGGTTTGTTGGGATTTCTAAATTCAATACATATGGTCCTAAATTAGGCTACATGCAAGAGAAGAATAATCGTTTTAAAGCCCAAGCCAAAGCCTATTGGAAGGAAATCACAGGACTTGATGTGTATGAGGCTCGATCCGCCAAAGCATCTCATATCATCCATCCAGTCTTAAGGGTGGCTCTCCGAATTATTGCTAACCTTGTCTTCCCCCAAGAAGACGTTAGCAGAGCCGGTAAGATGAAAAAAAAATATTTTTGTACATAATGAGGTTAATTGGATCGAATATGTTCGTTTGTTTTGTTCATTGCATTAATGAAAAAAAAATATTTTTGTACATATGTTGTTTTCATTAGTTCTTCTTTTATTGCATGCATGCACTCTTAATTCCATTTAGTCCTTTTCGTTCCTTCCATTCTTTTCATCTTAGTTTCTTTTTAGTCGCCTATCGTCTTCTCTAGGTTGATTCTTAATTTTGATCTTTCTTGAGGACAAGAAAGGTCTAAGCTTGGGGAGGTTTGATAGGTGCATTTTATGCACCTATTTTGCATGTTTATTTCCGTCTTTTTATAGCATTCCACTTCATAATTCTTGCATTTAGTTGATTATTAGGGTAATTGCATATTTCATTAAGAATGCCTGGTATTTCACTATTTTTGATTTATTTTGTAGTCATTATGGAGCATGGAACGTGGAGCTTGGATGCATGGATGCTTGGATGCTTGGAGCATAGAGCTTTGGAACATGAAGAGAAGATGAACCGGTCATTCCATGGCAGAAAACATGAAGATTGAGCCAACAGTGAAGACTTTTTTGGAATTTTAGCAAAAAGCAAGGGCCATGCCAAAAACACATGGTCAAGACAAATGGTCATTCCAAAAACACATGGGCAAAAGGCATGGCCATGCCAAAAACGCATGGCCTTATGGCAAGTCACGTGAACTTTAATTAAAAGAGCAGAAGAACGTCATTTGAAGGCAGAACGGTTTTGGGAGCAGTTTCTGGCGATCTAGGGCGATTTTGGGAGAATTCTTGGAGCTTTTGAGGAGACTTAATCATTGCAAACATTTGGATTTCATTTTTGTAAGGATTAAACATTCCAATTCCATCTTTATTCTTGTTTGATTTGTCTTAGCCATGTGTGGCTAAGAAACCCTAGTTTCTAGTTCTTGTTCAAAACATGTTGATTGCTTGACTTGAAGTATATGATTTGATGTTTGATTTGTGATTCTATTCTAGTGATTATGTTTTTGTTTAAACTAGAATCCTTGAATTTGATTTGTGTTTGATTGGCCACTTTCATGAATTGAATTTTTGTGCAGTTAATTAACTTTTAGGGCACCTAATTGTTCTATTGAGTTAATAATTGGTAACAAGCAATAAGTTTTCTTATTGTAAAACATACATCACATGTTTTCACACTTCCGAGCGTATGAGAAGAAATGAACACTGTTGGGAAGCTTGTACAAAACTTAATGCAGTTTTTCAATACAATCTAAGAGCATGTTTAGATTGAATTAGTAAAGCTAGGTCTAATCAAAGAGCGTGTTTTGGTTAGATAATTTGGCAAGCGAGAGGTATTAGAGCGTGTTAATATCTTTCAGTACCAACATAGAATAGCAATCTTGAATTACATCAAGTCATAATCAAGTTGAACAACATCATTGAGAACTAGAACTAGAACCATTCAATCAATTTGTTTACAAATCTATTTCATTTTGTGCATGCTTTTAAAGTAGATTGTTATTTAGTTATTTACTTTTGCAAACAACCCCCCCCCCCCCCTTTGTGACCAAAATACCTTGCGCAAAGAGGTATAGACTTTTGTCCCATGTCTCTGTGGTTCGACCCTGCTTGCCTTGTACTACTTTTTAGTGCATTAAAGCAGTGTATTTTGGAGTATATCGTACCCCTATTATTTGTTGGGTCTGACACGCCTAACAAATTGGCGCCGTTGCCGGGGACACGGTGTTACTAATTGTTTATGCCTAGATCTTTTTGTACAGGTACACCACTGCCAATTGACTCGGAGATAGAGAAGACTGCAAAGAAGTTAAGGAAGCAAGCCAAGCTTCGTAAGAGGCAACCGGTTTCCGGTACGTATTTACATCCAATCCCCCGATCATTAACATTTGGGAGGATATTCCCCTCTCAAGTGTGTCCGCATCCGAAACAGAAAGTCCATCACCTTCACCTCAACCATCCTCATCCAGAAATACCACCCCACCCTCTTCACCTACTCATTACAGCCCAAACACT
Source organism: Lactuca sativa (assembly GCF_002870075.4). Classification (NCBI taxonomy): domain Eukaryota; kingdom Viridiplantae; phylum Streptophyta; class Magnoliopsida; order Asterales; family Asteraceae; genus Lactuca; species Lactuca sativa. Next base: position 39,389,282 of record NC_056626.2, on the reverse strand, counting down.
ACACCCATAGAAACTTCAACCACTACTCATACCATGGGAGACAACCATGGAGGGAATCCACCTCCAAATCCACCACCCGAACAAACCCTTCGCCAATGGGCGAGGCAAGAGGTTACTCAACAACCTCTTTGCATCACCTATCCGGCAGCCACAAACCTTGAATTGAAATCCGGTCTCATTCACTTACTCCCAACCTTTAGAGGCTTAGAAAATGAAGACCCCCACAAGTTCCTCACGGAGTTCCATGTTGTGTGTGTTGGCATTAAACTGCACAATGTCACTGAAGACCAAATCAAGCTTAGGGCATTCCCCTTTGCAGTGCAAGACTCAGCAAAAGATTGGCTTTATGACCTTCCACCCGGGACGGTCAACACATGGGTAGATCTTGCACGCCTCTTCTTAGACAAATACTTCCCATAAATGAAAGCCTCAGCCCTAAGAATAGAGATAATTAGGATCAAACAACACAAGAGACAAGCCTTTCATACATATTGGGAGAGGTTCAAAAAGCTTTGTGCCCGTTGCCCAAAGCATGGTATTAGTGAGTATCAAATCCTTCAATACTTCATTGAAGGCATGACTCCTTGGGAAAGAAGACTTCTTAATGCTTCAAGTGGAGGATCTTTGACTGACAAGACCCCAACGGAGATTCGGGATCTCATAAAAAACATGGCGGAGGATTCAAAGCATACTAGTCAAGATGAAGATTGGTACACAGATGCACCTCGAGGTGTAAAAGAGGTGCACACTCCTCAAATTGAAGCTTAACTATCTGAGTTGACTAAGGTGGTAATGATGCTTGCTAAGGACAAAGGTGTGCAATCCACACCCCGTCCCTGTGGCATTTGTACTCAAGTGGGACACCCGACTGATATGTGTCCTCAATTGCAAGAAGAAGAATATGAAGAAGCAAATGTTATAGGAGGCTATTCCGGGCAAAATCAAAGAACTTATGATCAGCCCCGAGGTAATCAAGGGTGGAACAACAACCAACACATGGGTTATCAACAAAGACCCCCACCCCATTACCAAGCAAGGCCTCCATTCCCACAAGAAAATTACTAACCGAGGCAACTACAACCTCCTCCTCAACAAGCCGGATCCTCAAGTATGTCCTTAGAAGACATAGTCAAAAGCCTTGCCACCAGTACCCAAAGTTTTCAGCAAGAGACCAAGGCAAGCATCAAGAATCTTGAGCAACAAATGGCACAACTTGCTCAATCGGTGAGCAAAATGGAGAATCAAGGAAAGCTACCTCCTCAAACTGAAAAGAACCCAAAGCACAATGCTTGTGCAATTAGCTTGAGGAGTGGAAAGAAATATGACGGCCCGAAGATGCCCGAAGAAGAAGAAGAGGAGTTGGTGATAGAAGAACCACCAAAGAAGGATCAAAAGAAAGAAGAAATGATGGAGAAAAAGAAGCCGGAAGAGAAAGAAGAAAAGATCACACCACCACCTTTTCCATCAAGATTGAGCAGCAACAAAAAAGAGAGAGAAGATAGTGAAATCATGGCAATGTTCCGGAAAGTTGAAGTCAACATCCCTCTATTAGATGCGATCAAACAGGTACCTAGATACGCTAAGTTCCTTAAGGAACTTTGCACATCTAAAAAGAAGCTGCGAGGTAATGAGACAGTGAAAGTAAGTGAAAATGTGTCTGCAGTTTTGTAGAAAAGGATGCCCCCAAAGTGCAAGGATCCAGGTGTTTTCACCGTTCCTTGCAAATTGGGAAACTTATATGTCCCCCATGCTATGCTAGATTTAGGAGCTTCAATTAATGTTTTACCATATTCTGTTTATAAATCTATTGGCATAGGCACTTTAACAAAAACAGGGGTGATCATCCAACTTGCAGATCGTTCTATAGTACACCCAAAAGGTGTATTAGAGGATGTTTTGGTGCAAGTTAATGAGATTGTCTTTCCTGCAGATTTTTATGTGCTTGATATAGGAGATGATGACCATCCATCCTCGAGTTCCATACTTTTAGGTAGACCATTCTTGAAAACAGCAAGAACAAAAATTGATGTCTACAATGGTACATTGTCCATGGAATTCGATGGGGAGGTCATCAACTTCAATATCTATGAAGTAATGAGGTACCAAAGTGATGTTCATTGCATAAATTTTGTTGATATAATCCAACCTTTGACTGAAAAGTGTTTTGAGTTGACTAACCATGATTTGTTGGAGTTAGTTTTGAGTAGGAATTTGATAGCAATTCAGTCAAAGAGATTGCAGAAAATTTCAAGTTAGATGAAGAGTTGTTGGAAATTGTGGAGAGCATGGAAGAAAAGAAGAAAATAAGGTATGATAATAGCAATGTGAAATTGCCCATTTCTGACACAAAACTTCTTCCTTCCGTTGTACGGGCACCTAAGCTAGAATTGAAGACTCTTCCAGACCATTTGAAGTATGCGTACCTTGGGGAAGAGAAGACTTTGCCTGTCATTATCTCCAACAAGCTGTCCATTGTAGAAGAAGATGAGTTGGTGACTTTGCTGAAAAAGTATAAGAAAGCTATTGGGTGGACAATTGCTGACATAAAAGGGTTAAGCCCTTCCTTGTGCATGCATAAGATCCTCATGTAGGAGGATTTCAAACCAACTCGAGAGGCACAAAGAAGACTGAATCCACCCATGATGGAGGTGGTAAAGAAAGAAATCATGAAGCTTTTGGATGCAGGTATGATTTACCCTATCTCAGATAGTAAATGGGTGAGCCCCGTTCAGGTAGTCCCGAAAAAAGCAGGGGTCACAGTTGTCAAGAATTCTGAGGGAGATTTGGTGCCAACCCGTGTGCAAAACAGGTGGAGGGTTTGTATTGACTATAGAAAGTTGAATGCCTCAATGAGAAAAGACCATTTTCCCTTGCCATTTATTCACCAAATGCTAGAGAGATTGGCGGGTAAATCTCATTACTGTTGCTTGGATGGTTTCTCGGGTTTTCATCAAATTCCGGTAGCCCCGGAAGACCAAGAGAAAACCACCTTCACTTGTCCTTTTGGCACATTTGCTTATAGGTGTATGCCTTTTGGTCTATGCAATGCGCCTGCAACATTTCAGAGATGCATGATGAGCATTTTTCTGAATATGTTGAAAATATCATTGAAGTTTTCATGGATGACTTCACAGTCTATGGAAACTCCTTTGATGAATGCTTGAGCAATCTAACAAAAATTTTGCAAAGGTGCATTGACACAGATCTTGTGCTTAACTATGAAAAATGCCATTTCATGGTGGACAAAGGATTGATTCTAGGTCATATTGTGTCCTGAAAAGGCTTGGAAGTTTACAAAGCCAAGATAGATGTTATCAAAAGTCTTCCTTACCCGACAAATGTTCGGGAAGTTCATTCGTTTCTTGGCCATGCAGGTTTCTATCGGCGGTTCATTAAAGATTTCTCAAAGATTACAGTGCCGATGTGTCAACTACTCCAAAAAGATGCTAAATTTGAGTTCACTCAGCCATGCAAGGATGCCTTCGATTGTTTGAAGGATTTACTCACCTCTGATCCAATCATCCAACCACCTAATTGGGATCTCCCATTCAAGATCATGTGTGATGCGAGCAACATGGCTGTAGGGGCAGTATTGGGTCAAAAGGTGGGTCGAGCACACCATGTCATCTACTATGCATCAAAGACCTTTGATAGTGCACAATGCAACTATACCACAACAGAAAAAGAGTTTCTCGCTATTGTTTTTGCACTAGAGAAGTTCCGGCAATACCTCCTTGGAACTAAAGTAATCATCTATTCGGACCATGCAGCCATAAAGCACTTACTTACCAAGAAATATTTGAAGCCAAGGTTAATACGGTGGATGTTTCTTTTGCAAGAGTTCGATATTGAGATCAAAGATAAGAGCGGGAAAGAGAACCTATCCGTCGACCATTTGAGCCGAATAGTTCAACCCGAAGATGCGACTCCCATCCATGACACATTCCCGGACGAGCATTTGTTTGCTATCCAAACACCACCTTGGTATGCGGATATATGCAACTTCATGGTCACGGGAAAGTTCCCACCCGACCTCACGAGGTCACAGAGAGATAAGATCAAGAAAGATGCGAGAAGGTACATTTGGGATGAACCGTACCTTTGGAAACATTGTGTAGATAAGGTAATAAGAAGATGTGTTAAAGAACATGAGGTACAATCTATTCTCAACTTTTGTCATAGTTATGCTTGTGGAGGGCATTTTGGTCCTCAAAGAACTGCCAGGAAAATTTTAGACTGTGGATTTTATTGGCCCCGACTTTTTCATGACTCTTACACTTTTTGTAAAAGTTGTGAGAGATGTCAAATGACCGGTTCTTTGAGTTCCCGAAACCAAATGCCCTTGACCCCCATCTTGGTTTGTGAAATATTTGATATATGGGGTATTGACTTTATGGGTCCTTTTCCTTCATCCTTTGGGAATTTATACATCCATTTGGCTGTTGACTATGTTTCCAAATGGGTAGAAGCAAAGGCAACAAGAACTGACGATGCAAAAGTTGTTGTAGATTTTGTCAAGGCTAACATTTTATGTAGGTTTGGAACTCCAAAAGCCTTGATCAGTGACAGGGGCACACACTTCTGCAACAAAACTCTTGGATCAGTTCTCAAGAAGTATGGAGTCCAACATCGGGTGTCCTCAACTTATCACCCGCAAACAAATGGACAAGTTGAAGTGTCAAACAGAGAAATCAAGTCCATACTTGAGAAAACAGTGAACACAAACCGCAAAGATTGGAGTTTTAGATTAGAAGATGCACTTTGGGCATACCGAACTACATATAAAACTCCAATTGGGATGTCACCTTATAGACTTGTGTTTGGCAAAGCTTGCCACCTCCCTGTTGAACTGGAACACAAAGCTTTCTAGGCTGTCAAAAAGCTAAACATGAAGATGGATGAAGAGGGTGTTCAACGAAAGTTAGAGATCCAAGAGCTGGAGGAGATAAGAAATGAAGCATTCGAGAGTTCACGCATTTACAAAGACAAGACCAAAGCATTCCATGATAAGTACCTCTCTCGTAAGACCTTTGAGATTGGTCAAAAGGTATTACTCTATGACTCTCGACTTAAATGGTTTTCTGGTAAGTTACGGTCCCAGTGGGTGGGACCGTTCAATGTTACTAATATATTTGATCATGGTGCAGTTGAGATTAAGAGTAATAAAACTGGAAAAGTATTTAAAGTTAATGGTCACAGGTTAAAGGTCTTCTATGAAGGTTTCCAAGAGAAAGACGTGGAGGTTGACAGCTTGGAATGCCCGGACTACATTGAGTAAATCTAAAGGGCAAAGTCGAGCCAAAGACTTGCAACAAGGGCGGCTAACCGAGAGGCAACTCGGGAGTATCTCTCTCTATCTTCTTAATTTTGATTTATTTCGTCCGTGTTGCAATGTTTTTGTGTTTTTTCGAGGTTTACATCCCAATAATTCTCCTATCTAATAGTTAAAGAAAATTTGGTTTTGAAAAAAAAAATCGTGAATTTCATGTTAACAGAAAGAAAACGCATGGGGTAAGCCAAAAACACACGGGCTCATGCTAAAACGCATGGTCATAATTTTTTGTCCGTGCTGCCACTTCGAGGTTTTTAATAAAAAAAAAGATTTTGGCATGGGCTGGCTTGAAATCGCATGGGTAAAGGACCAAAACGCATGGCCTAGGTTCTAGACCGTGCGTGTCATCGAGGATTGTAGCAAATAGAAAAAAACGCACAGACTCAACCCAAATCGCACGGTGCGTTTAAAACAAACACATGGTCCGTGCCTTCTTGGGAGCTTGTAATAGATACACATGGGTTAAGAGAAAAACTCACGGCCTACACAAGGCCCGTGCGTGTCATCGAGATTCCAAGCGAACAATTAGAAAACGCACGGCCTAAACACATGGCCCGTGCGAATTGATCAAGATCCTTAGAAAATGCACAACCTTCATTAGAAATTAGAAAAGGGCACGGCTAAAAAATCACAAACTCACGGACGCATATCACATCCTCGATCGACAGCTTGGGTCTGCGACTCGGTAAACATACGCTAATCGAATTCCACCTAGCCGTCCGTTACTCCTTCCTTCTTTCTTCTCACGATCGTGCTTGCTTCCCCTCCTCATCATTCTTGGCCGATACCACAAACCCTAGACTAGGGTTTGAATTTTTCTCCAATTAATCCAAAATTGAGGCACAAAGGATTCAAGACCAAGCTTGGGGAGGTGCTTTTGGAAGGAAGATTAGAAGCTTTCATCTCCAATTAGACATTCCACCATTGAAGAGTTCAAGCCTTCTTGGGGTTGAAGATGAAGTGAATAATACAAGCCAACACCTCAAATCCAAGCGTTTAAACGGTACATTCCTTCTATATCTCAAGTTTTACACATTGAATTTAAAATTGTTTGGTTGGAATAATTGTGAATCCGTTCTTGTGCTTCATATGTGAATCCGTTCGTGCTTGTCTAGTTGTGTTATCATTTTTTTGGCACCACTCGTTTGTCATAAATTCGGTTTGTCATCATGCCAAAACGAAAAAACCCACAACCAAAAGAACAATGGGAATCCAAATATGGTGTCACCACCATTATTCACAACTCTCTTGAGCACCGTGAGCGATTCCTTCACCTCAAGGACCGCGAATATTCTCAACAACGGTTTGTAGATATTCTCACTCTCCAAGAACTAGGAGTTTATGATGGCGTCCATAGATTGTTTAGCAACATCGGTTGGGAGAGACTTCTCACTTTGGCACCAATGGAATCGTATAAAAACACAACCATTGAATTCTTAAAATCTTTGGAATTCAATGACAATGCCAAATGTCTCTCTTTCCATCTCATGCGTTTGGAATTTAAACCGAGTCTAGACGATCTTAGTGGGTTTGTTGGGATTTCTAAATTCAATACATATGGGCCTAAATTAGGCTACATGCGAGAGAAGAATAATCTTTTTAAAGACCATGCCAAAGCCTTTTGGAAGGAAATCACAGGACTTGATGTGTATGAGGCTCGATCCGCCAAAGCATCTCATATCATCCATCCAGTCTTAAGGGTGGCTCTCCGAATTATTGCTAACCTTGTCTTCCCCCAAGAAGAAGTTAGCAGAGCCGGTAAGATGGAGTTAGAAATTCTTTGGTGCTTGGTCACCGGCTTGAAGAGACCTCATTTTGGCGCCTTCCTTGCTTCCAAACTTATTAAGGTCTCTACTAGCGATTCGGGCCCTATTCATTGTGGTGGGATTATCTCCTATCTTGCCACCCGCCTCGCTTGTGCCGAGCTTTTTGAGAGCAAGCGCCCGGACCTCGAGAAAATCACACAAGGCACTAATACCATCACCTCCAATGTCCTTGTAGCCTCATCTTTCTTCCATAAAGAAGGTGATGGTAGTATCACATGGTTGGTGCAAGGTGAGCCACACCTCCGAGTTCCTGCTGGGGATTTCAGCTCTCTCCAACTCCAGCAGGACATCACTCAGACTCGGTGGTGTCTACTAAAGAACACTTCTGCAAATTCCATCCCACGCGCTCCCGCGCCCATCCTGAGAGCTCCTGAGCGGCCAGTCGTCGACCATGAAGACGACATCCCTATTCCTCCCGCTCACTCCATTGCTCCCACTGCGAGGGGGTCCACTTCTGCTGCCCCAGTAGAGACTGCACGTTATTTCTACACCCGGCGGGCAACTTAGTACCACGACATATACATGAGGCGTTTTGATCACCTTGATCAAGCTGTTGCTGACATTTGCGCTAACGTTCAACAATTGACACAAACTGTACAACAAGCCATGCAGTTCATGCAGCGTTGGGCCCCTCGCAGCAAGTAGATTGCCCTACCCTCTCCAAGCATCGAGGACGATGCTAAATCTTAAGCTTGGAGAGGGGTCTTTGTACATTAGGTTTTAGTTTCAACATGCATTAAAAAAATAAATAGATAAATAATACGTATATATATAAAGATTTTACTTTTCTTATTTTTATTTTATTTTCTTTTTTATTTTCTTTTCATGCATTCATTTAAAAGCATTAAAAAAAACAAAAAAAATAAAAAGATTTTATGTTTTTAGCATTCTTATCTTTCCGCATCACAAAAAAAATCAATCTAAAGGAACCTAATCTTCTTAAATAAGTTGAAGTGGTAAATTTGTCGTGACTTGAGATTAGAACTTGTTTGTTTTTCAGTTAAAAGCTTGAAGCAACCCAATCTCACACGAACACGTCTCCCGAAGCTACCCGCGCAAAACAAAAACTGATAAGGTTATCAACACCGAATCATAAAGACAGATATAGTTTAGCCCTTGGAACGCACGATCGGTCTTATGAGTTATTGCTCATTCATATCCAAACTCCAATTTCAAAGAGTCATAAAATGAATATAAAATTTCAGTGACTCGAATTCCCCAGCGCTCTAAAAAGTCTATTCTACCTATTCCCTTCTAAATACCCTGCTTGGGGACATTGTTTCCGACTATACTTACGGGTCTTTGCGCGTTTACATCAGTCCCCCCTAAAAGAGTCATAATAAAAAAAATAAAAAATAAAAAAATAAAAATAATAATAATAATAAATAAATAAATAATAAAATAATAAAATAAAAAAAAATTAAATAAATAAAAATATTATTAAGTTAATCTGTGACCTTTATGATTCGAACAAGTAAACTCCGAGGGGTGTTTTACACCTAATTACCTAAAGCAAAATTGTTTGGGACTGATTGGGTTGAAAGTTTGCTACACGGGTTCCATAGAAAGTCATGAACTTAATAATAACAAATAAAGCTAATCTGTGGCCTTTGAGGTTCTGGCAAGTAAACCCAAGGGATCTCTTTAAATCTAGCACACTAAGGTCATCTGATTTGGATGTGTTGGTTGGAAGCCCATTACACGGATTTCAAAGGAAGCCATGAGCTTTATTTGCAGAAAAATATAATTAGATAGTTTGTATATATTTATGTTTATAGTTTAATTGAATAATGTGTTTGAAAAATTTTTGGTTGTAAACATTGGAACTGACTGTAAACTACTTTGACTGGTGTAAGTGGTTTGAAACATGTAACCAATCTGGGTAAATATTAGAGAATTTTTAGAAAATACTTTTTAGAAAAAGATTGTTGTTAGTCAACAAATAGCTGGAGTCGGTCATTGTCATGTTTTGAAAAATGAAAATGAGCATATTTTGCATCACATGTTTTCACGAGAGTAAGACCATAATTTGTTCCATGTGCTAACCCAATACCCATAAAAGTGAACAAGTGTTGTAACTTTTGATTTTGTTGAGCCGCGTTAGGGAATGGCTAAAAACCTTGTTTTACATGTTATATATCTTCGCATGGTTAATGTCAAGTTATCTCAAGGCTCGACATGTACACCTTCAACTGTATGACATAATGAGGTTAATTGGATCGAATATGTTCGTTTGTTTTGTTCATTGCATTAATGAAAAAAAATCTTTTTGTACATATGTTATTTTCATTAGTTCTTCTTTTATTGCATGCATGCACTCTTAATTCCATTTAGTCCTTTTCGTTCCTTCCATTCTTTTCATCTTAGTTTCTTTTTAGTCGCCTATCGTCTTCTCTAGGTTGATTCTTAATTTTGATCTTTCTTGAGGACAAGAAAGGTCTAAGCTTGGGGAGGTTTGATAGGTGCATTTTATGCACCTATTTTGCATGTTTATTTCCGTCTTTTTATAGCATTCCACTTCATAATTCTTGCATTTAGTTGATTATTAGGGTAATTGCATATTTCATTAAGAATGCCTGGTATTTCACTATTTTTGATTTATTTTGTAGTCATTATGGAGCATGGAACGTGGAGCTTGGATGCATGGATGCTTGGATGCTTGGAGCATAGAGCTTTGGAACATGAAGAGAAGATGAACCGGTCATTCCATGGCAGAAAACATGAAGATTGAGCCAACAGTGAAGACTTTTTTGGAATTTTAGCAAAAAGCAAGGGCCATGCCAAAAACACATGGTCAAGACAAATGGTCATTCCAAAAACACATGGGCAAAAGGCATGGCCATGCCAAAAACGCATGGCCTTATGGCAAGTCACGTGAACTTTAATTAAAAGAGCAGAAGAACGTCATTTGAAGGCAGAACGGTTTTGGGAGCAGTTTCTGGCGATCTAGGGCGATTTTGGGAGAATTCTTGGAGCTTTTGAGGAGACTTAATCATTGCAAACATTTGGATTTCATTTTTGTAAGGATTAAACATTCCAATTCCATCTTTATTCTTGTTTGATTTGTCTTAGCCATGTGTGGCTAAGAAACCCTAGTTTCTAGTTCTTGTTCAAAACATGTTGATTGCTTGACTTGAAGTATATGATTTGATGTTTGATTTGTGATTCTATTCTAGTGATTATGTTTTTGTTTAAACTAGAATCCTTGAATTTGATTTGTGTTTGATTGGCCACTTTCATGAATTGAATTTTTGTGCAGTTAATTAACTTTTAGGGCACCTAATTGTTCTATTGAGTTAATAATTGGTAACAAGCAATAAGTTTTCTTATTGTAAAACATACATCACATGTTTTCACACTTCCGAGCGTATGAGAAGAAATGAACACTGTTGGGAAGCTTGTACAAAACTTAATGCAGTTTTTCAATACAATCTAAGAGCGTGTTTAGATTGAATTAGTAAAGCTAGGTCTAATCAAAGAGCGTGTTTTGGTTAGATAATTTGGCAAGCGAGAGGTATTAGAGCGTGTTAATATCTTTCAGTACCAACATAGAATAGCAATCTTGAATTACATCAAGTCATAATCAAGTTGAACAACATCATTGAGAACTAGAACTAGAACCATTCAATCAATTTGTTTACAAATCTATTTCATTTTGTGCATGCTTTTAAAGTAGATTGTTATTTAGTTATTTACTTTTGCAAACAACCCCCCCCCCCCTTTTGTGACCAAAATACCCTGCGCAAAGAGGTATAAACTTTTGTCCCGTGTGTCTGTGGTTTGACCCTGCTTGCCTTGTACTACTTTTTAGTGCATTAAAACAGTGTATTTTGGAGTATATTGTACCCCTATTATTTGTTGGGTCTGACACACCTAACAGGGGCATACGTGAAGAAAGTGCAAACCCTAATTTTTAGGGTTTGGTCCATATATAAACACCATTATAGCCTCATTTCTCATAACTTCATCAACCTCCCTCTGTGAAAAACGAACCCAATCTAACCCTAAGTAAGAAGAGTGCATTTTGGGCCTATTGGAGTGTTTTGGAGGTGTTCTTGAAGAAGAAAAAGGTGGTGAGAAGAGCTTGGATCTTGGAATCATCTTGGATATGAGATTATCTTCTTGTTAGCTACCCCCAGGAAGTATAAAGTTCACAACTTGATCACTCCATCTTGTAGTTCTAGACATTTCTTCCTTTAAGACACTTTTTGTCCCAAATATGGTGATTCTTGATCATGGCATGTTCTTGACCCAATAAGTCATCCTTTTAGACCGTAGGAGGGGTCTTAAGTCACAAAATGTGGTTTCGATGGTTAATTTTTCTCCATATATGTTATAGAACGTCTTAAGGCCTTAAGATGTTGAGATTTTGTGCATTAACTACTTAATGGGCATGCAAAGTCATAAAGTTGGAAACTTTATGACTCTTGAGGGTATTTTGGTTTTGGATCTGACTTTGGACAGGAAGATTTGGAGTATTAAGCTCTTAATTGGGAAAAGGTTGAATAGGGCGCGTACGTTGGGTGTACAACATCCCGTAGTCTGGTCAACCACTGAGTACGCCCGGTGTACTCGGCTGGGTCGACTTGGTCAGGTTGGCTCGACTAGGTGTTGACTTGACTTCTAAACGTTGACCAAGTTGACCAAAGGGCATTTTGGGGAAAATATTATTAATGGATAATGTTTTGACATTTAGGATTTGGGTTGAGCTGGTATTTGGGAGCAGAGTAAATATCAGCTATTCGTCAGATTGTGAGGTGAGTTTTCCTCACTGTACTTACAGGTCATAGGAATTAAGGCCGGCCCATTGGATTGATATCTTGTTATACATTGATTTATGATATTCTGAGTATGGGATAGATCTATATGATTATATGATAGTTGCTGATATGCGTAGACCGGTAGATCTGTAGAACTACCTGTGATTTCTGGCTGCATGATTGTCTGTCTGTTGAATATGTCTGTTATCTATCATATGTCGACATACTATGTTGGGTTGAGACTTTACTACTATGTACATGAGTAAACAACCAGGGGTATTCCAGTCCTATGACCGAGTGGACCCGAGGGTATTCTAGTTCGATGAATGAGTAGGCCCACTGTGTAATTGTATTCCAGTCCGGTGACTGAGTGGACCTGTTGTATGTTGGCATTCCACTTCGATGAATGATTAGGACAGGGGTAATCCAACCCGATGGTTGTGGACCCGTGGGTATTCATGTCTGATGACTGATTAGACCCATCATGCTTGTTTGTATTGTGTGGTGGTACTTTGGGGGAAACTCACTAAGCTTTTGCTTACAGTTTTTGGTTATGGTTTCAGGTACTTTAGAGGACCTTGGCAAGGTGAAGGCGTGACTGTACACATCCTGATTTTATGTTGTTGATCTTAGGAGATTGTGATTTTGAATAATCTTTTGGAAATAATGGTTTTGTAAACACTTTTATTAGTAAATGGGTTGTTTTGAAAAGTTTAAATTGGTTGTAATTTTAGAGATGTTACATTGTGGAGTGCTTAAAGTGTTCGGAACTCTTGGGTAAAGTTTTAGCTTTATGAATGCTTTCATCCCTTCATTTTTTAATGAAAAAAATTGTAGCTTGCATGCCCTCCCTCATTTTCTCTAGTTTTTGTTAAACACTTGAAGTTACATGCTTGCATTTTGCTCTTTTTAAGTCATACTTTTATTATGCACTTAAAGCTTAAGAGCTTAAGAGTTTTATACAAAGAACTAGCATTCTACATCAAGTTGAGTCATTGTTGGTGTCTCTAAAGTTCCACATTCTTCATCAACTTCCAAGCCTCCCAAGAGGTCCCAAAGAACTACAAAGGTTATTATTTCTTCATATCTTCTTAGTTGGTGATTTAATCTTTCTATAACTTGCAACATGATCATTGGTGGATGTAATTTGTTATGTTATTTTCAAAATTCATAAGTCTTCTGTTTTCCATTTTACTAGTTTGTGAACTATTTTTGAAATAAAAACCCAATAGTGGCTATTCTTCTTAGGCATCACACTCCTTTCCCATCTCTTTTGGAGGCACGATCTATCTTGCTTTTGGAAGAACCACAACTTGTTTCAAATCATCCGGGTAATGCCTTATCTCCTACTGTTCTTGTTTGTTAACAAACTGGAAATTCTACTCCTTTTCGTGGTAGTTAATCAGGTCAAAATAACAGTTACCGTGGGGGCCAGAATGGTGGCTGTGGAAGAGCTCTTGATGGTGTTCGATCGTTCCAAGCTCCTCCGGGGTAGGGTTATGGTTGATTCCCTCTCCAACCCGCTTCTTCTCGATTTCACCCTTCTCCAAGCCTTTTTTCGAGCCCATCTTCTATCAATCAACAGTCCAACATCCACTAGCCCTCTCATCCTCAGTAGTCGACTCGACAATAGCAATGATCATATCAATAACCTTCATCTCCGCAAGCCTTTGTTGCCCCTTCAGACTCCCCACCTTCTTTGTGGGCCTGGTTCCAACATCCTACCTCTGCTGCTGATCAAGCGACAACCCTACTTGAGATGTTCAATACAATGAGTCTAAATTATCCGTCCAAGAACAAGTGGTTCATGGATACCGGGGGGCAATCACTCAGTCAAAAGGATTTATTGTTTCATCCAAATATCGAATATTCTGTGTTTACGGTCCAAGCTTACGACCGTAAACACCGAGTTCTTGGGCCGTAAACTCTATTTTGGAGCATTATTTGATCTTATTTTTAAAATATTTTTGCATTTTTGGATAGATCTCGCAAAATTAATGGGGGTTTGTTCTTCGTTTTTTTTCATAAAAAGGGGTTTTTGATTGAGTTTTGGACCTTCAAAGTCGAAAACTCGTTGTTTTTCACGTAATTGTTGAAGGGTTTTCGGCCGGAGCTTACTGCCGGAAAAAGTTCACGGCCGGAAACAGTTCACGGCCGGCGGCGGGATTCGGGTTTACGGCTAGGGTTTCCGGAGTTTACGGCTCGACTCGGCGGCTTGCGGATCGAACGCTTTCGGCTCGGCTCGAAGAACGGCTCGGATCAGGGTCTCTTGATCAGCGCCTCGCATTAAAATAGAATCGGGATTGGGGTTGCGAAGAATCGAACCCGCGACCTCCATATTATAAGTCAGCGCGCCTTGCTAACTCCTCCAACAGATCACTTGTAGATTTCATTCCGATACTTTAAACTTAACCATTCCCAGTCGCACCAATCTTTCGCATCTTTGTCATTTTCAGCCCAAATTCAATTTCATTTTATTTTAAAATTCCTTTTTCATCCAAAATTAAAATAATAATAATAAAAAAAAGAATAATAATAATAATAAATTGTTTTTATTTTTCCTTTATTTTTGACTTTTTATTTTAAATTTTGACTTTGACTTCCATGTTTGACCTTTGACTTTAAGCTTTGATTTTTTTTAATTTTCAAATTTAGCTTTTCGGTTTGACTTTTAAGTTTGACTTTTCAAGTTTGACTTTTGAGTTTGATTTTTTTTATTTTTTATTTGACTTAAAAAAAACGGCATTTTAAATTTGACGTTTAATTTTTATTTTAGCTTCTAGTTTTTTTTATTATTGATTTTAAGTCTACGAGGGAGTTGAAAACATGAAAGAAAGTCGTCAGGATATGTTAAGACAAAATTTCAACTTTTTCGATTATGTCCCTGGAGAAACGCTCGAAGCTCAGTTGCAGCGATTCACTACACTCACTACTGAGATGAATATAGTCGGGATCTTCTTGTCCAAATCAGAGATAAACAAAAAGCTGCTAAATTCACTTCCGAAATTCTGGGATATGAACGTAGCTGTCATCAAGAAGACAAAAGATCTCAATCGTCTTAGTATTGCTGAAGTAATTGAAGAGTTTGACGCTTTAAAGAGTTCTGTAAACCTTCCGATCAATGAAGTGTCATGTTCTCATTCATGTGAAGTTTCATGTTCTCAATCATGTGAAGATACGATTAAGTTTCTTCGAGAACAAATTGATGTATTTAAAAGAGAAGTTGAGGACCTGAGATGTGAAGGATATCAACTCAGGAAAGGACAGAAACCCCTGAAGGCTGAGTTGGAAGCAAAAACCAAGGACTTTAGGAAACTTCAGGAAGACTACAGTAACAAATGTGAAAACTATGATTATGTAGTCAAACAAAATGCTGAGCTAGTGGCTGAAGTTGAATCTTTGAAAGGAAAGTTTGAAACCGCCAAACTTGATGTTAGAAAATATGATTTCTCAAGTGAGGTGGTTGCAAATATGATAGACCAAAGCATGCAGTTTAAAAGGAATCAAAACAAGGGTCTAGGGTATGATAGTGTACCTCCTCCTTACAATGATAACTACACATCCATCCCTATGAAACAAGAAGAAATTGACAGGGAGGCACATCTTAAATATGGAAAACCAGCTGGATTTGTGTCAGGAGGAGTTATAAATATTGAAGATTCTAATGTTGCTACTTCTTGTGCAGGCAAAGTAACAGAGGATGAGAACAAGGAGAGTTCTTCTGAACAAACAAACGACCCCTTGAACTCTGAATCTGTTGTTTCTAATCAACCTCCCGTTGGTAAATACAGGCCACCATTTCAAGCTAAACAGAGTCCCTGTTGTAAGTGTGCATATAGGAACAACAAGAGACAAGGCAAGGATACGCCACCAGGGGCAGGAAGAAATAACTTCACAGTGAAGAAAAAGACATGTTTTCACTGTGGAACACCTGGACACATTGCCCGAAACTGTCCAAATCGCGCATACGTTCCCTACTATGCACAAGGGTGGCAAAACGTGCCAAGAGGGAGATACTCCAAAGGAAACCCCTCAAGGTCACGTTCAGACAATGCCGACTGGAATGCCATGAAGACCAAGAATTCAACTCCCAAAGCCAAGAATCAAACTCCAAATGACAAGCATCTGAATCCCAAAGTCAAGAAGGGAATGCCGGCCAAGAAGTCCAATCCAAGAGATGCTCCCGTGAAGCCAAAATCAAAGTCATCTCAACGGCCGACATCAAGTTCAAAAGCAAGTACTGAGCCACCCATCAGATCGAAAAAGGAATGGGTTAAACCCAACTACAAATGGGTTCCGAAGGCTCAATCTCCCAAATCAACTAACGATTCTAATATTTCTATGTCTTCTGTTTGTGATAAGCAGGACATGTAATGGGAGAGAGTACCGTGCAAGGATGACAAAGGTCGACCCAGTTTCAAAATGGATTAGGTTCCAAAGACCAACTAATCCCGCTCTGTATCGGAGCAGCTATGGAGGCATATCATCAGACTTCGGTTTGTTGGTAGTGGCTGTTCCTGGCACTTCATAGGGGACATCTCTCAACTGTACAACACTCAGAATATTGTTTGGGAGTATGTGTCCTTTGCGGGAAGAGAAGAAAGGAAGTGATCACTCACGGGGTTTGTGCTTAATGACATGAAGAATTTTCGGATCTGTTCTGAGATTACGCGTGCTATTCTCAGATCTTCTGGATGCAAATTCAATCGGTGTCTTACGGTTTGCGTTTTCTTCTCTAATACTCCTAAGTTTTTTCTTAACCTGATTCGCTTTAAAGACTAATTTTTGTTTTAGGATAGTTTAAATTTGCGCATTTACTTTCATTTCTCTCCTATGCACAAATTTAGGGGGAGAAATAAAAACAAAACAAAAATTAGAAAATTTAAAAAAAATCCAAAAACATTAGAAAATCAAAAAATCAAAAAAAAAAAAATTATGTTGGTTATGATATGTGCTTGAGGGAGATATATGGGAAGTGATATTATTAAGTGATAACAGGCAACCTGAGTCTGCGTAACGTACCCGAAATTGAAGGGTCTATGCTCTGGTTTGATGCGTCGGTAGGCACGAAATTTTTTAAATGGACATGACTAGGCAGAGTTGAACTTAGGAAATTTATAGACTTGACAAATCTTGACCTAGTTAGATACGTTCAGCCTGACAATACGACGCTCGGATAGGTTGAGCAGGGAGATATATATGGGAATCTACTCGTCACATTAATTGAACCCGTACTTGGAACCGTGGCTTAACTTTTCCTTGATGTGCGGATTTTGTCCTTAATTCCGGTTGGATGGGGCGACTGGTAAATTCCGATAAATTAGGTCTGTAGAATATCATTTTCTTTCTTTCCGTCTGTTAGTCATATGTTGTCTCCTTTACGCGACTTCTAATCCGACTTGGTACACAACATATGCAACTCTATTTCTCTGCAAGATATATATATGTGTGAAATACTTCTCATCTGTTAGCCATATGATGTCTCCTTTGCGCGACTTCTAATCCGACCTGGTACACAACATATGCAACCTTCTTCTTCTCAACCCCTCTGAAGTAGTTAGCAATAGAATTCTGAATCTCTCCTCTCTCTGAATCGTTGTCTGCTCACCCGGTGTAAGGAGTACTCTGGAAGTTCTTGATGGCTGGGGCATATCAGGAAGCGGGAAACACATTCCAGTACACTTAAAATTGAACACATACAGATTGTCTATAGATCTCGTTGCTCAATTTAGGTGGACAACAATATCCTTGGTCGTCGTTAGATGAGTGGTCCTTAAGATATAGTATTTAAGGAATTAGGATCAAATATAAGTTTTAGGAACTTAAGTTCACATTGTCTTGTAACAAATAGTATGTCCTAAATTTGTCACAATTTTTCGTGTTTAAGTGGACCACAATACCGACGATCGACCAGACAAAGATGTGAATATGGAAGGTACCGACAAGTGGATAAAGGCTGTCTAAAAACTTTGATCCCAAATCACTCTTAAAATTAGATATCAATTTTATTTTTGTTAAATTTGTCATAGTTTCTTCTAATTTAAATATTAGGGGAGAATTAAAAATTAAAAATAATAAAAAAAATTCAAAAATCAAAGAAAAATCAAAAAAATTAAAAATCCAAAAATAGTGTTATTTTTGTTTTATTTCTTGCTCAGAAAAATCAAAAATACAAAAATATTTTTGTTTCTATTTTAATTTGTGTGCTAAGTTTTCTTTTAGTTTTGTTTTTGTCTTGAATAGTGATTTCAGGTATAGATAAGACTCATGAAGTTTGAGTTGAAGATTTGTGAGCCAAAGCCTCGTCTGTGAGCATCGAAGAATTCACATTCGAAGGAGCAAGAAATGAAGATTATTCTTTCAACATTCAATCCTTCAACCCCAGAAGCAAGGTGAAGCTAAAATTGAAGATTATGTGACGGATTGCATTGAAGTCTCCTCAATCAGTCTGCTGCTATCTTTGTACCTGCTGAAGTGATCCAGAAGATTTGTTCTCTCTGATGTTCTCTCTGAAGATTCTCAAGCTGAAAGTGTTATCTTTCAAGAATCAGTACGTCAAGCCTCCTCACCTAATGTGCGATCAATGCCAAATTCTGAAGAAAAGTTCAAGTGCTCAAGATGAAGTCATTCATTGAAGATTCATATGTTCATCCTGATGCTGTGAAGAAATCGAAGATTAAAGCTGAAGCCAAGCTCTCATTGAAGATTAACAAGAAAAGCTAGCTAATTTTTAGGGGGAGCTTGTTGGGTCATTAAGAAAAGAAAGCTATAAACCAATGGGGAGATTGTTGGGTCAAAAATATGGTTTATACTTTACTTTTCTAGGCAATTATTTTTATGTAATATTTTATTAATTTATGGTCTAGTTTACAGATGAGTTTACGGCCGTAAAATCATTTACGGCCCATTTGTTTCTGGCCCATGTTCTCTTGTATAAATAGAGGTGTTAGGGTGAGGAGTAAAGATGATGAACTAGAAGGAGTTTACGGCTAGAGAGAATAAGGAGCATATGTGAGTGAATCTTTTGTATCTGGAGCTTTAATTCATATCAATACATACAAGATTCATATTTTTCTTCTTCTCATTCTCTTCTATTTGATCTGAAATAATCCGTTTGATTGGAATTCCGCACCATCAAACGGATCTGACTGATACACAGGCAAATTAGGGACTTACATCGGTTTTAGTCAGAAATGGATTTAAAATTCCTATAAGTACTTCGGGACATTCCGTTCTTCCCCATACTAACCCGTACCGGCCCCTTATCCTTAAAAACATTCTTATCACACCTCAAATCATCAAAAAATTGATATCGATTCGTCAATTCACTCGTGACAATAAATGTTCCATAGAATTCGATGCTTTTGGTTTTTCTGTGAAGGATTTTCAAACACGCAGAACTCTCATCCGTTGTGATAGCACTGGTGATATCTATCCTGTCACACTTACATCTCCTCAAGCTCTTGTGTCTGCCTTAAAATGGCATCAATTTCTTGGTCACCCTAATCATTATGTGTTCTAACATTTAATTTTGCAACATTTGATTCTTTGTAAAACAATAACTTATCTTCTTTATGCCAGTCTTGTCAGTTAGGCAAACATGTGGGTCTTCCGTTTAAAGGTTCTGATACTATTGCTACCTTTCCATTTCAAATTGTTCACTCGGATGTTTGGACATCTCCTATCAATAGTAATTATGGTTTTAAATATTATGTGCTATTTTTAGATCAATACTCTCATTTTCTTTGGGTGTACCTATTGAAAGCTAAATATGATGTTTACTCTAAGTTTGTTAATCTTTGATCTTATATTAAAAATCAATTTAATTGTGAAATTAAGTCGTTTAATTGTGATAATGGTGGTGAATATAACAATACCCAATTTCACACGTTATGTGAGTCTCATGGAATTCAGATGCATTTTTCATGTCTATACACTTCCCAACAAAATGGAAAGTCTAAAAGAATGATCTGTACCATAAACAACTCAATTCACTCTCTTTTGTTTCAAGCTCGCCTTCCTCCTATATATTGGGTTGAGGCTCTAAATATGGCTACTCACCTTCTCAATCTTCTCCCATCCACCACTCTCAACAACATCTCTCCATATTAAAAACTTTATAACCAAAACCTTCATCTTCTTATCTTAGAGTGTTCTAGTGCCTTTGTTTCCCGCACATCAATGCTCCAAACAAAACTTTCACCTCAATCCACCCGTGTACCTTCCTAGGATACCCTTCTAATCATAGAAGTTTCTGGTATGTTGATCATTATCACAACACTAATATCATATCTCGTAATGTGAAGTTCGATGAAATGATCTTTCCTATTAGTTCCATGATACTTGATACTACACCTTCTTATACCTTCCTTGACAATGAGGTTCACACCGCTCAAGAGTTTTTTCACTTTTTGATAACTAGTTCCACTACCAATGACTCTCTTAATCCTTCTACATCTCCCACAACAACCGACTCCATGTCTCCAACTCCATCTAATGCCTCATACTCTTCTCCTCTTATCTCGGCAGACGATTCGTCGGCTGTTTCGTCTTCCGCGACTCCTTACCTTCTTCTACTCATCCAATTATGACTCGTGCTCATCAAGGTATCATCAATCACATTCATAAAATTAGTCTACATACTCAATCTACTTCTCCTGTCCTTCGAAATTACTTACATGCCTTCAAAGATCCTAACTGGCTGCAAGCCATGCAAGATGAATTTCAAGCTCTTATTTCTAATAAAACATGGGTTCTTGTGCCTCGTCTTGCAAATTCTAATGTTATTAATTGCATATAGTTGTTTAAAAAGAGGGAACATTCAGACCTGTCGTTAAACCGACTACTATATGCACTATTCTCTCTGGTTGTATCTCAACATTGGTCGGTTCGTCAGCTTGTAACGTCCCATTTTCACAACCAAAGATTTGCATTTTATTAGAGTAAAACTTCCCAATTATTAAGAAAACTATTTTTTCCAACATACATTTATTGAAAATCAGTGTAATATTAAAGTGCATAATCTTCATTGCTGCTAATGAATGTGTACAGTTACACCTTCGCCTTCCCATGATAACCGATGATACCTGAAACAATAAACAACTAGGTAAGCACAAACCTTAGTGAGTTTTCCTGCAAAATACCCCATACTGTAAACCTACAATCATGCATAACGACCCACAATCATCAGACTTGAATGCCCCAAACCAATCAGTCTGCAGACACGAATTCCAACATGCAACGGGTCCAATCAACCATTAGGCTAGAATACCTAGGGTTTGTTAGCCTACCGCCTCAAACCAACCACTCTTTCTAATCCTTGGTACCTATGGCTTACAGTTGGCCCTCACCTCGTATCTTGGCCTACAACATAAAATAGAGGATCGCCTCAACCCACTAACGCCATATGTCGACATATAAACAATCAAGGATCAAGTAGGCATATAATACATGCAAACATCAATCATAAGCTCCTTAACACCTACTAGTCCTATCTCAACACACTATCCCAATACCGGCTAACTTCCATGAAATTCATAACCATAAGTAACCAGAGGTGAGATAGCCACCCAAACAATTGATCTTACTCTAGAGCCACAACCAAACAAGGAACAGGCAAGAAAGCCTAGATCAAGAGTTCTCAAGCTATCCTACATGATTACATACAACCCCTAGGGAATTTCATTAGTTGATAACCAGTATACCACTACTACAACATCCTATCATATAAGGATATATACATAGATCTAGCAGATCACTATAGCACAACAACTTCCTATATACCCGGATACAGATCTAACAGATTACTACAACATAACAACATCATATATACCAAGATACAGATCTAACATATCAATACAACGCAGTCACATCCTAAATACTAACAATCCAAGGAATGCATAATTGTATATACTTAGAGGTGAGATAGACACCCGAATAGGTGATCCTACTCTAGAGACACAACTAAACAAGGAATAGGCAAGAAATCCTAGATCAAGAGTCCCCAGTCTATCCTAGATGACTATATATAGTCTCTATGGTATCCCTCCACTAAAAGATAACCAAAAGTAGAGGGCTGGCATTGGTGCCTTCGAGCCACAGGTACAATGAGGAAAAACTCACCTGAATCGAAGAACCTTGAAACATTGCGATATGCTCTCGTCCGCACTGCTTGCTCCCACGAATCCGCTCCGCTAATCATCACAACCAGGTAAAACCTTAATCAACAGTCCAAAACCCCCAAGTGTGACCCAAAGTCAAACTTGGTCAAAAAGTCAACGGTCAACAAAAGTCAAAGTCCAAGGGTGCTGAGTATACCCAACGTACTCAACGTACACCCAACATACGTGACATGTCCTCACTCCTCCATTAAGAACTTTATCCATTAAGGCCTTTCGTCCAGAGCTCAAATCTAGACTCAGAACATCGACTTAAGCCATAAAGTTTCCACCTTTATGACTTTCAATGGCTAGAAAAGGTCTAAGAGCTAAAACCCTAACTTATTAATCCATTAAGACATCATAACTCTTGCATGGAAGGGATATAAGGACCAGTATCACATTTTTATGGTTCCTAATAGCTCCACAATGGATAAAGTTTCCAACTTATCCATTAGGATGGTCCAAACAACCAGGGTCTAGTCTTTAAGTCTCAAAGGGACCAAAAGTGCATCTCTCTCAACTTAATCCATTAAGTCCAGGTCTCCAACCTTCATATCTGAATCAATATGATGCTTAGATGGATAAAGTTTCCAACTTTATCCATAACAAGGTCACAAACTTTCAAGATATAAATTATATGCATTGAAGTGACCAAAAGCTCATAACACCCAAAACTAGCTAGATCTATCAAATGCATCATCAAGATTCAAGCTTTATACCTCCAAAAGAAAGATCAAGGTGAACAAGGTTTGGATCTATAAGCTCCAATGCAACCAACAATTCTCCACTGAGCTCCTTCTTTTCCAAGATGCACCAAGAACACTACAAAGCACATAAAAACACATTCTTTTACTGATAAGTCTCAAACTAGGGTTAGGGTTTTAAGGGAGGACGTTGGAGAGGTGGAGGCTGAGAAGGGAAAGGGTTTAGGAAAGTTAAGGAGCTTAAATAGGGCTCAAAAACCCGAAATTAGGGTTTAGGTTCTGATCGTGTGCGCCCAACATACTCCTGGTATGCCCAGGGTACCAAGTTGACTCTCTCCTATCATCCTTGCCTAGTACGCCCAACGTATAACCTGTACACCCAACGTATTAGGATAAATCCAAAACCCTCCTCACTTTCAACAATCATAACTTCTTCGTTTAAACTCCGTTTTTGACGATCTTTATATCCACAAAAAGGTATTGAAGAACCCCACAATATTATCTAAATATCTTGGGCTAAAAACTTCTCGAACAAAAATCCTTATTTCATACAAGAACCCGACCTATGAATTTTCCCTTTCTACCCTTCGGCCTAAAACACAACTCAAGGGTTAAATATCTTAACCATCATTACCTACTTCCACAAGGACTAAACTTTGCCTCCTTAAGATCCAAATCCTTTACACAATAGACTTCCAGCCCACGACTCTGAAATAAGAAACGACAGGAAACAGGATGTTACACAGTTGGATGTTAAAATGCATTTCTGCATGGGCATTTACATGAGATGATATATATGTACCAACCTCCCAATTTGTGAGACCCTAGTCACCCTAATCATGTATCTCTACTTCAACGTTCATTGTATGGCCTTAAGCAGGCTCATCGGACTTGGTTTCAGCGATTTACACAGTTTTTTCTTAGTCATGGTTTTCGTAAACAACCAATGTGACTCATCTTTATTTATTTATCAACAGGGAAAACATACGGCCTATTTATTATTATATGTGGATGATATTCTTCTCACTACCTCCTCGTTTGAGTTCCTTCATCAGATCATTACCACTCTCGGATCTGAGTTTGCTATGACTGGCCTTGAAGATTAATTTTTTTTCTTGGCATCTCTGTTAATAGAGATTTGCATGGAATGTTTTTATCTCAATGTAAGTATGCTCTTGACATACTTAAGCGTTCAAATATGTCTATCTGCAAACCCGCCAGTACTCATGTTGACACATGTGCCAAGCTTGACTTCTCTAGTCCATCGGTTGACGACCCTATTTTATATGGTAGCCTTGTTGGTGCGTTGCAGTACCTTATGTTTACCCGCCCAGACATCACCTATGTTGTCAACATATTTTCCTATTAATGCATGACCTACGAGAATCTCACTATATGACTCTTAAGCATATATTGAGATATTTGAAAGGTATAGTTGACCATTGATTACAGTTATTCTTGAATCTGGCTCGATTCCTTATTGCGTATTTTGATGTTGAATGGGTTGGGTGTCCGACCACTAGAAGATCCACATATGGTTACTATGTGTTCCTTAGTCACAACCTACTGTAATGGTCATCTAATAGACATGGTATGATCTGTCATTCTAGTGCAGAATCTGAATACCGAGGTGTTGCTAATGCAGTTGCTGAGATTTCTTGGATATGTAACTTATTGTGTGAACTTCGATGTCCTGCTACTCGTGTAACCATTGTGTATTATGATAATGTTTGTGTTGTTTATCTCTAATCCGTTTCAACACCAGCGTACGAACCATATTGAGATTGACATATGGTAGTTGTGAAGGTTATGAATTTAGAAAGTAAATAAAATATTTTAAAAATAGATATAAAACCCAACAAAATTAATTTACTATGTTTTGGTAATTATTTTCAAAACCGTTAGTATTTGGTAAATATTTTTGAAAAATACGTCTTAGAACAAAACTCTATTTGTATGTTAGATGCATATGCAAATGATACCAAAAAATCGAATTGGTCAACGAGAATATGGAATAAGAAACTCTTTTCTTTCATAGCTCTCGCCTATTCTTTTCATTTTTTAGTTTTTATTTTTAGTTCATGTTTTTTATTGAAAAAATCAAATACACAAAAATTCATGATTTTTTATCATCTTTAAATAAAGATCTATATTGATATATAAAAAACAAACTTTTTTCTTGTTTTTTTATTACTTTGTACATTTATATTAACATTTGAATATGAATTGTATCAATTTGTTATCAAAGATAAATCATATATAAATAATTATTGTACTTGCTTTTCCGGTAATTCAATAAGACAAAACTGCAAAATTGGTCCCTGTGGTATTCAAAAAACTGTGGATAAGGTCCAAAAAGTTTTCAACTTGCATGGATGGTCCAAAATCAAGATTTTCCATTGGTTTTGGTCATAAAAATTTGAAATGACTATTTTTCCCTTATTATTTCTTTTTTACATTTTATTTATTTCTTTTATATTTATTAGCTTAAAAAATAAAGGGAAAAAAATCCCCTACCCGACACCCTTTATCCGTACCATTCCCTTCTTTCTCCCTCTATCTCTTTGACAATTTAACTTTCTTATCTATCTTTGACTATTTCTTCTTTTCTCTTATGAGTTCGTTCAAGCTACCTTGAAGCAGAGCTCCAGGTCTTATGAAGTTGGGTTTGATTCTTTGAGGAAAATAAACCTTGTCACCCTCATCTTATGCTTTGCTTACTGTGCTTGCACAACTGTTGGCGCCATCTACATTGGTAGGAAACCCTAAACCTTAACCAGGTATCTCTTTTTATTTGCTTATTGTGTTCTCCATTGATGTTTATAACAAATAACTTTTTGCAGGGGATTCAAAGAAAGCACTTCTGAAGTGCAATTCCTTGACCGAAGTTGGAATAAACCGAGTTTTTGGATTTTTCAATGCGATTTTGATCATCTGTACGACTTACGGAAATGGAATCATCCCGGTAATACATGTATTTGTTTGTATATTCCTTTTTTCCATATATGCTTCTCATCAATCCCTACGATTTCAACACTAATAATTCATATTTTATGTTAGACCAGGCGACAATAGCAGCGCCAGAGAAGGGCAAAATGTTCAAAGGGCTACTGTTGTGTTACACGGTTGTGATCTCAAACTATTTCAGCGTTGGGATTTCTGGGTATTGGGCATTCCGTAAGATAGTACAGAGCTCTGTTCTTTAAAATTTTATAGTGGGTTCAAACCCATTGTTGCCCAAATGGTTTCTTCTTATGACAAACTCCTTCACTATTTTGCAAGTTGCAGCTTGTACATTGGTAAGTTCTCCATTAGACCTGTTGTTATGCTACAATCACTTGTACTTTTGAACAAAAAGTTAGATCTTAACAACTTCTGTTGATACAGGTTTACTTGCAACCATCAAACGTGGTTTTTGAACGTAAATTTGTAGATCTTGGAAAGGGTCAACTTTCTGTAAGAAACTTTGTGCCTTGATTGATATCAAGATCATTATCTGTGATTATTGCAACAACTTTGGATACAATTTTGCCGTTTTTTTGGAGATATAATGGCATTGTTTGGAGCATTTGGATGCATACTTTTGGATTTCATTTTGCCTATGTTGTTTTATAACTTGACGTTTAAACCTTCCAAATTAAAAAGGGGTAGTTTTTGGGTGAATACTGTGATTGGTGTTGCATCAACAGGGCCAACAACTGAAGGTGGGGGAGTTTATCGGAGAAGATGAAATGGTTGGTGTTTAGAGAGAGAGAGAGAGAGTGTGTGTGTGTGTGTGTGGATGGGTGAAGTTATGGGGTGGACCAACATAATTGCTTTTTTTTTTTTAAATTAATATTTACAAAATAGAAAGTGTTAAAAATAATACAAAAAAGAAATTTAAAAGGCAAAACAGTCAATTCAAGTGCTACATGGACCAAAACTACAAAAGTTTCTTAATTTCAGGACCAAAACCAAAGGAAAATCTTGATTTTGGACCATCCATACAAGTTGAAAACTTTTTGGACCTTATCCACAGTTTTTTGAATACCACAGGGACCAATTTTACAGTTTTGTCATTCAATAATTACTCGTTAACATGTAATATTCTTTTATGGTTAATATTGTATATGAATGGCCATTTGTACAAAATTTGTTAAAATCTATCTATTTCTTAGTCCATATTCACATTTTGATGATGAATATGAATTAATAATATCTATGTTAATTTGGATATATCAAATTTGCATGTGAATTTAAACAAAATCCACATTCTTCTGTAAGTTTTACTAAATTAAATTTGAATTTACTTAAATTTACATGTAAATGATAAAGGTTTGTAGGAAAAATCGAGTATAATAACATTCATATGTATATTTTTCTATAAAAATTCAATACACATAACATTCACATGTAAATTTGAACATAGATTTTGAAAAAGAATAATGTTTTTTTTGGTAGATCAAGATATGAATGTTTATCTCAAAAGTATCAAAAATTTTGAAGTTTGATATATTTTTTTATTTTTTTATTAGAAAATAAAGGTTATCTAAAAAAACAAAAAAACGAAATGGTTTTTTAAGTTCATTTTCTATACAAATATAGATATTTAAAGTGGATAAAAACTATGAATTTTGTTATATTCAGTTCTTTTTTTTTTTTCAATTAAAAACACGAACTAAAATTAAAAAAAAATAAAAAATAAAATAATTTTTTTTTGTTATGATTTAGTGAGTATATGACCTTTTATCTGACCATTGATCGTTTGGATTTTCGATCGTTCACTACTTTGATAGTTAATTTATTGAACTCAACCTTTGTGAGCAATAATAAAAATATTTCTCAGTTAAATATTTGAAACTTGTTTAAAATATATGTTTTAAATTAGATTTTATTTGTATGTATCAATAAATAAGTTATCAAAAGTACATTAATGATAAAAGACGCTATAAATTATAATCCCAAATTTCCCTACTACAAAAGAGTTGGTGGATTGTGAAATTTCTATGTGGCGCATAGTGACTGGTATGGAGTTTACGAGGAGACATGAAACAGTTGGTGAGTCCGTGTTTCACTCTTGTATTTATGTTTTTGTAACTTTTGACTTTTCCATATAGCATATAAAATATTCGTAAAAAAATTTGATATTTTTATTATATGTTGTCAAAACAAATATATAATTCATTATATTTAGATAAAGCTACAAAATGATCCATATGTTTATAAAAAGTTGCAACTTTTGTCTAAATTTGCATTTTGTGAGATGAGTCATCATTGTGTTTTCATTTTGTTGTACGATCTTTGTGTTGTTAACTCTAAAGAAAATTGCAAAAATATTCCATATGATTAGCTGTTTTCTTTGGATACCGTCCAATGAGTTTCAAAATTCATATTTGGTTAGTTTGGGCTAGTTTCGTCGTGGTATCCAATATTAGGGTTTAAACCACAACGAATACTTTATATATGTACATTCATCTGAGTGTACCATTTATCATTATTTATAAAAAATGAAGATAAAATCTCAAATTGTCATATTTGTTATTTTGTTAATGTTTATACTAAATATGTAAATAATATACAATCGAATATATTCTGTAGCAACTGGTAAATAGTTTTGATTTTAACAAACAAAAATAACAATACGCGTGTTTAAATTTTTATAATTACTAAAATTGTGTAATTAATTACGAAATAAAGTATCATTTATATATTTACATAATGGTTTGTAATGAACTGCTAAAGATAACGATTGGAAATTGAACAAAAACAACCATTTAAATGTGTTTAGCTAAGATACTTTCATCTTTATTAAAAGTGAAGAGGGCAAGTGGAATGTTAGGAAAAGTAACCTACTCTCTTCGTCTTATTACTAATAAAACTTTTGGAATTATTTGTCCATTAATCAATATAGAGATCTGTTCCTAAAAAGTTGCTCAAAGCTTGAAGAATCTGCAAAGAGAGTATCGAAAACATGAAGTGATTAATGTTTGTTGGGGAATCGTAGACATGGTAGTGCTTATAAGAACTTAATTGAATTGTGTGTATCTCTTTCTTTTAATACTTTAAAGCAATGTTGATCTTATTTAGGATCGTTTTTGGGGTTGCAAGATTGGGATCGGGATCCTAAGATCCCACTAAATAAAACATAATTTTAATTTATAATGTTAAAACATGAAAAATATTTCAAACATTCAATTTTTCGTTTAAAAGTTATAAAAGCTTCAAAATATTAGTCATAAGTCACAACACAAAATGATAAACGGTAAATTGGTAAAGGATAAAAGACATAAAG
The DNA here is from genome assembly GCF_002870075.4 of Lactuca sativa. NCBI lineage: Eukaryota > Viridiplantae > Streptophyta > Magnoliopsida > Asterales > Asteraceae > Lactuca > Lactuca sativa. The sequence continues at coordinate 39,360,229 of NC_056626.2, read as the reverse complement.
TGGTAAAAAAATTCATTTGTAAAAAAATAAATAAATAAGTCATGGGAATGTAGGATTGGATCAAATCCCGATCCTACGATCATTCCCAAAATACGATCCGTTTACGACCCCGACTCGTTTTGCATACCTAGTCCGATCATACGATCAGGATCACGATTTTGACAACTATGGTTTAAAGAGTTGGTGTATGTCCTTGTGTGGCACATTAATAAACTTGCAAATATAATTTTATTACAGAAAAATACTTTGAATCATATAATCGAGAACAAAGTTTTTTTAAAACAGTCTTTAAGCTAAAATCATTAAACAACGAACACACTTCTACGTAAAGAAAGATTACAAAGATAAAGTGTAACATCATGATTTCGTAAACCCTGAGAAGGTTTACATTGTGTAAACTTTGTCACTATGACGAAAGAACAAATAAGATCCTAGGGTATTTACGAAGATCATGACGATCCTCTAAAAAATAGAATTATCTTTTCCTAGTTTGGAAGTATGGTTCTTATCTTTTGTAATTTATGTATATTTATCTTTGTGTATATTTGTAGAATATAACGCTTCTTATCACCTTTTGGGATATGAATTATTATCCTCAGATAGATTTTATTAGATGACTATTAGTTTTTTCTCAAAACTCCATCCTCATGACTCTAGCCTCTGCTTCATCGAACACAACTTCATCCTAAACATCTATTGTCTCCTCTTATATATCAAACAATTTTCTTACTTTCAATAGTATGGTTCATCTTGTGAGTTCTCATAAACTTGATTTGACCAACTACTTGATCTGGTTCGATCCGGTCAAACCAATTTTTATTTGTTCCGACCTCTACAAGTTTTGTGATAGCATAACCTCGCCTCCCCTCAAAACCTTGGCATATCCCTTTAGATGCTACTATGTTCATCTCCAATCCTAATTATAAAGATTAGGTGTGATCTGATCAACATGTTTGAACCCCACTACATGCTTCTCTCACTCCTAACAACTGTAGTTGGTTGTCACACTTCTTATCAACTATGTTCTACCATTCAAGTCACCTTTAGTCATGCATTAAAAGACACATGAGATTCAAATAAAAAATGAACTTTAATCCCTTCGTCAAGCTGATCCATTTGTGCCTAATTACTCAAACAGGAAACTTGTGAAGTTACAAGTTACAATGTGAAGTTGTTATAAAACCCATTTACAAAGTGAAAGTCATATGAAATGAAATCTTACAAGACATTGAGGAAGCTACAATCTACTAGAGCTTGAAATAAGGGACTATTGGTATATTTTTTGGGTACCTTTGAATGTTAATAAAATAGACGAGTATTGTTAGGTCATAAATTGTGGCTTATGCTTTGCTTTTCATAAGCTATTAGAGTTCTCGGTCTACGACCTAAAACACCATGTTTTGGTGTGGTTTGGACCGAAATCACATGTGATTTTGGTTAGCCTTAATATTGTCTTGTTTGGGTTTTGGGATGGGCTTTGGTTATTAGGTCTAGGTATAAATAGTGTTATTTGAGCCTTGTAAAGTGAGTGGGACGTTTTTGGGGGCTACTATAATCCAAGAACGAGATCTAGAGAGAAACAGAGAGAAAAAAGTGTAATTGTGAATCTTATGTACCCGACTATTCATCTATAATAGTGTGCATTGAAGATTAATCATCATGTTCTTATTCATATTACATCTTACATCAATCACTAGATTGGGATTCCGCACCATCATAGTGAATCCGATTGATACATAGCGATTTCGGGACTTACAATTGGTATTAGAGCTTAGATCGGTATCAATCGAATTGACAAGATATTAAGAGTTTCTTGGATTTCTGGGCGTTTTTGAATTGTTTTTGACAGATTTTTGGCTATTTGTTCTTCGTGTTCTTCATATTTTTGGAGTTTTGATCAAGTTTGGCATTAAATATTTGAAAATCTCGTGTTTTTGGTGGAAATTTGCGAGATTTCAGCAAACCCTAGAGGTTCTCGGCAGCCAACGAAGTTTTTCAGTTAGCAGTGAAGGTTTTCGGTCAGCAGCGAGGGTTTTCGGTCAGCAACGAGGGTTCTCGGTCAACAGCGAGGGTTCTGAGTCCGCACATTTTCAGTTTGGTTCGCTTCCACGATTTCGGTCTCGCATACGCTAGTCAGCTCCTCTTCTCGGTTTTTCTTGATTTCGGTTCGAGATTTCGGCCTGTTCTCGGTTCGAATATTTAGACCCTCGCATCCTCGACTGTAATTTCGGACTTTCAATATTTTGGCTTGTTTTCAGTCCAAAAGCCACGTTTTCGATCAAATAACTTCGTTTTCGGTTCTAAAGCTTCGTATTTGGTCAAAAAGCCTCATTTTTGGTCAAATATCCTCGTTTTTGGTCTTAAAATTTCGTTCTCGATCTAGAATTTTTTTCTTGGTCAAGGTTATATTTTTGGACAAAAAGTTTGATTTTCATGTGTTGGGCTGAAGTTCTATTAGATGTTGCGTCTTTTGGGCTCGTTAGATTAGCCTTTTATTCTCCGGTTTGGGCCTGTCCAACCGAGAGCCTTTTATGTATAGTATTTAAGTTAATGCTTGCATGCATATTAGAAAAAGATTCTAGAGATTATCAATATAGCGATTAATCAAGAGTACAATATTTTCCAGTAATCGTTCTTGTAATCTTCCAATCCTTTACAGTTGATGTTCTTAATCGAGCTCTTCTAAGGATTTTATTTAATCATTCGACACGATTGATTCAAGCTGTTTTGTTCTTAATATTGCGTTCTGCTTTGTTTTTAATATTGTGTTCTTGCTGTTTCATATTCATATACTTATTCAAGATCTAATCGATCTTCATAGATTAAAAGTTGTTTTTTAATCCCATCAATTGGTATCAGAGCAGGAGGCTGTGTAATCGATACACATCTTTTCTGTGAAAAAGATTTCCATTAGGGTTTTCCGCAATCATCGATATTTATTGAGCCGTCATCTTAATTGACGTATCTTAGTATTTATTGTTTTGCCCTAATCTGCTTTATTACAAGTCTGATCTTTGAACAGGTTTTTACGATCATTATGGACGCTACGCAATCAAACCCTATTAATATTTCCAACAGCATCGGTTCCACGACAAAGATTCCAATCTTGTACACCCATGACTATGAAGTATGGGCGCATCATTTTGAAGATTACGTGATTGGATCGGAGGACAATGGTTTTCTCATATGGGAAGCCATCATCAATGGACCGTTTTCTCATTCTGCTACATCCAGAATCATTAAGACGCAAAAAGAGTACAACGATCTGCTTAAGGACGTGACGAATATTGCGCAAGATGAAAAAGATAAATTTCAGTGCAATATTAAGGCACTAAGGTTGATCAGATTCGCCCTTCAGTCCGATACATTCAGACTGGTCAGCTCATGCACTATGGCAAAGGAAGTGTGGGACAGACTTCGCGAATTGTATTCCACAGACGAAGATCTTGAACATTCCATCCAAACCTTGCTTCTATCTGAATTTGGTGAATTCAGGCAAGGGGCCGAAGAAACAGTGACCCAGACGTTTGATCGCTTCAATCATCTTCTCAGCAAGATGATCAAACACGACATTGAAAGGAAGCTCATCGAACAAAAGGTTACTTTCTTGAACGGATTGCGATCTGAATGGAGAGAAGTTGTTTCCACAGTCAAAGCCCATGAACAGTTTAAATCATATTCTTTGGCGAAACTGGTGGGTATTCTAAAGTCCCAAGAGAAGATTGTGGTTCAAGAGAAGAATGTTGTCTCCAGTCTTGGTTCGTTGGCCCTCCTATCTAAAAGTAAAGCTGTGGTGGAGGATGAAGAGCTCAACTTGGAAGAATATGACCTCTCAACTGAGGATTATGCCATGATGGTATCCAATCCTAAGAGGTTCATAAAGAAGAGATTCCCCAGCAACAAAAACCGAAACTGGCAGGGGAACTACAGCTCAGAAAAAGCAAACAATGAACCGAAAGCTGAGGAGCCCAAAAAGGAACCGAAAGCAGATGGCGATTCCGGAGTAAGCTGCTTCTACTGTGGTGGCAAGAACCACTATGCTAAGGACTGTGTTCTTAAGAAGATGGCTGAAAAGGACGATGGAAAGGATGAGGAAGCCGTGCTGCAGAAGAGATTGGATGAGTTGAGAAAGAAAAAGTCTACCGCTAACCCTTCTATTAATGCTCTTATTGTGCAGGGTTCGGTTAATGACGATGAGTTCGGTAGCACCGAAGTTTGGTCTACTGACTCAGAAGACGAAGAAGTGAGGAAGCCTACTCATGGAAAGGCTTATATGGCTAAGGAGGAAAGCAGTGGTGGAAAATGCTTCATGGTGTCTGGCGTATCTCAGATGAGGGGATACAATACCGATGGAGGAAGCAATGGACCGAAGGTGCAGGAAGATATGTGCTTTACGGCCAAACCACTCAGCCAACAGTTCAATGAGCTTGATGAACTGATAAAGAAGGTACAATCTGCTTTTATTTCATCTAAAGTACCATCATCCTCATATGAGAAAGAACTAAAAAACGTTAACACAAGAATTTCTCATTTAGATAGTAGCTTAACTCAAACTCGAGTCACCAATTCTAACCTGACTGATCAATTAAGCAGGGTGGCGTCGAAGAGCGAGGAGCGGCGTATGTGGATTGAGTTAAAAGAGTCGGAATTAGTTAAAGTTAAAGACGAAAACATTTATTTACAGAGAGACAATTTGAAATTGTTGAAACAACGAAATGTTTTTTGTTTAATAGCTAAACGTTTATATTCCAATATTACTCAACTTCACTTGGACTGTGAGATAGGCCAAAAGATCCATCGTATGATTTTGCCCTTCCTAGAATTTAAGGAGGATGAAATCGATGCCGAAGCTTACAATTGTGAGAGTGTGATATCGTCTGATGATGTCAACCCAACTTATAAAATTGGACTGGACAAAATTGAGTCCTTCATTAAATCCAAAGACCACAAGGTCATGCTCAAAAATCTTTTGGATGAAAATGACAGACTTAAACTGAGAACTGAAACCATACAAAAGTTTGACTCTCTAAACGCCAAAGTAAGCTCAGAAAATAAAATCGATGTTGAAAATGCATCTGAGCTTTACGAGGACGAAAACATGAGTGAAATTTCTGTAGAGGATACGGTTGACTGCTCAGAATTTGTTAAAAGCGAAACTGAAAACCACAAAAATCTTATTTCTGAAAATTCTGTGGAATTCGCTAGATTGTCCCAACAAAAGTCCCCGAAATTAGTAGAAAAGGTTGTTGTGTATCAAAAGGTCAGGACCACTCCAAATCAAGTATACAAGGTGACTGGAGTAACTGAACATCAAACAGCTGAACTCACAGCTATTGTTAACGAAGACAATGCTGATGGCTGTGATGAGTATTTCTGGGAAGCTCCTATTGATAATGGAAACGAAACCGTTGGTCTTTCTGAAAGAACCTCCTGGATGAAGAAAGGGAGGTACATACCTGAACCCTTGAACAAGCCTGATAATTTCAGTGAACCAAGTACAAGTGGTACAAAAGATATTCCTCAAGAGGTTGATAGTTCAGCAAAAGAAGACATTCCTTCATCAGATACTCCTTCCACTTCCTCAGGGCAAACTGAATCTTCTTCAGATATTCCCTCTGCTCCCTCGACTCAAAGAAAAACTCCTGAAGTTCAAAAGGAACCAGCCAAGGTGACAGCAAAAACAAGAGCGAACGTTCATCATCAACCTAAGCAGATGAGGGATAAGAAGATAGAGAGGAACCAAAGATACAGGAAAAATCTTTCTGAAAGGAAACAATTCTGGCACTCCCAGAACGCATACTATACACACAAGGACAAGAATCTGAAGTATGAAAACAATCCTGTACGAAAGCCTGAAAGTTCCACTAACCGAAAGCCAAGGTTCGGTTCGCAAGAAGATACCAACCGAAAGTCAAGGTTCGGTTCGCAAGAAGATACCAACCGAAAGTCAAGGTTCGGTTCGCAAGAAAACACCAACCGAAAGCCAAGGTTCGGTTCTGAAAAGGACTTCGACCGACACCAAAGGTTCGGTTCCAAGAACAACTCCAACCGAATGCAGAGGTTCGGCTCTAAAGTCAAAAGAGAACAAGACTCGAAGGTCCGCCCCTCTAATGATCAAAAGCAAAAGGGTCACCTAAAGTCATCAGCTAAGAAGTCCTCCCCATCCAACTTCTCTCGTTCTAATTCTTTTCGTTCTTCTACTTCCAACCATTCATCTCCATCTTGCTCTAACGCTAATTCCGTTGGTTCTCAAAAACCTCATCCATCTGCTGAACAGAAGGGAAAGCAAAAAGTCAATGAATCCAAACCTGAGTTCAAAGCAAACAAACCCAATCTTAACAAAATAAAAGTCTACACCATTAAAAAGAAAGATGAAACAACTCTAATTAAAAGAACATATCTAGTTGAAATCTCTCTTGCTATTCCCGTTCCCATGAAAATCTCACATGGACCCAAGAAACTTTGGGTTCCTAAATCTGCTTAATTTTTGTAGGTTATAAGTGACGAGCAGTTTGACGAAGAATGGTACATCGACAGTGGCTGCTCGCGTCACATGACAGGGAGGAAAGAGGAGCTCAGGGAATACTTTTTTTTTTTTTTGAATCAATCAAAAATCCAAAAATGCTTTTATTGTGTGCTCATTTGTTTATGGGAATGTATTCGATGCCTTATTTAAGTGTCCCTAGAAGCATGCTGCTGTATGTGTCCCAAGCCTCATAAGATTTTGAATAATAGCCTTCATGACCTGGTATACACAAACCTTGTCTTCCCAATAAGGCTAACTCATTTATTCTAATCGTGAGCTACCTCACTCTTTTCTCACATGAGTTCAGAGTCTCCTGCTTGGTCCTTTTGTTCGCAGCAGAGGTACTATGTCTTCTTTCACCATCCCCATTACACTTCTCTATAACATTCGTTTCATCACTGTAACCCTTGAGACTCTCAGAAACTACCACTGAGGTTTATAGTTACACAACATCTGTGTTAATGATCTTAGCTTCGTGCCACTACGAGCTGAGTGAAACCCAAAATTCAACACCAACGAATTGACGGTGACCAATTAACTTGATCAAGTTTTCACCAATGAATTGACGAATGTACCTTCATGAAATCTCAATTTCTCTTCTTTTTGCGTGGTTCCAATGAAATTGTTACACACCATAACATTTCTTCCCATGGGATCCAGTTTTAAATTTTTTTCTGAGATTTCATATTAATCCAAGCCACTTCAAAATCAACTCCAACCTACTTGTTCAACAGACTACACCGGTCTCACAAGTACTTTGTTCACGTTCGTTCTTATATCAAGAATTGAACTGTTGAATCAAAGCGAAACCACCCTTAATTTGCCTTATTAAAAGAAGCCTTTCAACATTTATTAATGAATGTTTGATCGTAATTCAACGGGATTCCACACTAACACTTTGAGGTCTTTCTTGACCTTGAAGGAAGAGATTCGTGCCCGGGATCATCAGTTTCGTGTCATTATTGACATCACAAATTATCCTAAAAAGAGTTGCTTTACTTCTTTATTTTTTTTTTACACTCTTTGCACGAAAATCCAAGATTTTCAAAAATTCCGTTACTAATTATTTTACAGGCTGGATATTTACTGGATGGTTACAAATGAAGTTGTGGTCAAAAATAAGCCACGTGGATCATTAATTGGAAACAGCCGTTTCAAAGGGGATAAGACAAAAAGTTGCTGACTCGGCGGGAGTTAAAAGGATAGAAATTCAAACGACGGTAAAAAGGAGGGCGCGTGGATTTGAAACGACCGCGCTTTTTCTGACACTTGAGGACGCGTGTACAATGTCGAAGCGTCATATCTCTGAAGTTACAGACGCGTGTGGAAATGGAAACGATTTCTTTCTCTGAACCGGCGCTTATTGGGCGGCGTGATCCTAGGAATCTGACACTCTCTCTCCTACGTGATCATCGCTCGTCCCAACTGTCACCAATCAGTCACTCCAAAAACACCCGTTTCGTATTTCCATAAGAGATTTGAAACGATCTTTCTCTCTCCTATCACCTACTATAAAAACCCATCAACACCACCTTTTACCTCTTTACTGCCCCATAATTTCCAAAGCAAAAATACTTCCAAACTCTCTCCCGGTTATCTTCTTCTCCAAACCTGCAACAATGGCTGAATCCTCTTCCGTCCATGCTACTTCTCAGATTCTTCCAATCCGTCCTCAGCAATGCCTCGTGATTGATCTCAACCCACTGGCGTATGATTCTTATATGTCGCCGGTCATCGAATGTCTCAAATACTCCCAACTTGCTCCTGCACTGTCACGGATTGAAACGGTGCCAATGGTGGCCTTATCTCAGGTCTACGCAACGGCTTACTACGACAAAGCCGTCGACAGGGTATTTTTCGAAGTGGCGGAACACAAGACGTCGATTTCTCGTCCCCGCTTCTGCACCATGCTTGGGTTTGCTGCTGACCCATCGCGTGTTCACCCGGAGACGATTCCGGTTGGTATGCTCTACAACATGTTCTACAACATGGGCTACACGGAAGTTCTTACCTCCGTCGCAAAGTTCAAGAAGTCCTGCCTACCGCCCCAGTGGAATGGGTTATTTACAGTTCTCTTCAAGGGACTGTCAGAGAGGAGCTCAGGATCGGACGGGGCCAGTCGTCTTTTCTTGTCAATTATGTATGGGGTGTACAACGGGATCAATCTGGACTATGGATTTGTCCTTTGGCAACAACTGATTCAGAGCCTCTCTTCCTCTTCCCGACACTCCGAGGTGTCGCTGGCTCGGTTCTGGATCTTGATCACCAGATGGGCTATGGACAAGTTTAACGTTCCCACAGCCGACGGTGCACCGATGTCTTCTATTGGTACCTTTCATACCAAGAAGATCATCGTATCCGATGCATCGAAATTCTCCTTCATTGGCTCTATCCCGGAGTCAATGTATGCTGATGTGCCAGCAGATAGCAGATTGATCAGAACGATTAAGGAGTTTCGCCAAACTGGTCCGAGGGACCTGACACCGGACATGCTGCGATCAATTCATGATGCCGACAAACCGGTGGCCAGGGGCAAAAAGGGTGACAAGGGAAAGCAAGTGTCCAAAGCTCCAAAGGGACCTTCTCCAAAGAAGCGTAAACAACAGAAACCTGCTTCATCCCCACAACCGAAAAGGAGGAAGACCCAACCGAAACGAAAGTTCCTCATACCCTCCTCTTCAAGCGAATCCGAAGGTGGGAGTTCGGACTCTGAGGGCTCACAAGGAGACGAATCTCCACAACGAGGCAACACACCCCCTCGGTCCCCAACCCCGGAGATGGAACTTCACCAATCCCCAGTTCCTTCCCCTCCACCCACAATACCTATTTCCATTCCCACCATAAACCCTTCTATACCACCAACCTCATTCCCTATACCACCACCCATATTCACCACATCAACCGAAACACCACCTGTAACCGAAACCCCTCCCATAACCGAACCTCCACAAACCGAAACCCATACACCACCACCACCCGAAACTAACCCCCCACCCACTCAACCTGAACCAACCAAACCCACAACACCCCCAGCTTCACCACCACCTCAATCTCCAGAAGACGCCTCCGATGGCGATGATCAATACCTTGGTGGTGATCACATGAACTTTGATTCGGTCTACTATAGTCCGTTTCAAGTTCAGAGTGATGAGGAGGATGATGCTCCAGTGACAAAGAAGCATCTCCGCGAACTTAACGAGAAGGTTGCTCAACTTCTCGCCTCCTCTTCCAACCAGCAGTGATCCTTATCTGAAGCTGCCCTTCAGAAGATAGTTGATGCCTTCTCCAGGGCTCAACATGACTCAGTGGCCTCAGCTACTGCTGCTATAGACGCCTCCACCCGAGCCTGTGAGGCAGCGACAGAAAAAGTCGATAAACTATTCTCCGACGCTTTTGACCTGCTGAAGTCTCTGCAGGAAAGCGCCAATGCCACAAAGACAACTCTGGAACCGATTGTTCAGCAATTGGCCAAGTTCGTCTCGACGGAGTTGACTTCGTTCGCTACCCTCCGACAAAATATAAGCGACGACAACTCGGCACTCCGTGCCTCCATCGATGCCCGTCTGGCAAAACTACAAGAGGATCTTGCGGCAGAGAACTCTCTGATGGACGTTCTGGCGAGTAAAACAACTGCCCTAAAGGTCAAGAGCACGCAGCTTTCCAACTCTCAAGAACAATTGGAAGCTCTTCGATCCGAGAGGGAAGTCATAAAGACGTGTGTTTCGGATGTCCACGCTGCTCTATCCAACATCCTGGAAGCACACGACCCCATCCTTAATCATTCGGTGAGGCGCACCCTCGCTGAAAAGCTCTCCCCGGCCATGGACCTCTTAAGCAAAATTGAAGGTCTGCCGAGTTTCGTGTCCATTCCGAAACAAGGGGGAGATGAGAAGAAAGGATCGAAACCACCTCCGTCCTCCAAAGCTACTCACACAACCGAACCACCCCCCAACTGGTCATGCCTCGGGTTCGGGTGTGAAGAACAAGGGCAAAAACATAGTAGAGGGAGGAGATGAAGATGAAGATGAAGATGAAGACAAGGAGACCATTGCCGACTTGTTGAAACGGAAAAACAGTCGCAATGCTGAAGGTGATGCCAGTCGTGTGGCGCGTGAGGCTGAAGAAGCCGAACGAAAGCAAAAAGAAGCCCACGATCTCCTTGAGAGCCGAAAGTTGCTCTTCCCTGCCTGGACCAGGGATCGTTTGATAAAAGAGGCCATAGAGACTCCAAGCATACTATGGCTCGAGCCGGTGATATCGTTCGACTGCAACAACACCATCGATTCGCAGTTCGATATGCCACTGACTCGAAAGGCGTTCATCTTCCACGCCTTCTCCAACATCTTTGAAGTCCCGCATCCGAACGATGAGCTTGACAGGGAGCTCATTGACTTCTACCTGGAGGCCGCTCGCCCTCAATACCTTACATGGAGCGCCCAGAAGATTGTCAATGTTCGGGTGATGAAGCCTTTTGCCGTGGGGAGATTCACAAACGTCAAGTTCAAGCTTATCCGAGGATCTGCAAGAACTGCTCACATGATCTCTCTGGCGGATCTGCCCAATCTGAACCCTCATGATTGGATAGTCTTGTACAATATCCTGCTGACAAACGAAGCCGAATATGGTCCCATCTTAGACCATGTCAAAAGGATGCTGGCATGCTATATCATGGAGGTGGCCCTAATGGATCAGGAGGTTGCCACAGTTTTTAAGAAGAAACCGAAAGTCAAGCCTGTGGGATCGACCAGTGATCTGAATCAAATGCAAATGGGCAAGATAGATTCGAGGCGAAACTCTGTGATGTTCACTAGAGCCGAAGGACAGAAATGTCTCTTCGCTTTAGCTGACAAACATCTTTACACTACAACTTGCTTGGAGCACATCTTATTCATCATCAAACAGTGTAAAGACAATTCGGCTGATGACATCAAGTACTTCAATGATATGATCAATTGGTACATCCGGTTTAGACAGACCATCCTCTCAATAACCAAGTGTCTGTTTAGCACCGTGAAGAAGAAGGTACCAGCTTCAGCCGCCGGCCCAAGTAGGAAGTGAAGGTCTCGCTCCAAATTGACGCAAAGGGGGAGATTGTTGGGCTGAAGTTCTATTAGATGTTGCGTCTTTTGGGCTCGTTAGATTAGCCTTTTATTCTCCGGTTTGGGCCTGTCCAACCGAGAGCCTTTTATGTATAGTATTTAAGTTAATGCTTGCATGCATATTAGAAAAAGATTCTAGAGATTATCAATATAGCGATTAATCAAGAGTACAATATTTTCCAGTAATCGTTCTTGTAATCTTCCAATCCTTTACAGTTGATGTTCTTAATCGAGCTCTTCTAAGGATTTTATTTAATCATTCAACACGATTGATTCAAGCTGTTTTGTTCTTAATATTGCGTTCTGCTTTGTTTTTAATATTGTGTTCTTGCTGTTTCATATTCATATACTTGTTCAAGATCTAATCGATCTTCATAGATTAAAAGTTGTTTTTTAATCCCATCATCATGTTTGACTTTCAAGTTTTCAAGTTTGACTTTCGAGTTTGACCTTCAAGTTTGACTTTCGAGGTTTCAAGTGAAAGGGCATTTTTCTTGGTTTCACAATCCGTTCTATTTTTGGTAAATTATTCTTTTTGGTGAATAATGAGTTCTTCAATCACCAAAGTAAGTGAAAACTCATGTTCTTAGTCTTGTGAAGCTAAAATTAAACATTATCATGATCAACATCAATTATTAATTAGGGAAATTGAGGACCTTAAATATGAATGTTATACTCTCAAAAAGGCCCAAAAACCTTTAAAAGAAAGATTAGAGGCCAAAACCAAGGACTTTAGAAAACTTCAAGAAGAATACAGCTAAAAATGTGAACACTATGATTATGCTAAAGAAAAGATTGCCAGTCTAACTGCCGAGCTTGACACGTTGAGAAATAAGTTTGAAAATGTAGACTTTAATTTTAAAAAAAATGATGAGTATGAAAGTTGAATCCATGATAGAAAAACAATTAAAATTTAAAGATAATCAGAATAAGGGTCTAGGGTATCATAGTGTTCCACCTCCCTTTAATGATAACTATACCCACCCCTTGAAACCAATGAGGAAGAAATAGAAATGGAAGCAGACCTACAATATGGTAAAACCTATTGTAGTTGAGACAGTAAATGATGATAATGTGAATGATTCTGATGCTTCTACGTCATGTACAGGTAAAGTAGTGGAAGATGAGAACAAGGAGAACATAAATAATTCTAGTTCTATTAATCCTGTTAATTGTCTAACCAATGTCTCTTTAAATTTTGAATCTGTTGGTTCTAATTCTGTTACTTCTAATAAACATGTTGTTGGTAAATACATGCCTCCAAAACAAGCGAAACAGACTACTTGTTGTAAGTGTGCTTGTGGGAACTATCAGAGACAAGGCATGGACACTGTAACAACCCGAAATTTCATGTCACTTCTTGTACCACAACTTGTAATTCAAATCCGATCAACCCGACGTCATTTTCAATTTCATTTCCAATTTCTCCATTTCATTAAGTCAATAGTTTATATTGACCTAAAATGACTTAATGGGTGTCTTAATACATTTAGAAATCATTTTAACACCCAACTTTAGTGATCGGAATATTTCTAGAAACTACCATATCGGGTTACGGTAACTCAATCGGGTACGACCAAAAACCTCAATTAACGTCGGTATCAGGTAGAATTCTATCGTGTACAATTTCCGAACACTATATAAACATAATTTAGACTCCATTTGAAGCCTTTGGCCAAATTCACACTAAACTCTTACAACCTCTCTCCTCAACTCAAAATCAAGGTCCAAAACAAAGAATTAAGGCTTGAAATCAAAGAGGTAACACCCCTAACTTGTTATTCAACCTCTTTAGCCTTCATTTTTGTGTTTAATTTGTGATTTGAGACCAATAACATGAGTTTACGGCCAAGGAACTAGCTTGGGCCGTAAACTCCTATCAATGGGGTTTTTAAGCCCTAAAACCCTCTCCTAAGCAATGTTAGACATTAGTAATGGCTTAATGACTTAATGGAAGGGACTTACAACAATTAAAACATTAATTTTAAGTGACAAAAGGGAGTTTACGGCCAAGACACATTCTTGGGCCGTAAACTCATATTCAAAGGGTTTTGAGCCAAATAACCCTTCCAAATCATAGTTGGGACTTAGATATGACCTTAAGGCTTGCTAAACTAGAATTGGAACACCTTAAACATGATTTATGGGGGACAAAAATGAGTTTACGGCCAAGTCATATTCTTGGGCCGTAAACTCCACTTAAAAGGGGGATTTAGTGCCTTTAAACATGTCCAAATGCCTTGAAACTCAACCAATGGCCTTGTGGTAAAATCTAGATGCATCTAAAAATAGTTTAAGGGTTTGAAACATATCAAAAGTGTTATTTATAGGAGTTTACGGCCTAGGAGCATACCCTTGGCCGTAAACTCATAAAAACCATGATTAATGATGCATCAAATACACTCAAATGGTTTGTATAAATTTCTAGAATCACATGTGATTGTTTTAAACATCAAAAACTATTTTTTTTCATGGGTAAAGGAGAGTTTACGGCTTTAGAACATACCTCTAGGCCGTAAACTCCAATAAATGTGTTAAATGATGTTCTAAATTCATAACAAAGCTTGGAAAATTAACTAGAATCACATGTGATTGTCCCTTGTAGCTTAAACTAACCATTCTTGGCCATGGGTGAGTTTACGGCCGTAAACTCTAAGAGTATGTCCGTAAACTCATGTTTAAATGTTGTAAATTCATTCCGAGTGTTCCAAGGCATTTTAGATAAATCATTCTAGCATTTCCCATGTCCATGTAAGCCAGTTAAGTCACTTAAATCATCAAAACCACACCAACATGAGTTTACGGCCCTAAACTCATGTGTGAGTGTATTTTATGGTTGTAAACTAATTTAAATGTTTACTTATGGAGAGTAAACCCAAGTCCCATGTCCCTAGTGCCTTTACATGTCCTTAAACGCCACCCGGGTCACTCCAAACGCTCATTTCGAGGTGTTTGACCTCATTGGAGTATAATGTTCCATATGATTAGTGAATTTATCCCTAATTGTATATATATGGACATTATTTCATTTTACATAGGGTCGTTGCGAGTAATCAAACCCCGAACCAACGTCTAGCATTCAAAACCGACACATTTCCGAGTCCGGTGAGTTCATACCCCTACCTTTTTCACTGTTTTCAGGGGGGAACACAAGCAAAGTACAAGGGTTTTCTTGTACTCAAAAACTTATTTTTCGTGTGTGTGTTTCACATTTCTTATGCTTTTAATACTGATATACGTAACTGATAACCAGTAGATCATACAATTCAATTAAACATTTATTTGTGAAATGGATTTTATAAACGGTTATGTTTTATATATTTCACAAATGGTTTCCACATTTTATCAGTTAAAAGCATGACATTATAACACATGAACAATATAATTCGTACCCTGTCTTGTCCTCGGTAACATTCCACAGAGATACGCGAATGGAGGATTATACTATTATTACTAGTAAATTTGTTATTCCGTATGATTGGAGACACGTCCTCGGCGAACACTCCACAGAGATACGCGAGTGGAGGACTACACCCGTAACCAGAATCTCTGGGATTTAGAGAGCGTGACTTGAGTGTATAGATCTATACGGGGCTGACTACCCCACACCTGGCTGCTAGCTACAGCCGAACCGAAATGGTTCAAGGGTGACGAAAGTCATAAGGATTGTGGACTACTTATTGCCACAAGGTTGTGGACTACTTATTGCCACAGGTTTAGTCTTTAGTATGGTTATGGAACTCGCAATTAGGATAACAGAGATTTACTAATAGTAATAATGAATCACCTACTACATTTTACAGATAACCAGGATTCAGTTTACATCTTTTACATCTTTTACATCTTTTACATCTTTTACATATGATAACCAACCTTCAGGAAGGTATGGGACCTTCCTGGGAAATCTTGTACACAACCAGGTCTATCAGAATACATCTTTTACATTGAAAACAAACATACAGGAAAGCATGGGGCATTCCTGGGTAACATTCACATAACCAGAAAAGAGTAACCAACTGATTATGATTACATCTTTTACAATAACTAACTATTCAGGAAAGTATGGGACTTTCCTGGGAATTCACTGATACATTTTCAGAAACAGAAAGGAAACATAAACATTTTCATAAAGCAAAACTACTTATGAACTCACCAGCTTTATGCTGATTTTCAAACCGCTTGTGTTCTCAGGTCAGCGTTAGAACAGGTACCCGAAGATTTCTTTTGATCAGAAGATGGAGTACATGAAGATCCGTTTCATTTTGTCTATATATACTATGTATCACAACTATACAAACTTTACTTTTGAATCAACTGTAAAACCTTATTATGTAATGTAATGGTTGTTCTACTTTACTTACTATGTGCATTGGATTTGATACTCAACGTGGAGTCAACCCCGGAAATGTTTCCGCCTTCGGTTTTCGGGGTGTGACAGATACGCTACCAGGGACAGACAGAAACAATTTCTACTTGAAGAAACATACATGTTTCCACTGTTGGAACACCTGGACAACTTGCTAGAAATTGTCCAAATCGTGCATATGTTCCCTACTATGCACAAGGTAGGCAGAACGTGCCAAGAGGGAGATTCTACAAAAGAAATCCTTTGAGGTCACATTCGCGCAATGGTGACTGGAATGCGAAAAAGGCCAAGAATCAAACTCCCAAGTACAAGAAGGGAATGTCGTACAAGAAGCCAAATTCAAGAGATGGTTCAGTTAAATGAAGATCCGTTAGTTCGAAGTCATCTCGTCGACCCATTTCAAGTTCTAAAGCAAGTGATAAGGCACCCATCCGATCAAACAAGAAATGGGTTAAACCCGACTACAGATGGGTACCAAAGGTTCACACTCCCAAGTCATCTAATGATTCTAACACTTCTTCATCTTTTGTGTCTGATAAAGAGGATATGTCATGGGAAAGATTACCTTGTGTAGATGATAAAGGTCAACCTAGTTTCAAAATTGAATGGGTTCCAAAGACCAACTAATCCCGCACTCTGTGCTGGAGCAGCTATGGAGGAATATCATAAGACTTCGGTAGGTTGATAGTGGCTGTTCCAGGCACATGATAAGAGACATCTCTCAACTGCACAACATTTAGAACTTTAAGTGATGGCGTGTGTCCTTTGTTGGAAAAGAAGAAAGAAAGGATCACAAATGGGGATCGTACTTAACGACGTGTTGGATTTTGAGTTTGTTAACTTTGTTCCAGAATTGAAGCATAGCTAAGGCTGAATTCGTTGTTGTATCTGCTTGCTATTATTAAGTTATCTGAATGCGTCTTCAATTGCTGAAATATGGTTTGAATTCTTTTGATACTCCTGAGTTTTATTCAAATGATTTGTTTCAAAGACAAATTTTTATTTTTGTTTGTTTAAATTTGCGCAGTTATTTTCTTTCTTCCCCATGCAAAATTTTAGGGGGAGAAATTAAAAAAAAAAAAACTTAAAAAAAAAAGTCAGAAAAAAAAAACAAAAATGTGTTTTTTTTTGTTAGTGTTATTGGAAAGTGATATAAAGTTTAGTGTTAAAGGGAAATCTGAAATTTGTGTAATGCACTGAAACTAAATTGTTTAGACTTTGCGTTTAATGTGCTGATAGGCACGAAAGATTCAAAAGGACTAGACATAGCTGAAGGACTTGACAATGTTAACTCATCTGGACTTAGATAGTTACATTTGGACTGACCATACGATGCTTGGGTATATTGAACAGTGAGATAAACAAGGGAGCCTACAAGATACATTAAAGTTACCTATCATTTAGAACCGTGGCTCAATATTTCTTCGATGTACGAACTTATGTCCTTAATTCTGGTGCTGATAGGGTGACTGGGGGGTTCTGATAAAGTAGGTCGGTGTGAAATTGTTTTTCTTTCTTATCCTCTCTATCAGTCATATATTGCCCCCTTTACATGATCGGAAGATCCGACCTGGGATACAACATTTGCTCCTCTATTTCTATACATCTCTATCTATGCTTCTCTTTATCTATGTCAGTCATATGTTGTCCCCTTTGCGTGATCGGAAGATCCGACCTGGGACACAACATATGCACCTTTCTATCCCTCTATCTGTGTTAGTCATATGTTGTCCCCTCTACGTGATTGGAAGAGATCTGACCTGGGGCACAACATATGCATCTCTATATCTATCTTCTCTCTTAAATAATTGAGCACTCACCTAAAGTAAAGAGTTCTTTGGAATTCCTTGATTACTAAGGTATGTCGTGAAATGGGGAACACATTCTAGTGAACTTAAAATTGAATTAACTAAAGGTTGACTATAGATCTCATTGTTGAATTTAAGTGGACAACAATATCATTGGTCGTCGTGAGCAAAATGGTCCATTTTGGAATATTATTTAAGGAATATAATCGCAATGTCTTGTCATTTATAATTTATCCAACTTGTCAACATCGTTTGTGTTTAAGTAGACCACAATATTGGTGGTTGACCAGAGCTAAACATGTAGGTGTGTGCTGATAAACGATATTGAATTGCTTGACAACTTTGATCCCAAAAAGTTTTGAATTTAGTTATTATTTTTGTTCTTGTTAAATATTTTCATATTTTTCCTTTATGCACAAATTTAGGGGGATAATTAAAAAATCAAATAAATTCATAAAATTTAAAAATCCAAAGATATGTTTATTTATGTTTTTATTTTTGTTCAGAAAAATCAAAAATCCAAAAATATGTTTATTTCTATTTTTATTTTTTTTAGAAAAATCAAAAATCCAAAATATTGTTTTTGAGCGTATTTTAATTTTAATATTTATTCTTAGTTACTTTATTTGTGTGCTAAGTTTATTTTTTATTTTGCTTTTATCACAAAAATTTCTTTTGTCTTGAAACATGAATTCAAAAGAAGCAGAGACTCAAGGAGACTGTATCAGAATTTTCTGAGCAAGGAGAAGAAACTTGGAAAGGAATTGACAGCGGATTCAAATGCGAATGATAGAATCTTCCATATTGAGACATATACCAGTCTTAATAGGAGTCCTCACATCAAATGTTAATGATCAAAAGTCATTTTCACCATGACTAATGTGAAACACCCAACCATTTTTCACCCATATCTAAACTTTCTCCATTAAATCAATTCCACGTACCGGTACCCCTTGAGGTTCGAGTATAAAACAAATCGGCTGACGGTTACCAAAAATTATGTGTTTATGATCTTGGAAGTCATTGTCACCATGAATCTAAGTGAAACCCAAAATCCAAAATCCATCCATTTCTTAATTGACGGTGAACATTTTAATGTTCTAGATATTTTCACCCATGAAATTGATGGATAATGGTTCATACCTGGTGTGACACTGTACAAAATGTTAGTTAGGCGGTTTCTTTCTAAGAACTGTCGTATTTAAAGAATTGGAAGTCTAAAATTGTACGAATTGCCAAATTGGTTTTGTCAACTTTCTTTAACTAAGAACTATCATGGCACCAAGGCAATTCACCCAACAGGGAAACAAATATCGTTGAACGTCTCGCCAAGGGTCAAGTTAACTTGTTAACTTGAAAAACTGCATTGAGGTCTTTGATCTAGGATATGCAGGGGATAACGTCAAAATAGCCATGAGTAGTTCTTCGATACTGAACAAATCACATTACGTTCCTCCGTGCTCACACATATATTGCGAGTAGTCTCCATTTGAGCCAATGTTAGGTCCTTGAACAATTGTGATGAGAAGAGTCTTTATAATTCTATGATCCACAGGTACTTTTTAGTCATGGTTACTTTTCAAGATGCATCAGTGATCGTTGAAGAACATTGATTCGAAGGAACTGGAAGTGAAGATTATTTTTCAACACTCAACCTTCCAACCCCAGAAACAAGGTGAAGTTGTAATTGAAGTTATGTGACAAGTTGAATTGAAGTCTTCTCAATCAATTTGATGCTATTTATGAACCTGCTGAAGTGATCCCGAAGAATTGGTCTCTCTGTTTTTTTCTTTGAAGTATTTCAAAGCTGCAAGTGCTGATTTTCAAGAATCCTTACAAGAAACCTTTACACCTAATGTGCATTCAAGGTCAAATCTTTGAAGGAAGTCTGACTGTTCAAGATAAAGTCATTCATGTAGAAATTCATATGTTCATCTTGAATTTATGAAGAAATCGAAGATTAAAAGCTGAAGTCAAGAACGAAGCAAGGATTGAAAAGAAAAGAAAGCTACAAACCCAGGGGGATTATTAGGACATAAGAAAAGAAAGCTATAAACCAAGGGGGAGATTGTTAGGTCATAAATTGTGGTTTATAATTTGCTTTTCATAAGCTATTAGAGTTCTTGGTCTACGGGCGAAAACACCATTTGGTGTTGTTTGGACCAAATCACATGTGATTTTGGTTAGACTTAATATTGTCTTGTTTGGGTTTTGGGATGGGCTTTGGTTATTAGGCCTAGGTATAAATAGTGTTATTTGAGCCTTGTAAAGTGAGTGGGACGTTTTTGGGGGCTGCCATAAGGCAAGAACAAGATCTAGAGAGAAACAAAGAGAAAACAAAGTATAATCATGAATCTTATGTACTCGACTATTCATCTATAATAGTGTGCATTGAAGATTAATCATCTTGTTCTTATTCATATTACATCTTGCATCATTCACTAAATTGGGATTCCACACCATCATAGTGAATCCGACTGATACATAGCGATTTCGGGACTTACATGTATTATCTTTTTTTGAACAGTTCAATTATTATTAAGAAAGTTAACAATTTGCTAACAAATAATTACAATGGAATACTTAAAATTGGATTTATAAGGCATGCTACTCGACTCATACTAAACATCCTATTCCTATTAACAACACAATTATATGAATAGTCAGTTAATCTATCAACCAACAAATTCTTTTTGACATTTTGACCACTAAAAAGAACACAATTCCTAAAATTCCATAGGAGCCACCACATTACCATAACAATCGATTCTAACACCATTTGTTTTGTCTTGGATAGTTGAATTGAATCCACCCATTAAATTACATCTTCAATTTGACTGAAATCAGGGACCTTAAAACAACACCATTTTCCAAAATATCGCTATAATTCGACCACTAATTAGTAAGAGATAAAAAGATGTGAAATTTCCTCTATATCTTCATTACATATACCACAAACAATGGAAGGTATGTCAATACATTTATCATCTAGAGTGATTCGCATTGTTAACCTGTTTAGTCTTGTTTGGCAATTAAAAATATTCATTTTTCTAGGCAGATATATACTCCACCTTGTAGACACCACACCATCCGAAAGAATATTATCATAAATAGACTTTCGAACTTTCGAAATAGTAAATTCAGTATGTCCACCTAAGTTCCGCACCCAACTATCATGTAATGTGGATATATTAACGACGTGAAGTACTTCCTCTAGTTATTGTACATGACGAATAAAGTACCTTATGTAATTGGCCTACTCCAAACGATATAAATGTAGCTCACTTCCAACATTGAGTAATTGTACAATATTTGTCCATCTCCATAATAAACAATCTTGGAACCGAACCATCAAAGTATTTTATCCAACCCATTGATCATTCCATACAAAAGTGGAAGCCCCATCACCAATCACCTTTTGAATAGTATTCTATGGAATAATACCCTAATCATGTAATTAGTTAATTGTACTGATTATCTTGACCCACACCCCTTTTGTTAAAACCGAACTTTCATCACTCCACCCAAACCCCACATCATTACCATGAAACATCTTTATCACCTTGAACCAAAGATCATTTGTATTATTCAAAAAACACCACTTTGATTTATACAATAAAGCTCTATTAATCATATCTAATGATCCAATGTCAAGTCCTCATTTTCCGTTATTCGCCAAAATAGATTCTTGTTGATCCAGTGTAATATTTGATCACCTTCTTCTTCTCCTTAGAAAAAAGAAGCTTTCAACTTCTCTAAGGACTTGTTTACAACTCCTGGAATACAAAACATTGACATGTAATAAATGCCAAGAGAACCTAAAACTAACTTCAATAACATGGACCGACCCCAATTCACATGAGTTTTATTTTCTATGATGCAAGCTTATTTTGGAACTTGTCAAAGATATTCTTCCATCCCAAGGATCTCGACATAATCCCACCTACCGGAAGACCAAGATAGAAAAATGGTAGTTTGGCAGCCTTACAACATGTTAAAACCGCAAACTATTCTACCAAGGGGAACAAAATATTAATACGAAATAAATTTGATTTTTTGCAGGTTTACCTTGAGACCAGAAACCAAATAGAAGCACCCGCGGATAACAATCAAGTTGAGAATATTTTCCCGATTCGAGTCGCCAAAAAAGATAGCGTCGTAGGCATAAAATAAGTGGGACAAATGTAACTCTCCATCACCAATCACCATTCCACGGTAAAGCCTTTCCTGAACCACATCTTCCATTGCAACACGCAAACTCTCCATTGCTAGTATAAATAGAAATGAAGACAATGAATCACCTTGTCTTAAATCCATATGTAGAGATATTTTTTTTTGTTTTTTTATTGAATGTTTTAGATAAAACTTATGTGTTTGTTTGTTGTTGTTTTTTTGGTTGCATATATGTATATGATCTATATATGTGCATATCCATATGCAATTATGCACATACGAAAAAAGTTTTTTTTATTATTTTTTCATAAATCTCTTAGAAGCATATGCACAAAATTTTTGATGCTTTTTATTTTTTGAAAAAATATTCTGTAGAAAAAAATTTCTCATGTTCTTATAGATAGTAAATTCTAAATATTAGAAACCATTTATGAACCCTTTTCATTGAAGGTATTTTTGTCAATTATAATGTGTTGCCGCCCACCTCCTTCTCTACCACCTATTGCCGCTGCAAAAACCACCATTGTGTCAAGACATGTAACTGATGTGTGATATATATATATATATATATATATATATATATATATATATATTGCTCAAGTTTTAAATTTATAAAACTGAATTTATCGCAACCAGACTAACACACACTCACACACACACACACACACTAGGCAGTGAACCTAATTGTGTAATAGCATAGCTGTGGTAAGAACAGGTGTCGGACATAAGGGGAATGGTGGTAAATTAATTTGGAGTTTTTGATTATAGGTTACACTAATCACAAGAAAGCAATAAAGAAATGTTTTATTAAATACTCAAATACCACTTAACATCAACTATCAATAAACTGACTGGAGAAAAATCTCTTTAGGTACTTTGGTTTAGATAAATTACTTCTCAAACTAATGGTTAACTACCAATATAATGGATATTTATTAATTATTCATTGATTCCTAATATGACTAGTGTCATGGTCACGACTACTAATCCTTTGATTTCAACACAGCTATTAATTCTTTGATAAGGTGAACAAACAATCATGCAAATTAGTATTTGGTTCGTATTAAGTAATATTTGATCTTATTTAACCCTAATGGTCATAGGAGTTAAATCATACAGAGAATGGTCATTCTACACATGCACACACATTAGAGTTCACAACTTTATTTCCTAACCCTAGGTTTTAGTCAAAACACTAGTCATAATCACCAATGGTCACTGGATAACTATGCTTCAAATTAACACAGTCAGATGGTCATCTAAACTCTATCAATTTAGCAATAGGGAACAAAGTAACAATCTTTAACACATATGGATCTTCAATCAAACTTGACAAAATAAATTAAGTAAGACTAAATAATCCAAATAGCAATTAAACCATAAATTCAAAGGTTCATTCAATCATAAACACAAAGTAAAAGGTTTTTACACCTAAATCAGAAAGTAAACAGATAGTGGCATCATAATGGAATGCTAAACATGGTCACGATAACAAACCACATGATTACCGACATGAATTTGCTCTGTAATCCTTTAGAGATTTGCTCCTGTCAGCTTAACAGCCTTTCAACCGCCTTCTAGACCCTAAAAACGGCCAAATATAAGTTACTTGTCGACTAAGGATAAATGGTAATCCATTTCTCCTCTCTGGTTGGCCGAAGATCACTTTTTATAAGCTTTGGAACCAACTTATGTACATTGGGCGTAAGTCAGTGTACGCAGGGCGTACCAAGAAACTCATCGTGATCAGGATTCCGGACACCAAGCCCAGTACGCTGGGAGTAATGTTATCTACGTTGGGCGTAGTCTTCATCTTGGCATTACGCGGGGGTGTAAGTCCCACTACGCTGGGCGTAGTGGGCTGCCTTCAGCCAAAATTGTTCTTTTTTTTCTTCGAAGCCCAATTTCCGCTCCACTTAGTTATTTTTCGCGCTAGCAACGATTATATCTGTAAAACATAAATTTAACCATTATGAGTACCTTTTAGTTCTAAATAATAATAATAATAAAGGCTAAAATATTAAGATATGATATATATATATATATATATACACACACACACACATTAGTAACTATAGTGGCTATCATCGTTGATACGTCGTCATTACCGCCTACGTCCACCTTCTAAACCTTCATATCTCTTTCATATCCATAAACCGCTGAACCTCTGCCACTTCTCCATATATTCTTTTGTCTCGAGATATCTACATCGTTTTGTGGTTCATGCTTTTAATTCCAAATCTGAGTTCCTTCAGATATGTTTCGTGTTCTTCAAGTATGAGATATTCAAAAGTTATTTGTCGTTTTTCGAATTGTTCTCTCCGGTTTGAAGGCCCGATCAATATATGATCGTTCATCATCTCCATATATGGATAATTTTTTCACATCGGAATTCACATAAAAAATATTGATGGGTACATGCAACCTAGAGATCTATGGCTTTTTCTCATAATAACAACATGCTATGAAAGTATGAACTAAACTAGGTATAGTCGAAAATCATATGGATTGGAATACATACATTTGTGTTACGGTTGTATATAACACTCTTTGATCCTCAAGTGTTCTTTAAAAATCTAGAACCAATATTGTGGATGCCTCTAATGGCTCATTGTTAACGTATCCATCATGAAAAACGTTAAAGAAGAAAAGTCAAACTAGCGCCAAGCTTGGCCTAGTTAGAGTCTGGTCATACCAAGTCTGAGGCCAAGGTCGGGCCTCCGCTCGCATGGACTCACTGTTATGGTGGTTAATCGAAAGAACCACGCCTTACCTTCTTCTCCACAAGAAAAAATAACCCAACAAACATGGAGCCAATCAAAGAGCTCCACTTGTGTATCTGACGACAACCACGATCATCATTATATCGAAGATTCCCCTTTAGCCAATAGGGGAACGAGATAGAAAGACGTGATGAAGGATCCACCATGTCTCGTCTCACGATGGAAGGATCAACAGAATTATTTAGGGGGCTGTACCTATGATCCACGTGTCATTTGCTTGGCATCCCCCATATACTTTTCCCGCTTATAGTTTCTATGCTAATTACCAATCATACCCTTTCCTTCAACTCCCAGTCTGGCCTATTCCTTGAGAGTCGTATATCATTAACAACTGATTTGAATGAAATTAGGACGTAATCACTATAAATCGGAAAGCAAATCTTCTCCGACTTTGAATTCATTTCCCCACCGTTCCTCTTCTCTTATATTTCTCACACTCTGATGTTTATGTGGCCTATTCTTTCTATTTTCCTCTTTTTCAATCCTAAATCCACTCCCAAAAAACTCACTCTCAGTACTTTCGAAGGATTCCCAGTTAAACATTTTAGTTTGAGTTTGATTATGCTAAGATTGGCCCTACTTGGAAAAACAAGACATATGACTAAGCAATCATGTCCGATTGAAGAAGAGACGAAAAATTGTTACTGTTCAGGGTCGATTGAAGAAGAGACGATAAGGAATCGTTACTGATTGTGGTTGTTTAGTCCGTTTTTGCGTTAATTTCATTTGAAGTCTTGTGAAACCTCGATCTTCTTAACCAACACCATGTAAGTACAATTCAACTAATGCTTGGTTGCAAGACACTATAAAAAATCGTGGATATGGGTGAATATGGTGGTAAACCTCGATCAATAGTGAGCCTTTTTATCTTTTTCTTTAATTCTCATTCTGGTTATATTATAAGATGTTGATTGTTGGATTAATCAGTTTGCTTCTATGTTGTAAAATATTGAGTTTTCTCTATGACAGTCAATTACAAGACCACCTAATTGGAATTTCAAAAAATTGACTTCTTGGCTTCAAATCGCCCAACATCCGACAATTTTTCTTATTCAGATTCGTTTATTGGAGTTTTATCTTAATATGTTCTAGGTATCTGTTTGTTGGAGTTTTATCTTAATGTGAATGTTCCAATTTCTTGATTGTAAATTGTTATGATTTTTCTTTAATAGGTTTCTTTATAACAAATCAGAAATTAAAACCTTAACTCATGGTTTAGTGAGGAATCATTGAATCGATATCATGTCTTCCATCTCTTTTTGGTTTTGATTTTTAATGTATAAGATCGAATTACATCTTGGTATTATCATCGTTTTCATCAATACACGCCAAGTGTTTGACAAAATGCCACATTGAATCAATTTCATGTATTCCTTTTATTTATTTTCTCTACAGTACCAACATACATATACAACCATGGCTATTTTTTTCTTTATTTTTGGAGCAAGGATTCTGTTCTGGTACTAGCCTATATGGTGCATAAGCGTGATTTATTGGGAAGTTTCAATCAAGTCATTATCAAGATCTAGGTCTCCCTAAATAATGGGGCTTACAGTTTAAATATAAATTTTCGTGAATAATTTATGATTATGTATCAAGAAAGGGAATTTGTTCTTCAACTATCACCTTATTCTGTTACTCTTACTTCTGGTCACATTTATGGCAGTTTGCTCAGATTTAAAGAGAGAAAGAGGACTACCAACGCCTGTTATAGAGTAGGCCATCGTCTTTGAAGAGCTCTTTCTCTATTCATTATATGGGTCTATATTTGTGAAAATTGGATCTACGTTTTTAACATGTTTAACTCATCCAAATGACAAAAAAGTGGTCAAATTTACCAAAAAGTCCAAAATGGCCATATTTGATCAGATTCTAGAAAAAAATAACAATACTTCAAAACAAGGATCATCAATGTAATTTTCACTAACAAGGAATACCCTTGGATCCGCCTCAATCTTGCTGGAGGGTATTTTCAACATATATATTTCATGGTCTGCTGCTGCTTCTGCTTTCAAATTTTATGCAAGTTAAGATTTGTTGCTGCTATCTTTAGTTGGTTCTTATAGATGCTTAGATGAAAGTTCATGGCTCAAGTTAGAAAGACGTCAAGTTTACCATATTTATTATAAGACGTTTCACATAAATAATATATTTTTTGTATGTTAAACTTTCTTATTATTTTTTTTTTCTTTCTAAGAGGTGTTTTGAATGACTAATTATGTAAGGGCTAGAATGTTGTAATAGTCGAAGGGTCAGTTTGATTGTTACGGAGTATCTGTTGTCTTCGTATATATAGGTCTTCGGATGTATTGTTATTTTACTAAGGCATTATAAATTCAAGTTTTAACTCTTAGCCCTTAGTATTGTTATGCTTTTGTTCTCCTATAAATAGGGGTCTGTAATAGTATTCATCAGAGTCTAGAACGGAGATTTACAGCTTAGTCATTGTATTCTGTAAACTCAAAAGCATAATACGAGCTGATAAAAGATTCTATTTACTTCTCTGTTCTTCTTTTGAAATCATTTACTCAATTCATACTCGAATTACATTCAAACTCGATTCTAAATCTCATCAATTGGTATCAGAGCAGGAATCCTTTCTGTGATCTGATTTTCATACGTTCAAAAAGATTTTTGAATCTATTGTTTGATTCAAAAAGTTTCCGTTCTTTTATATGTGAAAATTCTTCTTGATCTAGATCTAGGATCTGATTCTGCGAATATTTTTGGGAATCGATTGTTTGTAGTGTGATTCTAATCTGAAATACACAATTTGATTTCAAATTCTCAAAGTTTTCATATTATTGTTGAAGTTTTATTCCGTACAACAATGGCGTCATTCAATCTTAGCTCAATGACATCATTTTCTCATTTACTTGGATCATCCACAAAGATTCCGATACTAATTCCAGAATATTACGATCAGTGGGCAGATCGTATGCAAGACTACTTGAACGGACTGGATGAGGATTTATGGAATTGCATTTCAGGAGAAATAAATCCACCTACAACAGTTCAGTCAATCGGTGCATCTTCAAGCAGTTCAGAGGTTGAAAATCAATCTAATCGTTTAAAACAACTGGAGAAGAAATGCATGAGGGAATTAAGAGGTGCTTTGCCTCCTGTTGTGTACAATTATGTCAGGACATGTACAACAACTAAAGAAATCTGGAACAATCTCAAAGACAAATTTCAAGGCAGTGAAAAGACAAAGATCACATCTGTGAAACAATGTCTAGTGGAACTCAAGGATTTCAAACAGAAGGAATCTGAATCCATTGAAGTTTACTATGATCGATTCAACGAGTTAATCTACCGTTGTAATCGTTATGGTATCATAAGGTCATCAATGGATTTCAACTTGATTTTTGTTATGGGACTTCGAAAGGAATGGAGAAGTGTAAGTATGATGGTGAAAAATCAGCAAAGTTTTGACACTTCGACATTAAATGACTTGTACAATCAGTTGAAATCTCATGAAAATGAGGTTAATGAAATAGCTGAGGAAACAATGGCAAGTCTTGGTGGACCGTTGGCACTCATTTCGAAGGGTTCAGAAAGAGAGAATGAAAAATTAAAGTCTGATGAAGAAGAAGGTTTTCTGATGAATTCTGAAGATGAGGCTGTTGCATTTTACTCAAACAATCGAGTAAAGAAATTTTTTAAGAAACCTTTTAATACAAAGAACAAGTCATCGGATTCGAAGGGTAATTTTGAAAATAAAAACAAAGTGGATGAAAAGCTAAAAGAAGTAAAGAAGGATTCGAAGAGCGAAATGGAGAAAATGGAAAAGATTTTAAAAGGTGATACGGGGATTAATTGCCATTATTGCAATGGTGCTAATCACTTGGCAATAGATTGCTTATTAAGAAAGAAGGAAGAAAAGAAAAATAAAACAAAGGATGAAGCTTATTATACAGAGAAACTGGAGGAAGTGAAGTCAAAGGCAAAGAATTTATCTCTGGTAGCTCATGGAGAAACTGAATCGAATGGTACATATCAAATATGGTCTTCGGGTTCTGATGATGAAGAGATGAAAAATCCATCACATGGAGCCATGTTTGCAAAGATGGAAGAGGATTCAGACGAAGAACAGATTTACGAAGTGCGTGGGCAATGCTTCGTATCGAAGTCTACTGACAAGTCACCTATGACAACAAAGGTAAGTAATATTCTTGAATCCTTTAATATTCATGTTTCTGCATATAATTCTGAATTAATATCTTTTGATGAAACTGTTACTTACTTTGATTCAATTGTTGTGTCTGCTAGCAATGAGGCGAAAAAGTTAAGTGATCAATTACTAGAGACAAGAAAGAAGTTAGATTCAAAAGTCACTAGGATTGATTACTTAGAATTGCAAGTATCAAATATTATGGCAGATAGGGAGAATTTGTAAAAAGAAATAAATTTGTTGTTAGCTCAAAGAAATATTTTTTGTAATTCTGCAAAAAGACTATATGGAAAATTAACTGAATTACACCATTCAAGTGAGATAAGTAAGGAACAACATAAAAAATTGCTACCATTCTTAGCTTATGACAGAGCCAAGGTAGATAGTATTTCATATGATTGTGAAAAAGAAATTTCTGATTTTAACAAAGTTCCAGATGATAGGTTTAGATATGGAATTGCTAAAGTTGAAGATTGTCTTGATGCTAATGATTTAGTAAACATTGTGAATGAAACCTTAACTAAATCTGAACAGATTCGAATTTTGAAAAAGACTGAGAATTCTACATTTAATTCAGAATCTAATTTCATTGATATTGAAGATAATTCTGATAATATTAGTGAAATTAGTGATTTAGAGGATGTAGATTGTTCTCAATTGTCTGTAATAAATGTAGCAAATTCTTTTAAAGGGAAAGATAAATGTGAAGATTTATTGGTAAAAATTGACACTGATCAACCTTCAACTTCGAAAGTTTGTGATATGGAATTTGTGGAAATACATGATAGTCAGACAGATGATAGTGATAATAAGGAAGAAAGTACAAATTCGAAGACAAATAAAAGTTTGAAAGAAGTTGAAATTCCTCGAGTGTTTGTTGATCAAGTTTATATGGATTCACAAGAGTTTGAGCAAATTCTTAGTGAAAAAGGTGCTCATTATCTTGAAACGAATACTGTGGTTTATACAATCTTCAAATGCACTGATGATATTGTATTCCCAAACCAAATCTTCGTAACAACAGGTAATGTTGAAAATATTAAGCCTGAATTCAAAAATTTGGTAGAGGAAGACAATAAGAAAACTTCTGATAAGGGTTTCTTTTCGAATCAAAGCACAGTTGAAAACAATCTAACAAAGAATTCATATATCTTTCAACGTCAAAAACCAAAACGAATATGGGTTGAAAAGTCGAAGCTTGAAAAGAAGATAGTTAACTGTAACATCCCCCTTTGGCACGTATCACAATATTGTCCGCTTTGGGCCACTCGGCACGAGGACTTCCCAGGGGGTCACCCATCCTGGTACTACTCCCGCCCGAGCACGCTTAACTGCAGAGTTCTTATGGGATCTGCTGCCCTCACGACTTTAAAACATGTTGTGATAGGGAAGGTATCCACACCCCTTATAAGGAATGCTTAGTTCTCCTTCCCAGCCGATGTGGGATCAGATCTAACCCACTTTCACCCCCCATTATAGGGTTCGACGTCCCCGTCGAACACATCGACCCGTGCCCTAGCTCTGATACTATTTGTAACATCCCCCTCTGGCACGTATCACAATATTGTCTGCTTTGGGCCACTCGGCACGAGGACTTCCCAGGGGGTCACCCATCCTGGTACTACTCCCGCCCGAGCATGCTTAACTGCAGAGTTCTTATGGGATTTGCTGCCCTCACGGCTTTAAAACGCGTTGTGATAGGGAAGGTATCCACACCCCTTATAAGGAATGCTTAGTTCTCCTTCCCAGCCGATGTGGGATCAGATCTAACCCACTTTCAGTATATTGTTGTTTATAGGTGTGAGTGTGTAGTTACTTTCTTCTAACGCATAATTATGAAGTATTTTATACGGAATACGTATTATGTGTATAATTTTGTGGTTATGTGTGTGAATGTGTATTCACTTTCTTCTAACTCATAGAAATGATTTATTCTCTATGAGATATGTGTTATGTGTGTGTGTGCCTCATCTGTTATGTGGAATATGTGTTGATTAAAGCATGCTATACAGGTTTTTAAACTATGTATAAAAATGTATATTTTTATCTACTAATATGTTGGGTAGAACATGGGTAGATAGTTGGTGTGTAATAAACATATGAGAGGCCTCGTTGTTGTTTGATTTAGTCATCTAGCGGAGTTTAGATGACGACCACTGGCTATTCTAGACAGTCTTGTGGAAACATTAGCAGGTTCGCCACCTGTAGGTGTTAATGAACTTGGATGTTCATTTGCTGTACTCCATCCCCCTCATGGTTGCCTTATTTGACTTATATTGCTGAGGTACCCCCGAAGCATGTGTTGTCGCCCCGATGAAATATTCTTAGACTAGGTCCCTTATGTTAGTTGTCTTAGGGACATAAAGTGAGAATAACGGGAATGGGTAATTGGGTTATTGTTGGTTGGTGAAAATTAAATATGATTATTTATTGTGGGTTGAAAACCCTATATGCTCACCAGGCTCCCAAGCCTGACCCACTCAGTTTTAATTGTATTACAGGAAGTGGCGCGAGGGCATGAGATGGATGAACCATCAGTTGTTTTGATTGCAAGTCTGTATATGTTTATATTTGTTGAATGACTTGTAATGTATTTCGTTTATGCTTATTGGTCTGTATCGGAACATGACACCCCGAGTTTTGATTATAATGAAAATACATTTCTTTTATGAAATGCTTTGGTAAACATTGTTTTATCATGTTTTGTTTTTGGGAACAAATTCCGCAACTCTTTTAAATCAAATGGATTTACTCTGAAAATATTTTAAAAGCATAAATGAAAATCGGTCTTTTCTGGCCGAGATTTTGGGGATGTCACATTAACACAACTGAAAATGTGTTCACAAAGCACGACAATGTTAAACCAGAAATTAAAGAAGTCAACAAGCTATAAAATTAAATTCAAAAGAGTTTAAAGCACAAGTTGAAAAATTCTCAAAAGAAAATAATATTTCTAAACGTCAAGCAAGAACAACAATTTTTTGGCAAACTATTGAGTCATTAAATAAGAAATCATTAAATTTTTCAAAAGGAGGAAAAGATTTTAGAGGAAAATCAAAGATTCGAAATTTTGAAAAGAAAAATACTTCATTTTCAAATATTCAAACAAACTTTTCTAACGAAACAAAAACAATACTTCCAAGAAAAAGTTTTCATGAAAAGGTTGAAAAACAGATTTCAAAATCACAATTCAATACGTCTTATCATGAATCATATCTTTTAAAACCAGAAGTGGATTATGTTCCAAGTTCAGCAAAATGTTATAATCCTTCGAAGAAACAAGCTGACAAAGTATCATATGCGAAGGGTATAACAACTAAAAGAAATATTGATCATTGGTTGGAAGGAAAGGGAAAAATGTATCAATCAAGTAAGTTTTCAAAAGAACAGATACATGAGGCGTATGACAAGTATGCAAATCCTTCAACAAATGGCAGTTCATCATCCAAGGAGTCCAACATTACAGTTAAAGCCTGGAAACTAGTCTCAAAAGAGAAAAGCAACATATCACAAACTCAACATGCGAAGGGGTATATCAGTGAAAATTTGAAAACATTAAAAACTCATATATCTGACCCTTTGAATGAAAATGTTAAATTTGTTGACAGGTTCGAAACAAGAGTTTGTGATTGGGTTAATGGTTGTACTTTACAATTGAAAAGACATCTAATATGAATGGACCCAACAAGTTTTGGGTACCTAAATTTTTTCAATAATTGCAGGTACTTTGTGACGAGCAATATGATAACAAGTGGTATATTGATAGTGGTTGCTCACGTCACATGACTGGGAAGAAGGATAACTTAAGAGATTTTCGAAGTCTAGAGAATGGTGGAGTGGTTAAGTTTGGCAATAATCACAAGTGCAAAGTCAAAGGTTATGGAAAGATAAAGAATGGAACATTCACTGTCAATCAAGTTGCATTTGTCGAAGGCTTACAACATAATTTGATAAGTGTTTCACAACTTGTTGTGGGCACTGTAAATCAAGTTCTTTTTAATGAAGAAGGCAGTGTTATTTCGAATGTTGAGACAAATGAAGTTTTACTCAAGTCAAAACGAAAAGGTGATATGTTTACATTGGATATAGTTCCCATTGTTGGCAAACCTGCTGTGTGTTTACTTTCGAAGGCTGCTGCCGATGTTAGCTGGTTATGGCACAGGAGGTTATCACATCTCAATTTTCGAAACATCAACAAACTTGTCGTACAAGATCTAGTAAGAGGTTTACCCATTCTTAAATATGATAACGACAGTTTGTGTGCAGCCTGTGAAGTAGGAAAACAACACAAACAAGGTCATCCAATCACAATAGATTCAAAGATTGTTGAACCCCTCGAACTTTTGCATATTGATTTATGTGGTCCTTCAACAATTGCTACTCTTAACAAGAAAAGGTACATTCTAGTAATTGTAGATGATTTTTCAAGATTTACGTGGGTTTATTTTCTCAGGTTAAAATCCGAAGTTTCACAAATGATGATTGATTTTATCAAGAAAATGGAAATTTCGTTGAAGAAGCCAGTTCGAAAAATTAAAAGTGATCATGGAACTGAATTCAAAAATCGTGTTTTAGATTCATTTTTGGTGGAAAAAGGTATTTCGCATAATTTTTCATCTCCATATACGCCACAACAAAATGGTATAGTTGAACGAAGAAATCGATCATTATGCGAAGCTGCAAGAACAATGTTGCCATATTCAAATTTACCTCAATATCTTTGGGCCGAAGCTGTTTCAACTGCTTGTTTTACTCAGAATGGATCATTCATTCATAGACGGTTTAATGCTACTCCTTATGAAATCATCAATAATCGAAAACCTAATGTCAAATTTTTTCATGTTTTTGGATGCAGGTGTTTCATAATGAATCTTAAGGATAATCTTTCGAAGTTTCAAACAAAAGCTGATGAAGGAATTTTCTTGGGATATTCACATAATTCTATTGCTTATAGAGTGTTAAATAAGCGAACTCGCAAAGTGGAAGAAACATTCAATTTGACATTTGATGATAATTACATTAAAAAGACTAATCATCAATTTGCAAATTATCCTATTTTGCAAAATTCTTTGAATGAAAATGAACCAATTGAAATGGATGATGCTAATTATGAATCGATTTTTGGTATTTCAGATCAAACAATTCATGCAGAGAGAAATGCGAAAGATAATAAACAATCAGAAAATTCGAAGCTTGATAATGACTCAATTTCGTGTTCAAATCAAAACACAAATGCAATATATGGTGGTCCAATGGAGGGGGAGCACTTGGATTCGAATAGTTTTGTTGAAGGGGAACATTCTTACGAAACAGAAGTAATGTCAACCAATGTTAATGTTGAGGGGGAGCCAATCATCGAAGCGGAGCCAAACATCGAAGCGGAGCCAATAATTGAGGGGGAGTCAATCATCGAGGGGGAGCCCATACTTGAGAAGGATCGAATTCTTGAAGAAGAACATTTTGATGATGCTGAGGATGCGTGTTTAATAAATGGATCAGAAAATGATGCTATGTTTGAAGATGCTCCTTTGGATTTTGATCCTGATTATCCACCATTAGATAAATGGACAAGAAATTGTCCAAAAGAACAAATTCTTGGAGATCCACAAGCGGGAGTATTAACAAGGGCTCAACTTCATGCAAGAAATGAGGTATTAAATACTCACCAAGAGTTGTGCATGTTCAATGTTTTCATTTCCAAAATAGAACCAAAGACAGTTAAGGTTGCAATGGAACACTCTGATTGGGTTGTTGCAATGCAAGCTGAATTGTTTGAATTTGAAAGAAACAAAGTTTGGAGATTAATTCCTAAACCTGTTGATGTTTCAATTGTTGGACTTAAATGGATTTTTAAAAACAAAACTGACAAAGATGGAAATATTATTCGAAATAAGGCCAGACTTGTTGTTAAAGGATATTCTCAACAAGAAGGAATTGATTATGAAGAAACATTTGCCCCTGTCGCAAGACTCGAGGCTGTTCATATTTTTCTAGCTTATGCAGCTCATAAAGACTTCGACGTTTATCAAATGGATGTTAAATGTGTATTCTTAAACAGTGAACTCGAAGAAACGGTTTATGTTGAACAACCACCAGGTTTTATAAATAACGAACATCCTGATCATGTTTATATTTTAGATAAAGCTGTGTATGGGTTGAAATAAGCACCACGAGCATGGTATGCAACATTAACATCATTTTTGAAACAATCTAAATTTAAACAAGGATCAGTTGATCCTACTTTATTTCGAAAGAAAGTTGGGATTCATCTGATGCTTGTTCAAATTTATGTTGATGATATAATTTTTGGCTCTACTGACCCTACTTTATCTAAAGAATTTGAAGACTTGATGAAAAGCAAATTCGAAATGAGTATGATGGGCAAAATCAATAATTTTTTGGGTTTGAATATACGTCAAAACAGAGAAGGCATCTTGATTAATCAGGAGAAATATACGAAGAATTTGTTAGAAAACTTTGGAATGACGAATAGCACACGGTTACGAATACCAATGACAATGGGCATAAAGCTAACTCCTTCGTTAGATAAATCTGCTGTTGATATTACTCTGTATCGAAGCATGATAGGGTCTTTATTGTACTTAAATGCAAGTCGACCTGATATTATGTTTTCTGTTTGTAATTGTGCAAGGTATCAATCGAATCCACGTGAACCACATCTAACAGTAGTGAAGAATATTTTTCGATATTTGAAAGGCACTACTTCGTTATGTTTGTGGTATCCTTCGAAAACAGGGTTCTTTGTACAAGTTTACTCAGATGCGGATCTTGGAGGATGCAGTCTTGATCGAAAAAGCACAACTGGTGGATGTCAATTACTAGATGGAAAATTGGTCAGTTGGCAATCGAAGAAGCAAACATGTGTTTCGATATCCACGACCGAGGCTGAATATGTTGCTGCAGCTGCGTGTACATCACAAATTATTTGGATTCAAAGTCAATTACGTGATTATGCTATAAATATGAAAAAGATTCATTTATATTGTGATTCACAAAGTGCAATAAGAATTTGTCATAATCCTGTGCAGCATTCGAAGACTAAGCATATTGATCTCAGATATCATTTCATAAAAGATCATGTGGAAGAAGGGAATATTGAAGTTCATTTTGTATAAACAACGGAACAATTGGCAGATATTTTTACAAAGGCATTGGATGAAAAATCATTTCTTCATATCTTAGAAGGATTGGGTATGATTGATGGAAATTCACTTACATGTGATAAAAACGAAGAGTGATGGGTCTGAATGATTTGGTGAACTGACGGACAGGGTGATTAAGTGTTCAGAGGTTACTGTTCATGGTCAACGCTTCGAATGGTTCGCATTCGTATGATTTATTCAATGTTGCAGTTCATATTCAAAAACTACTGTTCCAAGTAAATGATTCGGATGCTTCGTGTTCGTATGTTTAGAAGATAATACATATCTCAACTAAGGTTAGAATTCTTGTTTTTTTTTTTATTTTCTTTGCTTTCGAAAAACCTGAAAAATCAAAAATATTTTCTTTTGATCCAAAAAGATTTTATTTTGTTATGTTCTTAATTTTGAAAAATTAAAAATCCAAAAAGATTTTATTTTGTTATGTTCTTAAATTTGAAAAATTAAAAATCCAAAAAGATTTTATTTTGTTATGTTCTTAATTTTGAAAAATTAAAAATCCAAAAAGATTTTATTTTGTTATGTTTTTCATTTTGAAAAATTCAAAAATCACAAAAATATTTTTGTTTTTCTTTGTTCTTTAACCTTTGTGTGCTGAGAATTTAGTACAGGACTAAAATGCGAAGAGCTCATATTTTGTGTCTTCTATGGGAAGGTATGCTTTCAATAAATCGTGTACTAGTTAGGATGTCCCTAGAAGCATGCTGCTGCATGTTGCCTGAAGCCTCATATGACTCTATGTGTGGGAAATGAAAGCCTTGATGAAATTATCTCATGAAAATTTCTTCCCAACAAGGCTTGTATTCGCATAAGTCAACAAGAGCTACCTTACTCTTCTCAAATGAGTTAAGAGTTTTCTGTTTTGTTCATTATAACAGAGGTACATTTCGATTCTTATCCAATCTTTTTATACCAAACAATTCTTTTAATCCAAATTTTTGAAGAGATTTGTCCTTGAGGTCTTTGATTAAACCAATCAAAACTTAGACAAATCACAAGTCTGTGTTTATGATCTCACATCATGAGTCCATGATGGAGGTGAAACCCAAATATCATAAACCTTAAGGAATTGACGGGGAACTATGTTCCAGAACTTACGAAACATTTGTTTCAGTACCTTCTATACTCAAAATCATATTCATTTCTTTTGAGTGATCTTAATCAAACATTCGAAACCTATGATGTTTGTTCCCAACAAGATCCAGCATCAAATTTTTTTTATGAATATGATTTCTGTGTGAGTATATTTCGAAAATCCTAGTTACTTTGAATATCATTCGAAACCAATTTGTCACTGACTACATTGGTCACACAAATAATTTCGGTTACAATTTATCATCTTATGTTAAGATTGATATGTAACGAAATTTTCGAAGCCACCCTTTTGCCTTATAAAAGAAACCCTTCGAAACTTCTCTACAAGTTATCGATTGTAATTCACGGGAAACCAAGCAAGCTGTTAATTATCTCTCTTGATAATTTTCGAAGAAATCTTTGCCCGGGACTCAATTGCTTTGTGTCAAATTAAAAATTTTGACATCACAGGTTTCAAAATTTTTGTTATTTGGTTCTTTTCTAATTTTTTTTGGAACACAGCACAAACAAAATCCTTGAGGTTTGAGTATTACCAACTCAATCTGATGATTTCAAATCTCTGGCATATGACTTCGTTTTTTCAACCCAAAAGCGAAAGAGCCTTACCTCTATTCGAAGGAATCCGACGGTTACACTTATTTTGGGGAATATCAATCAGTCTTGTCTCTTGGTGACGTATGGTATACGATACGAGTTTTAGGCGTGCTGACAGTTACGATTGTTACTTTTTGATGAGTACGACCCGTCTTTCAAGGCGCCATGTCAGCAAGCATTTAATGAATCCCGCTTCAAATTCAAAATTCTAGGGTTACATATAAAAAGGGAACTCAGAGGTCTATAACACTTTACGCGATCACACATTCT
This sequence comes from Lactuca sativa, assembly GCF_002870075.4. NCBI lineage: Eukaryota > Viridiplantae > Streptophyta > Magnoliopsida > Asterales > Asteraceae > Lactuca > Lactuca sativa. The sequence goes on along the minus strand of NC_056626.2, from coordinate 39,322,160 downwards.
CAGTCATACAAATTCTCTGTACAATTCATCTCTCAAACATTTATCTTCTTCAATCATCTTGATCATACTTATCAATGGCGACTCAAAAACAAGACAGTGTTACATCATCACCAACAACTGAAGAAGTCGTTAGTGTTCCAATCTTGAAGATCCAAGGTTCAAATTACCAAGTGGAGTCGGATTTATCCAAATATCCGGATGAACTCAAAATGTTGGTGGTTGCTTTACAGAATTCAGTTCTATCCAAAGCCATGTTTGATTTCTTTGCTGTTCCTATGTCATGGTTATCAAAGGCTGCTTCCACTGCATCGTACAACAAGGAGACTGGTTGCGTGGAATTTACAATGGTGAATGATACTCGTATTAGGGTATCTAAGCGGTTATTTTGCAAAATTTTGGGGATTCCGAATACTGGTACGTATGACGAAATTTCATCTTCTCAAGTAGTGTTCATGTTCAACGAAATGGGACATCAACCTCCATTGACGCGTATCAGTGACTTTAAGAAGTATGGATTACCTACGATATGGAATTTCTTGTTCGGAATTTTTCTTCGATGTCTTACTGGAAGAACTGTAGGTCTCGATAAAGGACGAATGGAAGTTTATGCAATGGTGGCAGAGATTTATTATGATCTGAATGTTGATTACTCTGAACAGCTGTGGACAGAGTTTTTAACAAGTATTTCCAAGACAAGTGCCAAGCAGGGAATCTCATGTGCTCGATATTGGAGTTTGATTATCCAATATGTTTACAACAAGGAGAAGATCGAAGTTCCCGATTTTGAAGAAAAAACAGTGTTTCACATGTATGGCAGTCCGAAGGAAGTTGCTGATGATCCTAAGGTTTTTACATCCATAGCTCGTATTCTGGATGCGATGCCCAGGAAGGTGGATCCAACAAATGAAGTTTTGGTGTCATATTTGCAATCAATTGACACAACAGTTGTGACATGAATGTTGTATGAAGAAGAGAAGAGAAAAGCCAAGAAATCGAAGAAGACAGATGTTGGGTCTTCGAAAAAAGTGGTGAAGGATGAGAAGAAGAAAAAATCTCCACAAACTAAATCTGCTACAAGTGAAGATGTTTCTCTCATTTTAACAACAGTTGCTGATACACCTGTAATTGAAGCATCCCCTTCGAAAGAAACTATTCCATCGAAGACAGGAGTTTTTCGTCGAGTAAAAATAAAGCGAAAGTCTTCGTCTCAGCTTGTTAAGAAAACACAAGTTACACATCAGGGTGTAACTGTTAGGGAAATTCCTGCTCCGGTGTCTCCATCATCCAAAAAGCGAAGGGCTGAAGATCTTGCAAAGTTTCTAAAGAAAAATCAAAGAATAGAAGATGTAGAACAAGTTCCTGAAACACCGGAGATTCGAATTCATGAAGACGCAAAGACCAGTGTGTCTGTTGGTCTTTCGAAGCCTATTGAACAAAGTCCTATTGTTTCATTACCTCAGGTTACATCGACTATTGATTCTCCTACTTTTCAATCTATCATGGATCAACCATTCACTACCATATTTTCAACACAATCAACTGATCCACCAAACCAATCATCCCCAATTGATGAAACTATGGATGCTAATGATGAAACTGATACTGAAGGCTTTGGAGGTACATTCGAAGCTCTTCATTTTGATCATGCCAAAGAAGATTTTCCAGACCACATGTTGATGACAATGAAGCAATTCAAGATCTTAAATTCAAAATTGAATTCAATCTTGCAATCACAAGCTGATGTGGGTAGTAGTGGGGTTACAAGTTTGGAAGTTGATTCCTTAATCAAGATGATGGAGGGCCGTGTGATTTCGAAGGCATCTGGCATCATTCGGGATTCAGAGAGTCGTATTCTTGAAAAAGTTGATCAACATGATGTTTCGAATGAGAATCGTATTAATTCTCAGAGATCTGATTTTGTACGAGAGTTGGAAGATCTTAAAATGGTTACGAAGGAGCGTCATGTGCTCTTCGTACAGGAAGTCAAGAAAGTATGAGAAGATGTCAACTTACAGATCAGAGAACTTCGCGAAGACATGCAGAAGGAAGTTCAGACTGCTCAGCAAGATTATGCTTTAGCAAATAAGAAAATTGACATCATTTGTGATGTTGTTGTCAAATGTGTCAAAATGTTTGAGCAGATAAATCCACAACTGACAACTATTTCTGCCAAAGAAGAACAAATTTTTGGAGAATTGGTCAGGTTATTGAAAGAATTACAAGACTTGTCTTCGAAGAATGTCTCTTCGATTATTTCTCAAGAATTTCTGTCTCAAAAATTTTCTCAATTCGAAGCCATCTTACACAAGAATTTGGCTCCACTACTTCGCATTTCGAGCCTTTTACCAAATGTATCGGATGCCCCACCTACTTTCACAGGGGTGCAAGGGGGAGAAAAGATTGATCATACAAAGGCTGGGGAACAAATAAAGACAACTGAAGATACGAAGGTAGTCGGAAAAGTATATCCTTCGAAAGTGGTAGTAAAGCCAACTGTTGTTTCAGCTGATCTAGTCATTTCAACTGTGATTACAACACTTCCAATTTCAAAAACTATTTCAAAAGGTATTGTAATTGAGAAACAAATTGATGTCTCTTCTTCAAAGAATATAGCTTCGTCAAACATTAAAGACAAGGGAAAAGGAGTTATGATTGAGAAGTCAAATAAAGAGAAGAAAGTTGAGGTGGCAGCTGAGGTTGAAAGAATGAGACATGTTCAAAGTATAATGAGACAAAGAGCTTTGGATAATTCGAAAGTTGACAAGGGTGATCCTTCGAAAGTTTTCAACTACGAAACAATAGAATCCAGGGTGATGTTTGATCACATGTATTCTTTTGAGAAGGTCCCTAAAAAGAGCTATGTGGTTACAAACATAGATTTTGGTCAACTTGATTTTCCTTTCAATGAAATGATGTTTGTTATGCCACAATTCAAAGCTGAAATGAAATCATTGGAAATCGAAGAGAGAAAGAAGATGAAAATAAGATTTCATGTAGTGTTGGCTAAAGCTCAGGAAGAAGTGTGGTTTTTAGAGAAGATTAAAAAGGTGATATCCATAAAAAGGGATGTTGTATTCGAAGGGAAGTTTGAAAAACTCAAGTATACTGCGGCAAGAGCAAGTGGAAAGATACAAGAATTTACAGTGGCAGACTTTTCTTTGATGAATACGTATGATCTAATCAATATCGCCTTGATGCTCAAAGACAAATCATTTTCTTTTCTTCAAGACACTGAGCCAGATGTTTTTAGTCTTGGGTGCAAACACATCAAAATATTTTTGGAGAATTACTTTGAGTGTTTGGCTCAAACAGATGTCGAACTTGCTACTGTCAAAGGCTTTGACATAACTGCACCAATGGCACCAACGAAGAAACAGACTGAGTTGAACAAGTACGAAGATGGTGAAATTTGTTTAAAGCCATTGGGGATTGTTTTTGCAGGAAAAGATAAAGCTGGAAGAGCTAAAAGATTTTTATTTCAAACTTGTGAAGTGGAGAGATACTCAAATTCACAATATACGAATTTAATTGTTCGTATGAATCACTGCAAGAAAAACAATGAAGGAGACAAGAAAGAGATAAAGAAAGTTATCTCATGGTATATGGAAATCCGAAGAGTGCTGATGTATGTTGTCCAATCACTGACGTCTTGAAGACTTCGACCTGATTCCAAAGGGGGAGATTGTAAGGGCTAGAATGTTGTAATAGTCGAAGGGTCAGTTTGATTGTTACGCAGTATCTGTTGTCTTCGTATATATAGGTCTTCGGATGTATTGTTATTTTACTAAGGCATTATAAATTCAAGTTTTAACTCTTAGTCCTTAGTATTGTTATGCTTTTGTTCTCCTATAAATAGGGGTCTGTAATAGTATTCATCAGAGTCTAGAACGGAGATTTACAGCTTAGTCATTGTATATTGTAAACTTAAAAGCATAATACGAGCTGATAAAAGATTCTATTTACTTCTCTGTTCTTCTTTTGAAATCATTTACTCAATTCATACTCGAATTACATTCAAACTCGATTCTAAATCTCATCAAATTATATAACTAGAACATAGTCCTTTTTTTTTACAAAGATATTGTTTCTTTTGGTTTTGCAGGTGGTTATATTATATGTGCGGATGCCATGTGTCATCTCCTAATCCCCAACCAGCTTCTTATCTCGCCCAAGATATGAAACTGAAATTCCGGTTATGCCCTTGTGCTACTTAAAAATTCGATTGTTCATTCCTGATTCGGTGCAATTAAACAATAGAAACAGTCATAATATTCCTACAAAATCAGGAAAAATAATTCTAATTATTGCAAAACTTACTCATATTTACCTGTCATTTAATTCGGATCCTTTTTAATTGGGTCTCCACTTCTCATTCCAAAACAAAAACATTCTTAATGTATGTTCGTGTATGTGTGTTTCTATCGTGTTGTATTTCAAACCATTTTCCATAAAAATATAAAATGGACAACAAACTTTGTATCATATGTTGAAATAGCATTGTACTTTAAAAAAAAAAACTGATTTCTTAACCTTTTTCTTGTTAAACCATTGTACTTTGAATGACCATTCCTGAAAATAAATGGAAATAGTTCAAAAAGTTTATGTATTTTCATTGTTTGACAAATGGTAACATTAAAGCTTTTAAATCATTTTTAATAAGTTTTTGTTTTTCACTTTTACCAATTTTAGCTTTGTACTTTGAATTTATGATTGTTAAACTAAATTGTCAAACTTTTCTTAATTTTTGTTCCCGAGTCAAAATACTCTTTAAAAAATAATTATATGTTAACAATACAAGGGCAGAAGATTCATTTTATTTGTAGGGGTGGAATGGTTATTTTCTGTTTAGGGGCAGAATGGTCATCTTTTTACAATCTTACTTTTCTTTTATGTTTACTAATTATGTTTCTATTGAAAACTTTTTATATTTAGGGCAGTGTACTTTAAAATAGATGGTATAATAAATATATATACTTGAAAGTACATTGTTATTTTTTATACAGTGACCAACAAATCCTGTGAAACTACATATCCAAAAAAATTAAGTATTTTCTTTGTTTGACAAATGATAAGATTATAATTTTTATTGTTAGAAGAAATGAATTAAAGGAACACTAAAGATTGTTATTCGTAGTCATTTTGATATGCTGTTAATTAACTCATTTCTAGAAAAAAAAAGTATGCTAATATTTTCTTTATTACTATTTGTTATGAATATCATGTTATTATCTATTATTATTGATAAATCAGAAAGCATGTTGAAATGTAAAATGGCGATAAATGAATAAGTTTTATCTGCTACTATAGTACGTTATGATGTTATAATATGTCTTTTTTTTTAAAGTGTAGTACAATATGATGCTATAATATGTTATTTGTTTGGAAAAGTTCAATACTATAATATGAGATTGACTATGATTTGTACTTTTGTGAAACTACTTATGTTCTCTATGTTTGTTATGTGTGTATGTCTCTGTGTTGTGTTTGTATGTTTACATTCCTTTATTAGCATTTTAGTTCATAATTAGTTGTTTTAACAGTAACATACTTTACATTCTAAGCTACCTAAATAACTAAGTTTCATTACGGATTGTTAGCTACCAGAATATTGTTGGCAGGGGTAAAATGGACCTTGTGATTTTTTTTAATCGGTCGATTCATTTTTCATTAATAACATTTACAGTTAATCAAAAATAGGGAAAACTAAATTTATGTAATAACTAAAGGGCTGGATTCAATAACTCCTTAACCAGTTCTTCAAATCTAACTATTTTTATCATTGACAAAATCAAAATTATAAAGACATTAACAACAAATAAACAAACATTCTCCATCTTTCTTTTCCTTTTCTTCTGTTTATCATTTTTAAAATATAAAATTACAAATGTCGTTTATATTTTTTTAGAATATAAAATTATAAAATGATCCCCTAAACTATTAATCGGTCTTTATTTATAATATTCCAATGAAATTATATTAGTAATTTGGTAATTGGTCTTTATTAGTAACATTCCAGTGAAACTACATTTATAATTCGTATGGAGACTTCCAATATCTTTCATTAACGATTATAATAGAATTTACGATTTAGAATTATCAAAAGTCATTTAATATACTGATTACTGATAAATTGCGTGCAAAAGATGTTGATCTTTAATTTACCAATAATCCACAAAAGAATGGTGTTGTTTTATAAAGGAAATACTTTTTTTTTTCAAAAATCAATATTAAAAAGAAAGAAATGGAAGAGGGATGTTATAATGAAAGAAAAAAGATGGATATAGTGGGGTTGAAAGATTTATTAGGCTGGTAAGTTACAATGAGAAAAATGACATTTTAGCCAACAAACTTTTTTCTTCCCACGCGCTCTCATGTGGTTGATTTTACAACACATATATGTTCAAAAATAATCATGCACAAAAAGTAAGGGTTTAATAAGAATAAATCTTTTTTACAACTCACACGCTTGTCTTTTGAGTGATACTATATTTCATTATACAAACTCATGACTTTTATAAAATATATGGATTTACATGTATAATTAAATACTTACAAATTACAAAGTTATTAAAAAAATGTAATATTGCAATTCATAAGTTTTTCTAAATTAATGATATATTAATTTATTATATAATCAATTTTTTAATTCTATTTAAAATTATCACCTGTGGGTTCCACGGGTTTTAACCTACTATATATATATATATATATATATATATATATATATATATATATATATATATATTAACTATATTATAAAACATATCTAACTTTTCTTGAAAATTAAGAGGTACATGCTTGATAACTAACTATGTTATGCACAAACCACTCATCTTTAATAAACAAAAACTAATTATGGTAAATAATAATCAACGAAAAAATTTAAGGGAGGAAAACATTAATTAATTTATTTTAACGTGTGCATGATGTTTGTCCAAAGGTTGAACATGAAAATTTTCTAATATATTAGACAAAAAAATTATAGTCATTGAAACAGTCAAATAACATTTTCTGAATAAAACCATTCATCGAAACAGTAATAATTTTTGCCGCCGCTTTGCGCGGGTGTACACCTAGTATATATATATATATATATATATATATATATATATATATATATAGAGAGAGAGAGAGAGAATCTAGATCAAATAAGAATGAAATTTTTGGTAAGAAGGTAAGAAGTTTTTTTTTTCTACATATTTTTTTCGCAAACAAACAAAATGAATCATTATATATATATATATATATATATATATATATATATATATATATATATATATATATATATATATATATATATATATTGAATGATCCATATACTTTCATACCTTATATATATAAGCTAAGTATGAGCTTTAGAACCGGAACAAGTTTTCCTATATTATAAGAACTGGGAACAGGACCGCCGGTTCTAGCGTCGGGTCATGTTCCGATCCCCATTTTTCGTTTTTTTTTTTTTTTTTTTCAAACTAGAACTGCTTGAAATACTATAGATGATATATTATATTCCACAAATTGTAAATGATTCAATATTTAATCAAATTATGATGTTTTATAGTCTAAATTGAAGTATAAAACACTAAATTACATGATGAAAAAAGAATCAAGTAATTTCGACTTCATATGAGTGAGTTATGTGCATTTTAAAAGCGAGACGGATTCAAAAAAAATGTTGAAATAGAAAATACGCAACATTGATATGTTTTCTTCCAAGGTCTATAACTGACTCAACGTCTAACCAAAATATGTGTTTTTATAGTCTAAAATGAAATACAAATACCAAATTACATGTTGGAAAACAATTAAGTAATTCCGACGTCATATTAATGAGTTATGCACGTTTAAAAAAAAAGGCACAAATTCAAAAAAACAAAAAAAATGTTGAAATAGAAAAAACGCAGTATCGTAATTGTTTCTTTTGGGCAATATGTCTGATTCAATATCTAACCAAAACATATGTTTGTACAGTTAAAAATAAATTAGAAACTCCAAATTACAAGTCGGAAAAAATCAAATAATTCAGACTTTATATGAGTGAGTTATGCACATTTAATAAACAAGAAAATTATCAAACCGGTTCCGGTTTTTAGAACCGGGACCGGTTTTCATAAAAATGGAGAACCGGTAACCGGACTTTATTACCAATTTCGATTTCGGTTCCAGTTCGGTTCCGATTCGTTTCCAGTTCTGGTTCTAACGGTCCTAATGCTCATCCCTAATATAACCACTTCTATTTTAACTATATTTTACTTTACATCTTTAATGATAATTTAGTTATAAATAATTTTTTTACTAATTAATTATCACTATTAAATATTACATGACATCTGCTTTGTAAAATATAAACTTTATGAGGATAATATAATATTTTCAATGTTTTTATTTTATTTTTGTAGCTATAACATACTAATTTTTATGTTTTATGTATATAAATAATGAACCAATATATGTATTTATACGTTCGTATTAAAATATTATTTATGTTAAAAATAGACTAATTAAATAAGAAGGTTTTAAAAAACAGTTTAGACAAATGAGCGTAAATAACTAAATTTATAGAAAAATGTTTTATAAATAAACTTAACATGAAGTAATTTATTTAGAAGCGAAATAATAAAAGAATGATATATTAATTTATTTTAAATCATAACATAATACTTATAATCGTTATAAATGCTGTAATAGTTTTTGAATGGTTTAGTTAAAATCAAACATTCTATTATACAATCAAAGAGGAGATCCCATGTCATACGATAACAACATGGAGGCATTATGTTTCGTCCTTTTCTTATGAGTTTTGTTTGCAAGCGGATTATTAAGCCTATAGTGGCAGACAAAAATGCTCAAAAAAAGTCATATATATATATATATATATATATATATATATATATATATCCGGTAAGAAATTTTTTTTGGTAGGAAGGTAAAAAGTTTTTTTTCTACATATTTTTTTGTTGAACAAAAGAAATGAATCACTAGATGATTTATTTGTAAGATGATTCACAAGAAAAAATTCCCAAAAAAATATCTTTATGATTCATTTTTATGTAAATTAAAAAAAAATTCACTTTTGTGACAATTTTAGTGAATAACAACAAAATCATTGTATAAATGAATCATCGAAATGTTTTTTTGAGAATTTTTTCTTGTGAATCACCTTACAAATAAATTATCTAATGATTCATTTTGTTTGTTCGCGAAAAAAATATGTAGAAAAAAAAACTTCTTACCTTCTTACCAAAAATTTCCTTCTTATTTGATCTTGATTATATATATATATATATATATATATATATATATATATATATATATATATATATATATATATATATATATATATATTCTCCCATTAAAGATCCTCTTAGTTAGACGTTTAACTTGTTTTTTTTTATAGTCTAATAGTGTAAAAAATTATTTTAAAAAGTCCTAACAATTAAGTATTTTATAGTTGTAATATAACAGTTGTTTTATTAGATTGTTGTTATGAGCAATAGGCATTTTTAAATATGTTTCTCGATTTTACTATTATTAGAAAATATGAAATCATTGGATGAGATTGAATTTAGAAAAAGTTATTAACCAAAAACAATTTTCTCTAAAAACATAATTTGTGTCATAACATTTAAATATTTGTTTTGGAACTCAAATTTAAATGAGTTGTTTTGGAACCCAAATCGTTGCAAATTTTTTGTTAAATATGGTTATGTGCGCAGTAAAATTTTAGTTAGGGTTCGTAAAGTTGAAGATTGTTATTTCAATGTTTTTATTGTAAGCCGATTCTTTTTTTAAACGAATTTGTATTAAACTAACAAGAAAACAAATTACGAGAAGATAGAATCAACTGGGTTTTTCAAACCCATGTGAAACTAAAATTTGGATTTCTACTACTAATCCAAGAAAACAAATGCAAAATAATACAATCTAAAATCATGTCCTTATATGTTGCATATATTAAGACAACCAAGTTCCATATCTCCACAACATCCAAAAAGTCAAAATCAAAACTCAATTCATCACTACTACCCAAAAAAAATCATTGTTTATCAATACTACACGAAATAATCAAATTGAGATGCACCAACTATACTTAGAATTATAGGCATAAATGTGTTCTAAACTTATTAACTTTTGAAGCCTTAAAAATTAAAAATCTTTATAAATGTATACCACTCATTTTGAATAATACTTATTTTGCATTTCTTTGAATATATAACCAGGAAACAAAACCATAGGATTCGTTTTAGATTATTTCATATATTAATAATAAACACAACTTGATTAAAATAATAATAGCATAAAATTTTTAATTTTAGGTACAAATATCACTTGCATGTAATTTTCAACATTCAACCCCACACTCGACATTTAGATCATACAATGCTCTTGTTGTATCATAGGATATCAGTAACGAGGTCGAACTCTGATTATGTTGGGAGAAGGTTGAAGTATGTGAGCTGCAATTCTAAATAAGTTGGAATGCACGAAAATTCTGAACATTCATGGACAATTGGTATGTGAATAAAAGGTGGGAGAAACGGTAAATTGTATAAGCACAATAAACTTCAGTAAGAGCAATTATGTGGTATGTATTATATACGAATGCATCGTGAAAATCGAATTAGAGTAATTCTATCGTGATGTAAAAATACTAAACAACGTGTACTAGCTAGAAACACTTGGTGTAAAGCGAACAATGATATTTTAAAGTCCCAAAATTTTCATCCAATTTTTTTATAATATAATTTAAAAAACTAAAAACCATCTTCTAAAAGAAACATAAATATCCATTAGATTCAAATGTCATAAAACATATCATAGAGTCAAGTGGAAGTCTCAAAAACATAATCACAAGAAAGATGCAAGTACAGTTATGCTGCACCATTTCTGTAACAACGCAAATTTTCAAACAAATTTTTCATTTTAAAAATATATTTATTTCCATTCAAAACAAGGCATAAATAGTTTAAGTATTCTGTCAAATACAAATAATCAAAATCCCAAGATCATCAAAGCATTCTTCAGTGTGTATCGATCACGCCGGCGCCTTCCCACGGTCCTCGCTAGTACCTGAAATACATGCACAACAACTGTAAGCATAAATGCTTAGTGAGTTCCCCAATATACAACTTACGCACATACGCCTTTCCAGGCCCTGACCTTCCGGTCCATGTGTCTCAGGGGACTTCCGTCCCTGCTGGGTAAACCTTCCGGTCCTACCCACGCCGACCTTCCGGTCCATCACACAATATATTGCCTTCCGGCCCATAACATATTGCCTTCCGGCCCATAATATAACCGCCTTCCGGCCCATAACATGCATAGCACATATAACAAGCAGCTTACCACATATAGCACACATATCACATATCATAGCTGACCTTCCGGTCATACAGTCAAACCCTTCCGGGTACAGTATAGTGAGAAGACTCACCTCGTAAATGCTGAAAGCTAGCAAATCCTGAAATCACTCGTGAACAATCCAACGAGCTACAACCTCCCTATAACATCACATATCTCATTAGCACTTATATCCTCTAAGTGTGACTATCCCTAAGAAGTCAGACTTAGGTCAACTCTGGTCCACGGTCAACGGTCAACGGTCAACTCGACCGGACTCGGCGAGTGTCATGGCGACTCGGCGAGTCTAGACGTCCTCCAACTCTCTGGGATTCCTTATCTACTCGTCGAGTATCCTTCTTGACTCGACGAGATCCTCGTGGAAGAATCGCGGGGCCACCCCGACTCCACTCGTCGAGTCTGAAGAACAGCTCGACGAGTTCCAGCCAATCTCCAAGCTACTCGCCGAGTCTGAAGAACAACTCGGCGAGTCCCAGTAAATCTTCAAGCTACTCGCCGAGTCTGATCATTGGACTCGGCGAGTCCATGCCATGCAGACGAGCAACTGCTCCTGAAATACGTATGGTCCCGAGATATACAATCATGGGACTTTCTGGACTTCTAAACATCTTATTACTGGGGTATAAAACGTCTGGGTAATAACATAATAACCCATCTAATCACTAAATGGGTTTCATAAACCCTAGATTCGTATACACATCAAAATAACAGAAATGGTCCGAGTATTACCTGAAAACGCACTCTCTGTGTCCCCAAAGACGGACAATGACGGCCTAAGAGGCGTTATATACGATCCAAAACCAAACGGCTAGGGTTTCTGCTGAACAGCGTCGACTCGCCGAGTCCATATCTGGACTCGTCGAGTCCAGTCGCGAACCCGCGACCAAGTCTGCGGTCCTACTCGGCGAGTCTGGCTCCAACTCGCCGAGTCCCTTCCTAAAATGCCCCCAAAAATAGTTTTAAAGCAATACCTGAAATTCCGGGCTGTTACAACTCTCCCCCACTAGAACTAGACTTCGCCCTCGAAGTCTCACTCTGCGAATAACTCCGGATGTTGCTCCCGCATCTCACGTTCCGGCTCCCAAGTCATCTCCGATCCCTTCCGGTGTTGCCACTGAATCAACACCAGAGGTACCTCCTTGTTTCGCAGAACCTTGATCTTCCGATCCCTGATAGCTACTGGTCTCTCGGCGTAATTCAGACTCGCATCCACCTGAATATCCTCTAACGGAACCACTGCCGATTCATCGGCTATACACTTCCTCAACTGTGATACGTGAAAGGTATTGTGAATCTGTCCCAACTCTGCTGGCAACTCTAGCCGATAAGCTACCCGACCTACTCTTGCAATTACCCGAAATGGACCTATGAACCGGGGTCCCAACTTGCCCCTCTTTCTGAACCGGATCACTCCTTTCCAAGGAGAAACCTTCAGGAGAACGAAGTCGCCAACCTGGAATTCAAGCTCGGACCGGCGTCTGTCCGCATAACTCTTCTGTCGGCTCTGGGCGGTCAATAACCTCTGCCTAACCTGCTGAATCTGCTCTGTCGTCTGGAGTACGATCTCTGTACTGCCCATCACTCTCTGTCCCACCTCTCCCCAGCAAATGGGAGTCTGACACCTCCTACCATACAACAACTCAAAAGGTGGCATACCAATGCTCGAATGATGGCTGTTGTTGTAGGAAAACTCTGCTAAGGGTAAATATGCATCCCAGCTACCCCCGAAGTCTAACACACATGCTCGAAGCATGTCCTCCAGTGTCTGAATCGTCCGCTCGCTCTGACCGTCTGTCTGGGGATGGTATGCGGTACTAAAATGCAATTTGGTACCCAGCTCCTCATGAAATTTCTTCCAGAACCTGGAAGTGAAACGCACATCACGGTCTGAAACAATCGAGATCGGTACCCCATGCTGAGATACCACCTCTCTCACATATATCTCTGCCAACTTCTCCGCTAAAGAACTCTCACTGATGGCAAGGAAGTGTGCACTCTTCGTCAACCTATCCACAATCACCCAAATTGCATCAACTCCCCTGGCAGTCCTCGGCAATTTGGTGATGAAATCCATGGTGATCTGTTCCCACTTCCACTCGGGAATCTCCAATGGCTGTAACTTGCCATGCGGTCTCTGGTGCTCGGCCTTAACCCTACGACAGGTCAAGCACCTCTCAACGAACCATGCGACGTCCCTCTTCATACAGGGCCACCAATACTCCTTCCTCAAATCCAAATACATCTTTGTAGCACCGGGATGGATCGTGAATTTCGATCTATGAGCCTCTTCCATCAAAGTAATACGCATACCGCCCACGAACGGTACCCAAATCCGACCCTGAAACGTCATAAGCCCTCGTCCATCCTTAACGAACTCTGAAATTAGCCCCACAACCCGCTCTTTCTTCTGCATCTCTGGTAGCACAGCCTCGGACTGTGCCCCACGAATAGCATCCAATACTGGAGTCATCACAGTCAGTCTCAAACATACATCTCGCAATGGAGTGCTCTCCGCCCTACGGCTCAATGCATCGGCTACCACATTAGCCTTGCCTGGGTGGTACAGTATCTCACAATCATAATCCTTGACCACATCCAACCACCTCCTCTGACGCATATTTAGGTTGGGCTGATCCATCAAATACTTCAAACTCTTATGGTCCGTGTATATCATACATCGAACCCCATACAAGTAGTGACGCCAAATCTTGAGAGCGAACACTACTGCCCCCAACTCTAAATCATGCGTGGGATATCTCGCCTCATGAGGCTTCAGCTGCCTCGATGCATATGCTATCACATGGCCCCTCTGCATCAACACTGCACCCAGTCCCGAAATCGATGCGTCGCAATATACTACAAAATCTTCCATCCCTTCCGGGAGAGCTAATACCGGGGCTTCGCACAACCTTTGGCGAAGTGTCTCAAAGGAGGTCTGCTGCTCGGGCCCCCATGAGAATGCAACACCCTTCCGGGTCAACCTGGTGAGCGGCACTACAATCTTGGAGAAATCCTTAATGAACCTCCGATAATACCCTGCCAACCCAAGGAAGCTCCTGATCTCAGAGGGTGACTTCGGCACCTCCCAACTCATCACCGCCCCAACCTTGGCCGGATCGACCAATATCCCTTTCTGATTAACAACATGTCCTAGAAATTGGACCTCCCGCAACCAGAAGTCACATTTGGAGAACTTTGCATAAAGCTTCTCCGACCTCAATACCTCGAGGACCTCCCTCAAATGCTCCTCATGCTGCTCTCTAGATCTAGAATACACCAGAATGTCGTCGATAAATACAATCACTGACCGATCCAACATCGGTCTGCATACCCTATTCATGAGATCCATGAACACAGCCGGGGCATTGGTGAGCCCGAAAGGCATCACCACAAACTCATAATGCCCATATCGCGTCCTAAACGTTGTCTTCTGGACATCCTCGTCCCGCACTCTCACCTGATGGTACCCTGACCTCAGATCGATCTTGGAAAACCAAGACGCTCCCTGCAACTGATCGAACAAATCATCGATCCTCGGTAACGGGTAACGGTTCTTGACCGTCAACTTGTTCAACTCCCGGTAATCAATACACATCCGGTGTGAACCATCCTTCTTCTTGACGAACAGAATAGGTGCTCCCCACGGCGAGCTGCTCGGCCGAATGAATCCCTTCCCCAGCAACTCCTGGAGCTGCGAGGACAACTCTTGCATCTCTGGAGGTGCAAGACGATAAGGCACCTTAACAATAGGCGCGGCCCCCGGAACCAGATCGATACCAAACTCTACTTGCCTCACAGGAGGTACTCCCGGCAGCTCCTCGGGGAAAACATCTGGAAACTCACACACCACAGGGACCTCCTCAACTGATTTCGGTCTCTCGGAAACCTCCTGCGTATCCATCACATACGCCACAAAACCCTTACAGCCCTGCTGTAGACACTGCCTCGCCCTAGCGGCCGAACAAAAAGCTGATCCCGAACGGGTACCCTCGCCGTACACCGAAAGAACTCCCCCACTATGGTCTCGTATAGTCACCAACTGACGCTCACAGTCGATGACAGCGCCGAATCGGCTCAACCAGTCCATGCCCACGATGACACAGACATCACCCATCGCAATAGGAATTAGGTCAATCGGGAATTCAACCCTGAAAATCTCTAGTACGCATCCCCGAAGAACCTCCGTGGCACAAATCACTTTCTCGTCAGCTATAGAAACTCTCAAAGGTCGACTCAACGACTCACGACTAACGCTGATATGCTGACTAAAGGCTAAGGACACAAAGGACCTACTCGCACCCGAGTCAAATAACACTAAGGCAGGCACAGAGTTCACAAGAAAAGTACCTACGCATATAATAACATAAGCATAACATCTCAACATTAAAATAAATACATGAATTACAACATACCTGCCACGACATCGGGCGCAGCGCGGACCTCCTCCGCAGTCAGCTGAAAGGCTCTTCCCCGAGCCCTCGGGGCCTCGGCCTTCACCGGTCGAGTCGCAGTAGCTCCGACAGCAGGTGCAGCTCCCTGAAGAAGCTGAGGGCACTCGGCCTTCCTATGGCCTGTCTGGTTGCAATGAAAGCAAACCGTAAATCCCTTGGGACACTCCCTAGCAATGTGCCCCTCCTTGCCACACTTGTAGCAAGCACCAGATCGACACGCCCCCTCATGACCCTTGCCGCACTTTCCGCAAGTGCGGCCTTTCGAACCTCCTTTGCTCGCATCGGCGGACTTTATCCGCTTGGCTGCCGGCTGGAACTGAGCCGGTCGCCGGTTCACCCGCTGAGACTCGGCCTCCTCCCTGGCCTGGGTCTCCAACTCGATCTCGCGCTTCCTGGCATTTGCCTGAAGCTCAGCAAAAGTATGGTAGGTGGAGTTTGACACAAACTCCCGGATATCCCTCCTCAACACACCCAAGTACCGGCTCATCCGAGCCTGATCAGTGGATACCAGCTCGGGGCAGAACATCGCCCTCTCATGAAACTTCCGCGTGATCACCGCAACAGAATCAGTACCCTGCTTGAAGGTTAAGAACTCCTGTACCAATCGTTCCCTCTCCACCGGGGGAACGTACTCATCCCTGAACATGGCAGTAAATCCCTCCCATGTCACTGCTGTAGTCTCTGCCAAAGTGAAGTTCGCCGTCACGAACTTCCACCAGTCCTTCGCTCCCAGACGGAGCTGGTTCAATGCGAACCGTACCCTCAGGTGCTCCGGGCATGAACAAGTGTAGAAGCACCCATCTATATCCGCGATCCACCTCATCGCAGAAATCGGATCCTGCGTCCCATCGAACTCCGGTGGCTTCGTGTTGCTGAACTCTCGGAACAGCAATGAGTCACCCCCCTGTGGCCTAGCAGCGGCCACAGCTGCGGTAGCTGCAGCGGTTGCAGCCTCAGTCAATGCGGCGTACCGCTCATCAAACGTCTCCATCAGGGTGGTCTTAATAGACCCTAACATCTCCGGGATCTCAGCCCGGATCGCCGCCGCTACCTCCTCGTGAATCATCTGACGAATCTCCTCGTCACTCACACCGCTCGAACTCGCTCCGTGGCGTGGTCTAACCATGATGTCTCTGAAATACAACATAAATCTATCAGAGACTCCATCGAGTATAATCGTACTCGATAAAGCAACCCTACTCAGTCTCCAATATCCAGGGATTCTTACTTGGGCCTCCCACTGACCCAGTGTCTTCGGTAGTACGGGCCCAATACTACCGACCACACCGCATCAGCAGTCATCCCAAATCTTCCTCCCCAAACCCCGGATAGTGAGTACTCTACTTCTGTTATGCACTATCTACTCGTACACTAACAAAGCATCTCATATCGGCAAACTTCCCTAGACTAAGGCATCACAGATCAGGCCACTCTAGTCCTATCATGAATACCTAGTCTTCTAGCATGCATAACAATTCATATCATATAATATTGTAAGGTATTTTGGGGATCTTTACCGTTCGGGCGCTGACTGATCGTACACACTGCTTCTTTCTTGCTTACCACAAAACCATTTACAAAAGTTTATGCCTTTATTTAAAAAGTTTTCCTCAAATCCTCGGTTTGAGTTCAGCTACTCCCGAAGGTGCACCCGAATCCCTCAAACCAAGGCTCTGATACCAATTGTAACAACGCAAATTTTCAAACAAATTTTTCATTTTAAAAATATATTTATTTCCATTCAAAACAAGGCATAAATAGTTTAAGTATTCTGTCAAATACAAATAATCAAAATCCCAAGATCATCAAAGCATTCTTCAGTGTGTATCGATCACGCCGGCGCCTTCCCACGGTCCTCGCTAGTACCTGAAATACATGCACAACAACTGTAAGCATAAATGCTTAGTGAGTTCCCCAATATACAACTTACACACATACGCCTTTCCAGGCCCTGACCTTCCGGTCCATGTGTCTCAGGGGACTTCCGTCCCTGCTGGGTAAACCTTCCGGTCCTACCCACGCCGACCTTCCGGTCCATCACACAATATATTGCCTTCCGGCCCATAACATATTGCCTTCCGGCCCATAATATAACCGCCTTCCGGCCCATAACATGCATAGCACATATAACAAGCAGCTTACCACATATAGCACACATATCACATATCATAGCTGACCTTCCGGTCATACAGTCAAACCCTTCCGGGTACAGTATAGTGAGAAGACTCACCTCGTAAATGCTGAAAGCTAGCAAATCCTGAAATCACTCGTGAACAATCCAACGAGCTACAACCTCCCTATAACATCACATATCTCATTAGCACTTATATCCTCTAAGTGTGACTATCCCTAAGAAGTCAGACTTAGGTCAACTCTGGTCCACGGTCAACGGTCAACGGTCAACTCGACCGGACTCGGCGAGTGCCATGGCGACTCGGCGAGTCTAGACGTCCTCCAACTCTCTGGGATTCCTTATCTACTCGTCGAGTATCCTTCTTGACTCGACGAGATCCTCGTGGAAGAATCGCGGGGCCACCCCGACTCCACTCGTCGAGTCTGAAGAACAGCTCGACGAGTTCCAGCCAATCTCCAAGCTACTCGCCGAGTCTGAAGAACAACTCGGCGAGTCCCAGTAAATCTTCAAGCTACTCGCCGAGTCTGATCATTGGACTCGGCGAGTCCATGCCATGCAGACGAGCAACTGCTCCTGAAATACGTATGGTCCCGAGATATACAATCATGGGACTTTCTGGACTTCTAAACATCTTATTACTGGGGTATAAAACGTCTGGGTAATAACATAATAACCCATCTAATCACTAAATGGGTTTCATAAACCCTAGATTCGTATACACATCAAAATAACAGAAATGGTCCGAGTATTACCTGAAAACGCACTCTCTGTGTCCCCAAACCTCAGGACTCGATCCTCCTTGATATTCCTTTGGCCAAACTCTTCTTCTTCTTGCCTAACAAGTTCCTCCAAGTTCCAATAGCTTTCTCTCCTGCTCTAGACGTCCACAACGATTAGGGTTCTTCTCAATCGACCAAAAGACGGACAATGACGGCCTAAGAGGCGTTATATACGATCCAAAACCAAACGGCTAGGGTTTCTGCTGAACAGCGTCGACTCGCCGAGTCCATATCTGGACTCGTCGAGTCCTGTCGCGAACCCGCGACCAAGTCTGCGGTCCTACTCGGCGAGTCTGGCTCCAACTCGCCGAGTCCCTTCCTAAAATGCCCCCAAAAATAGTTTTAAAGCAATACCTGAAATTTCGGGCTGTTACAATTTCCTTACTCACGAGAACAACCTGAAAAACATTTTATATACAACGAGTAAGCACAAAGCTTAGTGAGTTCCCTAATACGACAATACATGACATATTCCATTTCACAATACATCACATATACAATCGCACATACTTTGCATACCAATTGCAAGCTTACGATCTCAATGTAATTCCCCATCGTTCCGGGCTTGTAGGCTTGCAATCCAAAACCGTTATGTCGTCATCCCATTAGGCATGTAGGCTCTTGTCGTCATCCTATAGAACCTGTAGGTTTATGCCATCATCCTACCAGACCTATAGGCTCATAGACCAATATCGTTCCACCATCATCCCATACGAAGACATGTGACCTCATCATAAGACCTTTCAACTATCATAACAAAAGGCTAATATAGTCTAATCTGTCAAACGATTCTTAACCATACATTCTTACAATAGCAGTACACATACATACTACCACAATGACATAAAATGTAACATAGTGTAGTAAGAAAACTAACTTAAAGCTAGCAATCCAAATCTCACAACCAAGTCTTCACAAGTGAATCAACTAGCCAGAACCACATAAATTCACCATTACACATATCCTAGTAACCATTACCAAATAGAGATTAAACCTCAATCCAAAAGTAAATGTTCGATAATGTTTTAATAAAAGTCAAACGGGTCAAAATGGCAAACACGTTGTTGTGACAACCGTCAAATTCAAGTCAAAGTCAAAGTCAAAAAGTCAAGTCAAAATCAACAAGTCAAAGTCAAGTCAACAAGTCAAACCGGTCAATCTTGTATAATACTTATATGATTAAAAGTTATTTTATGAAAACGCACAATTGTGTGTCAAGAATTCGAGTGTCTTGGTAAATCTATGTGTTTATCAATGAGAAACCCTAAGAAGGGAGTTAAACGCATCAAAACACGTCTATGAACCCTTTTGGGGACTTAAAATAATCATAAACGAAGTATAACGGGGTCCACGGACCTTGCATTGCAAGATTATTCAATGAAAATGGCTAAAAGTGAATCTCTCTCAAATCTCTCCCAATCTCTCCCAAATCTCCGTCAAAATATCTCTCAACTTTTTATAGTCATCCGGGTCATCCCGACCCTTAACTTGGGCAAAAACCACTCAAAACAAGAAGTTATATTGAAAAATAGCCATTTAGGGCTAAAACCCTCTTAGGAACCGAACTCTCTTAGAGGGAACCTCTCATAAGGGCCGAAGCTGTCAGAAGCGAACTCGTCAGAAGCGAAGCCCCCCTTGGACCGAACCCTGCGAACCGAACCTAACCTTCGAGCCCGAGCCTCCACCTTCGGTTCTTTCACCTACCTTCGGTCCCTCCTCCCCTTTCTCTCGGTTCTCATCTCCTAAGAACCGAACTTCGTAGGTTCGCTTCTTTCTCCCGGTTTTCGACTACTTTCGCCTCCTAAACCCGTTTTTGACGGGATTTTTTCACCAAATTCATATTTTTACCATTTTAAAATCCCAGAACTCATATTTTATTTATTTCTCAAGGATTTATTAATTTAAAATCATTATTTTATATTAAGAGGATATTTACCCCACAAGTGGGTTAAGTGTGCCCACTTGCCTTCCATATGTCACCCTCTCACTTGCCACCTTATCCACATCACATAAACCCATGCACACATCACTTCAAGCTCACAACTTGCTCCAACAACTCCTCTATATAAAGAAATCCCTGGAGGATTTCTTGATTCACTTGATCATTCCCACACTTTTACACCTTTCTTACCACACAAAGAAGCTTATTTTCTCTCAACTTCCAACCACTTTTGGAAGTGTTCTTGGGCTATTAATTCACTTTTTGGTAAGTATTTCCTCTAAAATCAAGTGTTATATCATGTTTTCATAACATCCTTGAATCATCTACACACATTCTAACGCCAAAGAATCGTTCTTAGGATCATCCAAGCTTTTACGTGTTCATCAAGTGTTCTTGATACTCCTCGTCTTTGACATTCCACTCTTCTAAGAATCACTAAAGGTGAGTTCATATCCCTAAATTTTATAGTTTCCTTTAGTTTTCAGGGGGGAATACAAGTTAAAACACTAAAACATATTTGAAACTTAACTTGACAGCTTACAACAGAAAAGTTGTGACCTGTTCACGAACTGTTTTACCCAAATTAAACTTAATATTTTTTCAAAAATGTTCAATATGAAAATGTGTTAGGTTTATACATTTAAAATGACTACTTGCACGTCTCCATACGATTTTCCTACAATTTTTGATGATTTTTACAAAATTGTCTATCATTGCAGCAACGAAATCGGACCAGGTTGTGAAAATGAACATTTTCACACTGGGTTGAGACGACCAAAAATTATAAGAAAATTGGTGAACATAGTAGACTCTTTTTCCAAACTCTTCGAGTTTACGGATTTAGTTTTCGATTTACGATTATTTTTCTATAAATAATCTAAAACAGTGACAGGTAAGAGTTAAAATGTTAAAACAAGTTTAAGAGTTATTCACACCTTGTAACATGTTTAGCAAGGTGTGTAAGATTTTATACTTAGCATTTTCAATTCCATTTTATTGAAATACAAATTAATGCATAGCAAGGTTCCATTTACAACATAAAACATTTTGATAAAACTATAATAGGTATAGTTTGGACACCTCAAACGGTAATACTATCGATTTATAAAGCGAGTATTTTATTACAAACTACGTGAACATGTTAAGGAATAAATTTGGGAGAGATTCATCTTAGGGGTACTCTTTAGTACTACATAAAAGTCCTGTAGTTATAGGCAGAATCTCTTGTAGAGAGAGCGTGATAGTTGTATATAGATCTATATTGGGTTTGACAACCCGCACCTGAGCTGCTTGCAACAGCTAGACCAACAGGTCTGGGGTGACAAGTGTCATAACATTCCGACGCGTGAAGAATGTCGAGTACGAGGTCCTCAAGTCATAGTATGGTTATAACAACTCACATGGGAAAAATTAACAAACACACCGTTCACGTGAATTTAATGATTTCACTAAAAGGGGTTTTATTTAAATATAAAACCACATATAAGTATGATGATTTACTTATATATACTAAGTCTTGGTTCAGTTAAGACTATACTAAGCCTTTTAGAAAATATTGGATTTTTAGAAACAAACTTATAACAAACTTTAAGGAACAACATGCATTTTTCATTCATAAATTGCTTATGAACTCAGCAGCTTTAATGTTGATATATACTCTTTTAAAAACAACTTGTATTCTCAGGTAATCACAAGACTTTTTGAAGGCAAGACGCTAAGGCGTAGATTTCTTTTGAACTATTTTGACATCATATGTAATTTATTTGGAAACATGTATTTTGCAACGATGTAACCTTTTAAATTATATTTATGATGGTTGTGTTACTTTCTTCACTATGGTTGTGATACTGAACATGACGTCCTCCGCCCCCGAACGTTTCCGTCGTTCCGGTTTGGGGGTGTGACAGATTGGTATCAGAGCTTTGTTTATAGTGAACTAAGTATATCGAACCACATAAGATATACAAACTATAAATACAACGAAACAAAATTCTCTGACGTAGCCTTTCAAAAATACTTTTAAAAGTAGAAACTCGTATTTTTATAAAAGTATTCGTACCATCACACTCACTAGTTCAATATCAAAATAGTAATAACATAAAAGTATTGAGACAAGTTGGACACCATGATCCAGATTCGGAGTATGTAGTCACTTCTTGGATGAATATAGCCTGATCAACTATACTTAGTCAAGGTATGACCAATGTATGCCAAAGAAGGATCATGATGAGCAACAAGTCTTCAACTTACCAAAAATATTGAGAATCAAACGTAAAAAATACTATAGGAGTATTTTAACGCAAATAATCATATCATAAAATTTCAACAACTAATTTCTTATACTAAAATTTCTCGCCATATCCTTCTTATCCCTATTCTCGTATAGGCGCGATGGCAGGATTTCACTTGTCGGGTGACCCCTACTTCCCCAATCAAGGTAATGCTGGTTGGATTGTGGAAGACCCGGAGGAAGATTCTGATGAGGAACCCATGGAGGATGAAGAACCCATGGAAGAGGAAGAATCAGTAGAAGGTGAAGAAGAAGAAGACTCAGATGGAACCGATTCAGAACCCGAAGTTTACAATCCACACCCTGCCCCTAATCCTCCACAACACTACCAGGGCCCGACGCCCCAATGGGCCGAAACTATACATTGATGGAGCCGAGAGCAAGGTCAACGACCTCCCTATGGCATGCAACGGGGTTTCTACGATCTCAGCAGAGGGGGGGTCAGCCGACCGAGCCCTCCCTGTCATAGTTCATCGTGTTACATGCCACGAAGAGCAAACAAGAGTTAACACACGACATCTCATGGAAGTTGGTGCCACCAGTCAAGTCAACTTCGTTCGTATTCGCCAGTTGGATGATGACCACGATCGAACTCGAGACCGCACTGAGCTTCTTCGACGGGAGATGGCCGCGACCCGAGCTGAAGTACAAGAACTCCGAGAACACCGAGCTGCTCTAGAAGGACGTTTGACAGACGCAGAATGCCAGGCGGCTGAATCCAGAGCCGAAATGAGGAACTTCGTGTCTTCATTTCGTGATCAGCAGAGCTTCAACCACCGCAAGTAGTACTTACACTGCTCGCTTCAGCTTAATCTAGTTTTGCGGATAAATATTACTATTATTTTCTAGTATGTAATGTCCGATCCCGCGATTTAAGTGTTTACACTTCTGGGATCTGTCAGGCGGTCAAATTTTTCCGTACATTGATGTAACATAGACCCTTACAGGGTCAAATTTTCCCAATATTGTATACTAAGTTATATCAATGAAATTGACACGCTATTTGCTTTATCACATCAAGTTCATGATAAGGATTGTTTTCAGACTAAATTTATTGGTGTCCGATTTATGATTGTTTGATTTATAAGTCAAAATATATAATTTTAAGACCATGTCGACCTAGAAATGGTGGTTCCGCCTTGGATCCTGTTCCTTGTTTGGTTGTGGACCCAGGGCAGACCCATTAGATTTGAAAGTTTATTTAATCTTAATTATATGTAAATATTATACATCAAACGATTTATGTGTGGGCCCGGTATGGATTCTATCTCAGACATTTCATGTAAATCAAATCTATCAACATTCATAAAGTCTATATTTTATTATCTATTGACCTCTAGTATGAATGGATTCATACAATAACTTTACAAGTCGAAATCATTATGTACATAAAAAAACTAATAATGTTTATTTTAACTCTCGACTTTTGGAGTGCTATCAAAGACTTATTGTCTTTTCATTCTTGTTATGGCAGAAAATGCCACCTCGTAGAAATCCTAGACGTGGCGGCGCCGCAGGAGCTCCACCACGACCTCCACCACCTCCTCAGTTCGACCCTGTAATGTTCCAGGCTGCCGTAACCGCTGTAGTAGCAGCCGCAATGTCCCAAATCAACACCAATAATGCGGGTGGTGCGAGTAATGGTCCCACAAATTCTAACAACGGGGACAGTCAGGGACGCTCGAGAGAGTGTACCTACAAAGACTTTACTAATGCCAAACCTAAAACTTTCAATGGGAGCGGAGGTGTCATAGCATTGCTTCAATGGTTCGAGAAGACCGAATCAGTCTTTGAAATATGTGCATGCCCTGAAGCAAACAAATTCAAGTTTGCAGCATGCACATTCTCTGAAAGGGCACTCACCTGGTGGAATGGCCACGTCAAGACATTGACACTTCCGGTGGCTAACTCGATAACATGGGAAGACCTAAAAACCATGTTGATGAAGGAGTACTGCCCAAGGGGCGAGATAAAAAAGTTGGAAGAGGAACTTTGGGGTCTCAAAATGACAGGCTCCGACATCCTGTCTTATACCTCAATATTTAATGATCTGGCCATTCTGTGTCCAGGAATGGTTCCGTCGGAAAGCAAGAAGGTCGAAAGATACATTTGGGGACTATCTTCCCAACTTCAAGGAAGCGTATTGGCCTCAAAGCTAACTACCTTTGATAGTGCCCAAGAACTGGCACAGCAACTCATCGACCATAAAGCCAGTCATGGCACTGTGACAACCACCTCCGAACAAGCTAAAGGAGGAAACAACAAAAGGAAGTTCTGGAACAAGAAGAAGGGTCAACCTACACAAGACCCTGCCAAGAAACAACAATTGGTTGTTGTAAACGCCGCCACAACTGCTGCCAACCCAACTCCAATAAGGCAATACGCCAGGAACCTGCCAAAGTGAAACAAATGCAACTTTCACCATAATGGCGCTTTTCGTGAAATGCATTGCACCAACTGTAACAAAAAGGGGGCACACCGCTCGATTTTGTAAAGCTCCAGTCCAACAAAATGCAGAAGCTGCCAACGCAAGAGCAAGTCAAACCTGCTATGGTTGTGGAGAGGCAAGACACTTCAAGCGGAACTGCCTAAAGGCAAGAAACCCCAACACTGGTGGAGTGGGCAGAGTTCTAGCGATAGGTCATGAGCAAGTAGTTGCAGACCCAACTGTGGTCACCGGTACGTTTCTCCTCAACAATACATACACATGCATTCTTTTCGATAGTGGCGTGGAGAAAATCTTTGTGAGCCATCAATTTAAACGCTTGCTTAAACAAAAACCACAAATACTAAAAGACACATTCACCGTAGAAATGGCTAATGGAAAAACAGAGAACACTAACGACATTTACATTGGGTGTATCCTCACCCTAAACAATCACTCTTTCCAAATCGACCTTATGCCGGTCACCATAAAAAGTTTTGATGTCATTATTGGCATGGATTGGTTATGCCCTTACCATGCCGAAATCCTATGTCACAAAAAGGCAGTTCGCCTTAATCTGCCAAGTGGTGAAACTCTCTTCGTCTATGGCGACAAACCCAGTTCAAACTTTCAGATCATTTCGTGTGTCAAGGCCCAAAAGTACCTCCGCAAGGAGTACCACGCCTTCCTAGCCAATGTCGTGGATAGGAATCAAGAAGCTAAAAACATAAAGGACATTCCGGAGGTCTGTAATTTCCCTGACGTATTCCCAGAAGACCTTCCAGGAGTGCCCCCTGCTACACAAGTCGAATTCCGAATCGACCTAATTCCTGGAGCTACTCCTTTATCCAAATCGTCATACCGTCTGGCCCCAACCGAGATGCAGGAACTGTCCAGTCAACTAAACGAACTACTGAGCAAAGTCTTCATTAGACCAAGCTTCTCGCCTTGGGGAGCATTGGTTTTGTTCGATAAGAAGAAGGACGGATCGTTCCATATGTGCATTAACTACCGCAAATTAAACAAAATCACCATAAAAAACCGATACCCTTTGCCACGAATCGATGACCTCTTCGACCAATTACAAGGAGCAAGTTTCTTCTCGAAGATTGACCTTAGATTTGGATACCATCAACTACGAATTCAAGAGGAGGATATTCCCAGGACAGCCTTCAGAACGCGCTATGGTCACTACGAGTTTGTAGTGATGCCCTTCGGCTTAACAAATGCACCTGCGGTGTTTATGAACCTGATGAATAGGGTGTGTCGACATTACTTAGACAACTTTGTGATTGTTTTCATCGACGATATACTAGTCTACTCCCGAAGTGAGGAAGAACACAACCAACAATTACGTCGAGTCCTGGAAACACTGAGGGCGGAGAAATTGTATGCAAAATTCTCGAAAGTGTGAGTTCTGGATTCGAGAAGTGGATTTCCTCCGACATGTAGTCTGCAAGGAAGGAATACATGTGGACCCTTCAAAGATCAAGGCAATTGAAAGCTGGGTAGCGCCAAGAACACCCACAGAAATCCATCAATTTTTAGGACTCGTCGGTTACTATCGAAGGTTCATCCAAAACTTCTCCAAAATCGCAAAAACATTCACCACCTTGACTCAAAAGGAGTGACCTTCGCATGGGAGGATAAGCAAGAGGTTGCATTCTAAACGCAGAAATGAGCTCTGTGTAGTGCTCTGATCTTGTCCCTACCAGAGGGAACAGAGGACTTTGTGGTTTATTGCAATGCATCAAACCAAGGTCTTGGATGTGTGTTGATGCAACGAGGAAAGTGAAGGGTTTGAGCCATAAGAACATTCCTATGTGCACATACAAACCCTAATGCTTGGATCTAGGTTTCTCTAATTGAACATGCAATGTATCCAAGACTTTGATGATAGATCTAGTATAATAACACAAGAAAAAACAGATCTAGAGAATTACCTTAAGTTTCTTGCTTGAATCTTCTTGTCCTTGGAGCTTAGAGTCACAAATGTCACTCCTCTAATGGCTTACAAACACCAACTTAGCAAGTGGATGATTAGAGAGAGAGAGGAGAGGGCAAGAAGTCGGCCAGGGTTTCTTCAAAGGCAAGAGTGTCGATTTCCTTGACCCCATGGGTCTATTTATACTAGTGAGGCTCCTAGGGTTTCACCCTTAAAACCCTAATTGGATAACTTAGGCCCTAAGCAATCCAATCTCCTTATTGACAAGCCTTGGACGATTTCTAGGTCCTTCCAAACACCAAAACTGTCCACCCCTTATCCATGAGGGATTATAGCCCAAAGTACAACTATCATACAATTGACAGTTTATGCCCCTTTATTTAATTAATCTCTTTAAGTCACCAAATTAATTCCTAATTAATTTATGACTTATATTAATCAAATAACAATATTATTATTCCTTATATTATTCTCATAATATATTAATAATATTTCTTCTCTCATTATAAATCATCCTGTCAAGTTGCTATGGTGAAGGCAACCCAAAAGGACCATGCACAACCGGGTCAAATACTTGCTTAATATAGTTGCAGCCTTAGACACTATTCCAACAGTCTCCCACTTGGATAAGTCTAGTAACTATATATATAAGCATAATCCGATTAGCAATCGTATCTCTCAAAGATGTTGTCTAACTCTGATCATATCAATCTTGTCCTTTAGATAAGGGATCGTACAGTCCTCTATTTAGATATCATGCGGACAATTCTATGGAACCAATTGTCCAGCAGTTGGTTTCTCGATCTCAAATTTATTTGACATAGAACTTAATCGAACACATCAATTCAGTTCTGACCGGGCCCGACACATAAGTCAAATCAAATCATCGAGTGGCCGAGATATCGCTTTTACCCTCTTAGGATAAAAGTAACAGATAAACTTCGACTTATATGCATTTACTTATTCATTAATCAATTATACACAACAATGCGTCTTATAACATAAAATTACTGATGCGGTTTCGCATTATCAATGTACAACCAATTGACAAATAACAAACCATATATCTAGGTTTTAAGACCATATGATATTATCGTCTTGCGATCACCCTTTTTTATCACATTCCATAAGGTGATTCCAGCAAGCGCGAGTTTGTTCCAATGCTCAAAACTAGTTCATAAGAACTCATGACTGTTGCAACAAACTTTTGCTATGTCTAATACCATTTAGACAATCTACACACCAATTCATGAAAATCTTCATTCATACCTACTTCCAACATATGAATGATTGTGGGTTGTTTGAATAATTCGATTATTCTAAATAAACTCAATTATTCTGGAAGTCAAAACATGCAAAGTGAAACAATAGTTAAACAATTAACATAAGACAGTAGCTTTACTTATAATAATACTCCTTTATTTAATCATCAAATGTTAATTACATTTATCTATTACAAGTTTCTAAAACTATCTAATCTAATCTAATATCATCTCTCAGTCCAGTACTCCTAGCACGCTGCAAATGTTTAACCCTACTCAGTCCCTTCGTAAGCGGATCTGCTGGGTTATCTTCTGATGATATCCTCTTAACCACGAGTTGTCCTTCTTCTACACGATGTCTAATAAAGTGATACTTTCTGTCGATATGACGAGATCTACCATGATCCCTTGGTTCCTTGGTCAAGGCAACCGTTCCTTCATTATCACATAAAATTTCCATAGGCTCCTTTATGGCAGGCACAACTCCAAGATCACCAATGAAGTTCTTCAACCATATTGCCTCCTTCGACGCTTCGCTCGCTGCAATGTACTCTGATTCACACGTTGAATCAACTACGGTTTCCTGCTTGGAACTTTTCCAAGTCACTGCTCCTCCATTCAGGGTAAAGACCCAGCCCGACTGCGAACGGTAGTTGTCCCTGTCGGTCTGAAAGCTGGCGTCACTATACCCTTGCACCTTCAAGTCATCACTCCCCCCGAGGACTAAAAACCATTCCTTGATCCTCCGAAGGTATTTAAGGATATTCTTGACCGTAATCCAATGGGTTCTGCCTGGGTTCCCTTGATATCTACTAACCATGCTCAAAGCAAAGGCTACATCAGGGCGAGTACAAGTCATAGCATACATGATTGAGCCAACTGCGGAAGCGTATGGTACTCGGCTCATTTATGCTATTTCGGCTTCGGTACTCGGACTTTGAGTCTTACTCAACTTGGCATTACTTTGTATCGGTAATTCTCCCTTCTTTGGATTCTCCATACTAAAACGTTTTAGTACTTTATCTAAGTAAGTGTTATGACTAAGTCCTATCAGTCTCTTACTTTTTTCTCTCACTATCCTTATTCCCAAAATATAGGAAGCCTCTCCGAGGTCCTTTATAGCGAAGCACTTCCCGAGCCAGGACTTAACCTCCTGTAGTGTCGGGATGTCGTTTCGTATGAGCAGTATGTCATCGACATACAGAACGAGGAAGCTTACTATACTCCCACTGGTTTTGACATATACACACGATTCATCTTCGCTTCGTACAAATCCAAACTCTTTGACTTTCTCATCGAAACAAAGATTCCATCTGCGAGACGCTTGCTTAAGTCCATAAATGGACTTCTCAAGCTTACACACTCTATTTGGATGCTTTGGATCAACAAAACCCTCTGGCTGAGCCATGTAAACATCCTCAGCCAACTTCCCATTAAGGAAAGCGGTCTTGACATCCATTTGCCAAATTTCATAATCATGAAATGCGGCAATAGCTAGCATCACTCTAATAGACTTTATCTTCGCAACTTGTGAGAAGGTCTCATCATAGTCAACTCCGGGAGTTTGAGTAAAGCCCTTCGCAACCAATCGCGCCTTATATTTGTGTACATTTCCATCCACGTCGGTCTTCTTCTTGAAGATCCATTTGCACCCAACGGTCTTACGTCCGTGCACAATATCAACCAAATTCCAAACTTGGTTGTCAGACATGGATTGGATCTCACCGTCCATTGCCTCTTTCCATTTCACAGACTCCGGGCCTGCCATGGCTTCCTTATAGCTATTAGGTTCATCTAGATTTATTAGTGTACCATCACTAATATACGTGTCCCCTTCGGTAGTAATATGAAAACCATAAAACTGGGTTTGAACTCTAACTCTTTCGGAACGTCTAAGAGGTAAGGCTCGTCAATCGGTTCAACCGGAGTTTCCTCCTCAGGTTGAGTGCCAGCGGTAGAGGTTCCTTCATCAATCGATTCTTGAATCTCTTCAAGCTTGAGTTGCCTCCCACTGTCTCCTTGGCTTATGAGTTCTCGCTCTCGGAAAACTCATCTCCTCGCAACGAAGACAACATTGTCCTTCGGTCTATAGAAGAGATATCCAAAGGATTTCTGCGGGTAGCCGATGAAAATACATCGCTCACTACGAGGTTCGAGCATGTCGTGAGTATCTCGTCTTACGAAATCCTCGCAACCCCAAACCTTGATGTGTGCTAACGAGGGAACTTTCCCTGTCCACATCTCGTGAGGTGTTTTGGCAACCTTCTTAGTAGGGACTCAGTTAAGGATATGGGTGGCAGTCTCTAAGGCATACCCCCAGAATGAGATAGGTAGTGAAGCACGACTCATCATAGAGCGGACCATGTCTAGCAAGGTTCGATTACGCCTTTCTGCCACACCATTCAACTGCGGTGTCCTAGGTGGCGTCAATTGTCAAACTATTCCACACTCTTTGAGATAGTCATGGAATTCAAGACTTAGGTACTCTCCTCCTCGATCGGATCGAAGCATCTTGATTTTCCCACCCAATTGATTCTCCACTTCATTCTTGAACTCTTTGAACTTTTCAAACGTTTCTGACTTTTGCTTGATTAAGTAGATATACCCATATCTACTATAGTCATCGGTAAAAGTCACCTAGAAGCGGTTCCCATCCTTTGTGGTTGATCTAAAGGGTCCACATACATCGGTATGTATGAGATCCAATAAACCCTCACCCCTTTCACATGTGCTAGTGAAGGGTGACTTGGTCATCTTTCCAAGTAAACAAGACTCGCATGTGTCATCTTCCCTAAGGTCGAATGACTCCAACACTCCATCCTTTTGGAGTTGGGCTATGCGCTTCTTGTTGACATGTCCAAGACGACAATGCCACAAGGATGCTTTATCCATACTATTGGAAGAATCCATGCATAAAACATCATTTCCTAGGTTATCTACAATCATAACAGTTTCATAAATTCCATTACATGGCATTGCTTCAAAATATAAGACACCATTTAGATAAGCATAAATTGAACCATTCTCATTATTAAAAGAAAATCTAAATCCCCGTCTCAACAAACCATGAAACGAAATGATGTTTCTTGCCATTTCTGGAGAGTAGCAACAATTATTCAAATCTAAACATAATCCATTACTAAGCATTAGAGAATACACTCCAATCTTGGTCACATGCGACGATCTTCTGTTCCCCATGATTAGATTTATTCTTCCACGCTCCACATCCCTATTTCTTCTTAGTCCCTGTAATTCAGAGCAAATTTGGTAACCACACCCGGTATTGAGGACCCAAGAAATAGCATGAGATGAATCATTAGATTTAATTGTGTAAATACCTGCGAAAGACGGCTTGATCTTTCCTTCCCTGATGGCTTGCAGGTATTCTGGGCAGCTTCTCTTTCAATGCCCTATTTTGTGGCAATGGTGGCACTCTGCCTCCTTTGGGTTAGGGTTAGGCTTCGCAGGATCAACTTTGGTCCCACTAGAAGAGGAACCATCTCGGGACTTTCCCTTGTGGTGGCTCTTAGACGGAGCCTTCCTCTTCTTGCCCCTTCCCTGCCCAATAGCCAAAACAGGAGCAGCGGGTGGATTGGGAGTGGGTGCAACAGACTTGTCCTTGAGGTTGCTCTCTGCAACCCTAAGGAGACCTTGGAGCTTACTTAGGATGACCTCTTCCTTTTTCATGTGTTAGGTCATCCTAAATTGGTTGTAACACGGAGGCAAGGAGTGAAGGACCATGTCGATAGCCAAGTCTTCCCCAAAGTCGACATTCAACTTGCGAAGACGATCGACATACCTTTGCATCTTTTGCAAGTGTACGGTTAGAGATTCTCCATGTCCCATTTTAGCGGAGATCATGTTAGTGAAGATCTCGTAACTTTCCTGCCTCGCGTTTTGATGGTATCTCTCCAATAAGTCATTGTGCGTTTTGTATGGATACAGGTCCTCATAGGACTTTTGGAATTCAGTGTTCATTGTGGCTATAATGATGCAATGAACCTTCGTCGCATCACGTTCATGAGTCTCAAAAGCAGTCATTTCAGCCGGAGTAGCGATTTCTGGGTTGATCTTCTCGAGCTTCTCGTCAAGGACATACTCCTTGTCCTCGTAGCGTGCAATCGTGCGAATGTATCTTATCCATTCGCTAAAGTTTGTTCCATCAAAAGTCACCTTTTGGCAAATGCTCATCAATGTGAACGAGCTAGCAGCAGTGTTGTTCGCGTTCGACATCTACAAATAGAAAGGACAAAGATTGATTAGAATTTAAAATCCCTAATTATCACCCAATAAGAAAAATTAGGGCTAGGATCCAACAACATTATTTACATATTAGAAAAGGGATGTCGTAATCCAACATGCAAACAATTTGAAGGTAAGTGAATGACGATTCACTAATTCTCCACCATGAAAACCTAACTTTAAGCTCTAAATGTATTGAGAATTCCTAGGTTTCGATGAGATTCATTGAACTTTTCAATGGCATGTTTAAATCTTGATATGCCCCTCTCGTTTGTGACTAGGATACCGAGGATCACAAAGTGGGTGTGAATAACCATGCAAATCTACACGGTGCCTTCATTGTAACAATCACCTATTCGATGTTCCGGTAAACCACACATGCTCCATCGTACTATGATAAACAAAGAATCACCCTTTGCCACCTATGCTTAGAACCAATTAGTGTGCCGCTAAACCACACACGCTCCATTAACTTCTTAGCAAGGGTGCAAAGTGTAATTTCATGGGATTGCATCAATTCACTTTTCCTAAAGTAACTAGGATTGGGAATTTGAAAAACATGTAGTTACTTTGTATTTAATATTATACTTTTAATGAGGAGATAGAGTTGCCCTATCCTACCCGTTCGGCTAACGACCTTCCACCGATCAAGCAAGCGGTGGGTGTGAGTGTACACCCATTAAGCGTCATTTTATAGGCAGCAACCTTATACCCACCTTATAGACCGGCTTCGTGAATGAGGTCTACTAACGGTAAGACTAGCATTTTAATTATACATATATATATATATATATATATATATATATATATATATATATATATTAACCTTGTAATATTATATTAGTATAGGGTTGAATTTTAAACTTGTAAAATTCTAGGGTTTGAAATTTAAATTGTCTAAATTAAATTTTTAATCACAAAACATAAATTTCAAAACTTGAGGACAAGTTTTAAACTTTTCAAAACATAAGGGATCAAATAACAAATAATCTAAATTAACATTTAATCACATAATTATCCATATTTGATTTATTTAATTGTTTCTTGCAAAACAATTTACCAATTTAATTAAAATAATCGTTAAATTATCACATAAGGAAATTATTATTCAGTTTATTGGTAAATATCTTTAATTAGGTCAAGGATATACTCAAATATATGTTAAAATCGGGTTTATATTGACCCATTAAGATAAAGGCAAGTTTCCATAAGATAAACAACAAGAAATCCCGAAACTAGCGCCTTCTGACGCTCGAACTTGCCGAGTACCACAATGTACTCGCCGAGTACACAGTGGTACTCGCTGAGTTCATCAGGCAGAAGGAAAAAAAACGAATTTCGCAATCAACAATCAAGCAACCAATGCATCAATTCAATAGAAACCGATCAAGGCTCTGATACCACTGAAGGGTTTGAGCCATAAGAACATTCCTATGTGCACATACAAACCCTAATGCTTGGATCTAGGTTTCTCTAATTGAACATGCAATGTATCCAAGACTTTGATGATAGATCTAGTATAATAACACAAGAAAAAACAGATCTAAAGAATTACCTTAAGTTTCTTGCTTGAATCTTCTTGTCCTTGGAGCTTAGAGTCACAAATGTCACTCCTCTAATGGCTTACAAACACCAACTTAACAAGAGGATGATTAGAGAGAGAGTGAGGAGAGGGCAAGAAGTCAGCCAAGGTTTCTTCAAAGGCAAGAGTGCCGATTTCCTTGACCCCATGGGTCTATTTATACTAGTGAGGCTCCTAGGGTTTCACCCTTAAAACCCTAATTGGATAACTTAGGCCCTAAGCAATCAAATCTCCTTATTGATAAGCCTTGGATGATTTCTAGGTCCTTCCAAACCCCCAAACCGTCCACCCCTTATCCATGAGGGATTATAGCCCAAAGTACAACTATCATACAATTGGCAGTTTATGCCCCTTTATTTAATTAATCTCTTTAAGTCACCAAATTAATTCCTAATTAATTTATGACTTATATTAATCAAATAAAAATATTATTATTCCTTATATTATTCTCATAATATATTAATAATATTTTTCTTTCATTATAAATCATCCTGTCAAGTTGGTATGGTGAAGGCAACCCAAAAGGACCATGCACAATCGGGTCAAATACTTGCTTAATATAGTTGCAGCCTTAGACACTATTCCAACAGAAAGGTCATTACCTACGCCTCAAGACAGCTGAAGACGCACAAGGTAAGCTATACGACGCATGATCGCGAACTAGGAGTGGTAGTTTCCGCCCTAAAAATCTGGAGGCATTACCTCTACGGCACCAAATGCACTATCTTCACCGATCATAAAAGCCTTCAACATATCCTCAAACAAAAAGAACTCAACATGAGACAAAGACGATGTGTAGAATTGCTAAATGATTACGAATGCGAGATTCGTTACCACCCAGGAAAAGCCAACGTAGTGGCAAACGCTTTAAGCAGAAAGGAATACTCTGGCCGCCGAGTAAAGGCATTAACCATGACCATCCATTCACACCTGTCCACACAAATCAAGGAGGCACAAGAAGAAGCCTTGAAACCAGAGAACATGGCAGGCGAGGCATTGAGAGGAATGGATAGAAATCTTGAAGTTAGGTATGACGGAGTTCGTTGTCTCATGAAGCGGATCTGGACACCGAAATTTGGTGGATTCAGGGACGTTGTCATGAACCAAGCTCACAAAACTCGTTACTCAGTGCATCCTGACTCAGAAGAGATGTATTTAGACCTCAAGAAGCTGTATTGGCGGCCGAACATGAAAGCCGAAATAGCTACTTTCGTGGGCAAGTGTCCGACTTGCGCAAAAGTTAAGGTAGAGTATCAGAAGCCCTCGGGACTACTTCAACAGCCAGTGATGCCCGAATGGAAATGGGAGAGAATTGTAATGGACTTCATTTCCAAGTTATCTAAGAAAACTGGTGGACTTGACACCATTTGGGTAATCGTCGACAGATTGACCAAATCCGCTCACTTCCTGCCGATAAAGGAAACCGAAAAAA
Organism: Lactuca sativa; assembly: GCF_002870075.4. NCBI lineage: Eukaryota > Viridiplantae > Streptophyta > Magnoliopsida > Asterales > Asteraceae > Lactuca > Lactuca sativa. Next base: position 39,286,318 of record NC_056626.2, on the reverse strand, counting down.
TAGAGAAACTGACGAGGATCTACATTAAAGAAGTTGTGCGACTTCACGGAGTACCGATATCCATTCTCTCCAATAGAGATTGTCGGTTCACGTCACGATTCTGGCAGTCACTACAAAAAGCTATAGGAACTAGGCTGGACATGAGTACAACCTACCACCCACAGACTGACGAGCAGAGTGAAATGACCATTCAAATGTTAGAGGACATGCTAAGAGCTTGTGTGATGGCTTTGGTAAAGCGTGGGATGCTCACCTACCCCTTATTGAATTCTCATACAATAATAGTTATCACACTAGCATCAAAGTTGCTCCGTTCGAAGCCCTCTATGCCCGTAAGTGCAAATCACCCCTGTACTGGGATGAGGTGGGCGATATGCAACTAGCAAAAGGGCAAGTTCCTAATAGCACACTCACTGGCCCGAAGATCATAAGGGAAACAACAAAAAAGATCGTCCAAATTCGAGAACGGATTAAGGCTTCTCAAGACCGACAAAAGAGCTATGCCGATAAAAGACGGAAGCCTTTGGAGTTCCAAGTTGGAGATCGAGTACTACTGAAAGTATCACCTTGGAAGGGATTAATACATTTTGGAAAACGTGGGAAGTTAAATCCAAGGTATATCGGGCCATTCGAAATCCTCGCCAGGATTGGCCCGGTGGCATACAAGCTTCCATTACCATAGGAACTCAGCAACGTGCACCATACCATTCATGTGTCGAACTTAAAGAAATGTTTGTATGATGGGAGCCTTGTCATTCCTTTGGAAGAAATTGAAATCAATGAGAACCTCCACTTTATAGAGGAACCTGTTGAAATCATGGATCGAGAGGTCAAATCAAAGAAACAAATCCGCATCCCCATCGTAAAGGTCCGCTGGAACGCCAAGCGAGGACCCGAATTTACATGGGAACGTGAGGATCAAATGAAGCAAAAGTATCGACATCTATTCCCTAACCCTTAAGGTCCCTCTCAAAAATGCAAATTTTGGGACGAAATTCCTTCTAACGGGGGGATAATGTGACAACTGTCAAATTCAAGTCAAAGTCAAAGTCAACAAGTCAAGTCAAAATCAACAAGTCAAAGTCAATTCAACAAGTCAAACCGGTCAATCTTGTATAATACTTGTATGATTAAATGTTATTCTATGAAAACGTATAATTGTGTGTCAAGAATTCGAGTGTCTCGGTAAATCTATCTGTTTATCAATGTGAAACCCTAAGAAGGGAGTTAAACGCATCAAAACACATCTATGAACCCTTTTGGTGACTTAAAATAATCATAAACGAAGTATAACAGGGTCCAAGGACCTTGCATTGCAAGATTATTCAATGAAAATGGCTAAAAGTGAATATCTCTCAAATCTCTCCCAATCTCTCCCAAATCTCTCTCAAAATCTCTATCAACTTTTTATAGTCATCCGGGTCATCCCGACCCTTAACTTGGCCAAAAATCACTCAAAACGAGAAGTTATATTAAAAAATAGCCATTTAGGGCCGAAACCCTCTTAGGAACCGAACCCTCTTAGAGGGAACCTCTCATAAGGGTCGAAGCTTTCAGAAGCGAATTCGTCAGAAGCGAAGCCCCCCTCGGACCGAACCCTGCGAACCGAACCTGACCTTCGGGCCCGAGCCTCCACCTTCGGTTCTTTCACCTACCTTCGGTCCCTCCTTCTCCCTTTTCTCGGTTCTCATCTCCTAAGGGCCGAACCTCGCAAATTTGCTTCCTTCTCTCGGATTACAATTGATGTTTTGTAGGATCGAAGAAAAGAAAAGGACGCTTAAGGGAAGAAGTGAGCAGAATCTAACCGAGAAGGAATGGATTTCGATCGCCTTACTTGAAGATTAGATTCTTGAGCTACTACTTAGAGTTAGAATTAGATTGCTAAGAAAGATGTATTAGCATAGTTTTTCAATGAATTGCATTGTAAGGACAAAAATTTTCCGCAATAAAATAAAATTTGATTTTAAATTTTATTTATCCCTGCAATGGTGTGTATGAAAAATTGATGTTAAAATGTTTCTATAATGGATTTGGTTCTTATTATGTTATTTATGGAAAGTCGAGAGTTTACCAAATAGGAAGAGTTTCTCATCGCCCAAGTTTCAATTGGACAGAAACTTGGAATCATGCAACTTGGTTGCACGATGAATGAGAAATTTCATATTTGGAAATTAGACTAATTCATTGACAAAGTGTCAAGTGAAGGACTAGGAGATCGAGCACACAAAGTTGCGTGTTAATCAAATCCACCATAAGAGTAACAAAGATATTTGTCATGATTTACTAAAGGTGTAGTAAATATGATTATACTTACAAGATTAAGTGTAATTCTGAATTGATTGAAAAGGTTAAAATCAATAGCAGAACGAATAAGAAGAATCAAGTAGGCAGAAAGATAAAAGTTTCTCCATTCTAAGAATAAGGGAGAGTAGCTTTTATGCTTTATGATAGGTCTTAATGATTAAGAACCATATATCAATTGATCCTCTATGTGAGTCTTAGTACAATTGTATGTCTAAGAAGAGGAATCAAGTATTGAAGAAATGGTTAAATCAAGAAGTCTATCATACTTCGTTCCAATAACAAGTCTTAAAGTTAAGATTGTGACATTGAGTGAAAAGTATTAAGAAGGTTTGTAACATTCATCAAATGTGGAAAGTTGTGATGTCTTGGATAAGACAAAGACCAACTAGGACCAATTTATGAAGAGTTTTGATAAAAGCTACACTAACTCTTGAATATTTGTTTGTCAAGAAATGTTTTGACAAGAGAATCTTATATGTCAAGGAGTCAGTGGGAGTCTTAATGGTCTTGAATGGTTTCAAGAACAAATCAAATAAACCTTATCGATCATCACTAGCACACGAGTTGAGGTTTACAACCTATCGTACTGTGCCGATCCAATCGAGTTAGTTATGCATGTGAGTCCTATGAGTTCTCATTTGAATGCATAAAAGGCAAGGACCTTGATCAATGAAAAGTACATTGATAAGAAAAAGGTGAGCTGCTTAACTACTTGGAAGACATGGTGGGCAGCTGTGCTACCATAAGGCAAGAAATCAAGATTAAGAAAGTTCGATCCATATGAGTTTGAATTTGTCGTAAACTTTGGTTTTGACAAATTCACATGGATAGGAACAAATACACCGTTTAAATCTAAGTGTCATAAGATTTCCTCCTTCATGAAAATGATTGTGAGGAAATGCTTTCACTAAGAAAGATTTTAGGAAGATAGTGATTGTAAAATTGCATTCTCGAATTCGATTATGGTTACGGTATCCCTTTCCATAATTTGAATTGTGAGGTTTGGCAATTGTTTACACATACATATGAACTATCTAAGGCAAAGGTGTATAAGTTCAAGAAGCCTTGATAAAAGATTATCAAAGCACTAAGTATTAGAAACATGAACTTAAGAAATTCAATAAGCATTGTTTTTCTGAAAGTTAAGTTGTTTCTACAAACATGTCGAAGCTAGTGGGAGCATAAGTGTTATGTTTTATAATAATCATCATGATAGTGGGAGCATAAAAGTTATGATTGTATGATTATTAAGGCACGTATTTCAAGTTGGCAATATTAATTATAGAAAACAAGAGTTATACCTTGCAAAGTCATAAGGGTTGTAAAGTTGTTTTGCTATAATTAAGGGAGAGAATATTATGCTTCATTTCAAATCTAAAGGATTAGGTTGAGAAATGTTAATAAATTTAGTCAAGGGTACGTAGTGTGTTCTTAAAATTTCGATTATGATTACGACATTCATCTTCACAATTCGAATATTGAGAACATAGCAAATAAAACATTATGCGTCGTGTCCCATACGCTTCGGGTATAGGATCGATTGCAAATGCTTTAATGTTTGACCATTCTAAAATTTTCCAAATGTCGAGCGCATTTAGAGGGAAAAGGGAATAGAATTGGTTTTGACTAAAATGATTAAACAACTATCAAAGGACAATCCAAAGTTCGACGAGGATTGGTTGCTTGTGAGTAGTTGGAAGTATAGTATTAGAAAATATGGAAATGTTTCCATATTGGATGGACCATATCGACTCTATTATGAATAGAAAATATTCTATTAAGAATGAGTTGTCATATGGAAAATATGGAAGCGTGTCCATATTGGGATTTAAATATTGAAAATCTATGACTAGATTAGAAACTTTTATGCAAAAGGATGTTCAAAGGAATGTACTTTGAGTGAGAGACATCATATCTAAGGAATTGTCTTGTAACAATCTCCGATAGAGGACTTTGTAATATCATTGGCAATAGTCTTTGTGACTTTGGTGCAGTGACATTACGAAAGGATCATTGTATAAAGTGTTAGAATCTAGCATATTCTATAAGTAGCAAGAATTTGATATTCTTTCACTTATGAAAAAGGATTTGGAGTTGTGAAATGAGAATGATTGGAAATGTGCTCAATTTGGTCTATTTCACAAAGTAAGAACCATAGGTAAACATTATGTGCATGGTAGGAGCATGGGACAAGTGTAATAATTCAAGTAAGAAGTTGATTACCCGAAACGACAAATAATGAGTAATTGATATGGTGATAAATAAAAGGTGTTTTATTTATACTCAAAGGTTTGAGGCCATATGGGATTAGTATTATTCTTGTGTTTCACATTTGCATGTTTAACTTCCAGAATAATTGAATTTATTAAGAATAATCGAATTATTCGAATGGGCCACAGTCGTTCATATGTTGGAAGTAGATATGAATAAAGACTGTCGTGAATTGGTGTGTGGATTGTCTAAAAGAGTATTAGACATAAGCAAATGTTTGCTGCAACGTTCATGAGTGCTTATGAATATGATTTGAGCATTGGATTAAACCCACGCTCACTTGGATCACTCCATGAATTGTATCACGAGTGATTGGTGAGACGATAACATCTTATATTCTTGAAACCGAGATGTGTGAGTTGTATCTTGCAAATCGGTTGCACATTGATAATATGTAAACGCACTAGTAAATTGGTGTTATAAAACATATTGTTGTGTGTGATTCGGTGAGTGAGTGAAAGCAAGCATTGTATCAAAGTTTATCCGTTCCTTTTATCCAAAGTAGGATAAAAGCGATATCTTTGGGCCCCTCGATGATTTAGTGATGACAAACGTAAATGCTCGGCCGGGCTAGGGCTAATTTGATTTGTTCAATTAGTCAGTCGTCATAAACCGGAAATCGAGATATAGTACAAAGAGAATGATTTGAAATCATATCTCATATGATATCTAGAATGGAGGAATATATGATCCCTTATCTAAGGACACGCGTATCTGATATGATCAGAGTTGACATCGGCTTTGGAAAGCTACGATTGCAGACCAGGATCTGAAGTCATACACATAATAGTTATTAGACTTATCCAAGTGGGAGACTGTTGGATTAGTGTCTAAGTCCATAACTATTTTGGTATGTACTTGACCCGATGGTGCATGGTCCTTTTGGGTTGCCTTCACCAAAGCAACTTGATAGGATGAATTATGGAGAGAAAGGATTAAATATGATTTATTAATATATTATGGGAATAATATATTAAAGGAGAAATCATATTGTTTAATTAATATTAGTCAATAATTAATTGGTAATTAGTTTTGTGACTAAAAGAGATTAATTAAACTTAAGGGACTGGAATTGTAATTATAAGATAATTGCAATTTGGGCCATGGATTGCCTTTTATTATAAGGTAGACGAATTCTATGGGGGAAGCCCATATGAAATCGTCCAAGGCCTTATGGAAAGGGCTCCATGGGTTGCTTAGGGCTTAAGCATCCAAATTAGGGTTTCCATGTTAGATAACCCTAATTGCCTCACTATATATGGATCCCTTAAGGACCAAAAACGTGGCTAAGCAACCTTCTAGGGTTTTCACACGGTTTTGGCAGGCTCCATCCTCTCTCCTCTTCATCCTCTTGCTTATGGTGTTTGTAAACCATTAGAGGAGTGACACTTGTGACTCTAAGCCTTCCAAAGTCAATACAAGGAGATTTGGGATTGTTATTGCAACATAACAATCAAGGTAACATCTTAAACCTAATTATATGTTAACATCTATTTCCATATGCTAGAATTAGGGTTTATAGTCTTGGATTCAAAGCATGTACAATAGAGAAACCTAGATCCAAGCATTAGGGTTTGTATGAGCACATAGGATGTCTTATGACCAAAACCCATCAGTTATAACAACTCACATGGGAAAAATTAACAAACACACCGTTCACGTGAATTTAATGATTTCACGAAAAGGGGTTTTATTTAAATATAAAACCACATATAAGTATGATGATTTACTTACATATACTAAGTCTTGGTTCAGTTAAGACTACACTAAACCTTTTAGAAAATATTGGATTTTTAGAAGCAAACTTATAACAAACTTTAAGGAACAACATGCATTTTTTATTCATAAATTGCTTATGAACTCACCAGCTTTAATGCTGATACTCTTTCAAAAACAACTTGTATTCTCAGGTAATCAGTAACAGAGGTAATCACAAGACTTTTTGAAGGCAAGACGCTAAGGCATAGATTTCTTTTGAACTATTTTGACATCATATGTAATTTATTTGGAAACATGTATATTGCAACGATGTAACCTTTTAAATTATATTTATGATGGTTGTCTTTACTTTCTTTACTATGGTTATGATACTGAACATGACGTCCTCCGCCCCCGAACGTTTCCGCCGTTCCGGTTTGGGGGTGTGACAGTCGTGTACCGTAGGTGGACGTGCCACGTTCACAACAGCCCAAAATAATCAGATTTTTTCCTACTCTTTGTGCCACTTTCAAGGGTTGGATGCGCCACATTTTCTCGACAATTCAGCAACCCTAAAAATTGCTTAATCCATTAAGTCATGGGCTATGACTTTCTATACACCATCATAGAAGGTGTCCAATGGATAAAATCCAAAATTTACTAACATGCAAGCCCCAAACATGATAAACACTAACTCTAGATCCAAAAAAAGCTAAAAGGGGCAGAGATTTCTTTAATGGATTAAGGAGAGCTTATGTATGCACTATAATAAGTCCAAAAGAGTCATCTAAACAACTCACAAACCTAGAGCTTGAAAACTTCATTGAATAACATAGAAAAAGGGATCAAAAATGACCAAAAAACTAGATGTTGAAGTAAAAGTCATAAAAGGTGCAAGCTTACTCACTTACAAAGGAAGATGTGATGACAAGAATAAGCATAAAGCCTCTTGAATCAATGAAATAAGCTAGAGTTTCATGCTTCTAGGGTTTCTGTAAGTTTGCAGCCAACGAGAGAGAAAACCGTAGGGATTAATGACTTTAAATAATGTTCAAAACCCAAGATTAGGGTTTTGGGTTGTCGACGGAAACGCATCACAAAGTACATCAACCCATGCCGCGTCCAACCTGCTCCCGCTCCTTGCTTCAAGATCATGATCGTACCGCGTAAGTCACTTCTCACCCAAAAACATATTTTTTATTTCTTAAAATAAATGAATCGACGATTAGCAACATAATTGAAAAGTAGGTTTTATAAAAATCTTCGTTTCGCAGAGTAAATTGGGCTTGAAGTATGTTGATCAGACAATCATCTCGGTAATGACACTAAAAACAAATTGTAAGAATCATACATCTTGCTCCTTATGAAACATCACCCCACACTTATGCGATTTCAAGGCTAAAAATTGTAAGAATCATAAAATACCAAGAGCACATCTTATGAAAATTAACAAAAACAAAAATTTTAACTCTATAAAAATAAAAATAAAATAAAAACAAGTCCTTAATGAAAATAATAACAAAATATTTCAAACTAAATGAAACCATTTCCCGGTAATGACACAAAAAAAAATTAATGTGTTATTTAGAGTCTTAAATTTCTAATCCATTTCATCGGAACCATAGACTAATACACAACTGAGAAAGTGTACACAATCATATCCTAGTATAGCTTTGGTAAGAAAGAGTTTGGAACTTTAGAAGAATGAGTATGATTCAGTTCATAAAAATCTGATTATTAATTAAATTAAAGACAACAAAACAAAGAACGAAAATTTATTATATTAAAATAAATAGAAACAAATAAAGAAATTGAAGATGGAAAACTAATTAGAAACAAATAACTAAATGTACTAGTCTTAGACTTGATTACACCTTTTATAAGTGGTTGATTCGGTTGATTCGAGTGTCGTGCAACAGATTTTAGTTTTTATTGGTTCGTTAAAATTGTGGAATTATACCTTCCAAATGTGACAATTATTCAATAGTTCAAGGGCTATTTGTGTAATTTTGCTTTATAATTATTGAATCATTAGTGATTCAATTTAAAACCCTACGTGTTACTTCTTTTCTTTGGCAGCAAGTAAAGCGACAACGACATCAATAAAACGGTTTAACCATAATCTCCAAATCACCATTAAAACTTATTGCAATTTCTTTTTTCTCAAGCTCTGTAAACACAACAAGTCATAGTATATTGATTTTAGGCTAGTTATAGTATATTGATTTTAGGCTTTTTCTGTCCGTGGTTTTTCATGTTTTGGGTTTTCCATATAAATCTGTATGTCCCTTTTATTTACTGCATCGATATTCTCGTTGGTGGTTGTCTACGTTTAATATCTTAAATCTATTCCACTTCAACTAATATTATTTTAGTTATTCGGATTTATGGCATGTTTTTTCATTCACGTTTACTAAAATTGGTATCACAGCGTCCAGGGTTTAATATAGTTTATGGAATTGTTTTATCATCTGATTAATCATTTTTACGATTGTAGTACCCCATTTTCATCTTTACTGTAGATTTTAATATAAATTGTTTGTTATAAAACTTGAAGCATAAATATATTAATTTAGCCAAAATAATTATTATGAATATGTAGTAGACATCAATTCAAAATTATGCATATAAAGAACGCCAAAATCTGACTTCGTATAAAGAAGTTACGATTTTTAGAAGTTTCACGCTCAACCCGATATACAATGGATGTCATAAAAAGTGAAATAGATATTGTTTACTCTTTAGCCAAACAATCAAAACGGAATCAAAGTACTCGTTAATACAAATCTGTTGATATAGAGAATATCGAGAACAGAGTTCATATGAAGAAGTTATGATTTTTGCAATAATTTTAGCAGTATAAGCCTTCGCAAAATATAAGGTTAAGTTTAAAATGAGAATTAGTTTTTGAGAGCTAAAGGAAAGTTGTAGTACTCATCGAGACTAACACGTGGATATAAAGAACATTGAAAACGGAGCTCATATGCGACAGTTGTTATATTTCGAATGTTATGAAAAATGTTCGCGAAGGTGATGGTGTGGAGCTCTGAGCTGCCAGAGAATTGACCAAGATAAACTTTTGGGTCAAAGTTTTGCCTGCAAACTTTAAGAACTTTTGTCAGTAAACTCTATAAGTTAAGCTCTAATTACTATGCTTTAATTATAACTTATATTTAGATTCATAATTGTCATTATGAATCTATAAATAAGATTTAGCAGTGATTCCAAGTCATAATAATGATTGATCTAGTTACAGGAGTGGCGTCTAGGCTAGATCTAGTGACGTGTTTAAAGTAGATTTTCAAAACAGTATACTCAGTATACCAAATGGATCCTACCTCCAATATAATTTTACCTGATTATTCCTTATTTGATAGAAATCAATATTCATTGTGATTATTGAAGAATCTAAATACTAATCATTATCCTCAAATGGTTAATAATTAGAAGAGTATATAGCAGGTTAATACATGTTGGTCATGCTACCATCAAAACTACAAGCTTAGCTGCTTCGAGATTGTTCAGGTAAGTTACCTCACAATACTATGTATTACAATATATATATATATATATATATATATATATATATATATATATATATATATATATATATCCATGTATGTTAGGATATAAGAGATAGTAGAGTAGAGTCGAAGGTACAGTCTATGTGCTTTCGTGTATTATACTTGATTTATTCATTATTGTTATATGAAGAGTTGACGATGGAACGAGTCAGACCATGTACCTACAGGATCGTGTTGAAGACGGAATGGGGATAGGTCGAGAGTCCAGACACATGTTATCGGTAGAATGAAAAAGGTTGTGAGTCATGGTTTGTATACATGTATATGTATTGTGGTCTATGATATCTTGCGGAACTCACTAAGTCTCGACTTACAATTGTTAAATAACTATTTTCAGGTTGTTCTTCTTATCGTGGAAAGGTTCCAGCATGATTGTACTCGCATCAAATGAATTAATAATGTTTTTAGACTTTCGCTAAAACTCTCTTTAATAAATATATGACGATGATCTTGTAATGAAACACGTTGTTGAAATTATGTTGTATATATAAAAAAAAATTGTTTAAAAAACAAGCGTTACAAGTTCATATCAAAGCCTTGGTTTTATAGGACTGGATGAATACTCGTGTGATTCCAGACTCAAAGAAAGGATCTGAATCTCTTTATAAATCTTTTTAAAATTATTCTATACAAAGGAAAAAAAATGCAATGCTACAATGAGCCAGAACTTAAAAAGGATAGTGATTCCAAATATATCCACACTGTTTATATCTATTAATGTATGAATTGTTAGAAATGCATACTGGTATGAAGGCTAAGGATATTTTTAGGAACTACCTATTAGAGTTTCTTGATATTTAGGATGCCTTGTAGCCTTAGAGATTGCTTTTATGTGCTATTTTTAAACCTGTGCTGATATTATATGAGTATCAAGTGTATGCTTTATAGTTGTACCTAACTAGGATTCTATAACCTTTTAATGCTTAGTTTAGCCTTACTTCTTATTCTTTGTTTGGTTGTGGGCTTAGGGTAGAATCATTTATTTGATTGTTTATCCAATCCTGTATTTCGTATGACTTGCATACACAAGTCAACTATTGATGTTAGCAAAGACTTTTAATGGTTCAAGTGCACAAATAGAGAGAATCCTATAAGAAAAGCTAAGAAAGTTAGTGATTAGGCCCTTGTAACATTAGGTGTGTGAAAAGACCTATCAGTAGAAGAGTGTAGTAACTTTGAAACATCAGGAAAGTTACTAGATATAGTATGGATAGGTGTGGAAGGTAGTATGGGACCGTACTACCAGAAACACAGGATGGGGTTTCCAAAATCAAGAATTAGGAAGAGCCACATGGTTACTAAGGAACTAGTGAAGGTTAAAATTCTATTACAAGTTAGTTCCACAATTTTGTCTTAATCTATTTCATTTATATCTTCAGTATCGTGATGATCACTAGATCAAGTGGTTTTGGTTCTGGAACGGGGTCGCATGGGTCAGGTCCAAGCGAGACTGATATGCAGGATTAGATAGATAAGATGGTATCAACGGTGGTAACGAAGATGATTCTATAAATTTATGGATCTATCAAGACCAGATTAATATATATGTTGGATAAGCAGTATGCTGCCATTGCTAGTACTGACGTCGTCGTTGTTGTTGTTTCTGCTGCAACACCATCTAGAGACAAAGAAATGCCCTACCAAGAGTTCAATATCACCAAACCCTCAGAATTTTATGGTTTCAAGGATCCAATTATTTCCAAGAGATGGATTTTGTATGTAGAAGGATGTTTCTACACTTGCACATATCCGGATAAACTGAAGTTTAAATATGCACAAAACCTTCTTCGTTTGGGGGCAAAAGACTGGTGCATCTTTGTCACTAAGAAATATTCACTTGTTGAGAAGAATGTAGTAACATGGGACCAGTTTGGTGAAAAGTGTAGGGCAGAGTAGGTCCTAATGGTAGAAAGGGAGTGACTAGCTCAGGAACATATTTTCTTCAAACAAGCAATGCAATCGGTGACGGAGATCACCAAGATGTTCACCGAAAGAGCCTTTTTTTTCCTAGAATATGCATCCTCAAAACAGGTGAAAATGTCTTGATGCCTGAATATCCTCAAGACGGAGATCAAGGAGTTTCTATCAACCAATGAATATCATACCTTAATAAAGATGCAACCGCATGCTAGGAAAAGAGATATTGAATTAGAAACCCAGAAAAAGGAGAAAAGGCAAAGTCTGGCTTCATCTTAGCCATCAACCAAGATGCTCAAACCTACTGATTCAAGGTCTGGAGAGTAAAGGGGTCCTAGGTGTATCAAGTATGGGAAATGACACGAGGGAGTTTTTCATGCTTTGGTACGCTACAAGTGCGGCAAGGAGGGACATTACAGTCAAGACTGTAAATAAGGGGTGTAGGGGATGCACATTTTGTTTCCACTACAACCAGATGAGCCATATCAAGGCCAAATGTACCCTTCTAAAACCAATAGGCGCAATACAAGCTCCAATACCTACAACTTTGAAGATAAACGATGGACGTCAGGGCAGGGCTGAAGCCCTAAGGGCTAAGGGATGAGCTTTTCAGCTCACGGTAGAAGAGGCCTAGATGGCACCAGACGTCATAATCTGTATGTTATCCTTGATTTTATGAAGTCGCTTTTATACCATTTAGTGCTTATATTTGTTATATATAGGATTAGGTACGTTCATAGTCAACTCTATGCCTGCCATAGTATTATTTGATTTGGGAGCAAGTCATTCATTTGTATCACTTAAGTTTAGCAAGAGCCTTGACGTCACCATAGGAGATTTGGATTACCCTCTAAAGGTCGAGACAACTGACAAACAAAATAGTTAAAGCATCAAAATTTTACCATAGTTGTACCCTAAAGATTTATGATGCTAGTTTTCTGATAAATCTTATTCCACTTTCTATGCGAGAGATGGATATAATAGTAGGTATGGAATAGTTGAACCAGTTTGAGACCCTAATCGATTGTAAGAAGAAATTAGTGTGATTTTAGACTCCAAGTGAGGGAGAACTGAGCATCTAATGCAAGGGTTCCAAAAGTAGTTTAATCTTTTTGTTCTGTCGTATGGGCCAGAAGATACCTACAACATGGTTGTAATGGATTTTTGGCCTATGTGATCGACACCCGAAAGAATAAGAAAGAAATCATTGTAGGAATACATGTTGTTTATGAATTCCCTGATGTTTTACCTGAGGACTTACCTGGTGTGCCTACAGAGAAACAGGTGGAGTTTAGAATTGATCTAATCCCTGGTGCAACGCTGACAGCCAAAGCACCATATCGTCTTGAACCACTCGAAATGTAAGAGTTGTCCACTCAAATTTAAGAACTGATGGAGAAATGGTCATTCGACCCAACAGTTCACCTTGTAGAGTATTGATTCTATTCATCAAGAAAAAAGATGGGTCGCATAGAATGTGCATTGACTACAAGGAACTTAACAAGCTCACAGTAAAGAATCGTTATCCATTACCTAATATTTACAAATCTTTTTTATCAACTTCAGGGACCATTGTGTTTTTCCAAGATTGATTTATATTCATGATACCACCAAATATGAGTAAGGGAGGAGGATATACCAAAGGTAGCCTTTAGAACTCGATATGGTCACTATGGGTTTGTAGTGATGCATTTCGCGCTCACCAATGCGCCTGCCACATTCAAGGATTTGAAGAATCGTGTGTACAAGCCTATGATCGATCGACCAATAATTGTGTTTATCAATGATATCTTGGTCTTTTCCAAGACTTAAGAGCAACATGAGGAGCAACTAAGGGAGATACTCAAGGTTCTAATAAGGGAGAATCTTTATGCAAAATTCTCCAAGTGTGAATTCTAGTTACGAGAGGTCCAGTTCCTTGTGCATCTTGTCAACCGGGATGGTATTTGTTGGATTAGATGTCTAAGCCCATAACTATTATTGGTATGTACTCGACCGGAGAGTAGCATGGTCCATTTCGGTTGCATATCATCAGGACAGTTTGTTAGGATAGACTTTTGAGAAGAGCTTATATATGATTTATTAATATATTATAAATTCTAATATATTAATATGAAATCATATGATTTAATTAATATTGATCAAGAATTAGTTTGGAATCAATTTATTAATCAAAAGAGACTAATTAAATCTATGGGGACTAATTATGGTAATTGGTTATATTTATATGTGTTGAGCTTATGATTCATAATGGACTAAGTTTATGTATGGATACATAAAGAGTTGGGCCACTTGAACCATGGATCATAAACCCATGGGTATAAATATGGGTTTTACCCATGACCTTTGGAATCCTACATATAAATATGTTACTTCATGATCAATTTTGTGGGCTTCCATTCTTAGAGAAAGATGAACGATTTTGGTGCATGGAATTCTCTCTCAAAATGGCATCCTTTGTACTAGATGTGTTGTGATTCCATTTGAGGTGCAACACTTGGAGCAGTAAGTTCTTAAAGGCCAAAGTCTTCCTATCAACATCAACAACATCAAGATGTACGTCTAAAACTTGTTTTCTTATACATATGTTATTTGTATGCTAGTTATAGGCTTAATGCTTTGGAAAGACTATTACATGTATAATTAGAAAAAACATAGATCCAAGGCATTTAGGGTTGTATGTGCACCATAGGATGTTGTAGTATACAAAACCCAACAATGGTATCAGAGCTACAGGTTGTTTTCTATTATACTTGATGTTCTTATTGGTTTTCAAATAAAAAAATATCAGTTTTTCTGCATTCTGACATCAAGACTCGCCGAGTCCACTGGGTGACTTGGCGAATTGCTTGAAGATACTCTTGGACTCGTCGAGTGCATTAAGGAACTTGACGAGTTGGTTGCCCTGGATGCAGATTTTCGAGTTGCTTGGTCTGTTTTGGATTAGGATCATTACCGCAAAATGTTTTTGTTCATAAAATTTGATTTTGATGCTATGGTAATGATTATCCTCATCCAAACACAAGATAATTGTCAAAGTTTCAAGATTTGTATTAGTTTTTATGATTAGCCAGTTTCTTGAAAATTGTTGATGTGAATTATCTTTACTTATGAGTTTGATCTAGATCATAGAAAAATTATTTGATTATTGTGTTAATTGGAATAATTGATCTTAATGGTTTTTATGAACTCCATAACTTATCCTCAACTTATGGAAAATGATGAGTTTTTCTTTTTAAAATATTCATTTAAAGTTCATAGGTTATGAAAAATGAAAGGTCTTGTTTTAAATGTCATCATAAAATAGTTTTATGTCTTCCATAACTTGTCCTCAAGTTATGGAACTTGAAAAGTCTTCCATAAAACCATAATAAACTCATAAGTTATGGAAACGAAAAGTGTTTTTTGAATTGTTCAAAACTTGCCCTCAAGTTTTGGAATTTGTAAAGTTACCCCCCCATGTTTACTTTAATTCCAACCCTTAGAATTTTAAAAGTTAAAATTCAAACCTTATACTATTATAATATTAAAAGTTTAATATATATATATATATATATATATATATATATATATATATATAAGAACAAAGTCAATCTTACCGTTAGTAAGCCTCATTCACGAAGTCGGTCTGTAAGGGGGGTATAAGGTTACTGCCTATACTATGACAGTTTAATGGGTGTCCACTCTCACTTACCGTTTCCTTGACGGGTGGAGGGTCGTTAGCCGAATGGGTAGGACAGGACATTAATTCTCCATTCATTAAAAGTATAATGATAAATATAAAGTAACTAAAACTTTTATTAAATTCTCAATCTTAGTTACTTTAGGAAAATGTGAATTTGGTGCTAACCCATGAAATTGCACTTTGCACCTTGTTAAGTCGTTAGTGGAGCATGTGTGGTTAACCGACACACTAATCTGGGACTGGAAATGCATGGCAAAGGGTAGCTTGATGTTAATCATAGATCAATGGAGCGTGTGTGGTTAACCGACACATTGATAATGTGGTTGTAACATTAAGTGTACCAAGCTAATTTGCATGGTTATTCACTCCTTGTTTGGGATCCTCGACATCGCAGTCACAAACTTGAAGGGCACAATCGAGATTTAAACATGCCATTGAATAGTTCAATGAATCTCAAAGGATCTAGGAATTTCGATTCATTAAAAACCTAATGTTAAATTTTGTTTTTCACGGTGGGAATTGGTAAATCGTCATTTACCTACCTTCAAATATTTTGCAAATTGGATTACGGCATCCCTCTTCTAATTTGTTGAATATTGTGTTGGTTCCTAGCCTTAATATTTCATATTGGGTGTTATATTAAGGACTTAAATCAACTTGCTTGAATTGCTCCCTCATAGATGTCTAGTTCATACAACTATGGTCTTCTTTATCCTTTTGGATTAAGCTTTCCTAATGAAGATGATATCCCACATGGCGATCAAGGTGAAAGATTAATCCCTTTATCGTGCATTAATGGGACTGGAAATCATACTTCACTTCCTCTACCTCCTCCAATTATTCTCCCTAACCCACAAGTTCTTGAAAAGTTCAAGGTCACTCACTCCCTATTGGCAAGAAATGTCTATATGTGCTCACATCTTGAAGATGAAGTCACATATTGACAAGCTGGGAGAGTTGGGTGTCGAAGTCTCGATGAAGTTGACTATTGACTGGGTTCTTTAGTCATTCCTTGATGACAGATCACAACATGACCCTTATTGATCTTACTTATTTGCTTGTTCCTGCTGAATCAGCAATGATTTGGAGCACTGGTAAACCAAATTTGATTGGAATATATACTTCCCAAACTTCCATGGACATTGACAATGGTAACATTAGAAGTCTAGAAAATCTTTATCTTCCAAATGGAAATGGATCGTGTTAGGATTAAAACCCTAATTGAGATTTGATGAACAAGATGCGGAAAATATGAACAAACACAAATATGAAGATTATGTCGAATGATCACTCGATTTATTCAAACAAGAGATATAAATTACACTTAAAGCATAGACTAAAGAATCTAACACTACATAAGAAACCTCACGTGGCGGCTACATTTTGCCTCACTCTTAACCCTAATTGTAAATAATACATGACTATTTATAGGGAAAAGACAAGTCTTGGGCTTTTAACCTATAATTCATCAAAAGGGCCCATTGCCATCATCCATGGAGTACTTTGAAACCCTACAATCTCCCCCTCAAAGTATGGAATGGATGACAATGCTTTAACTTCCAAAACAAGTATCTAGCAAATAAAAAGATCTGCAACGAGGAATATATGAAGCAATCCACGAATCTTGATTCTTTAATAGTCTTCAAACACGGGCTCTAGGATATATAAATAAAGCACTGAAGTAATGTCTTTAAACTTCATTTTTGAATGTAATCCCAAAGAATCTTCATCAAAACCAAACCCGCCATAAAAAACCCATTTCAGAACAAAGAAACCGAATCACTTCTTGGCTTTGAAGAGCTCCCCCTCCAAGTCACAATGATCTTCAAATAAGCTAATGATATAAGCCATCAAAAAATATCATGTAACAACCCAAACTTTAAGATTCGTAACGCCACTTGATCGAGAAAATACAAGAAGTCGGAGATATAACAAGTCCTTAGCAGAGCTCGATAAAGAACTTTCGCTGTAAAGGATACTTCTCTGTAAAAGCTTTAGCAGAGCTCGATGAAGAACTTCCGCTATAAAAGCTACCTTCATGATTCTACCACAAGCTTTATCAAAAAAACTTCAACTTTGAAAAGTCACAAATCCAATTTCGAATGGCCATACCAAATTCTCCCCCGATTTATAATCAAAAACATGATTATAAAGCCTTCAAATGGTCATGAGAATGATCTTGAATGGATAAAAATTTACCATGCTCCCCCGTGACAAAATGATATACACAATAATGTATAAAATCCGAAGAAAGTCGTAAAAATTTGACGTTATCACGAAAAACGACTTTCCGAACCGCCAAGACTTGATGGAATCATTATTTTGCTGTTCACGAAAAAATATGAGCGTTGAAAAATCCAAAACTGTTCACCGGCCCTCAATTTAGTAAACTTTTCTGAATATTGGGCCGAAACTGTCACTTGCTGAAAGAAGGGTGCTGAAATGGTAATTCAGCATCAATATACCCCTTCATTTGAAGCAAAAACTGGAAATGATCCAAAAATACCAATCTGTGAAAACAACAGGGACCAAAAGTGCCAATGCGTTGAAGTTGTAGGGACCAAAAATTAAATTTACTATCTTCTTCCCCATTTAGACGTAGATGAAAGAGCACAACATCATACTCCTGTTGATCTTTCAACGATGAATCAAACCAGACGCGAAACCTTGAATTGGCACATATAAACATCGACTGCAATAGGTTCGCTCAGAGTGCAAGCAACCAAAACCAAGTTCGGTCCAGGTTCATTGAACCGAAACCATGTTCGGTCCGAGCATAGGTTCGCTTTCGGTGCATCCTCCGTTCGCTCCAACCATTAACAAGCGAACCCAATTGATGAGTTTATAAAACTCTTTGATCGATTAGATCTTTATAACAGGCAAACAAATCAAGTAAAAACAGTGAGATAATAACACAAGTATGGATTTGAATGAGTCGAATGATTAAAACCAATCCTCAGCGGAGCTTGATGAAGAACTTCCGCTGTAGAGGATTCTAGGGTTACAAAAGATAAGAACGTAAACGCTATTAAATCTCTATATAATCTTCTCTGATCTTGCGATAAAGAATGCATGCAAGCATCTATATATAATAACCCTACAAATAACTCACGGATGGACAGGCCCATACCGGAGACAAAACTGGACTAGCTAAAGAGCCCAAAGACGCAACACTAAACTGGACCTAACAATCTCCCCTTTGCGTCAATTTGGAGCGAGACTATCACTTCTTCTTGCTGGGTCCAGCTGCTAGAACCTTCTTGGTGGTATCAAACAGACGAGAGATAAGTGCGAGAATTGTCTGTCTGAAGCGAATGTACCATTGAATCATATCATCAAAGTACTTCTTGTCATCTGCTCAATTCTGCTTGCACCGATGAATGATCCCTAAGACGTGTTCCAGACATGCAGTGGTATAGAGATGCTTGTCTGCCAAAGCGAACAAGCATTTTTGGCCTTCGTTTCTGGTAAACATAATTGAATTTCTCTTTGGGTCTATCTTCCCCATCTGCATCATGTTGAGATCACTTGCTGAGCCAACAGGAGAAATAATAGGCTTTTTCTTGAAGACACTCGCTATCTCCTGATCCATCTTGGCGACTTCCATGATGTAGCAGACAAGCATCCTCTTGAAGTGGTCAATGATCGGACCATATTCTGCTTCATTTGTAAGAAGGATGTTGTGCAAAATAATCCAGTTGTGTGGATTCAAGTTGGGAAGATCAGCAAGCGAGATGGCATGTTCGGTCTTGGCAGATCCTCTCAGCACCTTAAACCGAACGTTGGTGAAGTTTCCTTCCAGATACGGCTTGAGGACCCAAACATTGACTATCTTCCGAGCGCTCCATGTTTGATACTGTGGTTGAGCGGCCCTCAGATAGAACTCGACCAAATCCCGGTCAAACTTTGAATGAGGATGAAGGAACTTGGCAATGTTGTCAAAGGCATGAAAGACGAACGCCTTTCGGGTCAGTGGCATGCCGAACTGAGAATCGACAGAATTATCACGATCAAGTGAGATCACTGGTTCTAGCCACAAGATGCTTGGAGTTTCGATGGCTTCTTTCAGCAACTTCTCAAGAGTCCAAGGAGGAAAAAGAGTTTTCCTGCTCTCGAGAAGGTCGTGAGCTTCTTTCTGTTTTCGTTCAGCTTCTTCAGCCTCTCTAGCAACCCGAGCGCTAATGTCAGCGTCCTTGTCTCGACCTTGCTTTTTCAAAAGATCGGCAATGGTCTCTTTATCTTCATTGTCACTATCTTCATCAATTTTCTTGCCCTTGTCTTTGACACCCGAACCTGAGGCTTGGCCTGTTGGAGGAGGTTCGGTTGTTTTGGTTGCTGTAGAAGTAGGAGGCGGTTGAGACACATTTTCATTTTCTACCCCTTGTTTCGGAATGGACACGAAATCAAGGAGCCCTTCAATCTTGCTCAGGAGAGAAAGGGCAGGAGTAAGCTTTTCTATGAGAGTTCGCCTCACAGAGTAGTTTAAAATCGGGTCATGTGCTTCCAGGATGTTTGAGATGGCTGCGTGGACATCCGAAACACACGAAGACACAATCTCTCTCTTTCAGATCGAAGAGACTCAATCTCCTTTTGAGAATTGGAGAGTTGAAGACTCTTGACCTTCAGAGCAGTGGTCTTTCTGGCAAGAGCATCCATAAGAGAATTTTCAGCAGCAAGATCTTCTTGGAGCTTGGATAGTCGCTCCTCAATCGTCACCTTAAAGGATGAGTTGTCGTCTGAAAGATTTTGACGAAGATTGGCAAATGACTTCAGTTCTGAGGCAACTGAGGTAGCCAGCGTGTTGACGATGGGGTCAAGCTTTGTTTTGGTGGCTTCGGCAGTTTGCTGTAAAGACTTCAACAGAGAGGAAGCATCAGTAAATAGTTTTTCGACTTTTTCGGTTGCAGCCTCACAGGCTTTGGTGGATTCAGCAATGGCGGTAGTAGCTGAGCTAACTGAGGCTTCATGAGCCTTAGTAAAAGCGTCAACTATTCTCTGAATAGAAGCTTCAGAGATGGAGGACTGTGATGAAGAAGAGGAGGCGATGAGCGAATCAATCTTTTCGTGAAGCTCCTTAAGATGCTTCTTGGTAACGGGAGCATCATCATCGTCGTCACTCTGTACCTGAAACGGAATGTAATAGACCGAATCAAATGTCATATCATCCCCGCCGAGGAATGGTTCTTCCTCCTCTGCTGCCTGAGCAGGAGATGAGGGTGGAGGTGAAGGTGGAGGCTCGGTAGTTGTAGTAGGTTCGAGTTGTGAAGTAGGTTTGGTAGTGGGAGTGGGTTCGGGTGCTTTAATAGGAGCCCCCGTATCAGATACGTTGGTTCTTACTTCAACAGTGGTTGTAGCAGCGTCTGTAAAAATGGGAGGGGGTACGGGGATGGAGGTAGGTGGTATATGAGTGGTGGAGGTTATGGGGGGAATGGAAATAGGAATGGTAACTAGTGGAGAAGATATAGGTGAAGTGGAAAAGTGAACTTCTGGGGTATGCGATCGTGAAGGAGTGTTGCCACGAGGAGACTCATCAGAGCCTGAATTATCTTCCTCATATTTGCTTGAGGAGGAAGCTAAGATCAACTTTCGCCTTGGTTGGGTTTTTCTCTTCTTCAGCGGAGGGGATTGGGCAGCTTTGGTAGTTTTGCGTTTCTTGGGAGAAGGGCCTTTCGCTCCCTTGCCAATCTGCTTGTCTTTGCCTTTTTCATTCTTCTTTCCCCTTGGGGCAGGCTTGTCAGCTTCATGGATGGATCTGATCAACTCAGGAGTTAGCTCTCTTGGACCAGAGCGACGAAACTCCTTGTAGGTTTGGATTATCCGGCTGTCTGCAGGAACATCTCCATACATCGACTCAGGGATAGAGCCAATGAATTGAAACTTGGATGCGTCGGAGACAATGATCTTCGTGGTATGGAAAGTACCAATCGAAGACATTGGAGAACCAGCAACAATGGGGACGTGGTACTTGTCCATCACCCATTTTGTAATGAGAGTCCAAAAACGAGTATAGGAAATCTCGGAATGCCGAGAAGTAGGAGCCAGACTCTGAATGAGCTGCTGCCATAGCACCGACCCATAATCCAGGTTGATATCGTTGTAGATCCCATATAGAATCATGATGAACAGACGACTCGCTCCGTCTGATCCAGCACTGCGTTCAGACAACCCTTTGAACAACACTGTAAACAACCCATTCCACTGAGGAGGCAGGCACGATTTCTTGAACTTCGTGACCGTTGTTAGCACCTCAGTATACCCGATGTTGTAGAACATAGAGAACTTGTGACCCACCAGAATCGATTCAGGGTTAACCCTAGATGAATCAGGTTCAAACCCTCAAATTGAGCAGAATTGCTGCTTGGAGATTGACGCCTTGTGATCAACCACGTCGAAGAAGATCCTATCGACTGACTTGTCGTAATGAGCAATGGCGAAAATCTGAGATAAGAACTCTATAGGAACTGCTTCAGCTTTGGTGAGTGCAGGAGCAAGTGGCGAGCATTTGAGGCACTCGATGATCGGGAACATGAAGGCATCGTAGACCTAAGGAGTAAGATCAATGATCAAACTCTGTTGGGGACGAATCGGCAGGATGTGGGAAGTGGCATGAACTGATGATGAATCCGCCATTGTTGTGAAGAAGTTGAGAGAGATGATGAACAGTAGAATACGTGAAGAATTTCTTGCTCTCTGAAATTTGCGTGCAGTAAAGAGGTAAACAATGGTTGAAGTTACCTTTTATACTGTGGGTAGAGGAGAGAGAAGAATCTGTCCCAAATCTTCGAAGGAAATACGAATAGTTTTTCGGAAGTGATTGATGCGTGACAGTTGGTAGCACCGATGATTACGCATGAGAGAGAATGACAGTCCCGATTCACACGCCTTCCCATCAGGCGTCGTTTTTAAACGAAACGGTTCCACTTCGCACGCCTAGCCTCCAAGCGTCGTTTGAAAATCAAATCGATTGGACTCCCGCCTGAGTCAGCATCTTATCCTTTTAGCTTAAACGTCATCTTAAAGCAAAATTGACCACATGGATCAATGTGAGCCACAACTCTTTTATGACTTCAAATCCCATTTTAAAAAATATCCCTTGTAACTAATGAAACCAGAATTTTGGAAAATCAAAAAGATTTCCGTGCTTAGTGTGTAAAAGAAAAAGAAATAAAGCAACACATATGAGGGAATTTGTGATGTCAGTAAAGACACGAAACAAAGGATCCCGGGCACGAATCTCTTCCTTCAAAGTCAAGAGAGACTTTAAAGTGTTTGTGTGGTTTCCCGTTGAATAAGGATCAAACACTTATTGAGAAGTGTTGAAAGGCTTCTTTTAATCAGGCTAATTTGGGTGGCTTTCGCTTCAGTTCAGAATTCCTGATCTTGATATACGACAGTAATCGAACGAAGTACTTGTGAGACCAATGTAGTCTGTTGAACAAGTAGGTTTGAAATATTTTAAGTGACAATGAAAAATAATTTATGTAAAATCTCAAAAAAATTAAAACTGGATTCCAAGGGAAGAAATGTTATGGGATTTAACAATTTCATAGAAATCACACAAAAGAAAATCAAAGATTTTACTTTCCATCCTCATTGATAAGTCCGTCAATTCATTAGTGAAAGCTAGAGCAAAATTGATTGTTCACCGTCAATGCATAGTAGGTATTGAATTGTGGGTTTCACTTAGTACGTAGTGACACGAAGCTAAGATCATAAACACAAAAATTATGTAACCATAAACCTCAGTGGTAATTTCTAAGAGTCTCAAGGGTTACGTTTATGAAGCGAATGAGATGGAGAAAAGTAGTGTCGATGGTGCAAAGAAAAGCCAAAGTACCTCTGCTGTTAAAATAAGGACCAAGCAGAAAACACTTATCTCATGTAAGAGGAGAGTTAGGTAGCTCATGATTAGAATAAATATGAAAGCCTAATTAGGAAGACAAGGTTTGTATGTACCAAGTCAGTAAGGCTATTATTCATAATCAGGTGAGGCTTTGGACACATACAACAACATGCTTCTAGGGACACTTAACTGATGAAAGATTTTTCACACAAATAGCGACACAAAAATAAGAGATAAAAGAAATATCGTACAAATAAAAAAAATAAAATAAAAAAAAATGTTTTTGGAGTTTTTGATTTCAATAAAAAAATGAGACACACACAAAATTTTTTTTGGAACCGAACCCGAGTGTTCGGTTTATTTCGGCTAAAAAAAATTTGGAACCAAACCCGAGTGTTCGGTCGATTTCGATTGCAAAGAAAAATAAGTTTGAAAAAGAAAAGAACTTTGAAAATAAGAAAGGTGAATTTGAGAAAATGATACAAAAGATTTACAACCAAAGAAACTACCTTTGAGTGATGAGCGAAGATCAGATGAGAGGACCGAACCCGAGCGTTCGGTTCATTTCGGCACACAAGTGACTCGAACCTAAACGTTCGGTACATTTCGCTTCCGACTTTTAATGTTGTGAAGTAGTCTTTGGTACTGACTCCGATTCCATCATACCAAGCCCTTGTAGAATTTTATTGAAAGATGCTTCAGGAAGAGCTTTGGTGAAGATGTCAGCCAGTTGATCAGTGGTTCGAACAAAGTGAATTTCGACGTTCCCATCTTCCACATGATCCTTAATAAAGTGATACCTCAGTGCTATATGCTTTGTCTTGGAATGTTGCACTGGGTTATGACAGATCCTAATTGCACTTTCTGAATCGCAATATAGTGGGATCTTTTTCATATTGAGTCCATAGTCCCGGAGCTGGCTTTGGATCCAAATTACTTGAGATGTACAGGAGGCAGCTGCAATGTACTCTGCTTCGGCTGTAGACAGAGAAACACATGTCTGTTTCTTTGATTGCCAGCTAACCAACTTCCCGTCTAGGAATTGGCAGCCTCCAGTGGTGCTTTTCCTGTCTAAACCACAACCTCCAAGGTCTGCATCTGAGTAGGCTTCAACGAAGAAACCTGAGTTTGATGGATACCATAAACCAAGAGAGGTAGTTCGTTTCAGATACCGGAGTATGTTTTTCGCTGCAAGCATATGTGGTTCACGAGGATTCGCCTGAAACCTAGCACAGTAACACACAGAAAACATTATATCAGGCCTGCTAGCAGTGAGGTACATTAAAGAACCAATCCTCTGTCGGTATAGCGTAATATCGACTGCCGGTTTTTCCAAGGATGGTGTGAGCTTGGTGCCAAACGCCATTGGAACTTTAACATTTGAGTCTCCCATCATGCCGAATTTAGCAAGAAGAGTCTTGGTGTATGCTTCCTGGTTGATAAAGATGCCTGCGGGTCCCTGTCTAATATTTAAACCAAGGAAAAAGTTAATCGGACCCATTGAGCTCATTTCAAATTTAGTCTCCATCAGCTTTCTGAATTCAGCTGTTAAGCTAGGATTCGTTGAGCCAAAGATGATATCATCGACATAGATTTGAACAATCATAAGGTGGTTACCTTCCTTCTTACGAAAGAAGGTTGGGTCAACCGAACCTTGTTTGAATTTTGACAGCTTTAAAAACTTGGTTAGCGTTTCATACCATGCCCTTGGTGCTTGTTTCAGACCATAAACTGCTTTGTCCAGAATATAACATTGATTTGGGTACTTTTCATTAACAAAAACAGGAGGTTGCTCCACGTAAACCGTTTTTTCAAGTTCTCCATTCAGAAAGGCGCATTTCACGTCCATTTGGTAGACCTCGAAGTTCTTGTGTGCAGCATAGGCCAGAAATATTCGAACAGATTCCAGCCTCGCTACCGGAGCAAAAGTTTCCTTATAATCAATTCCCTCTTCCTGGCAGTATCCTTTCACCACGAGACGAGCTTTGTTTCGAATCACATTGCCTTCCTTATCCATTTTATTTCTGAATACCCATTTGAGACCAACAACTGAGGCATCTTTAGGAGTTGGAATGAGGCGCCATACCTTGTTTCTTTCGAACTCGTTGAGTTCATCTTGCATAGCTTGAACTCAGTCAGAATGATCAAGAGCAGTATTTACTGTCTTCGGTTCAACTTTTGATACGAAAGAATTATACATGCAGAACTCTACTTTGGAGAATAGAGATGTTTGCTTTGCCTTCAGTTCAGATCGGGTCAGGAACTTTTCAGAGACATTACCCACTATCTGAGATACAGGATGATCTCTGGTCCATTTGACAAGAAGAGGGTGATTTGGATCATAGGAGGGATCCAATTCAGCATTGACCATTTCTTCTAATTCAGATTGAATATCGTCGTGGTAGAACATATCGGAGTTCTCCCCCTCGACTGATGAACTTTCAGGTGTAGCTAGACTTTCTGGTGCTACAGGACTTTCGGGTGTTGTCGAGCTTTCGGGTGCTGATGGTCAATCGGGTGCTGTTGAGCTTTCGGGTGCTGATGGTCTTTCGGGTGCTGTTGAGCTTTTGGGTGGAACTGTAATAGAATTCTCCCCCTCAAGTTGTGAGCTCGGTTCTTTTGAAGAAGGTGGATTCTCCCTCTCAACTGAAGCGCCTTGCTGAGGAGGTTCGTTTGGAACTTGTTCTCCTTCACCCATTCGTTTGGTGGCATCTTCGACAATTTGCTTCAGATGGTCGACTTTGTTGTCTGCTGCCTTGGCTTCCGAGAGAGTAGCTTTCTCAGGTTCATCGAATAGTTCCACAAACTGATCGAACAGATTAGCAATGGAGGCCGTGACTTGACCTGTTTGAGTGAATATCTCTCCAATTGTTTCTTAAGTAGCTTTTAGCTTTTTGATGTAGTTATCATCGAAAGTCACATAATATGTTTCTTTGATCTTCCTAGAGCGCTTATTTAAGACCCGGTAAGCTTTTGAAGTAAGAGAATATCCCAGAAAAATTCCTTCATCAACTTTAACGTCAAACTTGTTACGATGTTCTTTGGAGTTGAAGACGAAGCATCGTGAGCCGAACACATGGAAGAATTTTACGTTCGGCTTCCTGTTATTGATGATCTCATAAGGAGTAAGAGAGAAGCGCTTGTTGAGATACGACCTGTTCTATGTGAAACATGCTGCAGCAATAGCATCAGCCCAGAAATATAAAGGAAGTGAAGCGAAACTTAGCATCGTTCGGGCCGCCTCACACAAGGATCGGTTTCGTCTTTCGACAATTCCATTCTGTTGAGGCGTGTAGGGGGATGAGAAGTTGTGACTGGTTCCTTTTTCTGCCAAAAAGTCTTCAAATTCTTTATTCTTGAATTCCAGTCCATTGTTGCTTCTGATGTTGCGAACGACTTTTCTCAGTTGCACTTCAACCTGCTTAATAAACATCTTTAGCTTAGGAGTAGCCTCAGATTTGTGCTTCAGAAAGAACACCCATGTAAAACGTGAGAAATCATCAATAATAACAAGAATATACTTGCTACCGCCAATGCTTTCGATTGACGATGGACCACACAAGTCAATGTGAAGCAACTCAAGTGGTTCAACAACTTTTGTGTTTATAATGGATGGGTGACTTTGACGACTTTGCTTCCCCATTTCACATGCAGCGCACAAATGTTCTCGATCAAACTTGAGCAATGGGAGACCCCGGACATGACCTCCTGTGACAAGCTTGTTGATGTCTTTGAAGTTGAGATGTGAGAGTCTTTGGTGCCACAACCAGCTTTTGTCAGAATGAGCTTTGGATAAAAGACATATAGCTGGATTTCCTTTCATTGGTTTGAGATTGAGGGGAGACATTTCGCCTTTGCGTTCTGATTTGAGAATCACCCTTTTTGATTTCTTCTCTATGATTTCTGAACCTTCATCTTCAAATGAAACCTTAAGACCGGTACCTCCCACCAGTTGAGACACACTGATGAGATTATGTTGTAGCCCTTCAACGTACGCCACCTTTCTTATTGTGAAGTCTCCATTAGTTATCATCCCATAACCCTTTATCGTTCCATAAGAGTTGTTGCAGAACTTGACATTCCCACCATTCTGAAGAGATCGAAACTCTCTTAGCTCTTCCTTCCTCCCTGTCATGTGACATGAGCAGCCACTGTCAATATACCATTCTTCGTCGAACTGCTCGTGACTTATAACCTGCAAAAATTAAGCAGATTTAGGAACCCAAAGTTTCTTGGATCCATGTGAGCCTTTCATAGGAACAGGAATAGTAAGAGAAACATCAACAAGATATGTTCTTTTTATTAATGTTGTTTCATCTTTTCGTTTAATGGTAAACACTTTAATTTTGTTGGGGTTAGCAACAGTTGGTTTGGTTTCAGGTTTTGGTGTTTGGGCCTTAGGCTGCTTTCGGTCTTCCTTGGACACAGGAAATCTTCGATTTTCCTATCAGGTTCGTTGACGATTTAGAGTTTTGTACAGGAACAGAATTGGGTTTGGAAGAGAATTGAGAACGAGAAGAATTAGAATGAGAATTTCTTCTGACTTGTGGTTCTAAATGACCCTTTTGTTTATGGTCATTAGAGGGACCGAACCAGGACGTTCGGTAGCTATTGCTTTCGGGACCGAACCTGTCCTTTCGGTTCTGTTCCTCATGTGGCCTGAAAGCCTTTTCTTCTGACTTTTAATCTTTATCATGATAGGAGAAATGGGCGTTTTGAGATCGCCAAAACTGCTTTCGGTCTGAGAGATTCCTTTTGTATGTCAGATTCCTTTGCTGCTTTTGATTTTTCACTTGTTTCGGCTATCTGTGGATGTTAGCCTTTTGTTTCAGCTTCTTGTCAGCTGGTTCACTTTTCACAGATGATGTTTCGCTTGTGGAAGTGACTTCTTCTACAGGTATTTCTTTTGTGCCACTTGTGCTTGGTACGTCAAAGTTGTCAGGCTTATTCAACGGCTCTGGTACATATCTTCCTTTTGTTTTCCAGGACGTTCGCTCTGACAAACCAATTGTTTCGTCGGCATTATCTATAGGAGCTGACCAGAAGAAATCATCACAGCCATCTGTGTTATCTTCGTTCACTATGGCAGTGAGTTTAGCTGTTTGATGCTCGGTTACTCCTGTGACCTTATACACCTGATTTGGTGTTGTTCTCACCTTTTGGTACACAACAGCCTTTTCTTCAAGAATCGGGGACTTATTTTGGGACAAACGAGCGAACTGTACAGAGTTTTCAGAAATCAGATTTTTGTGGTTTTCGGGTTCGCTCTTGACAAACTCAGAACAGTCGACTACATCCTTTACAGAAATTTCACTCATATCATCGTCCTCATTAAGTTCAGATGCGTTTTCAACATCAATTTTATTTTCTGAACTTAAATTAGCATTCATTGATTCAAATTTTTGTATGGTTTCGGTCCTTAGTTTCAGTTTATCGTTTTCATCCAAAAGATTTTTCAGCATGTCCTTATGGTCTTTCGACTTTATAAAATATTCTATTTTGTCCAGACCATACATGTAAGTGGGATTCACATCATCAGACGATACAACACTTTCACAGTTGTATGCTTCAACATTGATTTCATCCTCCTTAAACTCAAGGAAGGGTAAAATCATGCGATGTATTTTCTGCCCTATTTCATAATTCAGATGCGGTTGAGTAATGTTAGCATAAAGTCTTTTAGCAATCAAACAAAAAACATTTCTTTGTTTTAACAGTTTTAAATTGTCTCTTTGTCAATAAATATTTTCATCCTTAGACTTAATCAGCTCTGACTCCTTCTACTCAATCCACATCCTTCGCTCCTCACTCTTGGATGACACCCTGCTTATTTGGTCAGTTAGGTTAGAATTGGTGACCCGTGTTTGAGTTAAACAACTATCTAGATTTGAGATTCTTGAATTTAAGTTATTTAATTCCTTTTCATATGATTTCTGTGGAACTTTGAACGAGATAAAAATAGATTGTACCTTCTTGATCAATTCGTCAAGTTCATTGATCTGCACACTGAGAGGTTTTGCTGTGAAGCATAAGTCCTCTCGCTCCTTGGTGTCCTCATTTCCACCATCTGTATTGTATCCCCTCATGTGAGATACGTCAGTCACCATCAAACATTTTTTGCTGCTTTCACCACCTCTTGCCACATACGCCTTACCATGCGAAGGCTTTCTCACCTCATCATCTTCTGAGTCGGTTGACCACACCTGCACGCCACCGAACTCATCATCCTCTGCCGAACCCTGTACAATAAGAGCATTCATAGAAGGGTTAGTAGCAGCTTTCTTCTTCTTGATCTCTTCCAGCTTTTTCATTAAGACCGCCTCTTCATCTTTCTCCTCATCCTTCTCTGCCATTTTCTTCAGAACACAATCTTTGGCATAATGGTTCTTTCCTCCACAGTAGTAGCAGTTGACACCAGAATCTCCTTCAACCTTCGCCTCTTTCTTTTGTTCCTCAGTCTTCGATTCCTCCATTACCTTTTCTGAACTGTAGCTTCCCTGCCAATTTCGGTTTTTATTGGTAGGAAACCTCTTCTTGATGAACCTTTTTGGATTGGACACCATCATAGCATAATCTTCTGAGGTAAGATCGTAGTCCTCCAGGTTTAGATCTTCATCTTCTACTACATTCTTGCTTTTGGACAGGAGGGCCAAGGACCCCAAACTTGAGACCACATTCTTCTCTTGCATCATAATCTTTTCTTGGGATTTTAGAATCCCCACCAGTTTAGCCAATGAATATGACTTGAACTGCTCATGAGCGTTAACTGTGGACACAACAGCTCTCCATTCAGATCGTAAGCCATTCAAAAAGGTGACCTTCTGTTCAATCAGCTTCCTTTCGATATCATGTTTGATCATTTTGCTAAGAAGATGATTGAAGCGATCAAAGGTCTGTGTGACGGTCTCATCAGAATTTTGCTTGAATTCTCCAAACCCAGACAAAAGCAACGTCTGAATAGAGTGCTCCAAATCTTCATCTATGGAATACAGCTCTCGCAACCTATCCTAGATTTCTTTAGCGGTACTGTAGGAACTCACCAACCTAAACGTGTCAGATTGAAGAGCGAATCGGATCAGTCTCAATGCTTTGATGTTGCACTGAAACTTCTCCTTTTCGTCTTGAGCAATGTCTTTTACATCTTTTAACAGATCATTATATTGTTTCTGAGTTTTAATGATCTTGGATGTTCCTGAGTGAGCAAATGGTCCAGACACAATGGCTTCCCAAATAAGATACCCATTATCTTCAGATCCGATGACATAGTCTTCAAAATGATGAGCCCAAACTTCGTAATCCTGAGTGTATAAAATAGGAATCTTAGTCGTTGATCCAATACTGTTTGAGATGTTGATAGGATTAGATTGAGAATCGTCCATGCTTGATTGTTTAACCTGTTTGAAAGATCAGACTTGTAATATGCAGTATTAGGGCACACGAATAAATAATGAGATACATCAATTATAGAGTGACGACTCAATAAATATCAGTTAATGCGGAATAACCCTAATCACTTTTTTCACAGAAGAGATGTGTATGAATTACACAGCCTCCTGCTCTGATACCACTTGTTAGGATTAAAACCCTAATTGAGATTTGATGAACAAGATGCGGAAAATATGAACAAACACAAATATGAAGATTATGTCGAATGATCACTCGATTTATTCAAACAAGAGGAATAAATAATTTCACTTAAAGCATAGACTAAAGAATCTAACACTACATAAGAAACCTCATGTGGCGGCTACATTTTGCCTCACTCTTAACCCTAATTGTGAATAATACATGACTATTTATAGGGAAAAGACAAGTCTTGGGCTTTTAACCTAGAATTCATCAAAGGGACCCATTGCCATCATCCATGGAGTGCTTTGAAACCCTATAGATCAACCATGGTCAAGTCGGTTGACCCAATGGTAAAGAGAAAGGCTAAGTCTGAGATAGTCCCGTGTACCATTACCAAAGAGTCCATATGTTTCTGTTGCCAAAAGAAGGAACATTGGTTGCGAAGCTTCCCTATTTACCTGAAAGTTCACTAGGATGGTAAAAGTCAAAGAATTTGACTATGCTTCAGGTAAAGTCCACTATCTGACTCTATTAAGTTCCTATTTGGAGATTCTTATTACATGATGTGACTAGGTCGCATTTTGATGTTTTGTAGAATCGAAGAAAAAAGAAAGGAAGCTTAAAGGAAGAGTAAGCTGATTCTGATCTCGATAGATGGATTTCGATCACATGGTTCAATGATCAGAATTTTGAGCTATTGCTTAAGAGTTGTGATAGATTGCTTAGGAATATATAACAACATAGTTTTCATTGCATTGTAAGGAAAAGTTTTCCGCAAATTTTATAAAGAAAAGTTTTTATTTATTTTCAGTATCCTTACAATTGCATTTGTGAAAATTTTTGTTTATATGATTCCATTGATAGCAATATTGGAAAATGGATTTGATTCTTTCGTTTGTGGTAGTGTCATAATTTACCAAATAAGGAAAGATTCTCATCACCCAAGTTTCAGTTGGATAGAAACTTGGAATCATGCAACTTGTATTGTGTGATGAATGAGAATTTTCCATCTTTGGGAAATTAAGACTAATTCCTTGTTCACATATATGTGTGAGTCAAGTGAAGGACTAGGAGATCGGGTACACTTGGTTGTGCGCTGATCAGGTCCACCACAAAGAACGATAAGGCTAGTCGTCATGATTTACTAAAGTTTAGTAAATATGGTTGTTCTTACAAGTTTAAGTATAATTTTGAAACATTGGAAAAGTTTCAATGTATGGTAGGATGAATGAGAAGAATCAAATTAGGCAAAAAGATAAAAGATTCTCCTATCTGAAAAGATGGGAGAGTACTTCAATATCATGCTTTATGATCATCTTAAAGATTATGGAAAAACATATCACAATTGATTCTCCAAGGACATCTTGGTGCATTTGCTTGGCTAAGAAGAGGAATCGTGAATTGTTGAAATGGTTAAATCAAGAAGATGAGTCATACTTCGTTCCAAAACAAGTCTTAGAGTCATACTCCAAGATTGTAACTCGAGTGACATATTCTTAAGAAAGGTTTATAACACTTGTCAAATGCAGAGTAAAATGTTTTCTTACTCTTGTACATTTGAGATTGGTAAGATGTGATGTTTAGGATAAAACAAGGACCAACTAAGACCGATTGTGTGAAGTGTTCATCTTGATAAGAATCCGCACTAACTCTTGAATATTTGTTTGTCAAGAAATGGTTATTGACATAGAGAATCTTATATGTCAAGAGGTCAGTGGGAGTCTTAAAGATCTTGAAAAGGTTCAAGAATTAATCAAGAGTAAACCTATCGATAATCACTAACACACGACTTGAGGTTTGTAACCTATCATGTTGACATTTTCTTATTTCTATGCCCATTCCGGTTAAAGTTGACTATGCTTGTGAGTTCTATGAGTTCTCAATTGTTTGCATAACAACCTGGAAGCAATGGTAGGCTCTTGTGTTGCCAAGTAGCAAGAAATTAAGATTGAACAAGTTCAATCCATATGAGCTTGGGTTTGTCACTAACATTGTCTTGTGATTATGGTTATGACAAATTCACATGGATAGGAACACATACAACATAAAATATAAGTGTCATATGGTTTCTCTCCGATTCATGAAAATCATGGTGAGGAAACGCTTTCACTAAGTAGATTTTAAGGAGATAGAATTGTGATATCTGCATTCTCAAATTCAATTATGATTACGACATCCCTTTTCATAATTTGAATTATGAGATATGGCAAAGGGTCTAAACATTACATATTTACAGTTTTAAATTCTAAAATTGTTTAGACACATATGTGAACTATCTAAGGAAAAGTGCATGATTTTGAGAAGCCTAGATTAAGTCTTATCGAAGCATCTCATATCAGAAATCTGAACCTTGGTAAGAAAGTCAATAAGTATTGATTTCTAGAATTCTAGCTGATTTCTGGGTACATGTCAAATCTAGTGGGAGTATAAGTGTTATGCTAGTAAGATAATAATTATAATGCTAGTGGGAGTATAATTATTATGGAAAGTGTTGCAAGTTAGCAATATTAATTATAGAAAACAAAAGGTTTCAATTTGCAAAGATGTAGGATTTCAAAAGTTGTTTTTCTATAATTAAGGGAGAGGAATTCATACTTCATTTCAAATCTAAAAGCTTAGATTGAGATTTTAATTAATTTTAGTCAAATATACATATGAATGTAATGTTGGAATGGTTCAACATAAGGAAATTCTATATCTAGAAAGGTTAATTGTGTTCTAAAGAAATTGGTTATGATTACGATATCCCTCTTCAAAATCTAAATTTTTTAGAACATGGCAAATAAAAATATTATAGCAAAAGAATAATTAAGTATCATGTCTTTATGTTAGGCATTACGAATATTATCCCATATGCTTTGGGTATAGGATCGATTGCATATGCTATAATATTCTTGTGTTCTGAATTTTCCAAATGCCTGGGGCATTAAGAGGGCAAAAAGGAATTGTCTAAAGTGGTTAAACAACTGTTAAGGACAATCTAAGGATTGGTCGCTTAAGGACAGTTGGTAGTATAAAAATGGATGGACCATATTGACATATTCTGAAGACAGACAACTCTTGTTCAGAAGTGATAGTTAAAATGGAAATATGGAGTGTTTCCATATTGGGAGTTGAAGAATAAATGAAAAAGTTAGAAACTTTCATACAAGAAGGATGTTTAAAGGAATGTAATTTGAATTTGAGACTTCATTTCCATGGAATTGCATTGTAACAATCTCCAAAAGGAATATTTTGTAATATCTTTGGTTAAGTCTCTGTGACTTTTGGTACCTAGACATTACAAAAGAATCATTGCATGATAGTTTAAAATCTAACACTTTCTAGAAGTGACAAGAATTTGGAATTCTTACACTTGCAATAAGGATTTGGAATTGTGAAATGAGCATCATTGGATGTTTTCAATTAATCTATTTCACAAATTCAGGACCATAGGTAAACATACTGTGCATTCTTGGAGCATGGTACAACTATTGTTTTAGGTTAAGTGTTAAGTTGATTATTTGAAACATTATACAATGAATAATGAGTAATCAATATGACTCAAAAGTTTTGGGGCCATATATGATTAGTATTATTCTTGTGTTTCACTTTGCATGTTTTGATTTACCGAATAACTAGGTTATTCAAAGCATCCACAGTCGATCATACTTTGGAAGTAGGTATTGAGGCAAGACTGTCATGAATGGGTGTGTAGTTTATCTAGGTGCTTTAGACATAGCTGTAGTATTCATGAGTGCTCCTAGAATAAGATTCGAGTATTGGATTCAACCCATGTTCATCTGAATCACTTCATGGATTTTATCATGAGTGATCATGAGACGATAATATCTTATATTCTTCAAATGAAGACATATGAGTTGTAGTTGCGTGTCGGTTGCACATTGACATATGTAAACACACCAGTAACTTGGATGTTAGAAAACATATCATTGTGTGTAATTTGATGAGTAAGTACAAGCGAGCATTTGGGTCGAAGTTTATCCGTTCCTTTTACCCCATGTAGATAAAAGTGATATCTGTGGGCCCCACGATGATTTAGTGATGACAACCCCAAGTACTCGGTCGGGCCTGGACTAATTTGATTTTGTTCAATTAGTCGGTCTTCATAAATCGGAATTCGAGAAACAAAAAATGGACAAAGAGAATGATTATAATCCATGTCTCTGTCTATATGATATCTAGAATGGAGGAATATATGATCCCTTATCTAATGGACACGTGTCACACCCCCAAACCAGAACGGCGGAAACGTTCGGGGGCGGAGGACGTCATATTCAGTATCATAACAGTTCATAGAAAGGAAATTACACACCACCATAATATAAATATATTTGAAAAGTTTACATGATTGTATATGTTACATGTTTGCAAAAGAAATCAAATACAAAATGGTGATCCAAAATATGTTACTAACGCCAGCGCGTTAGTCTTCAGAAGTAGTTGCTACCTGGTCTAGCGGTTTCCTGAGAATACAAGTTATTTCAAAGAAAAAGTGTCAACATTTAAGTTGGTGAGTTCATAAGTGGTGTTTTGAGAAAATGTATGCCATTCGAAAGTGTTTGTATGTTTTCCAGAAAATGTAGTATTTCAATTGTAATGAGTTATGATTCGTGTGTTGAAAATGAATGTATTAGATCCAGAAAATCTCATATTTTTCCCTAATAGTTGAGATAAGATTTGTTGTGTTTTCCAAGAAAAACCCTTATTTTCTTATAAAAGTATGAAATGCATATGAATGTTCGTGATATAAGTTGCAACTAATCGTACCGAGAAAATCCCTTATTTTCCTATTAGTTGTTTGGTTTGTATACAGGAAAAACCCTTATTTTCCTGACATAACTGGCAGTCTCTAAGACCGAAAATCGCAAGCAACCAGCGTGCTCGTATGTTGTGTCATAGTTTTACATAGTAAAGCTATACGAAGATCGCACTTGTTAGATGAAGAATAGTTTTAATAGCTACTCGTTCATAAAAGCATAATACCATAATAATTGTATATCCGATGAGTTTTATAACCATACTAAACATAATATGCCTGTAGCGACGTTCTTCAGGCGTCGTAGCGTTATGACAACTGTCACCCCAAAAGACGGACTGTAGCTAACAGTCAGGGCGCGGGATCATGACTTCCCGTATAGATCTATACACATTTGACACGTTCTCCGAACGGGAGACTCTGGTTATAGACAGGACTTGTAGCGATACCTTTTATCAAAAGGCAGTGTTTGAAGATGTACACGTCTCATGGATTCTCAACTAAGTCTGTATTAAAGTAGTAGTTTGTATGCAAAGTTTATCCTTTTTCACAATGTTTGACAAAGCATAAATCATAAGTTCTTTGAATGCATAAAATGATTTAGTAAAGAATGTTACCCTTGATATGATGTATTTGTATGCAAATGTATAAATAAAACAGATTTCTATTTATAAACATATTGTATCCCAAGAGGGTAAAGTTGTGTTGTGAGGTGTTTTGCATGATAATGACCTCATAAGACAGTTAAAGCAACAGTATGAAAAGTATATGAAAAGATCGATGTTTCACACGATTTTAGTCGTGTGTTTACTTGTATCCCCCCCTAAAAGAGTATAAAAAGCATTTAAAAACGCATTTAAAGTGTGCTTGCAGGGGTATGAACTCACCCGATAGTTTGAAGATAGCGAGATGGAAAACCGGACAGAGTTTCGTCTTGGGAAACGGATTTTCCTCGGGATTCTCGGGAATCTCGGGAGTAAAATCGACCCTCGGGACTTGAGCAAAAAGACCAGAGCTTCGGGTTTGAACGGGCACGGAAAACGAGGCAAGATTGTGAGAGAGAGGAGAGAAATGAGCATTTTTCTCGGAAGCCCTCGCATCCTATTTATAGGAAGGCTGAACCGCCTCCGAACGCGGGGCGTACGCCCGTACGCAGCGCGTACGCGTACGTCATGCATGACCGAAGCCTCGACTGCCTCGGCTTTGGATGGGACGGGTTGCTGGGTACGCGGGTCGGATGGGACGGCGGGTCGGACGGGTCGGGTACTTCGGACGGGTCGGATGGCTCGGATAGGGCGACGTGGACGATCAGAGGCCAAGTCTCTCGGGTACGCGGCGCGTACAGGGGTACGCAGCGCGTACCCGGATGAGGACGCTGACTCCTCTTCGGATAAGGTCCGAAATTTTGATTTAAATAAATATATAATTTATTTAATAAACTTCAAAAATTCATATCTTCTTCATACGAACTCCGTTTTCGATGGTCTTTATATCCACGCGTAGGTGAGACTACGCTCTACAACTTTCGTTTAGACTCCGTTGGCAAATTCCAAAATTATTTTTATTATTTATTTTATAACTCATCGTGTTTAAGGAATTTCTTTGAAAATTCATAACTTCTTTATCTGATGTCGGTTTTTGCCAGACTTTTTACCGCTGAAATACCATTGTCGAGACCTTCGATTCTTGTTTAGGTCATTCCGGCCAAAAGTCGCTCGATCTTCGATTCGAGTTTTTAGCTGTTTACTGCTATATTCGGATCTTGGAAAAATCATAACTTCTTCATATGAAGTCAGATTTGGACGTTCTTTTTTGTGTACACTTACGGTTTGATGTTATCTATAAATTTTATTTAGATACTTAAGGCTAAAAACTATTGTATTGAAACTTCGCGTTTTTCGTTTAATCGGTGTTGCCGGTTTTGTCGGGAATTTTAGAATGGTCATAACTACTTCGTCATAACTCGGATTTTAGTGTTCTTTATATGTATGAAAACCTTGTTACAATATTTACCACCTAGTATAATCGATTACGGTTTTATAAAAGTTCAAATTTTGACCTGAATTTTGCTGTTGTTACAACACGTCATTGACAAGGTCAAAGTTTGACCACAGCTTTATGAGCTACAATTGCTAGTCGGGATTTTGGAGTCGTATTTCCAATAATAGTTTAAGACTTATCCAAGTGCGAGACTGTTGGATTAGATGTCTAAGCCCATAACTATTATTGGTATTTACTCGACCCGAGAGTAGCATGGTCCATTTGGGTTGCATATCATCAGGACAATTTGTTAGGATAGACTTTTGAGAAGAGGTTATATATGAGTTATTAATATATTATAAGTTCTAATATGTTAGTATGAAGTCATATGATTTTATTAGTATTGATCAAGAATTAGTTTGGAATTAATTTAGTGATCAAAAGAGACTAATTAAATCTATGGGGACTAATTATGGTAGTTGGTTATATTAATATATATATATATATATATATATATATATATATATATATATATGTGTGTGTGTGTGTGTGTGTGTGTTTGTGTGTGTGTGTGTTGGGCTTATGATTCATAATGGACTAAGTTTATGTATAGACACATAAAGAGTTGGGCCACATGAACCACGGATCATAAACCCATGGGTATAGATTTGGGTTTTACCCATGACCTTTGGAATCCTACATATAGATATCTTACTTCATGATCAATTTCGTGGGCTTCCATTCTTAGAGAAAGATGAACGATTTTGGTGCATGGAATTCTCTCTCAAAATTTCATCCTTTGTCCTAGATGTGTTGTGATTCCATTTGAGGTGCAACACTTGGGGTACTAAGTTCTGAAAGGCCAAAGTCTTCCTAGCAACAGCAACAACATCAATAGGTATGTCTAAAACTTGTTTTATTATACATATGTTATTTGTATGCTAGTTATAGGCTTAATGCTTTGGAAACACTATTACATGTATAATTAGAGAAAACATAAATCCAAAGAATTTAGGGTTGTATGTGCACCATAGGATGTTGTAATATACAAAACCCAACAGTATTTTGGTTGACCTAGCCAACATTAAGGCAATAATGCAGTAACAGTTTCCGACCACTCCCTTTGAGATTTGAAGTTTTCTGGTATTAGTTGGATATTATAGAAGATTTATTCAATACTTCAAGATTATAATACCAATGACCCATTTAACGAAGACAGGTGTGGTTTTCCGTTGGGGTTATGAACAACAATTAACATTTGAGACCTTGAGAAAGAAGTTATGCAAGTTGCATTCTTGAACCTTCCCGAGGGTGTTGACAACATGGTAGTATATTGTATCTAAGTTGGTACTGAGAGCAAGTAATATGCTCTAGTATATAATATTTACCTTATTAATTAACCAAAACATGTTCTTTGAATTAAATCTAACCTTTTACTGTCTAATTAAACAAGCTCTTAATTAAAAACATAAAAAGTTGGGCTTATGATTCATAATGGACTAAGTTTATGTATAGACACATAAAGAGTTGGGCCACATGAACCACGGATCATAAACCCATGGGTATAGATTTGGGTTTGACCCATGACCTTTGGAATCCAACATATAAATATGTTACTTCATGATCAATTTTGTGGGCTTCCATTCTTAGAGAAAGATGAACGATTTTGGTGCATGGAATTCTCTCTCAAAATTTCATCCTTTGTCCTTGATGTGTTGTGATTCCATTTGAGGTGCAACACTTGGGGCACTAAGTTCTTAAAGGCCAAAGTCTTCCTAGCAACAGCAACAACATCAATAGGTATGTCTAAAACTTGTTTTATTATACATATGTTATTTGTATGCTAGTTATAGGCTTAATGCTTTGGAAACACTATTACATGTATAATTAGAGAAAACATAGATCCAAAGAATTTAGGGTTGTATGTGCACCATAGGATGTTGTAATATACAAAACCCAACAGTATTTTGGTTGACCTGGCCAACATTAAGGCAGTAATGCAGTAGCAGTTTCCCACCACTCCCTTTGAGATTTGAAGTTTTTCTGGTATTAGTTGGATATTATAGAAGATTTATTCAATACTTCAAGATTATAATACCAATGACCCATTTAACGAAGACGGGTGTGGTTTTCTGTTGGGGATATGAACAACAATTAACATTTGAGAGCTTGAGAAAGAAGTTATGCAAGTTGCATTCTTGAACCTTCCCGAGGGTGTTGACAACATGGTAGTATATTGTATCTAAGTTGGTACCGAGAGCAAGTAATATGCTCTAGTATATTCTATTTTACCTAATTAATTAACCAAAACATGTTCTTTGAATTAAATCTAACCTTTTTCTGTCTAATTAAACAAGCTCTTAATTAAAAACATAAAAACATCATTAAGATTTGTGTAAAATTCCGAGCAATATCTAATACTTCTCACCAAGATCGGAAGCATAAATATATTATTTTTTAGTTTATATTAGTGTTAAATCCCAACACAGAACCAATCTAATACTTGTTACTTATTACCAGTTGATTAGAACAAATTTCGAATTCTATTAATTGATTAACTAGAATGATTAAACCATAATTATGTGATCAGGCTAAAAAGAATCAAAATCAAACATTCATTAAGTGCCAAACTGAAGAATTTAGATAGAAACACAAAGCAAAAACCAAGTCTAATGATTGATTACATAAAAAGTACTAATCTATGCATAACTAAAAACTAGGGTTTTTGCTAGACATGGCTAAAAACAAGTCTAGAATAGTAAGAAGAGAAACCAAACTACTAATTATTAATAAAATAATTGAGAGACACAATCCAGAATCAATAGAAATCGGAGAGAAATTGCCTCAGAAATCGTCTTTTTCATCGTCTGGTGTAACAGGAATCAACTAGGGTTTAAATTCACCAGAGAGGTAAAAATTATATGCAAGCTAACAACTTAATTTTGGAGTAAGTAACAAAAAACTGATCGCATTATTGCAAAAATGCGATTGCATTTTGGCCCAATTTTTCCAAAATTGTCTTTTAAGTAAGTACGCTACTATTTTTGAACTTTTTACAACCTTGACATGAAAATGCGATCGCATTTATGGTTCCACTATCACATTTTTCATATTTTTTTCTCAGACTGGTATTTTTCAACCCAAAAAAACTTCGATACATTTATGCGATCGCATATATGAAAAAATGCGATTGTATTTTTCCTTTTTTTGCCTTGGTTTGGTCGTGATTCTTTCTTATAAGCAATCCAAGTCATTCCTCAACATCCTTCTTCAGTTTCAACTCCAATTAAGCTCCAAATATGAATCCAAGTTGCCGCCAAAGTACTGCTCTACTCGAATTATCAGAAAAATACATCGGGACATGAGCAGTATGAGAATTCTAATGAAAGACATGATTTGAACACTAGTTAAGCTAATGCACATGAAATAACATAAAATATGATGCAAAATGCTAATAAAAACTACCCTAAAGATACATATAATGGTATCTATCACTAACTATCTGACACATGATCTGGAGTTAGGATGAGTGGTCTTTGCTCTCAATCTTTGGAGATACTACTTGTATGGAGTTCGATGTTCCATCTGCATAGACCACAAAAGCTTGAGATACCTAATGGATCAGCAAAATTTAAATATGAGACAACATCGATGGTTGGATATGGTGAAAGGCTACAACCACACAATCCTTTACTATCCAGACATGGCCAATGTAGTGGATGATGCATTAAGTCAGAACAAAACCAACACACGGATAAATGACATGTGTCTAAGAATGAATTTGATCACTCCCTTTTTTGAAATGTTCAAGAAAGCTCAGAACGAAGCAGTCAAAGAAGAGAAATGAAAAAGCAAAAGAATTGTAGGTAATATTTCAGCTTTTGACGTAGACACCTGAAGGTTGTTAACCCTGCATGACAGAGTTTGAGTTCCGTAATTTAGTGGGACTTAGCAAAAACTGTTGAACAAGGCATACAAGTCCAAGTTCTCAATTTATCTGTGGGATAGAAAAATGTACAAAGATCTCATATACAAATATTGGTGACCCTATATGAAATAGGATGCATCATGGTACGTTGAGAGGTGTTTGAATTGTTGAAAGATAAAGGTTGAACATCAAAAACCTCATGGAAAATTGCAGCCTCTTGATATCTAGATATGGAAATGGGAGAAGATAACAATGAAATTCATCACCAAACAACAAAGACTCCTTGTGGTGTAGATACCATCTGGGTGATAGTCGAAAGGTTGACCAAGAGTACCCACTTTATGCCTATCTAAGAAAGCTCATCGGTTGAGAAGCTCGTAGATATATGTGTTAAAGAAGTGGTATCTTGTTACAAAGTACTAGTCTCAATAATATCTAATAGAGATGTTTGTTTCACTTCTAGGTTTGGGAGGAGGTTCCATGATGAGTTGGGAACACGATTACATATTAGCATAGCTTATCATCCTCAGACCGATGGACAAAGTGAAAGGACGATATAAACTCTTGAGGACATGTTGCGAGCATGCGTACTCGACTTCAGTGGGAGTTGGCATTCATATATACCATTGGCATCTTTCTCTTACAACAACAATATTCACTCAAGTATTGACAAACCTCCCTTTCTGATGCTTTATGGAAGGAAATGTTAGAAACCAATATGATATGGGGAAGTAGGTCAAAGAGTTATGGGAAGTACTGAAGTAGTGATGAAGACGACCGAGCTTATTCATTACGTAGGAGAAAGACTACAAACTACTCAGAGTAGGCAAAATAGTTGTACATATCGACATATATCTGATCTTGAGTTTATTGATAAGGACTTTTTACTACTTAAGGTTTCTCCATGGAAGGGTGTCATTCGGTTTCGGAAGCGCGACAAGTTAGGCCCTAGATATATCGGACCCTTTCGAGTTGTTGTTAAAGGGTTTTGAGCATTCTAACACTCCTAAGGTGTACATGCAACCCTAGAAACCTTGGATCTATGGTTTACTATGATACATGCAAAGTTGATTTCCAAGGTTCTTAACCTATCTAGAATAGCACGGGGAACTTTTAAACATAAATGCTAGAAGAAGAACATACCTTTTTGTTGTTTGGATTCATTGAGAACCTTGTGAGCCTAGCACCTCTAGTGTGATGCCTCAAATGTCTCACACAACACTACACCACTTGGAATAACCTTGAGAGAAGTTCACTTATACTCAAAATTCAACTAGCCTTCTATTACTTGCTTGTAGTGCCAATTTTGCTTGCATAAGGGTCTTTATATCGTTGTGGCACAAGTAGGGTTACACCATGTAAACCCTAATTGTCATGGCTTTCCATATTCCATGATCAATGGGTTTGTAACCTCCATGGACTATCCATGGAGCACCTTATGGGTTTTAGCCCAATCCATAGAAACCATGGATCATTAGCCCACTATACAAGAATAGATGATTTACACAATCAACCCTATATATTTAATTAGTCTCTTTTTGATCACTTAACTAATTCCAAATTAATTCTTTGATCAATACTAATTAAATAATATTATTAATATATTAGAACTTTTAATATATTAATAAACCTTAAGTGTCCTTTCTCTCATTTTAGTCTAACCAAGTGTTGCAATGCCATGCAACCCAAATGAACCATGCTAATCAGGTCAAGTACATTCTAGAAATAGTTATGAACTTAGACACCTAATCGAACAGTCTCCCACTTGGATAAGTCTAATAACAATAACTGCAAGAATGACTTCAAGATCCGATCGGAAATCGTAGCTCTTTCAAGGTCTCACAGAACTGAGATGATGATGATACGCCATTTAAGATAAGTGATCTTATAATTCTCTGTTCTAGATATCAGCCGGACAAATACATGGAACAATGTCTTACTTATTTTCCCGCAGTTTGTTTCCCGATTTCCGATTTGTTTAACATAGAACTTAATTGAACACATCAACTTAGTTCTGACTGGGCCCGATACATGGGTCAGCACAAAATCATCGAGGGGCCCAGATATCGCTTCTAATCCAAGAAGGAACAGATAAACTTCGACTCATATGTTTGTTCTACTACTTGTTGAATTATACACAAAGGTACGTTTGATAACATCGAGTTACCAATGCGTTTTCGTACAATCAATGTATAACGAATTCATAGGCAACAAGTCATATCTCTAGGTTTGAAGACTTATATGAGATTACCGTCTCACGATCAGTCGAGATAAATTCCATGAAGTGATACCAGTGAGCGTGGGTTGAATCCAATACTCAGAACTTATGAGCACTCATGAGTGTTGTAGCACACTTTGCAATGTCCAACATCTTAGACATCTACAACCAACTACATGAAAATCTTGATTCATATCTACTTCCAACATATGAACAACTGTAGACAATTTGAATAATATGAAATAACATAACATAATTATTCTGGAAGTCAAAATATGCAAATTGAAACGATAGTAAACGATTGACAAAAGATAGCAACACTTTATGCCTCGCATGCTGGAGATGCTTAACCCTACCCAGTCCTTTCATGAGGGGATCTGACAGGTTCTCATCCGATGATACCCTCTTTCCCACGAGGAGTCCTTCTTCTATTCGATGTCTGTTGAAATGGTATTTTCTGTCGATGTGTCTGGATCTCCCGTGATCGCTTGGTTCCTTTGCTAAGGCAACTGCACTTTCACTATCACATAAAATCTCTATAGGCTCCTTTATAGCTGGTACCACTCCAAGGTCTCCAATGAAGTTCTTTAGCCATATAACTTCCTTTTCTGCCTCGCATGCCACCATATACTTTGATTCGCAAGTTGAATCAACCACTGTCTCCTGATTGGAACTTTTTCAAGAAATTTCTCCTCCGTTTAAGGTAAAGACCTAGCCCGACTAAGAGCAGAAACTATCCCTATCAGTCTGAAAGCTAGCATCACTATACCCTACTACTCTCAAGTCATCACTCCCACCGAGGGTAAGGACCCAATCCTTAGTCCTCCGCAGGTACTTGAGAATGTTCTTTACCGCAGTCCAGTGAGCCTTGCAGGGGTTCCCCTGATATATGCTGACCATGCTCAATGCAAAGGCCACATCAGGACGAGTACAAGTCATAGCATACATGATCGAGCCTACAACGGAAGCATATGATACTCGACTCATCTCTACCATCTCAGCCTCTGTACTCGGACTCTGAGTCTTACTTAGTCTGGCGTTACTCTGGATCGGTAACTCTCATTTCTTGGAATTCTGCATGTTGAACCTATTAAAGACGTTCTCCAAGTAGGTACTCTGAC
The DNA here is from genome assembly GCF_002870075.4 of Lactuca sativa. Classification (NCBI taxonomy): domain Eukaryota; kingdom Viridiplantae; phylum Streptophyta; class Magnoliopsida; order Asterales; family Asteraceae; genus Lactuca; species Lactuca sativa. Next base: position 39,241,441 of record NC_056626.2, on the reverse strand, counting down.
TAAGTCCAATTAGTCTTTTACTCCTGTCTCTTAAAATCCTTATCCCTAGGATATAGGCAGCTTCTCCATGGTCCTTCATAGCAAAACACTTCCCAAGCAAGGACTTCACTTCCTGCAGAGTTGGAATGTCGTTTCCTATGAGTAGCATGTCATCCACATACAATACCAAAAAGCAAACTACACTCCCACTAGCCTTGACATATACACAAGATTCATCTTCATTCCTCGAAAAACCAAACTCTTTGACTTTCTCATCGAAACAAAGATTCCAACTACGAGGTGCTTTCTTTAATCCATAAATGGATTTATCAAGCTTACACACTCTATTAGGGTACTCTGTATTAAAAAAAACCCTCTGCTGACTCATGTAAACATCCTCAGCCAACTTTCCATTAAGGAAAGCAGTTTTGACATCCATTTGCCATATTTCATAATCATGAAATGTAGCAATAGCTGACATAATCCTAATAGACTTAATCTTCCCTACTAGTGAAAAGGTCTCATCATAATCAACTCCCGGAGTTTGAGAAAACTCGTTTGCAACCAATCGCGCCTTATAAGTGTGTACATTACCATCCATGTCGGTCTTCTTCTTGAAAATCCATTTGCACCCAACTATCTTACGACCTGGTACATTGTCAACCAAGTTCCAAATTTGATTGTCATACATGGATTGTATCTCGCTGTCCATAGCCTCTTTCCATTTAGCAGCCTCAGGGCCTGCCACGGCTTCCGTGTAATTGTTAGGTTCATCTAGACTTACCAGTGTGCTATCACTGATAAGTATATCACATTCCGCAGTAATATGGAAACCATAGTAATGCTCAAGTGCATTCCTAACTCTCGTGGAACGCCTCAGAGGTACATACTCTTCTTTCAGATCAATAGGAGTTTCCTCTTCAGGTTGATTGCTAGGGTTGAGGTTCCTTCACCACTTGACTCTTGAATTTCTTCAAGGTCAATTTGCCTCCCACTATTTCATTGGCTCATGAACTCTCTTTCGCGAAAGACTCCTCTCCTTGCTACAAAGACCACATTATCACAAGGTCTGTAGAAGAGGTAACCAAAGGATCTCTGTGGGTAGCCAATGAAAATACACCTCTCACTTCAAGGTTCGAGCTTATCGTGAGACTCGTGCATCACGAAAGGCTCGCAACCCCAAATCTTGATGTGGTCCAGATTGGGAACGTTTCCGGTCCACATCTCATGAGGTGTTTTGGCAACCTTCTTTGTAGGTACTAGATTAAGGATATGGGCGGCAGTCTCTAAGGCATACCCCCAGAATGAGATTGGTAGCGAAGCTCGACTCATCATGGAACGAACCATATCCAACAAGATTTGATTGCGCCTCTCAGCCACACGATTAAGATGTGGTGTCTTTGGAGGTGTAAATTGTGAGATAATCCCACATTCCTTAAGATAGTCAAGGAACTATGTACTAATATACTCACCACCGCGATCGGATCGAAGTATCTTAATGTTCCTGCTCAACTGATTCTCCCCTTCCTGTTTGAACTCTTTGAATCTTTCAAAGGTCTCTGACTTATGCTTGATTAAGTAGACATATCCATATCTACTAAAATCATCAGTGAAAGTCACAGAGAAGCGGTTAGCATCCCTTGTGGCGGTTTTGAAGGGTCCACACACATCAGTATGTATGAGGTCGAACAAACCCTCACACCTAGCACAAGTACTAGTGATGTGTGACTTTGTCATTTTCCTAAGCAAACAAGATTCACAACTATCATCTGACTTTAGGTCAAATAACTCCAAGACTCCATCCTTTTGGAGTTGGCCTATGTGTTTCTTGCTTAAATGTCCAAGACGACAATGCCATAATGATGCTTTATCCAAACTAGTGGAAGAATCGATACACAATACATTATTTCCTAGGTTATCAACAACCGACATAGTTTCATATACACCATCACAAGGTAATGCTTTAAAATAAAAAACACTATTAAGGAAAGAATTAATACCACCACTATCATTATCAAATGAAAAGGTAAACCCTTGTTTGTACAAACCATGAAAGGAAATAATATTTCTCGCCATTTCAGACGAGTAACAACACTTATTCAAATCTAACACTAATCCACTACTTAGAAACAAAGAATAAACTCCAATCTTGGTGACAGGTGAAGCTTTCCTATTCCCCATGATCAAGTTTATCTTCCCATGCTCCACATTCTCACTTCTTCTTAGTCCCTGCAAATCAGTACATATATGAATTCCACAACCTATATCAAGGACCCAAGAATTAGAATGGGGTGAATTATTAGACAATATAGTGTATGTACCTACATGGTTGGGTTTTACTTTTCCATCGTTCACATCTTGTTGGTACTTTGGGCAGTTTCGCTTCCAGTGCGACTTTTCATGGAAGTAGAAGCATTCAGCATCTTTAGGGTTAGCAAAAGGAGTGATGAAACCTTTCTTGGTTCCACTTGAAGAGGAGCCATCAAGGGTCTTACCCTTGGTACCCTTATAAGGGCTTTTCCTCTTCTTTCCTTTTCCTTGCCTGTTTGCCAAGACAAGGGCCGTGGTAGGAGTAGGAGTGATAACAACCGATTTACTCTTAAGACCACTTTCTGTAGTCTTCAAGCGTCCTTGAAGTTTGCTAAGTGTAACTTCTTCCTTGTTCATGTGGTATGTCATACGAAATTGATCATAACATGAAGGTAAGGAGTGCAAAATAATGTCAACTGCCAACTCCTCGGGGAAGTTCAAATTCAGTTTCAACAAACGGTCCACATACCTTTGCATTTTCTGCATGTAGCCCGTGATGGATTCACCATCCTTCATCCGGTTTGTTACGATAGAGGATATGATTTCATATCGCTCTTGACGAGCACTTTGATGGTAGCGGTCCATCAAATCCTGGTGCATCTCAAAAGGATAGTAGTCCTTATAGGACTTTTTAAGCTCGGCTGTCATTGTGGCCAACATGATACATGCCACTTAGGTAGCATCTCTTTCATGTGCCTGGTATTCAACGATCTCCTCAGGAGTAGTAGGCGACTCAAGTTCCTTCAGCTCCTTGTCGAGTACATATTCCTTGTCCTCATACCGAGTGACCATCCTGATGTTTCTGATCCAATCCATAAATTTGGATCCATCAAAGATGGCTCTCCCACAAAGGTTCATGAGAGAGAAGGAGCCGGTAGGGTTTGAGCCAGAAGCAGCATCGTTGGACGACATTTGAAAAGAAGAAAGACAAGTTTAGATTAGATATAAATATAGTCCTTAATAAGACACCCAAATGTAATATTAAGGTTAGGACCCAACACAATATTTTATCACTTAGAAGAGGGATGTCGTAATCCAAGCTATAAAATATTTAAAGGTAGGTGAATGACGATTCACCAATTTCCACCATGAAAAACGAAATAAATTATTAGGTTTTGAAACTCCTAGATTCTTTGAGATTCATTGAACTTTTCAATGGCATGTTTCAATCTCGAGTGTGCCCTTCAGATTTTGTGACTTGGTTGCCGAGGATCACAAAACAAGGTGTGAAGTAACCATGCAAATTACTTGGTACCCTTAATGTTTATCACTCAATCGATGTGCCGGTTAACCACACACGCTCCACCGACCTATGATAAACCTTAAGCCACCCTTTGCCTACCTTGTTAAGTCCAGGTTAGTGTGCCGGTTAACCACACATGCTCCACTAATGACTTAATCACAGTGCAAAGTGTAATTTCATGGGTTAGCACCTTATTCACATTTTCCTAAAGTAACAAAGATTGGGAATTTAGAAAAACATTTATTTACTTTATATTCATCATACTTTTAATGAAGATTTAAAGTCCTTGTCTTACCCGTTCGGATAATGACCCTCCACCGGTCAAGGAAGCGGTGGGAGAGTGGACACCCATTAAGCTGCCATTTTATAGGCAACAACCTTATACCCCCTTATATACCGGCTTTATGAATGAGGCCTACTAATAGTAAAATGACTTGTTCTTATACATATATAATAATTATTAAACTTATAATATTATAAAATATACGCGTTGAATTTTAACTTTTAAAATTCTAGGGGTTGGAACTAAAGTTTTTAAAGTGACTTTACATGTTCCAAAACTTGAGGGCAAGTTTTGTAACTTTCAAAACTTTTCATCTTTCATAACTTATGAGTTAATGGTTTATTAAAATGAGATACTTTTCATTTTATGTAACCTATGCTTAATGGACTTTAAAAGAATGACTTTTGGTAATCCATAACTTGAGGACAAATTATGGATTCCATTAAAACGCATAATGATCAAGAATTAAACTAACTAACAAGTTACAAATAATTCTTATGATCTTCTAAACTCATAAGTTCATGAACATGCATATCAACAATTTCAAGAATCATAAATAAACCATATAAAACTTGAAATTTTGATCATATCTATTGAAAATGGATTAGCATAACCATTACACCATCTAAAACAAGTTTTATAAGACCAAAACAGTTTAGGGTAATGTTTCTAGTCCATTTCCAACGGAAAAACTTGAAAATCTGCATTCTGGGACTCCTACTCGTTAAGTGCATGAACCTACTCGACGAGTAGGATGAATTTACTCATCGAGTCGTCGAGTTCCTCCATGGACTCGGCGAGTTCATGCTGCAGAATGCAGAAAACTTGAGTTTTTTCAACAATTTGCAACAAGTATCAAATAAAAAAGCCTAGGCTCTGATACCACTGTAGGGTTTTGAGCATTCTAACACTCCTAAGGTGTACATGCAACCCTAGAAACCTTGGATCTATGTTTTACTATGATACATGCAAAATTGATTTTCCAAGGTTCTTAACCTATCTAGCATAGCATGGGGAACTTTTAAACATAAATGCTAAAAGAAGAACATACATTTTTGTTGTTTGGAATCCTTGAGAACCTTGTGAGCCTAGCACCTCTAGTGTGATGCCTCAAATGTCTCACACAACACTAAAACACTTGGAATAACCTTGAGAGAAGTTCACTTATACTCAAAATTCGGCTAGCCCTCTATTACTTGCTTGTAGTGCCGATTTTGCTTGCATAAGGGTCTTTATATAGTTGTGACACAAGTAGGGTTACACCATGTAAACCCTAATTGTCATGGCTTTCCATATTCCATGATCCATGGGTTTGACTATCCATGGAGCACCTTATGGGTTTTAGCCCAATCCATACAAACCATGGATCATTAGCCCACTATACAAGAATAGATGATTTACACAATCAATCCCATATATTTAATTAGTCTCTTTTTGATAACTTAATTAATTCCAAATTAATTCTTTGATCAATACTAATTAAATAATATTTTTAATATATTAGAACTTATAAAATATTAATAAACCTTAAGTGTCGTTTCTCTCATTTTAGTCTATCCAAGTGTTGCAATGCCATGCAACCCAAATAGACCATGCTAATCAGGTCAAGTACATTCCAGAAATAGTTATAAACTTAGACACGTAAGCGAACAGTTGTTCGGGTGGGCAAGGTTTCTTCCCATTTGGATATGCCGGAATAACTTATTAGATCCATAACACTTTCCATGTCTCTAAATTAAGAAAGCGCAGTACGGATGATTATGCAATTATGTCTTTGGATTATATTCATGTAGACGAACGTCTGAACTACGTACAGAAACCAGTTGCGTTCATGGATAAGAAGACAATTACCTTACTTAAAATGGTGATTGGTTTGGTGAAAGTACAATGGCAACACCATAAAGGATCATAATGGACTTGGGAACCAGAAGAAGAGATGAGAAGCAACTATCCAAAATTACTTAGTTAGATTTCGGAGATGAAATCCTTGTAAGTAGGGGAGAGTTGTGATAGCCAAATTTTCAACTTTACTATAGATTTTAATATAAAACGTTTGTTATAGTGTGTGTGTATATATATATATATATATATATATATTACTTTTTAGCCAAAATAGTTATCAAGAAGATGTAGTAGACTTCAATACAAAACCATGAGTATAAAGAACACCAAAACCTGACTTTGTATGAAGAAGTTATGATTTTTCAAAGTTTCAAATTCAGTCTGACACAACAATGGTTGTAATAAAAAGTGAAATATAGATTGGTTATTTTCTAGCCAAAATAATCTAATTGAGAATCGACGTACTTGTTAATACGAATCCGTTGATATAGAAAACATCGAGAATGAAGTTCATATGAAGAAGTTATGATTTTTACAACAATTTTGGCAGTATAATCCTTCATAAAATATAAGGTAAAATTTGAAATGACAATTATCTGTTGAGTCCTAAAGGAAAGTTGTAGTACTCGTCAAAACGAATGCATGGATTTAAAGAATGCTGGAAACCGAGCTTGTATGCGAGAGTTATGATTTTTTGAATGTTGCTAAAAGTACCCGCAAAGGTGATGACTTGGAACCACCGGAGGGTGCCGTGTGGCATGGCCGAAGACAAAGTCTCGAACACGATGTAGACTTTAGAAATAACGACAAGTGGAAAGAACGGAATGGGGACAACGTGCCAAGAATGCAACAGACTCTTAACTTTATGCGTCGCGCGCCCTCGTAATTTGCCTGTAAATAGCCTTCGAATTCAGCTCATTTTCACACACTTTCAAACCCATTTATCTTTAAACCTCCCCACCCTTGAGTCCAAACTTCCCTAGTTATCTACAGTTTTTAGGGGAGCTATGAGTCACCAAAGAATCGATAAATAGAATATTTCGGGCCGAAGTTATGCCTACAAACTTTCCGAACTTTTGTTAGAAAAACTCTATAAGTTAAGTTGAACTTAATTTGCTTTAAGTGTAACTTATATTTATATTCATAGTCATCATTATGAATCTATAAATAAGATTTTTTTTTTCAGTGAATCCAAGTCATAATTCTAATTGATCTAATTACATGTTTGATATATAAGCTATATCTAGTGAGGCGTTCAAAGTGGATTTTTCAAACAGTATACTCAATATACCAAACAGACCCTACCTCTGATATAATCTTACCTGGTTATTTCTTATTTGATAAAAATTAGTATTTATTGGGATTGGTGAAGAATCTAAATACTAGTCGTTATGCTCAGATGGTTAATAATTAGAAGAGTATATTGCAGGTTGATACGTGTTAGTCAAGCTACCTTCAAAACTACATACTTAGCTACTTCGAGACTGTTCAGGTGAGTTACCTTGTTTTATTATGTATTAAATTATATAATCATATATGTTAGGTTATAAAAGATAGTAGAGTAGAGTCGAAGGTATAATCTCTATGTGCTTGCATGTAGTATACTTGATTTACTCATTATTATTATATGAAGAGGTGATGGTGGAACGATGTCAGACCGTAATCCTATCGAATCGTGTTGAAGACAGAACGACGATAGGTCGGGAGTACAGACACATCTTATCGATAGAATTGAGAAAGGTTGTGAGCCATTATTTATATGCATGTATATGTTTTGTAGTATACAGTATGTTAGGGAACTCATTAAGCCTCGACTTACAGTAGTTGAATAACTATTTTCAGGTTGTTCTTTTGATCGTGGAAAGGCTACAATGTGGTTGTACTCTCATCAAATGAATTAATAATATTTTTAAACTTTCACCGAAACTCTCTTTAATAAATATATGAAGATTATCTTGAAATGAAGGTTGCTGAAATTATGTTATAATTATAAAAAAAATTTGCTAAAATTCGGGACATTACAACAATGAAGTGAGATGTTTTGTTGTTGGATCGAAACACTATGTGTGCTTTGTGGCAAGTAAACATGTGAGATATATTCATACAAATGGATTCCACAAGGTAAATTTAGGTTTAGATATGATGTATGTTGCATGGTGGGATGAAGAAAAAGAGATGAAAGATCTAAAATCTTCATTCCAAATTTGTTCTGAAAGAAACTTCAACAACTTCTTCATGGCTAAAGTTAGAGAAACTATTGACGACTAAAAGTTTACCAAACATGTTGCACGTAAAGAAATAATTGTTCAATCTCAAGATGCGTGAAGGGAGATCTTTAGCTGATCATATATCCACATTCAAAGAGTTAGTCAGTAACTTGGAAAAGATGGATGTTGAATATAAAGATGAAGACTTTTCTTTATTAAACTATCACCGTTGCTCGAAGCTTAAGTTTTGATAGGTTTGGATTCAAAAGAGAATATGATGCACATTACATGTGGTGGTTCAAGTGTTGTGAAAGTCGAAGGTTTAAATTCTAAAGGAAGAACCACAAAGAGAGGTAAAAACCCTCAATCTTCCAACATGGTGAGATCCAAGTCTAAAGGCAAAAGAAAGTTTTGCAATTACTGCCACAAAAAGGAACACATGATTGATGAATGCTTCAATTGAAGAATAAATAAAAGGAGAAAGCAAAAAAATGGTAAAAAAAGGTAGCACTTCAGGTGAAGTTGATGTTGTAGATGTTGGTTGTGTTGGAGAATTTCTAACAGTTTACTCAGACAAACAAGATTCTACTAGTGAATGGATACTCGATTCCGGTTGTACTTTTTCATATGTGTGACAACAGAAGTTGGTTTTATATAGTTGAAAAGGTTAACGAGAGATATATTTTGATGGGTAACAATTCTACATATCCAGCTGTTGGGTATGGATCAGTGAGGATCTATATGTTTGATGGAGTCATTCAAACTGTCGAGGATGTTAGATATGTTCCTGACCTCAGACGAGACTTGTTATCTCTTACTTCATTTGATTAAAAGGGGTGCGATTTTGCTGGGAAAGGTGGAGTTGTTTGTGTATTCAAAGATGGTTATGGCTCTTTAAGGGGCAAATGAAAACCTAAAATCTCTATTTTCTTGACGGGCAAACAATTTCGAGTGATGGAGTTGTTGTTTCAAAGTCTATATCTGATCTAATCAGTCCCATCGTTGGCTCCTTCAACTAGTTTGTATGAGTTTTGAAGACATGTATGAACTGATTCGAAGAGGATTATTTGGTGAACAAAGGGTTGTCAATTTAGAGTTTTGTGAGCACTGTGTATATGATAAAGAAGAGGATTTGGTTTCCATTAACACTTTACGATTTCAAAAATTTCTCAGACGATATTTTCCATAATTGCTCTCTGTTCATCAAACTTTTCCAAACCTTAACAATGGCTGCAAACCAATCCGCTACCACTGAAGATGTATCTTATCAACCAATCATGAAGCTTCAAAGCACAAACTATCAAGTTGAGGCGGATGTTTCTCTTTATCCAGAAGAACTTCAGATGCTGATCGTTGCTTTGAAGCACTCAGTATTATCAACAACGATGTTTAGTTCATATGCAGTACCAATGTCTTGGATTTCCTTGGTAGGCTCAACAGCAGCTTACAACAAGACTTTGGATACTGTTACTTTCAACATGATTAACGATAAGAGGTTTCTTCTAACAAAGAAACTGTTTGTGCAAATTGTTGAGCTTTCGAATTCTCCACCGCTCTGCAAGGTTTCAAATGAGCAAGTCCTTCATATGTTTAATGAGATGGGTTATCAACCCCTCTCACCAAGATTTGTGAGTTCAAGAAGTCTAGTCTACCATGTATTTGGAACTTCTTGTTTGGAATTTATCTTCGATGTCTCACAGGTCGAAGTGTTGGTCTAGATAAGGGTAGATTAGAAGTATATGCAATGGTTGCTGGTATTTACTATGATTTATTACTGGATTATGCAACTCAAATGTGGAAGGAATTCTTGAAGAGTGTGGAGAATACAAATGTTATTGATGGGATATCTTGTACAAGTTATTGGACTCTTATCATTCATTTTGCGTATAACAAAAAAGGGATTTTGGTGCCTACTGATGAACCTATTGCTGAATTCGTGAAATATCATTTTCCAAAAACTGTGGAAGATGATGAGGATGTGTTTCCTGGTATAGCTCGCATTCCTGATGCTATGCTTAAGAAGATAGATCTGACAAACCCAATTCTAGTGGCTTATTTACAATCCATCAATCCTTCTGTGGAAACTGGAATTCTTTTACCCCGTACTGACGAGGGGTCTTTGAAGAAATCAAAGAAGTCCAAGCAAGAGAGTGACACAATTCCTTCAAAATAAGTCCCCGAGAAAATAACTACTAAGTCACCGAAGAAAGGTTCTGGTGATAAAGGAAAATTTTCGAAGATAGTTGAAAAGCAAGTAGAAGATCCAAAAGGTGTTCCTTCGAAGGAGTTAGTACTTTTGAAATCAGGAGTGCTTAAGAGGTTAAAGAAGTTATCTCACAAGCCAAAGTCATCTTCTGAAGATCAATCTCCTTTAGTTAGAAAAGCTCAACTTCATAGGAGAGGGGTTATTATTTGTGAAATCCCAGCACTAGTTTCTCCATCCTCAAAGAAAAGACGAGCTGAAGATGTTTCCAAACACATGTCAAAGAAGAGAAAGAAAAGAAAGCTTGTTCTTCAGGAGGATTTGATGGACAAAGAGGTTGTCCCAGACACACCTTTGGTGTTATTCGACCCGAAGATTTGGTAACCAAGTCATTTACTGAGGAGGTTCCAACTTTAGGCATCCTGCACACATATCTAATACAGATTCAAATGTCATCATGGGTGATGCTGTATCGAATCCTGCTGGTTCTCAAGGTATATCTTCTATTATTACTTCATCTACTTTCGAAGCCACTACAAATCCCGGTACTTCTTTACCATTGTCTGTTTCGAAAGTTCTCATCACAACTACATCACATACCTTCGAAAATATCCTACAACAACCTTTCACTACTCTGTTTACATCCCAATCCACTAATCCACCCAAACCCAATTCTGATGATGAAACTGATGGAGGGGGTTTTGGAGGAACATTTGTAGACTTAGAATTTGGCCCCGAGGAAGAAAGTATTCCGGATCATATGCTAATGTCTGGAAAACAGTTTAAAATACTCAACAGAAAACTCAATTCAATTCTGCAATCCCAAGCTGATGCTGGGAGTAAGCATTAAGTATCCGGAATTGAAGTTGACGTGATGCTTAAAGCTCAGGAGCTTCGTCTTCAACATAAATTGGATATAATAGATAAAAACAATGATCTTAGAGTCAAGGCTCAATCTGACTCATTTAATGGCAAAATTAAAGAGCTAAGGATGGTGGCAAAAGAACGACATGTTCTTTTTGTTAAAGATGTTAAAACTGTGCAGGAGGATGTGAACATAAAATTGGAGGAAATGAAGGTTGATGTTTCCAAAGAGCTAAATGAGTTGAGTACCAATTACTCCTCAATTCTTTCCAAAGTTGATATTATAGCAGCAACAATAACACAGTTTGTGGAAACTTACCAATCTCTAATTCCGCAGGTTGAAGCCAAGGCAAGTGATGATGTTGTAAGTTTTGGAAAGCTGGGTACTTTACTTGCTGAATTAAAAGAGATTGTAACGAATTCTGATTCAACGTCAACATTAACTCCTGAGTACTTTAATCAGAAGTTTAATTCTCTCGAAATGGAGATAAAGAAAGAGTTGGCCCCTATGTCCACATTTATCAGTATTTTACCAACGAGTGCCCCACCTATTGTCCTAGGGGTGCAAGGGGAGAAAATGAGAACGTTGGTAAAGATGTGAAGGCTAACAAAGGAGAAAGAGAAAAAGTGAGTAAATGAGAAGGGGAAAAAGTGAAAACTGTAGGGAAGGTGATTTCAACTCAAATCCTAACTCCAATTATTTCGAAAGTTGATACAATAATAGCTACCAAAACCACAACAAGACCCATTCAAAAAGGGATTTTTATTGGTTCGACAGTTGGTGGTGGGAGTTCAAGTTCTGCAAAACTTAAGCCGTCAAAAGCCGACAGAGGAAAAGGAAAAGAGATACTTATTGAAAAATTAAAAGATGAAAGAAAAGCTGAGGTAGAGTTAGAATTGGAGAAGCAACGCCAAATTCCATCCCGAGGCTTCGTGAAATTGATCCTCCTTCAATGGATAAAGTTCATCCAAAGAAACTACATAGCTATGAAAATATTGAAGCGAGAGTGTCATATAATGAAATGTATGAATTCGAGAAGAAGCCAAGAAAGAGCTATGAAATAGTGAACACATATACGAATCAATTTGATTTAACAATTAATGAAATGATGTTCATCAGAGCACAATACAAAATTATTGAGAAATTCAAGAATGAAGATGACTTTCTACATATGAAGCTGAGGTTTCATGTTGTGTTAGGAAATGATCAGGAAGAGGTTTGGTCCCTTATCAAGATTGTGCGTGTGATAAGTGTGACTAAGGATGTATTGTTTGAAAACATGACTTAGAATTTTCGATTTCATGTTGTAAGGGAAAACAATGTGGTTTGTGATTTTTCAATTGCTGACTTATCATTAATAAACTTGAAGGAACTTATACAAGTTGCATTGATTCTCAATGATATGGACACTTCAAAACTTTAATGAATAAGAAAAGAGATTTTGAGACTTGTTCTAGATCACATCAAAATCTTTATAGATAATTACTATGATTGTCTAGCCTTAACTGATATTCAGCTGTGTATGGCACTGGGAAAGGAAATAAAAGTTGCGAAGTCATCAGTAAATGTAATGAAATATATTTCACTACTTCTTGTCATTATCCTAAAAGGTCCACATACATCAGTATGTATGATTCCTAAATAGATCCGAAGCTCTTTCACCAATACCGGTAAAGGCAGTTTTGGTCATCTAGCCACATAGACATGATTTGCATACATCAAATGACATTGAACATGTTAATTATAAGATTCGTTCCTTTTGAAGCTTACCAATGCGAGTTTTGTTTATGTGCCCAAGTTGACGATGCCATAAATAAGTTTTATTTGAGTCTAACTTTGTTTTCTAATTTGTTAAGTTGTACATTGAATTATCCTTTTGGTATGAAGCATTTAAATCGATTTTATATATTCCATTATTGGGACTAGTCTCAAAATAGAACACATTATCTTTAAACACAAATATGTTTTCAAAATCAAAGTCAAACTTATAACGAAAACCTTGTTTCATACAAATGTGAAGTAGAGATAATATTATTAGTTATACTAGGTACGTAACAACAATTGTTCAAAACAATAGAAAGACCATTTGCAAGCAAAATATGATATTGCCCTATGATTTTGATAGCTACTTGAGTGCCATTGCTTACATGGAGTTCCAAATCACCATCTCTGAGTTCTCTAACATTATTTAGTCCTTGCAAATCATTGCAAATGTTAGTACCACTTCTAGTATAAAATACCCAAGAATTAGTACAGAATGCATATAATTCAGTCACATATATACCGGATGTACCAACCTAGGTTGCCTTTCTCTTCTTAACTTCCTCTAGTTACTTTGGACAATTGCATTTATAGTGTCCTCTTTCATTACAGTGAATGCAATCAGAGTTAGCAACAATCTTGGGCTTAGGAGTTGGGTTGGTAGCAGGAGGCATCCCTTGACCCTTTCCTTTTCCCTTGCCTTTCTTGGCAGTTTTACCTTTCCCCTTACTGGTATTATTACTAGTTTTCTTCTTGGAGATTTGACCCTCGCAGATCATCAACACTTGATTGTTCCCAGATTTCTTGATTTCTGCCTCGACATTCTTGAACATGCTATGAAGCGCATTGATGCTCCTCTATCTGTCATTTATTGTGAAGTTCATCACAAATTGGTTGAATGACTTAGTCAATGAGTCTAGGATCACATTACTCGCTAGCTCACAGAAGATCCCTCAACCATCTTGCAACCAATGAAAGCATTAAAAGTCTCAAACCTCTCTTGCTTATCCTGAACTTGAAACATGATTCTAAGTTGCTCAATCATTTCTAATGTTTCATGAAACTCAAAAGTTTTCTAAAGTTCAGGAGTTATAGTTCCAAGCATGATGCAAGCCACTTCGGTTGAATCATTTACATGTTTTGCTAGAGCATCTTTCAGTGATTTGGTAGCAATGGTCGGGAGCTCTTCCAGGATAGGTTCATTAAGGACATATCCCTTTTTCTCAATCTTGAGGACAATTCTAGGTTTTCTAAATCAATCAAGAAAGTTGGGTCGTTTAGTTTTTCCTTTTCGAGGATGGATCAGATGGTGACTGATGATGTGGTTACAGTTGGGGAAGTCATCTACAAAATAATGAGATTCATTTTAATATCTTTGATATAATTTTTTTAAAAATAATTACCCTTTAAATTAGATTTGAAAAGCTAAGATCCACATCACCCAAATAACTTGAGGCGGTGACCCACAACACAAGTGATTATGTTGATCAGTAGGTTGCAATAACCAATTACAACTCTTATATAATTCTTAGATTAATGGGATCCAAAAACATTAATTTTTTTAGTGGCATGTTCATCTTATTTATGTCTCAAAACTCTTATGCTTAGGTGACCTTTATCACTTAAGAAATTAATCAAATAATCCATTTAAAAAACTTGTGAATTATATTTCACAAATGGTTAGGTGACCTTTATCTTATAAGTAAATATAAAAGATATTGACAATTTTTGACAACTCAAATAAATACGGTGACCCTAAAATCCACAAGAACTACACAAAAATGCTTAGTGGTTTTAAGAGGATCGCATAAAATTGAAGTTTTGAAAATAAAGATTTTTATCAATGTTTCATTATTCTTGCATTTTAACACATTTTGTATCATAAATATTTCATGCATAAAATATTCCATGGTACATTTGAAGTGTTCCAAAATTTATAAATTTAAATTTATTTTATATAGAATTTTATCAGTTAAAATTTATATTCAATTTGTATTCGACGTTATAGCGATTAGAACCAATTTTTAACTTTTTAATACAACAACCTTTCTTATAGAGTTATGGAGTTTAGATTAAGTTTAAAAATCATTTTAAACCTATTTATATCTTTAAAAGTTCTAAAAAATAAATCTCTTTTTTTTTAAAAAAAAAACCTCAATTTTTGACATCTTATGTTGGAAACTTTTATATAAATGTCTAAACCTCAAGTTTATTGTTATTTTTTTTGCGAAGTATTTTTCACATGTCAAACAAATTTACATACATATAAAATTTTATAACAACCAAAAATAAACATCACAAAATCATTTTTCTAGTAATATTTATGGTGAACCATCACAACAAATATTAAGTTATTTCCTAAAGGACTTAATAGGAAACTTCAAGGTCTTCAAAAGGCTACATGTCTTCATTTCTTCATAAGATCTCCATGCACCATCTTTTTACATTTTTATAAAATAAAATACAATTAGACCAAAACTAATTCATTACCTATAAAAATAAACAAATAAAATAATACAGATTTATTTGTTACATCATCATATAAATAAATAAATAACAACCACAAATGCCTTAATGGCTTGTTTATACATAACAAACATATTAATCATATCAAATACAACTCTTTGTTTTTTCTAAGGCAATTTTTTGTATAACCAAAATGAATGGAAAAATTTTAATATAAAAAGCAAACACTTTTAACAACAAGTTGTCAAAGAAAAGAAATATGGACATTTCTTTAGCCAAAAAGAAATATATGTTTGTTTATCAAAAGCTAAAGATTATCATAACATGAAAAATCATTTTAACATTTAAAAGATGGATCTGATACCACTGATGACTTTTAATACATAAAATAGGTAGTTTTTCACAAAAAACAACAACAGAAGCTTTAAATTTTTCTAGTAAATTTGAAGTGTATAACAAAACCAAGCCATCAATGATCATTTTAAAAAGATTAGAATTATATAAAACAACCATAGGGTGTTTAAGTATATCATCCTTTGAAGCCTTTGGACCCTCTTGGATTTCGGGTGTTGGTGTAGATGGCAAGAACAAGTAGCTTGAACTTCTTTATAAGTAATCCACCACCACGAGTAAGGTACCAAAATTTCTAGCTTCCTTCTTATATGCTTTGTTCTTTAAGCCTCTAAGCACTTAAACAAATAAACATGAAAAGAAAGACACAAAAAACACCAAAAACCAAGTGTTATCTTCAAAAGGGAGAGAATCTTCAATCTTCTACAACTTATGGTTTTAGAGAGAAATGGGAAAAAGTTAGAGACCAAAAAATTAGCAATTTTTCATGCATAAGATCCCCTTTATATATCCCATGCAAAGTAAAACATTTTGAATATAATACTCTAAATTAATGGCTACTAATAGGAGCATGGGAAACATGAGAGTGAAGGTTGACAAGCAACCTCCACTCTTCATCACACTTTCGGCCATAAGGCCCTAAAGAGGACAAAAAATGTTTACTAGTCTTTTAACCATGGTAGAGTAAGTCATTGATTTAATGATGGTTAACCAAAGCATCCAAAACTTTGTACATGACTTATTATATGATACCATATCATATAATGAATACTTTTCTACTTCTTATAATATAGTTATCACAAAACCATAATTTTATTCTAATTAAATACAAAAGTTGAATTTATTTATTAATAACCAATTACTTAATAAATATTCAATAAGTACTAACTTGATTAAGATGTGACCCTATAGGATTATGTGTCATTAGAAATTTCATTCAGTAATGATTCTTGAGAATATAGATCCAACAACATCTATGAGTGGTTTTCTTGCAACATAGAGACCACTTGATTATGCCCACTTGGATTTATGGGGAGCAACTTGAGTTGCTTCAAAAGGTGGAGTTTTTTATATGCTTACTATCACTGATGATTTCTCAATAAAGGTATAGTTTTTGTTTTTAAAACATAAGGGGGAATTTTTCTAGTTTTAGACATTTGAAAGTACATGTTGAAAAGAAATAAGGTTTAGAGGTAAAGTATCTTCGTACAGATAATGAACTCAATTTTTTTAGAAGAGTTTAATGCCTATTTCCAAAAGGAATGCATTACTCAACATTGCACAGTGGGTCATTCACCTCAACAAAATGGTGTAGTCCAAAGGATGAATCATACTATTATGGAGAAGATCTGATGTATGCTTTCTAATTCCAAAATGCCAAAGTCCTTCTGGGAGGAGGATGCTTTGACAACTTGCTATATTATCAATCGATCGCCATCACTAGCAGTGATGAAGAAAACTTCATTTGAGTTATGGTTTAGGAAACCTGCCAATTATGTAGATTCAAGATTGTTTGAATATCCAACTTATGCATGTGTTGACAATGAGAAGCTAGAAATGAGAGCAATCAAATGCCTTTTTCTTGGGTAGAATCCATGGGTAAAAGGTTACAAGTTATGAAGCTTTAATCTGAATAAGGTTGTGATCTCAAGGGATGTTACTTTTGATGAGACTTCCATGATTCAAAAGGCCATTGACTCTTCTATTGGTACAAATAGAATTGCCTGAAGCAATTAAAGAGAATACAAAAATTGAGGTGGAGCTTCCTACCCCACCTCTTACCATTCAAAGTACAGTTTTGGAACAAGTTTCTTCTTTGCCAGATGAGCCCGTTGTTATTTGAAAATTCAACAACTTTACAACCATAATCTACTACTCCATGCATTTCAAGAGATAGGGAAAGAAGACAAATTATACCTCCGAAGACGTATGCTATACTTGAATTTGTGGCTTATGCTCTTACTGTTGCCGAAAATATTGAGTTGAGAACAGAGGTAGTAAATTATGATAAGGACATTAAGTCTGAAGACTCAAGTGATTAGATGATTGATATGCACAATGAGTTAGAATATTTAAAAAGAGATGGTACTTGGGAATTGGTTCATTCTCTAAAAAGGGAAAAAAACCTATTAAATGCAAGTTGGTTTACAAGCTTAAAGAACCTGTTAAATAGGAAGGAAAACCAAGGTATAAAGCTCGGTTAGTAGCAAAAGGCTACAGTCAAATTCCAGGTATTTATTATATTGACATATATTCCCTAGTTGTTAAACACACTTCTATTCGTGTATTTTCGGATTGGTTGCTTCTAATGATTTTAATTAGATCTACTTGATGTCACTACAACTTTCCTAAATGGTGAGATTAAGGAAGAGATCTTTATGCAACAACCCGAAGGGATTGTAGCTCTTGGCAAGGAGGACTATGTGTGTAAACTGAACAAAACTCTTTATGGCTTTATGTAATCTCCTAGACAATGGTATAAAAAATTTGATTCATTTATGACCAATCACAAAGTTAAAATGTGAGCCTACACCAATTGCGTTTATTACAAAAGCGGTGATGATGGTTCGATGATCTACTTACTCTTATATGTGAATGAAATGTTAATCGTATGAAAAGTTATGAATGATATTCAGAAGTTAAAAGAACATTTGAAAGAAAATTTTGAAATAAACGATTTGGAGCTGCCAAAAAGATTTTACATACGAAAATTTTGGGTGGCAAGAAGTGTAGGTTCTTACAACTTTCTAAGAAAAAATATATTGAGAAAGTCCTACGATGCTTCAATATGCATGAGACAAAGCCTATTAACACACCTTTTGCAGCGCACTTCAAGCTATCATCCACTTTAAGTCCTAATATTGCGACTGATATGACGTACATGACACATGTTCCATACTCTAGTGTCATCAGATCTTTGATGTATGTTATGATTCACAGGAAACCAAATTTGGTTTTTGTTGTTAGCATGGTAAGAATATATATGGAGGACTCAGGGAAAGAACATTGGAAATCAGTGTAGTGGATTTTCCCTAACTTGCGTAAGTCTTCTATGTGTCTACACTTTGGTGTATTTAATAATGGGGTGCTTGGATATGTTGATTCATATCATGGTAAATACTTCCATAAACAAAGATCCATTATAGGGTATGAGTTTACTTTGAATGGTTGTGCTATCATTTGGAAAGCCTAGTTTTTGTCTACATTTGCTTTGTCCTCTACTAAGGCAGAGTATATGGTGATTACAAAAGTTGATAAGGAAGATATGTGGTTGAAAGGATTATTTGGAGAACTTCATGATAGAATAAAGTTTACCACCATATTTGGTGATAATCAAAGTGTTATTTTCTTAAGTAAAGATCAAATGTTTAATGACCAAACAAGGCACATTGACATTCGCTTTCATTTTGTGTTGGATATCATTGAAAATGGTGATTGCATTCTGAACAAGATCAATATGAACTTCAATCATGTTGATATTTTCATTAAAAGTCTTCCAATAGCCACGTTTAAGTTATTTCTTGACTTGGTGGGTGTTTCTGAACGCAATTGAGCCTGTTAGGCTCATGGTGAAGGAGGTACTTTACTTTACAGAATCAATCTTTCTCTATATGGTGGTTGCAAGTATTTGTGGAGTTTTGGAGTTTGATGAGTTGTTGGTTTTGACTAATCGTTGAGCATGTTGAAGAACTATTTTGTTACATGCTACATCTTGGTCAAGATGGAAATTGTGGAATTATGTCTTCCATATGTGACAATTGTTTAATGGTCAAGGGCAATTTGTGTAACTTTGTTTTATATTTATTCAACCATACGTGATTCAATTTAATAACCTAGATCTGCTTCTTTTCTTTGGCACCATGTAAAGCGATGATTACATCAACAAAAGGGTTTTAACCCTAATCTGCGAATCACCATTAAAACTTATTGTAATCACTCTTTTCTCAAGCTTTGTGAAAACTACAAGTTATAGTGGATTGATTCTCGACTTCTTCCGTCCGTGGTTTTTCCTGTTTTGGGGTTTCCTCATAAATCTCTATGTCCTTTTTATTTCCTGCACCGTTATTCTCTGTGGGGTTGTCTATGTTTGATATCTTAGTTATATTCTCCATGAACTAATGTGACATACCCATTTTCACGGCCAGAAAATACCGATTTTGTTTATGCTTTATAAAAGTCAGAGTACCTCTTTTTAATAAAAATGTGCGGATTTGTTCCCAGTGAAACATGATAAATACGTTATCAGGGCATTTCCGAAGAAAAATATTTTTTATTCATTGTAAAACATTTGGGATGTCATCGTCAATACATAAACATAAGCATAAACAGAACTTACATTCATTATCACTAGTGATTTATATCTCCTTAATCTCTCAGTATAATGTGACTTCATATCAACACCTGTGATATAAATAAACTGAGTGGGTCAGGTTGGGAAACCTGGTGAGTACATAGGGTTTTCAACGCATAATAATATAATTATTATGTTTAATCATCAAACAGTCAACCCAATTACCCATCCCCATTATCTTCTTTACTCTTAAGGATCTACCCTAAGAATCAGCTATTTCTCATTCATTCATTCCTAAGGATTATCCTAAGGAATAGGTACGAAGTCCATCGTTGTCAATGACACAGCTGTCAAGCACAACTGCTAGTTCTATCACTTAGGCGTAACTGCCAGGATTGTGACATTCTATGTGAGGCGCAGCTGCAAGTATTGTCCTTCGAGCACAACTACTAGGGTTATCTTGTTTACTAACAATATCGTTTTCGAGAGTCCACTCGCAATATATGTCAATGGGTTTTTAGAGTACATCGGTGAACACATCGTTCACAACACCTACAGGTTGCGAGCCTGCTAGTGTTCCACTGGACTGTCTAGAATAGTCTGTGGTTCTCATCCATACTCTGCTAGATGACGGGGACATCATTTGGGAACAAGGCTTCTCATATCGTCCACCTCTCACCCTTACCTCATGGTCTATATCACCTCTCAACTCATCATCCAACTCATATTTCATCTACCCATGTGTTACCCAACATATTACGTATATATAATTACATATACAGTTTAAATCATATAAAACTTGTATAAAATCGTTCATCCAGCATAGATAGCAAGTATACAGATAATATGCACACATAACACGTAGTTTATATAAAATACTTCATATCTATGTGTAAGATGAAAGGGACCATGCACTCACTTGAAAAGGTGGTGATTCCGAACTCAGACAGCGCTTCGCTTCTTAAAAATAATTTCCTTCGACGAAACCTAGTATTATTACCACTAGAGTTTATTTTATTATTCGCAGAGACTAATTAATAATCTACCTATTATTACTATTATATAAGCGTTAAACAATACTTATATAACCCATAATAATAGCCCAAGAACTTATTATAAGTTCCTAATAACGTTACTATAATTAAATAAAAGCTATATTAAAAATAGCATAGGCGTAACTCACTTACAACGAGTTTTATAGAAAATCGGGCTTTGCTTGGAGCAGCGTTCCCGAGCCAAAAAGTTCTTCTTCTCGGAGCCGTCGAGCACTCCGGGGCTTCCGCCTCGTGCTAGGGAGGTTCCCTAGGCTTTTCGGGGGGTTTCGGGGCTAGAGAGAGAGGTTCTAGAGAGAGAGAGAGAGTAAAGAGAAGAAAGAATGGGAAAAGTGTGAAGAAAATGAGGGTGGGAGAGGTTCTATTTATAGGGTTGAAAATGGTTGAACTTGGTGCCACATGTCACCATCTAGTGGCAAGACTTGGGGAGAAAGCAATGGCCAAGATTGTGCCACATCACCCATTTTCGCACAACACACTTCTGACTTCTAAAATCCGTAACTTTCACATACAACCTTCGTTTTTGATGTTCTTTATATCCGTGTGTAGGTAAAAATAAGATCTACAACTTTCGTTTTGACTCCGTCGGCTAATTCTCGTCCGATCTTAAATTTAACAGTACGATGAGATTTTACTGTTAAATGTCCGCGTAAAATTCATAACTTCTACATACAAACTCCATTTCCGTCTGTCTTTTTACCATTCAATTCCTATTAATGAGATCTTCAATTCTCACTTAGATTACGTAGGCCAGAAACCGCTCGATCTAAAATTCGAGTTTCGGGTTGTGCACTGCTAAGCCAAATCTTAGAAAATTCATAACTTACTCATACGAAGTCAGATTTGGACGTTATTTTTTTTGGATGTTCTTGGTTTAACGTATACTACAAATTTTATTTAGATCACTAAGGCTAAAAATTCCTCTATCATAAATTCACTATTTACGTCTCCCGGTGCTGTGTCGGTTTTGCCGAAAAACTTCGACGAGTCATAACTTCTTCATTATAACTCGGATTCCGCATTCTTTATATGTACGGAACCCCTAAGATATATTCTACAACTTGGTTAAGATTATTTATTCTAAATATTCATTTGTCGAAAAGTCATTTTCGACACTTATTTCCTCTAAATTGTCTAGCCCAGATTTGCGGGCGTTACAATTATCTCCCCTTAGGATGATTACGTCCCAGAATCATCAACGAAATAGAGCAGTATAATGACTCCTTACGTTATCTCTTCATCCTAGCTAATAATCATAACTTCTTTATTCCTTCGAATTAGTATCTAACTCTTGGACTTAGTGGCTACAAGTAGTACACGATCGTGCACCCACTCTCTATCTCACGTTAGTCTTCCAGTCATGACCTTCGAGTCACAATCTTGATTCCTTATTGGAGACTCCTTCTTCAAACTTATGATAAGTTCTTTGATTACCACCATGGACTAATGGGTCATCTTCTAATGACATCACATCGTATGATGTGACGCTTAGACCCAGGTCTTTTTGAGTCAAATTCTAGACTTGAAGACAACTTCCTTCATGCTCTAATGTGATATAATCACATTCTAAATTTAGCACTTCTAGCTACAATCTCTTACAATGATCATGATACTTATATTGATCGCCTTGATTTTACTTCAATCGTGTGGCTTAGGTCAGATGCTACATCGATCTTGGTTCTCTGAACCATGTAACACACTCATCTTAGTCGGACTCGATATGATATGACCATTAGGGTTGAAATGACAATCATCTTCTTAATCGTTACCGAAACGATGCTAACGACAGACATAATCAATTACTAGTGCCTTGGTAACCTTGTGACTTTCCTTGATCCAAGCGTGATTCCTGTGCTTCCGGTAGTATATGCCTCTACTACCATTCACACCTACTCATACTCGTCCCAAGTATTGTATCGCAGTTCTCCAAGTTATTATCACAAAAACATTTTTAAAACATACAAATGTGTCCAAACAATCATATAATTTTTCCCTAGACTCTACAAGGACTTCCTCCATGTGTATCTTCAATCATCAATTCTGCTTCAACTCAGTTGGTGGTGAAATGTCATACGATGGGACAACTTCAGGAATTACACCCATCGTTCCATTATCCCGCCAACCGAAGGTGTACTTCGGACGTACCGTACTCCTCTAAACGTACAACCTGGCATATTCTAAAGGCAAGATACCACTCTTATGATATCTTCCGATAGGTGTCATTCACTATCATAAGACTTTCCATTTCCTTTATTTACTCAATTCTCTATGAGTCTTCACCATGACGTTATTTTCACGGAAGCATGCATTCAGTGCATCGAGTAGAGAATATAGATAGAGAAGATTTAGACGTGTAATCCTCCATATTACTTCGAAAGTTACATGCCAGTTCTAATACTGTAATCAAACGTTTAGAAATCTGAACACATAATATTTCTAGATCCGGTCGACAACAGACCATAGATCCGATCAAACAATAATATCATAAAACATCACAATCATTTAGCACATAAAGCAATTTAGGCATCTTCCCTAAATGAGCTAGTGCTCGTGTCTATTTAGGTGTAATTTCCTAAAATTTATTAGACACGCTCCTCACCATCATTGCTTAGCATTCTAAGTTTAAGTCTAGAAATAAATCCATATTCCTAGTTCGCTTAAACTAATGCTCTGATACCAACAGTGACATCCCCATTTTCACGGCCAGAAAAGACCGATTTTGTTTATGCTTTATAAAAGTCAAAGTACCTCTTTTTAATAAAAATGTGCGAAATTTGTTCCTAATGAAACATCATAAATACGTTATCAGGGCGTTTCCGAAGAAAAGTATTTTTTTTATTCATTTTAAAACATTTGGGATGTCATCGTCAATACATAAACATAAGCATAAACAGAACTTACATTCATTAGCACTACTGATTTATATATCCTGAATCTCTTAGTGTAATGTGACTTCATTTTAACACCTGTGATATAAATAAACTGAGTGGGTCAGGTTGGGAAACCTGGTGAGTACATAGGGTTTTCAACCTACAATAATATAATTATTATGTTTAATCATCATTAACCTAATTACCCATCCCTATTATCTTCTTTACTCTTAAGGATCTACCCTAAGAATCAGCTATTTCTCATTCATTCATTCCTAAGGATTATCCTAAGGAATAGGTACGAAGTCCATCGTTGTCAATGACACAGCTGTCAAGCACAACTGCTAGTTCTATCACTTAGGCGTAACTGCCAAGATTGTGACATTCTATGTGAGGCGCAGCTGCAAGTATTGTCCTTCGAGCACAACTACTAGGGTTATCTTGTTTATTAACAATATCGTTTTCAAGAGTCCACTCGCAATATATGTCAATGGGTTTTTAGAGTACATCGGTGAACACATCGTTTACAACACCTACAGGTTGCGAGCCTGCTAGTGTTCCACTGGACTGTCTAGAATAGTCTGTGGTTCTCATCCATACTCTGCTAGATGATGGGGCCATTATTTGGGAACAAGGCTTCTCACATCGTCCACCTCTCACCCTTACCTCATGGTCTATATCACCTCTCAACTCATCATCCAACTCATATTTCATCTACCCATGTTTTACCCAATATATTACGTAGATATAATTACATATACAGTTTAAATCATATAAAACTTGTATAAAATCGTTCATCCAGCATAGATAGCAAGTATATAGATAATATGCACACATAACACGTAGTTTATATAAAATACTTCATATCTATGTGTAAGATGAAAGGGACCATGCACTCACTTGAAAAGGTGGTGATTCTGAACTCAGACAGCGCTTCGCTTCTTAAAAATAATTTCCTTCATCAAAACCTAGTATTATTACCAGTAGAGTTTAGTCTATTATTCGCCGAGACTAATTAATAGTCTAGCTATTATTACTATTATATAAGCGTTAAACAATACTTATATAATTCATAATAATATCCCAAGAACTTATTATAAGTTCCTAATAACGTTACTATAATTAAATAAAAGCTATATTAAAAATAGCGTAGGCGTAGCTCACTTACAACGAGTTTTATAGAAAACCGGGTTTTTCTTGGAGCAATGTTCCCAAGCCGTAAAGCTATTCTTCTCGAAGCCGTCGAGCATTCCAGGGCTTCCGCCTCGTGCTATGGAGGTTCCCTAGGCTTTTCGGGGGGTTTCAGGGCTAGAGAGAGGTTCTAGAGAGAGAGTAAAGAGAAGAAAGAATGGGAAAAGTGTGAAGAAAATGAGGGTGGGAGAGGTTCTATTTATAGGGTGAAAAATGGCTGAACTTGGTGCCACATGTCACCATCTAGTGGCAAGACTTGGGGAGAAAGCAATGGCCAAGATTGTGCCACATTACCCATTTTCGCACAGCACACTTCCGACTTCTAAAATACGTAACTTTCACATACAACATCCGTTTTTGATGTTCTTTATATCCATGCATAGGTAAAAATAAGATCTACAACTTCCATTTTGACTTCATCGGCTAATTCTCGATCGATCTTAAATTTAACAGTACGAGGAGATTTTACTGTTAAATGTCCGCGTAAAATTCATAACTTCTACATACGAACTCCGTTTTCGTCTGTCTTTTTACCGTTAAGTTCCTATTAATGAGATATTCAATTCTTGTTTTGGTCGCATAGGCCAGAAACCGCTCGATCTAAAATTCGAGTTTCAGGTTGTGCATTGCTAAGTCAAATCTTAGAAAATTGATAACTTCCTCATATGAAATCAGATTTGGGTGTTATTTTTTTGTAAGTTCTTGGTTTAATGTATAGTACAAATTTTGTTTAGATCACTAAGGCTAAAAAATCATCTATCATAAATTCACTATTTACGTCTCCCAGTGTTGTGTCGGTTTTGCCGAAAAACTTCGACGAGTCATAACTTCTTCGTTACAACTCGGATTTCGGCGTTCTTTATATGTACGGAACCCTTGAGATATATTCTACAACTTGGTTAATATTATTTATTCTAAATAGTCATTTTTCAAAAAGTCATTTTCGACACTTATTTCCTCTAAATTGTCTAGCCCGGATCTGCGGGCGTTACAAGTAATATTATTCTAATTATTCGGATTCTTGGCGTGTTTTTTCATTCTCGTTTGCTGCACAAATAATTATAGTTTGGGAAAATGTCACTGTAGCCCCCACTAACTTACAATTTTTTGTTTAAAAGGTCCCTTATTTTATTTTTTGGCTTGAGAAGGGCATAAACTAACATTTAACCGGCTAATTAGGCCATTTTTTTATAAGGTGAAGGGGTCACCCGGTGACCCCAATATCTTCTTTTTCTTCTACTGTTCATCCAAAAATCAAACCTGGATTTTTTCTATGGCCGTCTACATGAAGATAAATCTTCATTTTCTGGTTTGTTTATGAGGTATCCAGTGATCAGTTACTCAGATGGAGTGGAGCAAAGGTTTGAGGATGTGGATTTTGCTGGAATGCACAAAAACGAATTTCTAGTGTTCATTCAGAGATTCGCAAACGAGACATGTGTTGATGTGTACTTTTGCATGCCCGATAGTGAGTTCCATAAAGGACTGAGGATAATAGCAACTGAGAAAGACTACAAGGAGTTTATCGAAGTAGGGTATGATTCTGGTTGTGTAATTTCTGTGTACATGGATCATGTTAGTGTTCATGTTCATCAATGGATTGTTGATGAGATGGCTGAAGTATGCACCCCCGAGGACAAGTTTTCTGGTTTAGGTGAAGTAGTAGAAGAGTTGAATGTTGAGACAGAAGGAGGCATTGACCTAGATGAAGTATAAGTGCAAGGTGATTTGGACGATAACATTAAAGATGGAGATTGCATCCCCATGAACAAGACCTTGAATGATTTATTTTTGAACAAGCTCTGCCCCAAGGAACAGCCAACTCCAGACACTCCACCTTAAGAGGATCCATCTCATGAAGATCCATTTGATTAGATGGATGAACACGACCCAATTCATGAGGAGGTAACAACTTTTAATGAAAATGTTCATTGGAAAAAACAAAAACCTGTGTTAGGAATGAGATTTGAAAATCCAAAACAATTAAAACATATGTTGTGTAATTATGTTGTTGCAAAAGGATATCAATTGTGCTACAAAAAAATGATAGTAGGAGGCTTTTAGTTAAATGTTGTTCAGGGCAATGCAAGTTTAGATTGTGGGCTTCATGGATGAGTGAGGAAAATTCTTTTCAGATTAAGTCTCTTATAGATGACCATAATTGTGCTAGAAATTTTAAAATGGGGTCAATTGTAAGCTATGCATGGATTGGTAGCCATTTCACATCCAAATTTTTACAAAAACAAAAAATGAGTGTTAGGCTACTAAAGGAAGAAGTAAAACAAAAATTTGGAATTGATGTGAGTATGGGACAGTGTAGAAGAGCAAAGAAATATGCAATTGAACTTATTGAAGATACACTAGTTGAGCATTATGCCAAGATTTGGTCATATGGTGAAGAGATAAGAATATCAATTCCAGGATCAACTGTCAAATTGGATGTCAACAGTATGCCTGATAGGAAGACATATTTTAGTAAGTTTTACATATGCTTTGAGGGGCTAAAACAAGGTTGGAAAGGAAGTTGTAGAAGAGTAATAAACATGGATGGTTGTTTCTTAAAGGGATTATGTAGTGGAGAATTTATATGTGCCATAGGAAGAGATGCTAACAATCATATTTTCCCAATAGCATGGGCAGTTGTGTGTGTGGAAAATAAAGAAAATTGGAAATGGTTTTTGGAGAATCTTCAAGATGATCTACAAGTTGATGATGGTAGTGGTATCACCCTGATGTCAGATCAACATAAGGTAAATCACTTATTATACTTCATATTTCTTGTTAATAAAATTCCATTTTCTTAACATATGAATTGAAATTGTATAGGGGCTATTGGAGGCTGTGAATGAAGTAATGTCTAATGTTGAACACAGACAGTGTGCAAGGCATATTGTTGCCAACTTTAGGAAAAGGTTCACTGGTGTGCATTATGAGAGGATGTTTTGGACAACTTGCAAAGCATCAACTGAACCTTTATTCAATGCAGCAATGAAGGAAATACAAGTACTAAATCCTACAGCATTTGACTACCTTATGGAAAAGAACCCAAAATCATGAAGTAGAGCTTTCTTTAGAGAGGGGAGGATGTGTGATGCAGTTGAAAATGGATTATCTGAAAGCTTCAACAATGTCATTAGAGATGCAAGGAAAAAACCAATAATCACAATGTTAGAAGAAATTAGGTTGTATGTTATGGAGAAGCAATTCAATCTCACCATCAAAGGTTGTTCATGGCCTGATTATAAACCATTCCCAGCCTTTACAATCCTATTGAATCAGTTGAAAAAAGTTCAAAGGTTTTTTCTTTTCTATTAATACTTTATTTAGTTTTTCCACTATACACCCTAACTTTTATACCATTGCATCAGGTATTGGCAGGTTTTACCTATTGGTTTAAACCAGTTTGAAACAAGGAATTTGGAAGAGTCTTACATTGTGGATGTAGATAGGAAAACTTGTTCATGTAGAGTGTGGCAACTAAATGGGTATGGATGTGTGCATTCAGTTGCAACAATCTCATACCTTAACAGTGATGTTGGTAATTATGTGGATCCAATGTACTATGGAGCAATTTATAAGAACACCTACAAGTATCCTATGCGTGGGATGAATGGTAGCAACATGTGGCCACCTACTGAATTCATTCCACCTTTGCCACCATTGAAAAGAAAAATGCCAGGTAGACCTAAAGTCAATAGAAGAAAGGATTCAAGTGAAAGGGGTGCTAGACATACTGTGTCAAAGGTTAGGAAAAAGATTATGTGTAGTGTATGCAAACAAGCAGGACATAACAAGGTTACATGTTCTAAATATGAAAAGCCACCAAAACTAAATGTAAGGAAAAGGAAGAGATCAAATGTTATTGATGGGGAGGGAAGCAATGCTAAGAAGGCAAAAGGTATAACAGATGAGGAAGGAGGGAGGGGTAATAAGGGCATTAATGGGAAAGTTGGGGAAGGAAGCAGTGGTAAGAAGGAAATGATGTTATAGATGATAAAGGGGGAGGGGTAAAAAGGGTTGTAATGGTAATGTTGGGGAAAGAAGCAATGGTAGGAAGACATAGGAGGGAGGGGTAAAAAGGTAATTGTCAAGATAAGAAAGAAGTCGGAAAGAATTTTGAAGAAAAAACTTGGTACACGGGTTGAGGGTAACAATGGGGAAGGCCACACTATTGACAAGCCAATGGAACTAGAATAGGTTAAGTGTGGTCAATGTCGTTATGTAGTCAATGTGTTTATGACAACTGATTTCGGGTTAAGTGTTTTAATTGATGTTTTCTACTCACTTTGGTCATGCTAAACAATGTTGGATTAAGTCTTTCAATTTTATGTTATGTACTCACTGTGGTGTTATGTAGTCACTTTGGTTATGCTAAACAATGATGGATTAAGTGTTTCAATTTTATGTTCTGTACTATTTTTGTTTAATTTTAATCTAATATAAATTTCTATGTTATGAACTCACTATGGTGTTATGTATGCAAAAGGTTTCAATGTCCTTATGATGGTGTGTTGTGTTTATGGACGTGCATGGTATTGGGGTCCATTATTTACATTAGTGTTGGATATATATGGTCCCATTTACTCTAGGTGAACATGGCATTGATGTCTATTATTGACATTAGTGATTGAAAGTCATTACAAGGATAATGTAAATAACCATAACAATTTCCCTGACAAGGACATAAAAAACAGCTACATACGAGTTACAACTTGTACACAATTATGCCAAAGAAAATAATCCAACTTAGAACTAAAGACATCTTCGGTTTCCAAATCTTTGATTCAAGCTTCTTTTTTGACCTAGCCAATCATGCAATCATAACTGCTTCATCACTCATATTTTTAGTGTCTGCTTCTTCTACCCAACAATAAAACCATTACGAGGTCCCTAACAAAATCAATTGAGAAGTTAGAAGTGTAGAATGCAAAGATAAAAACAAATAAATTAGGGATACAGTGTCTTGATAAAGAAAGTCAAACAAACTTTAGTGGGGCAAGCATAGAATGGTCTTCCAGGATTTGATGGAGTGGAAGACATTCTGATTATGGCCAAACATCCACATGAGCATTTCACCATTTTTGCTTCGTTATTTCCGAGAGCTGCTAACTTTAAAATGCAAACAAGAACATGTATAAAGAAATGGGATCTACTGGCGAGTAAAGGAGGTAAAGTACTTATAAAGAGCAAATGACGAAAATATCCCAGCCGGGTAAGGAAGTAAGCTCTTAAAAATTGTAAATTCTGAAAATACCCCTTGACGAAATTACCCCAATGTTTGACCTCATTAACATCTGTCACAGTTGGTGTACCAACAACAATTAATTTTCACTAGTTAAGCCAACCAAGTGTCCAAATCGTTAGTCTTAATCAAGAACATTGATCCCAACAAATCAAAACGCATTCAAGGTGTTTACATTTCATCAAGATAATATCAAAATGCCTGTTACATGTTCCCAGGACTTCAAAAAACATTTGTAAACAACCACCACTAGATTACCACAAACATCATAGACGATTACCGCAAACACAAATGAACACACACAATCCTAATAACATATATTACAATAAAAACCTTAAACATAATAGACGATTACGACGAACACTAGATTATCATACCACTAGTATTCACCTCCTTGAGAATTAATTGCTTACTATCAAGTGAATGATGCAAATCATTAGCAGGAGCATCACCACGACAAGACCCACAACCAACAACGCAATAGCTTTAATCTGCTTCTCAACCTTCTCGAACCTTTGCTGCATGTTCAGGACATCAACCTTGGAATGAAGGTAACCGCGACCCATCTCCTCCTTCATGCGCTCCACCTCACCTTTTTGCTCGGCTATTTTATCACCACATTCGCAGAAAATCGTGTGTAAATCGTTCAAGTATAGCCCGTCTCTTGAGCTAATCGATTTGTTGGAGTTTATAGTATCTGGTGATGGTGGTGGGGTAGGCTCCATGGAAGACAGTGAAAGGGAACACGAGTATTCTATTTTCGTTTGTCGAGTTATGTTTGGTCGGAAGTGGTAACAAAGTGTTAGGGTTTTGTCCAAGAGACCATCCATTTATATAGTAGGGGACCACCTAACCCTTAGTGCCCAAGTAAGTGAACTCGGTAGTGAGTCGATGACGTGTAAACCGACTCGTCTGAGTTGACTCAGTAGGTTACTTGGATGATGATATGTGACAACCGTCAAATTCGGGTCAATTCAAAGTCAAATAAAGTCAACAAGTCAAACCGGTCAACCCAACTAACCCTTGTGTACTAGGGCCCACGTTATGTATTTACTAAACAACTCGCTATTCTAATAAGAGATCATAAATCGAAAACTACGTACATCTAGATCTCCTTAACCTAAAATTATGGTAAGTGTCGAACCAAACCAATAAAACAATGTTGCATACTCATTGGGAGTGTGTGAGATCCTTAAACAAGGCTTAATGGGGTTTACGTACCTTGCGTTGCGAAGCCGGACACTCAAAAAGGTCACAAATGAAACCTCTCTAAATCGTTTTCACTTTATCTCCTCTTATCGAGAATCTCCACCAAATCTCTCTAAGTATGTGAAATCTCTCTTAAATATCTCTTTGTATGAGAAATCTCTCCAAGAATGTCAAATCTCTCCCAAATCTCTCCAAGTATGTGAAATCTCTCTCAAATATCTCTTTGTATGAGAAATCTCTCCAAGAATGTCAAATCTCTCCCAAATCTCTCCAAGTATGTGAAATCTCTCTCAAATATCTCTTTGTATGAGAAATCTCTCCAAGAATGTCAAATCTCTCCCAAATCTCTCAAAGTATGTGAAATCTCTCCCAAATCTCTCTCAAAAGTTTCCGTAACTTTTTAAAGTCATTCGGGTCATTCCGACCCTTAACTGGGTCAAAAACGGCTTGAAACGGGGTAAAAACGAGAAAAATAGGCTTAAGGACCCGAAACCCCTCTTAAGGACCTGAAACCCCTCTCACGGCCGAAAGTCCTCTTAGGGACCGAACCCTCCTGAGCCGAACCCGAAGCTACTGTTCATTCGGTCCATTTCGCTTCTTACTTCTAGGACCGAAACCTGCGAACCGAAGGCATCAAAAGCGAAGGTCAGAAGGGAACCCTGCATGCGAACCGAACCCGAGCCTCCCCTCTCGCTTCCTTCTGTCTCGCCTCATTTCGGACTCGGCACCAGCAAGGACCGAACCTCGGCCTAGGACCGAGAGGTCTCGCTGGAAGTGCTTCTTCTCCCGGTTTTCGTCTAGTTTTGCGTTTAAGACACGTTTTTAATTATTTTAACACGGGATTTTCACCCAAAATCATATTTTAACATAATGAACCCTATATATTCATAATTTAATCATATTTTCATGAAAATCTTTATTTAAATAATAAAATCTAGTGGGTAAAGTACAAAGAAGTGGAGTGTTGACTTAGCTTTACCTTATGACACAAGCAACCACTCCCACACCCACTCTATGACCAGCCACACCTCCCCACCTTACCTAGGTCACTTCAATGTCCTTTCCACTCAATTATCACCCTTTCCCACGTTTTAGAGCTGGAACAAACCATTCTCTCTCCTCACTTCTCTCATTTGCTCTCATTTCACCAAGGATCCAACTCCACTTTTCTCTCAAACTTTCTCCATCAAAATTCAAGATACAAGGCTGAGTATCAAGCTTTCTCACATTCTTGGTAAGTATAATTCACCCTCCTTGTGATTATTGCACTTCATTCTACTCAGATCATTGATTTCTTACACAAACATCATCACATTCTTGTTAGATCTTCGAACCTTCAAGTGATTCTCCGAAGTGTTCTTGAGTTGAACACTTCTTTTCTCCATCATCCATCTACTGAAATCACTCAAGGTGATTTCATACCCCTACATTTTCATGTTTTCTCAAGTTTTTAGGGGGGGAATACAAGTTAAAACACCAAGAACATAACTAAAATTTTCTTACAGCCTTCATCAGAAAAGGTCAACTCCATTCACAGACTGTTTTGGACTACTTAAACATTTTAGTTTTCAAAACTGTTTTATTTACAAGTAGTTCCACTTCTTAGATTTAAAATGACTACTTGACATCTCCATACGATTTTTCTACAATTTATGGTGATTTTTACAAAACTGCCTATCATTTCAAACATCAATCCGGACCAGTCTGTGATTATGGACTTTTTCACACTAGTAAGAGGTCATTAAAATTTATAATAAAAATTATGAACAAACTAGACTCATTTTCCAAACTCTCAGAAGTTACAGAAATTGATTTGGACATTTTATGATTTTTCTACAAATTTTCCAATAACAGTTACAGAAAATGTTATTAACAGAAAAACACTATAAATTTCATTTCACCTTGTAACATGTTGAGCAAGGTATACATCATTATGTGATTATGTGTTGTTGCAATATATGACATTTTTGTATTCGTATCTAGATATACACCAGTTAACAAATGGATTCTTACCTCCATAAGTATGGTAAATATATAAATGATATTACAAGGCTATATCCATTAAAATACAAACATTGGTAAACTATGACAAGTAAGGCTTATGCTCACTACCCAAACAAATATTTAATAAACTATAATAGGTATAGTTCAGGGTTCTTTTACATAACAAACACATTATTAAAGTTGTTACACATACAAAAGAGTTATTACAACTATGAATAATTATGATAAACTATAATAAGTATAGTTAAGCCATTATACCCCCACAAACGAACACACTAGTTTTAATCGTATAGTTATGGCATATATATATATATATATATATATATATATATATATATATATATATATATATATATATATATATATATATATATATATATATATATTACAAACAAAGTGATAAACTATAATAGGTATAGTTTATGTTTCATCTACACTACGAACTTAATTAAAAGAAAGGAATTCACCATCACAACCACTTTTGATAAGCTATAATATGCATAGTTCATGTTCACTACCACTATCACTATTTGATGAACTATGATATGTATAGGTTACATTCACCATCACCACCACTTTTGGTAAACTATAATATGCATAGTTCATGTTCACTACCACTATCACTATTTTATGAACTATGATATGTATAGGTTATATTCACCATCACCACCACTTTTGGTAAACTATAATATGCATAGTACATGTTCACTAGTCACTATCACTATCTGATGAACTATGATATGTATAGTTTATGTTCACAGTCACTATTACTATTTTGTACACTACACTAGGGTTTGGTTCCGGTTTTTGGATTTAAGTCCACAATCAATTTTGCATTGTTAGTTTTCAGCTATAATTTCTAAGTGTATATGCTAGAGTTGTATAGAACCTAGTCGTGATTGGCTTAGAATTGGTGATTCCGCCTTATTTCATGTTCCTCGTTTGGTTGTGGGCCTAGGGCAGACCCATTACATTCGACGTTTTATCTAACTTTAATTTTATATAACTTATATACACAAGGAAATTATAGAAGGAATCTATAGGGAATTCTAGGGTGCACTATTTCATAACATAAAAACTTACATTTCACATTTTGAGGAAAAGTACCGGGTTTTCATATGAATGGCGTACATTCCAAAGTACAGGGGTCACATAAAATAGTTATTTTCGTATTAAAATTATATTTCATCTAGAATTGTTAGACTTCAACCATAATCGCTAAGCATATATGCCTGACTCATATAAGAATTTTGTCTTGATTGGCTTAGAATTGGTGGGGCCCGCCTCATCTCCTGTTCCTCGTTGGGTTGTGGACCTAGGGCAGACCCACTATATTCAACGTTTTATCTAACTTAAATTTTATATAACTTATATACGCTGGACGATTATAGGGGAAATCTACGGGTCATTCTAGGGTTCATTAACGCATCATATAGAAATAGTCTATTCATACTTAACTAAGAAAATATTGGATTTTCTGGAAATCAAACTCTATCGATTTTATAAGGAAAATGGTTTCTACTTCAAACAAAACTCTTATGAACTCACCAACTTAATTGTTGACACTTTTTCAAAACTACTTGTATTCTCAGGAAATCAATGAAACAGGAAAACTTCAGCGCTTTGAGGATGGGACGTTAAACCGTCAACAATTTATTTTTGTCATCATAATGTAATTGATTTTGAAACATGTAAACATATACTTTGGTGTAACTTTTCCAATTACATTTATGATGGTTGTATTTACTTTGAGCACTATTATACACGTTGTTGTGATACTGTACATGAAGTCCTCCACCCCCGGACGTTTCCGCCATCCTTGGTTTGGGGGTGTGACAGATTGGTATCAGAGCATTGTTTATAGTGAACTCAGTATATCTAACCTTATAAGATATACAAACTATAAATACATTGGGACTGAAAGTATCTGATTTAAAGTTTTCAAAGCAACTATACTTTTAGAAACAAATAATTTCTCGGTAAAAGTAGGAGCATGTGCACACACACTAGGGTCAGTATCATGGTGGGATGGGACAAAAGTGGAGATTGTTGAACAGTACGAGTAGGCTTGGGAATGTATAGTCAGGTATGGGAATGACATAGCCTGATCAACTATGTCTCACCCATAAGTGATTAGCATATGCCCAGGAATGGTCGTAGGTGTTGCAACAAGTCTAAAAACTTACCAACACTACCACAATGAAATACCATAGGGGTATTTGGTGTTATTATAATTACTTATCTGAGAACTAAATAGATTTTTATCAATAGGTCAATAATTGCGTAGTGGATACATTAAAATTATATGTATCCAGGACGTCATAGACTTAGAATCTGTGGATCTTTGCTTTACTTCCTGTTCTCGTTGGATTGGGCATTTAGAGTTAGGATCGCTTATTCGAAGGTCTATCCTGTCCCGAATACATATGACTAGTATGCACTAAACAAGATATCATGGCTGGATTCCATCCCCACGACGACCCATACTACCCCAACCACGACAAAGTTGGATGGTCCGGAGAGGAGCCAGAGAATGATTACCCAATCCCTGTGGATGGTCACCAAGCTGAAGGCTTTGCTGACGGTTCCGACTCCGAACCTGAAGTGGAGAACCTACCCCCGATGACCCTTGTTCCGAATCCTAACCCTCGTCCGGTTTTTCAAGGCCCGACGCCTCCTTGGGTAGAGTGCTTGGAAACCAGGAGCGAAGAACACGACCAACCTAGGCTGTTTAATGGAGACATTCGAATCCTTTAGAATCCGGAGACTACACTATTCAAGGGAACCGTAGCATTTTCCAAGATTTTCCTTACGTTAATGAGATGTAGACCTATTTTCCTCGAACCCTATATTACAAAAAATTTACATATGGTAACTCCAAGAAATTCTTAATATATACCAAGTGATTTTAGGAGGGAATCAGGCACGAAACAAATCACAAGTTGCATTTGAGTCACTACCACTAAATTCATTCATAGGGGCTTTGTTATGAATTACATACAAAATACTTTTAAGTCAGAACATAATACAGACAAGTCTGGCTTGATAACATCTGACTTGTCACTGCTATTAGAAACTTATCGTCTGTTCGTCTCTACCAACTTATGACAGGACTATGCCGCCAAAGAAAAAGTCCAGACCCTCCGGCAGCACAGCACCGCCCCCTCCGCCACCACCTCCGGAGTTTGATCCTGTGATGTTTCAGGCTGCAGTAACAGCAGCCGTGGCGGCAGCAATGTCGCAAATGGGTACAAATGGTTCTGGCGGTTCCGGATCCGGGAATTCTAACTCGAATCAGGGGGACAACACGGGGCGTACTAAGGAGTGTTCTTACAAAGACTTCATGAATGGCAAACCCGATCCTTTCGATGGAAGTGGGGGCGTCATCGCGTTGATGCAATGGTTCGAAAGGACTGAAGCAGTCTTAGAAATCTGTGCTTGTCCCGAAGCGAGCAAGGTCAAGTATGCGGCATTCACCTTCACAAGAAAAGCTCTTACTTGGTGGAACGGTAGAGTTAAGTCACTTACTTCAGTGGCTAACTCTATAAGCTGGGAGGATTTAAAAGCATTGATGCTGAAAGAATATTGCCCAAGAGGCGAAGTGCAAAAACTGGAAGAGGAACTCTGGAACCTCAAAATGTCGGGGACGGATCTCGAAGCTTATACTGCCCGATTCAATGACCTAGCACTCCTCTGTCCCGCAATGGTCACCCCAGAGGAGAGAAAGGTAGAACGATACCTTTGGGGGCTATCATCCCAGATTCATGATAGTGTATTGGCCTCAAGACCAACTACCTTCGACAGCGCCAAGGATTTGGCACAACAACTCATCGACCATCGTGCCAGCCATGACACTACGACAACCACGCCAATTTTTGCTGTTCATGCTGCCACAACCCTCACCACGCCAACTCCCATGAAACAATACGCTGGAACCCTTCCGAAATGTAACAAGTGTAGCTTCCATCACACTGGGGCTTGTAGAGAATTGCATTGCATGAACTGCAATAGGAAGGGGCACACTACCCATTTCTGTAGGGCACCGGTACGACCCATCAACCAGTTCCCCGACTTTGGAGTAAGCCCAGCCTGTTACAAGCGTGGAGAAAAGGGACACTTTAAAAGGAACTGCCCAAGTGCAAGAGATGCCAGTGGTGGTGGAAGGGTGCTTGCGATCACCGAAGGAGAGACCACCCCGGAACCCGCAAATATCAGTACGTGTTTCTAGCATCGACGTTTAAATTCTAAGCTTCTTTATATGTTAAATCTAGCATCGATTAAAGCATGCATAGTAGTAATGTCAAGGATTAAACTGAGAGCATAAACAATAAGAAATTCCAAGGCCGACATGTGACATCAGGCGGGTTATTGCTCACCATAATCAATCTCTTGTACTGCGAAAATTTTCCCCCATCTTTCCTCCGAATTCTTGGATCCCCATTCAAAGTGCAAATTTCGGGACGAAATTCCCTTAACGGGGGGATGATGTGACAACCATCAAATTCGGGTCAATTCAAAGTCAAATAAAGTCAACAAGTCAAACCGGTCAACCCAACTAACCCTTGTGTACTAGGGCTCACGTTATGTATTTACTAAACAACTCGCTATTCTAATGAGAGATCATAAATCGAAAAGTACGTACATCTAGATCTCCTTAACCTAAAACTGTGGTAAGTGTCGAACCAAACCAATAAAACAATGTTGCATACTCATCGGGAGTGTGTGAGATCCTTAAACAAGGCTTAACGGGGTTTACGGACCTTGCGTTGCGAAGCCGGATACTCAAAAAGGTCACAAATGAAACCTCTCTAAATCGTTTTCACTTTATCTCCTCTTATCGAGAATCTCTCCCAAATCTCTCTAAGTATGTGAAATCTCTCTCAAATATCTCTTTGTATGAGAAATCTCTCCAAGAATGTCAAATCTCTCCCAAATCTCTCCAAGTATGTGAAATCTCTCTCAAATATCTCTTTGTATGAGAAATCTCTCCAAGAATGTCAAATCTCTCCCAAATCTCTCCAAGTATGTGAAATCTCTCTCAAATACCTCTTTGTATGAGAAATCTCTCCAAGAATGTCAAATCTCTCCCAAATCTCTCAAAGTATGTGAAATCTCTCCCAAATCTCTCTCAAAAGTTTCCGTAACTTTTTGAAGTCATTCGGGTCATTCCGACCCTTAACCGGGTCAAAAACGGCTTGAAACGGGGTAAAAACGAGAAAAATAGGCTTAAGGACCCGAAACCCCTCTTAAGGACCCGAAACCCCTCTTAGGGCCGAAAGTCCTCTTAGGGACCGAACCCTCCTGAGCCGAACCCGAAGCTACTGTTAATTCGGTCCATTTCGCTTCTTACTTCTAGGACCGAAACCTGCGAACCGAAGGCATCAGAAGCGAAGGTCAGAAGCGAACCCTCCATGCGAACCGAACCCGAGCCTCCCCTCTCGCTTCCTTCTGTCTCGCCTCATTTCGGACTCGGCACCAGCAAGGACCGAACCTCGGCCTAGGACCGAGAGGTCTCGCTGGAAGTGCTTCTTCTCCCGGTTTTCGTCTAGTTTGCGTTTAAGACCCGTTTTTAATTATTTTAACGCGGGATTTTCACCAAAAATCATATTTTAACATAATGAACCCTAAATATT
Organism: Lactuca sativa; assembly: GCF_002870075.4. NCBI lineage: Eukaryota > Viridiplantae > Streptophyta > Magnoliopsida > Asterales > Asteraceae > Lactuca > Lactuca sativa. Next base: position 39,202,439 of record NC_056626.2, on the reverse strand, counting down.
CATAATTTAATCATATTTTCATGAAAATCTTTATTTAAATAATAAAATCTAGTGGGTACAGTACAAAGAAGTGGAGTGTTGACTTAGTTTTACCTTATGACACAAGCAACCACTCCCACACTCTATGAACAGCCACACCTCCCCACCTTACCTAGGTCACTTCAATGTCCTTTCCACTCAATTATCACCCTTTCCCACATTTTAGAGCTGGAACAAACCATTCTCTCTCCTCACTTCTCTCATTTGCTCTCATTTCACCAAGGATCCAACTCCATTTTTCTCTCAAACTTTCTCCATCAAAATTCGAGATACAAGGCTGAGTATCAAGCTTTCTCACATTCTTGGTAAGTATAATTCACCCTCCTTGTGATTATTGCTCTTCATTCTACTCAAATCATTGATTTCTTACACAAACATCATCACATTCTTGTTAGATCTTCGAACCTTCAAGTGATTCTCCCAAGTGTTCTTGAGTTGAACACTTCTTTTCTCCATCATCCATCTACTGAAATCACTCAAGGTGAGTTCATACCCCTACATTTTCATGTTTTCTCAAGTTTTTAGGGGGGGAATACAAGTTAAAACACCAAGAACATAACTAAAATTTTCTTACAGCCTTCATCAGAAAAGGTCAACTCCATTCACGGACTGTTTTGGACTACTTAAACATTTTAGTTTTCAAAAATGTTTTATTTAAAAGTAGTTCCACTTCTTAGCTTTAAAATGACTACTTGCACATCTCCATACGATTTTTCTACAATTTATGGTGATTTTTACAAAACTGCATATCATTTCAAACATCAATCCGGATCAGTCTGTGATTATGGACTTTTTCACACAAGTAAGAGGTCATTAAAATTTATAATAAAAATTATGAACAAACTAGACCCATTTTCCAAACTCTCAGAAGTTATAGAAATTGATTTGGACATTTTATGATTTTTCTACAAATTTTCCAATAACTGTTACAGAAAATGTTATTAACAGAAAAACACTATAAATTTCATTTCACCTTGTAACATGTTGAGCAAGGTATACATCATTATGTGATTATGTGTCGTTGCAATATATGACATTTTTGTATTCGTATCTAGATATACACCAGTTAACAAATGGATTCTTACCACCATATGTATGGTAAATATATAAATGATATTACAAGGCTATATCCATTAAAATACAAACATTGGTAAACTATGACAAGTAAGGCTTATGCTCACTACCCAAACAAATATTTAATAAACTATAATAGGTATAGTTTAGGGTTCGTTTACATAACAAACACATTATTAAAGGTGTTACACATACAAAAGAGTTATTACCACTATGAATAATTATGATAAACTATAATTAGTATAGTTAAGCCATTATACCCCCACAAACGAACACGCTAGTTATAATCGGTATAGTTATGGCATATATATTACAAACAAAGTGATAAACTATAATAGGTATAGTTTATGTTTCATCTACACTACGAACTTAATTACAAGAAAGGAATTCACCATCACAACCACTTTTGATAAGCTATAATATGCATAGTTCATGTTCACTACCACTATCACTATTTGATGAACTATGATATGTATAGGTTATATTCACCATCACCACCACTTTTGGTAAACTATAATATGCATAGTTCATGTTCACTACCACTATCACTATTTGATGAACTATGATATGTATAGGTTATATTCACCATCACCACCACTTTTGGTAAACTATAATATGCATAGTACATGTTCACTAGTCACTATCACTATCCGATGAACTATGATATGTATAGTTTATGTTCACAGTCACTATTACTATTCCATACACTACACTAGGGTTTGGTTCCGGTTTTTGGATTTAAGTCCACATTCAATTTCGCATTGTTAGTTTTCAGCTATAATTTCTAAGTGTATATGCTAGAGTTATATAGAACCTAGTCGTGATTGGCTTAGAATTGGTGGTTCCGCCTTATTTCCTGTTCCTCATTTGGTTGTGGGCCTAGGGCAGACCCATTACATTCGACGTTTTATCTAACTTTAATTTTATATAACTTATATACACAAGGAAATTATAGAAGGAATCTATAGGGAATTCTAGGGTGCACTATTTCATAACATAAAAACTTACATTTCACATTTTGAGGAAAAGTACCGGGTTTTCATATGAATGGCGTACATTCCAAAGTACCGGGTTCACATTGAATAGTTATTTTGGTATTAAAACTATATTTCATCTAGAATTGTTAGACTTCAACCATAATCGGTGAGCGTATATGCCTGAGTCATATAAGAAATGAGTCTTGATTTGCTTAGAATTGGTGGGGCCCGTCTCATCTCCTGTTCCTCGTTGGGTTGTGGACCTAGGGCAGACCCACTATATTCAACGTTTTATCTAACTTAAATTTTATATAACTTATATACGCTGGACGATTATAGGGGAAATCTACGGGTCATTCTAGGGTTCATTAACGCATCATATAGAAATAGTCTGTTCATACTTAACTAAGAAAATATTGGATTTTCTGGAAATCAAACTCTATCGATTTTATAAGGAAAATGGTTTCTACTTCAAACAAAACTCTTATGAACTCACCAACTTAATTGTTGACACTTTTTCAAAACTACTTGTATTCTCAGGAAATCAGTGAAACAGAAAAACTTCAGCGCTTTGAGGATGGGACGTTAAACCGTCAACAATTTATTTTTGTCATCATAATATAATTGATTTTGAAACATGTAAACATATACTTTGGTGTAACTTTTTCAATTATATTTATGATGATTGTATTTACTTTGAACACTATTATACACGTTGTTGTGATACTGTACATGAAGTCCTCCACCCCCGGACGTTTCCGCCATCCCTGGTTTGGGGGTGTGACATGACATGGCAAGCAAACCGGTTGAATTGGGTCAAAATCCCAAATTAGCCGGTTAAATGTTAGTTTATGCCCTTTTAAAGCCAAAAAAATAAAATAAATAACCTTTTAAACCAAAACTTGTAAGTTAGTGGGGCTATAGTGTCATTTTCCCTTAGAGTTTTAGTGAGTTAATGTCTTTTACTATTTTGTATATTACTTTTAGTCACCTGCCTACAATTTTATGTATTTTGAAAATCCTTGTTTTTACTTTTACTCCAGGCCTTGAATCAACTTCGACCAGTCCTAGTTAAACGAAACATTCAAATAAATCGGGTGTTAAATATCTTAATAGTAAAATATAAGAATTTACCAACTACTGTTTCAAGACATACATAATGTTAAATGAAGTTTCGAAACTAAACAAAATGTGGTACAACAAAATCTATTTGTTTAATAACATATATTTGATGAATGATTTATCTATTCCAAATTTCTGAAAACTCAAAGCACGACTACTAAATTTTATGGTTTGTTTAATAACATATATTTGATGAATGAATAATGATTTATCTATTCCAAATTTATACCCTCACAAACATATCAATTATGTAATTTTATTTAAATTTAGTTAATTAACTTGAGTAATATAAATCATTTTGGATAAGGATTGATTATAGATAATATTAATCAACTTAATGAATGAATTGTATCTAATAATTTGATCAAATTTAAACACAAATGATATATATGATTGAAAAGTTTAATAAAGTATGACTGTATGAACTAAAAACATTCTATATATCCATCATGTAAAAGTGTATGTGAACAGCAATAAGAAAGACAAAAGTAGACGCGATCTGCGACCCGACAAAGATTTCCATGAAACCACAATCTCCAAAATGAAAAGTGGAACCACCCATGAGACACGCACAACTAAAAACACGTACATATATATTATGCACGTATTATTTTTCTTCAAGATATTCATTAATATAAACTATGGGCAATGCACACATGTTCAGGTATGTTGCATGTGCGACTGTGGAATATATATATATATATATATATATATATATATATATATATATATATATATATATATATATATATATATATATATATATATATATATATATATATATATATATATATATATATATATATATATATATATATATATAGGTTCAGGTTCATTTGAGACCATTCTAATTTTGTGAGACAGTGAGACCAAATCTAAAAATAATTTTAAAATGCAAAATATATGGAAAAATCCAAAAATTCCTTTTTAAATATAATTTTCGGAACTTGAATTAACTAAAAAAAAATAAAAAAAATAAAAAAAATTCCGTTTTTTTTTAAAATACGTGAAATATTCTAATAGAAAATTACACTGACATATTCTAAAAAATAATTTTAAAATGGAGAATAAATGGAAAAATCTAAAAATTCTTTTTTTAAATATTATTTTCGGAACTTGAATTAACTAAAAAAAATTAAAAAAAAATAAAAAAAAATTCCATTTTTTTTGAAAATACGTGAAATATTCTAATAGAATATTACACTGACATATTTTAAAAAATAATTTTAAAATGCAGAATAAATGGAAAAATCTAAAAATTCTTCTTTTAAATATTATTTTCGGAACTTGAATTAACTAAAAAAAATAAAAAATAACAAAAATAACAAAAATAAATTCCATTTTTTTTTTTGAAAAATACGTGACATATTCTACTAGAATATTACACTGTACATATTCTAAAAAATAATTTTAAAATGCAAAATAAATGGAAAAATCCAAAAATTCTTTTTTTAAATATTATTTTCGGAACTTGAGTTAATTAAAAAAAATAAAATAAAAAAATGCGTCCCACGGTCTCACAAAATATAAGTGGTTTCAAATGAACCTAACCCTCTAAATAGCAAGTTTTCTTTTTTATCCTTCGTCCACATCTTTAAATAATTCTGAGTTTTGGTGTCCTTAATTTTTTCTTAAATGTACTAGTTGAGTCGATTCTTAGATGTGTACACCTAATTCTTATGCATAGCAATTTCTAAAGAATTGATGTATTTATGTGGATTTGTTTGTTTGTATATATAGATAATGGTGTTTCTAAGTGTGTTAGAAGACAATGAATGAACCACATTAATTCTTGAAAATATAGTGATGTTGTTTTCCAAAAAGGTCATAACCCACATAGCTTTTAGTAATTGTAAATTTTGAAGCTGTCAAGTTTTCCTTAATCCAGTCATAAATTTAATTTCTAAACCACATGTTTTCTTGTTGTTTGTATAATCTTATTCACATGCTTATTTCTGTTTTTTTTTTTTAATACAGGTCTTTGTTTACTCGTTAGTTGAAGATCTAAAGTCAAAGGAAATAAATCTCCTTCTAGAAAGAAGGAGAATATTCTTATAGAAGGAAGATTTTTGCAAGACTTACTTTGGAGCTTGTATTCTTATAGAACTTGACAAAAATTTAAAAAAATGACATTGTATTTTTGTAGAATGTAACAGTAAAAGTTGTTTTTTTTATTACGTTAGATTTTTCAATAATATTAATAATAGATGATTATTCTTTAAGAATATTATTATTCTTCAACTCATGGTTCAAAAATTTGTTATTTTTCAAAATGTTCATTCAATCAGAATATGTATTCAGTCAGATATATAACCTAGCCCTATATATATATATATATATATATATATATATATATATATATATATATATATATATATATATATATATATATATATATATATATATATATATATATATATATATATATATAGGCCGGTTCCGATTAGTACTCTTTTTTCGGTGAACACACCTTAAAAAAATTGAAAAAAAATACAAATCATAAAATCGAGCATACTACTACATTGGATAGAAAAGAAAAAAATTGGAAACAAAAAAATTGGACCATTAAAATTGAATTATAGATCATAAAATGTGAATAATGGATCATAAAAATGATCCATACTTCAATTTTAATAATCCATTTTTTTCTCCGATATAGTACTATGTTCGATTTTATTATTTTTAATATTTTTCAACTTTTTTAAGGTGTCCTCACCGAAAAGAGTCATCACCCGATCATGTTTATATATATATATATATATATATATATATATATATATATATATATATGTATGTATATAAATATGTATATATATATATGTATATATATATATATATTATATGTTGAATTTTAGAAGGTATAAGATACAAATTTTTTTATACAAATCAATTATGCATAAACAATCATTAATACTTGTCAAAAGTTTGAGTACTTGAATTAAGAAATGTTATTAAACAAGTGAATAAAGAAATAAGTAAATGATCGACTAAATGAAACAAATTCAGGATTTGTGAGGACTCCAACTCTATGTAAGACAATTTAGTAATGTGTTTCCAAGGATTATATGATATCTAGTTAATTCCCTAAGTTGGCACTTGAAAGTGTTAACAAGCTATAACACTTCTCATTCACCAAGTTATCGAATTCAATACAAGCTCTTTGAAAATAACCTAACTTTCTAATTTAAGTCTAAGCAGCTCTTAGATAGAAATTAAAATGTTGGAATAAGAGTTATGTGAATGTTCCCAAAAACACCCAATACTCCTCAAAATCTCGGGAGCATAAGATTGTGTGAATAAGATTTAAACTAAATTCATTCAATGGAAATCAGTTTAGTGTTTGTTACCTAGTCTAATTCACAAAAAAATTACAAATTGTGCAATTAGTTAACTTGAATGACCTAACCCTAATTCACATGGTTAAAATCACAAATAAAAAGTGAAGACATGAAGTTGGAGAAACTAGGGTTCTAGCCACTCATGACTAGAACAAGATCACAAGTCTAGAAAATGAAATCAAAGTGCTATAATGCTTACAAAGATGAAATTAATTGTTTCCAAAATTATTTCCAAATAAACCCTAGCAAAAACGTGTGGTAAAAATCTCCCATGGTCGCCAGGAAATGAAAGATGATGTGTAGAATGGCTCAAAAACCTGAAAATCAGTCATATAGGAAAAGTGCCAAATGGAAGCTACGCGCCTGACTCACCTCGTGTCAAATATGGATAAAATAACACGGCCTCGTGTCACTCCAACGTATGATGCTATCATTTGACCCATTTTCAAAGTGCATTGCTGAAAATTGACCAACTCTACATTTTCCCCGATCTCAGGTGGAATTACACTAAAATGAAACGCCCAGTGTTAGGGCAGACATCACCCATGTGAAGCTTCATGCCCATTTTGACAAGGCCCATGTTAGGTCTTATATTTGAAATTCTTGTTTTCTTCATTTAAGCTCCGAAAAATCCGCATCTTTGCTCCCGACCCTTTTTCGCCATTCTGCGTCACTTCTAACCTCCGGAACAACCTGAAAAAACATAAAAAGTGTGGAAATCTAGTGTGCCAAATTTTTTCCCAAAAACAAGTAAAATGCATGGATTGTTATTGAATTGAAACAGAAAAAGTAAATTAAACATGCTAAAATGGTGCATAAAATGCACCAAACAAATCTCTCCAAACTTAGACCTTTCTTGTCCCCAAGAAAGAACAAAAAGAGTTTAAGCTAGAGAGAAGAAAAGAAGAAAGAAAAAATCCAAATCCAACTTTTTGATATTTAATGCAATAATCAAGACAAACATGAAAGAGATCCAACCCAATTAACCTTATTATTGGAGCATAGTTGAGAGTGTACCTATCGTGCCTTGAGTCAACTTGGCATTAGCCCCATAAAGATATATAATAGTGAAAACAAGACTTTTGGCCACTCCTTAACGCAACTCAACAAAATCAAAAGTTACGACATTTGCTCACTCTTACTAGTATTGGGTTGGCACATGGAACAATTTATGGTCTTACTTTCATGAAAACATATGTGTTGAAAAATATTCTCAATCAACTTTATTTTACAACACATGACAATGACCGAATCCAACAATTTGTTGACCATCAATAATCCTTTTCTATATAAAAGAAGTCTTTTCTAAAGTTTCCCTAGGATTTACCCAGATTGGTTACATATTTCAAACCACTTACACTAGCCAAAGTAGTTCACAATCAGTCCAATGTCATGAGTTCAAGTCCAAGTACTAGTGGATCTTTTAGCAGCCAAGTTTTCCTAGCAATGTTTATTTATGCAACTCATGTTGTTGTGGAATTATTCGCTTATTGACTCGATGACTCAAAACTTGTAGAATCATCCGCTTATAGACTTGATGACTCAAAACTTGTGGAATTTTCCACTTGTTGACTCGATGACTCAAACCTTGTGGAATTGTCCACTTACTGACTCAATGACTCAAAACATGTGGAATTGTCCACTTATTGACTTGATGACTCAAATATTTGTTATGTTTTTAGCTTAATTATTTATATTTTTGTCCTTGACTTTTTCTATTTTTCGGACATCTCATGGTCTATAACAATGAGAGACTTCTAAGACAATTTTTGAAGGACTGATGTTAACATACAAGAACTAGTAAGTATAGTTAGAAACAGTGTCTCCAAGCAGGGTACTTAGAAGGGAATAGGCAGAAAGGACTTTCTAGAGCACTGGAAAGTTCGAGGCATTGAAATTTTATATTTGTTTTTTGATTCTCTTCAATTTTGAATTTAGGTCAAACTGAGTAGTTACTAATCATAAGATCGGTCGTACGTTCTTAGGGCTAACTGATACCAATCATTTTTCTTTAGTGTTGATAACCTTTTCATTTTTTTTCACGAGTAGATTCGGGAGGTGTGTTCGTGTTTGATTAGCTTGCTTTAAACATTTTCAATAAAAAAAATGAGAAAGTCTAATCTCAAGGAATACGACTCACTTACCAACTCAACTATTATTTAGAAGATTAGCTTGCCTTGGATTGGATAAGAAAACATAGAATAAAATATTTATTTTGGGATTTTCTAAATTTGATGCAAAATGCAAAAAATGAATAATTAAGAGAAGAAAAGATGTAACATCCTCTTTCCCGTCATTTCTTATTTCTGGTTTGTGGGTCGGAAGTTGATTGTGTAAAGGCTTTGGGATTTAAGGAGGTAATGTTTAGACCTTTTGGAAGGAGGCAATGATGGTTAGGAGATCTATACCTTTGATTTGTGTTTGGGCCGAAGGGTAGAACGGGAAAAATCATAGGATGGGTTCTTGCATGAAATATGTATTTTTGTTTGAGAAGTTTTTAGTCCAAGATATTTAGATAGGTTTGTAGAGCTCCTCAATACATTTATGTGGATATAAACAACATCAAAAACGGATTTGGAACAAAGCAGTTACGACCATTAGAAGTTAGGAGATGTTTGGGTTAGCCGCGTACGCTGGGAGTACCAGAAGTACGTTGGGCATACACGATCAATTCCCAAACCCTATTTTCATGGTTTGAGCCGTATTTAAGCTCCTTAACTTCCCCAAAACCATTCCGTTCTCAACCGCCACCTCTCTAACACCCTCCCTTGAAACCCTAACCCTAGTTTGAGCCTTGTGAGAAAAAAGATGGTGTTTTTAATTGCTTTGGAGTGTTCTTGGTGCACCTTGGGGAAAAAGGAACTCATAGAAGAAGCATTGGTTGCATTGGAGATTGTAGATACATACCTTGTTCACCTTGATCTTTCTTTTGGAGATATAAAGTTTGAATCTTGATGATGAAATTGTTAGATCTAGCTAGTTTTGGGTGTTATGAGCTTTTGGTCACTTTAAGTGCATAACATTTAGATCTTGAAAGTTTGTGACCTTGTTTTGGATAAAGTTGGAAAATTTATCCATCTAAACATTATATTGTTTCAGATCTGAAGGTTGGAGACTTGGCCTTAATGGATAAAGTTGAAAAGTATACATTTTTGGTCCCTTTGAGACTTAAAGACTAGATCTTGTTTGTTGGGACCTTTCTAATCGATAAAGATGGAAACTTTGTCCACTATGGGACCATTAGGACCCATAAAAATGTGATATGGGTCCTTCTATCCCTTCCATGCAAGAGTTGTGATGTATTAATGGATTAATAAGTTAGGGTTTTAGCTTTTTGACCTTCCCTAGCCATGGAAGTCATAAAGGTGGAAACTTTATGACTTAAGATAATGTTTTGAGGCTAGATCTGATTTTGGGTGAAAAGTCATTAAGAGATTAAGTGCTTAATGAATGAGTGGGGTCAGGTTGCGTATGTTGGGCGTACGTTGCGTATGTTGGTCGTACTCAAATGCCTTGGACTTTGACTTGTGTTGACTTCCATTGACCATTGAATTTTTGAGCAAGTTTGACATTGGGTCAAACTTGAGGATTTTGGACCATTGATTAAGATTTTATTTGGTTCTCGGGTTAGTGTATTCACAGAAGCATGCAATACAGAAGGGATCATATCACACTCTTTCAAGGTTCTTCGATTTAGGTTAGTTTGTCTTCATTGTACCCGTGGGTCAAAGGCACCAATGCCACACCATTATTTTTGGTTATCTTTAGTTGAAGGATTCCATAGGGACTGTAGATAGTCACGTACGACAGACTGATGACTCTTGATCTAGTCTCTTTTACCTGTTCCTTGTTTGGTTGTGGTTCCAGAGTAGGATCGCCTGTCGAGGTGTCTATCCTACCTCTGAGTATATACGGTTATGCATTCTTTTTATTGTTGGTATTTAGTATGTTTTTATGTTGTAGTGACCTGTTAGATCTGTATCCTGGTAGTTTGTATGTTGCTATGCTGTAGTGACATGTTAGATCTGTATCCTGGTTGTTGGTACGTTGCTATGTTGTAGTGATCTGTTAGATCTGTATCCTAGTATTTAGGATGTTGCTATGTGGTAGTGATCAGTAGATGTGTATGTCTACTTGTACTTGTTGGTTATCATCTACTGGAGTGCCTTAGGGACTGTAAATGGTCATGTAGGATAGCCTGAGAACTCTTGATCTAGGCTTTCTTGCATGTTCCTTGTTTAGTTGTTGCTTTAGAGTAGGGTCATTTTTTCAGGTAGTTATCTCACCTCTAGTTACTTATGGTTACACATTTCATGAAGGTTAGCTAGTAGCAGGTGTGACATCCCCAAAATCTCGGCCAGAAAAGACCGATTTCATTTATGCTTTTTAAACATTTTTAGAGTAAATCCGTTTGATTTTAAAAGAGATGCGGAATTTGTTCCCAAAAACAAAACATGATAAAATAGATATTTATCAAAACATTTCATATAGAAATATGATTTCATTTCATAATCAAAAGTCGGGATGTCATGTTCCGATACAGATTATAAAGCATAAACGATAACATTACAAGTCATTCAACAAATATATACATATACAGACTTGTAAACAAAACAACTTGATGATTCGCCCATCTTAAGCTCTTGCGCCACTTCCTGTAATACAAATAAACTGGGTGGGTCAGGCTTGGGAGCCTGGTGAGCATATAGGGTTTTCAACCCACAATAAATAATTATATTTAATTTCACCAATCCACAGTAAAACCCGATTACCCATTCTCGTTATCCTCACTTTACGTCCCTAAAATAACTTCTATTATAAGGAACCTAATTCAGGATTTTCATCGGGACGGACATTACTGCAGAGGGGCTTCCTCAACAATAAGTGCACTAAAGGCAACCATGTGGGGGATAGAGTACACCGATGAACACGTCGTTCACAACACCTACAGGTAATGAGCCTGCTAGTGTTCCACAGGACAGTCTAGAATAGTCCGTGGTCGTCATCCATACTCTGCTGAATGACTAGAATAACACCAATAACACCGATGCCTCTCATCTGTTTGTTACACATCAATTATCTACCCATGTTCTACCCAACATATTAGTAGATAAAAATATACATTTTTATACACTGTTTAAAAACATGTATAGCATGCTTTAATCAATACATATTCCACATAACAGATGAGGCATACACACATAACACGTATTTCATAGAGAATATATCAGATCTATGAGATAGAAGAGAGTGAATATACATTCACACATATAACCACAAAATATATACACGTAGCACGTATTTTATATTAAATACTTCATAATATTGCGTTGAAATGAAAATGACTGCACACTCACTTCCCGTATTCTTGAATACATTCAACGATTACTTGTATAACATCGTGTATTGAAAGGGACTATACACTCACCTGATCGGAAGATGATCGGGCAGCACTACGGCTTGCAGAAGTAGTATACTTCGATAGATCTGGAAGATCTCCACCAAAATCGAACTCCTCGCGGGCAGAGCTTCGGCTCGGGAATAACGCTCTTCGGGATCCTCGGGGCTTCGGATCTTGCTTCGGGGCTCGGGAATGATACCGGGGCTTTGGGATATGATTGGCACGCAAATCGAGGCAAAACTTAGAGAGAGGGAAGAGTTTGAACAAGAGAAAATGGCTGATTTCGAGTTCTATTTATAGGCTGAGGGTTTGGGATTACGCGGGGCGTAATCTCAAATTACGCAGGGTGTACTCAGTACGCTGGGCGTAACTTGGTTACGCGGGGCGTACTTTGACGTCACTGCATGCGTCGATCTGTGGCACTCGAGTATTGGTCAGGCAACTTGCATCCGACTGAGTACGTTGGGCGTACTCAAATTACGCGGGGCGTAATTGACTCGTCGAACTTCTAAATTGCGTAACTTTCGCATACGAGCTCCGTTTTCGACGTTCTTTATATCCACGCGAAGGTCAGGCCATACTCTATAACTTTCATTTAGACTCCGTCGCCTAATTTTGACTTTATTTTTTATTATTTATTTTTAGAAAGCCCGGACAGGAAAACTTCGTTATAAAATCATAACTTCTTCGTCCGACGTCCGTTCTCGCCTATCTTTTCATCGTTTCGCTACTAACACGAGATCTTCGATTCTCGTTTAGATTGTTTCGGCTAAAAACCGCTCGATCTCAAATCGAGTATTCGGGCTGCATACTGCTAAGTCGAAACTTAGAAAAATCATAACTTCCTCATACGAAGTCAGATTTGGGCATTCCTTTTATGCACGCTCTCGGTTTAACGAAATCTACGACTTTCGTTTAGATCGCTAAGGCTAAATATCGCTCTATCTTAAATTCATATTTTACGTCACTCGGCGTCGTGCGGGTTCTGTCGCGAAACTTCGACAGGTCATAACTTCTTCGTTATAACTCGGATTTTGGCATTCCTTATATCTCCGGAATCCTTGTTTCAACCACTACAACTTTATGCAAAGATATCGGGCTTATCTCACACTTTAATTTTGACGCTTATTTTATTCTTAATTCATTAAATTATAAAAATTAAGAAAATAAACACATAATTCACATAATTCACAAATAATACATTTTTATTATTTCAAATTGGGGTTACAAAGGTTAACCTAGACTATTACATTGCTAAAAATGGCAAGCCCAGAAACACGGGCGTTACAGCAGGACAGTATGTTGTGAGAGGACTAGTAGGAGGTAATGAGTTGTATGATTGATGTTTGCCTATATTATGTGCCTACTTGATCTTCTATTTTTTATATGTTGATATATGGTGGTATTAGGTTGACGTGGTCCTAATTTGTGTTGTAGGCCAAGATACCTGGTGCGGGCTGGCTGTAAGCTGAAGGCACGGAGGCTCGAGAGGAGCGGTTAGATTGAGGCGGTAGGCCAACAAACCCTGGGTATTCCATTCTGATGGCTGAGCGGACCCGATGCTTGCTTGTATGTTTATCGTATAGGGTATTTTGGGGGAAACTTTCTAAGCTTTGTGCTTACTCAGTTGTTTATTGTTTTAGGTATCATCACTTGTCATGGGAATGCGAAGGCATGACTGTACACATTCATCAGTAACAATGAAGATTTCACGCTTTAATAATACTCTAATTTTCAATAAATGTATTTGTAATAAACGATTTTCTTCAAAATGGATTTATAAATGGAAGCTTTACTTAAATAAAATGAAAATTTTTGGTTGTGAAAATGATACATTACAAAAGAAAAGAAAACAAATCTTTTTGGATATTTCTATGATGAAAATAAGATTTTTTTTTTAAATTTTTTTATACAACACCATGCAACATGAAATACCTTATACCCCTCCCCAAGCAAAAAAATAAGCATCATCCTCGATGCTTGGAGAGGGGATGGATGATTTACTCGCAAGGGGGCGGCTAATATCTGAGGTAGTGATGGGTCCAGTGGCGTACCTCTTCGAAATCCCCGAAGATGTCATCAATGCATTTGGCATGCCATTATCCCTAGTATTATAGTCGGTAACGAATTCCCCAAAACGCGTGTTTAACCCTTGAAAGTTAGTGGTGAGAGCATCAACATGCGTACTCACAGACTGAACAGTGATATGAAGGCTGGTGTAATCATGGTGATTATCATCAAAATGATCCATGTACATCTGGTGGTAAGGCAGGTAGTCAAACGGTGTCGTCCCAATAGATGACTCGGTATGACCCAAGTGAGGTGGGTCCTGGTGCATCGGTTCCTACTCTTCATTTGCTTCTCCTTCCTTAGCTTCACTCGAACTCTCCTCTTTGTCCACCATGAATTCCAAGAAAGTCTAATCAATATGCTCGGTTGGGACGGAAAACTGAAGGTAATGGATGGACTCGCCATTGATAAGACAATTGGTGGATGTATCATGATTGATGTTCCAAAGAAATCCATCTTCCTGCTGCTTCAACATGTGCATGGAATTATAAGTGACAAGGATAATTAATTTGTTGATGGAAATTCGTGTGTACACATGAGGGTTGAGACTAATTGGATCAGAATATGCAATGAGAGAGACCAATCCTGCACATTGAATTAATCCTAATTTTAATTGGCTCGTGTGGAAGAGTCTTTCGCATATCAAAGCACCTAGGTGAGGTTTGGTTGTTAGATTGTGAATCATTGAATACAATAACCTAAACTCTTGTGTGGTCACGGTGTTACGCTCAGGTCATAGGAAAAAGATTGAGGCAAGTAAGTGGTGAGAAACATGGTGGATGGGGTGAAGGATGCGAGAAGCTGTTAAAGATTTTGATTCATAACGTTCTTTGCTAAAAATTCAAAGACAAAAAGTTGATGCATTGTATCTCTCGATACGTTTGAAGCTCGGGAGAAAAGTGTTTTCGATCGGGGCATTAAGGTAGGCACTAATTTGGTCTGCAAAGATTTGAAAACTTTGGTTGCATAGGTGGAAACATAGGACTTCATTCTCATAATCGAGTGTCGACAAATTCAACTGTGGGCATTTCTAAAGTCGGGTATACATATTTAGGAAGTCTTTCCCAACCGATGTTTCAAAATAGAATTCAAACACTTTCCTCCATATGGAGGCGGTGAAGGGCATCTATACCCGTATATTTTGAGTTCCATAGTCTCTTTGGAAGAGAGAATCAAATTTGGTCCTTTGAAAGTCACTCGCAAATTCAATACCTTCATGATTCGAGTTAGAAGGGACTCAAATTTGCTTTTTTGGAACCATGGAGTTGATTTGCACAAAGGTAATAGACAATGAGTGACTAATTTTAACCTAATGTTCCACTAATGTGTGATTTCCTTGTTTTAGATTCCTCCTTCAACCTCCCCAAGCTTATCCTACACAAAAAATTAATCAAATTAACACCATTAGTATAAGATTTTTGGACCTAAGGTTTTAATGAAAAACCTAAAATAGCCATGGAAGGTCCAAAATGAAGCTTCAGTTTGGAGAAGATGAAGTTAAGAACAAGAAATATCATACCTTGGGTGAAGATTTCACTTAAAATTAAGGAATCTAAGGTAGGTTTTTTAGTGAAATCAGTTTTGGGGGAGAAAGGTAGAGAGAAAAGCGAGTTGGAAACAGGAGGTGTTATGTGAAAATGGGCAAACCTGATTTGTTTTTCTTTTAAAAAACCTTACTACACATTCAACATGGCCCCTTGTCAATCCAAAGCAAAATGACACGGGTCGTGCCCTTTGCAGATTTTCAAATTTTTTGCTAACCTTTTTGACACGACTCCATGTGGAATGGGTTCAAACAAGACATGAGTTGTGTACAAGGTTCTATGCTCAAGTTGTGTTTTTTGATTCCAGCACCCTTCAACTTTCAAAATTCATTTTTTTCTTTTTAAAACTCATTGATAATTTTATATAGTGTTGAAAATTCATTTGGAATAATTAAAAATAAAGGAATTTGAAAAATGGAAAATTGATGAAAATACCCTCGGGTTGCCTCTCGGTTAGCCGCCCATTTTTAATGTCATTGGCTCAATGTGGCCCCTATAGATTCATCATTCTTGATATGTGTGGGTCTCCAACATCGCAACCTCTTCATTTTTCCACTTGAAATCCTTCATATAAAGGCTTTAAACTATGACCAATCACTTTTGAAATTTTTTCCGGTTTGAGGGCTTGTAATTTCTATGGCCCATGGTCAAAGACATTTGCGGCCACGAAAGGACCAACCCATGGAGACCTTAGCTTTCTGGAAATTAGTTTCAACCTATAAAGGTATAGAAGAACCTTTTGACCTTTCTTGAATATCTTCCTTGAGATCAGTTTATCATGATAATCCTTTTCCTTTGTTTTGTAAATCGCCTCATTTTCATAAGCATCATTCAACATCTCTTCTAGTTCTTGCAGCTCCAACTTTCTCTTCTAAACTCATGTATGAACTCTTGACCACCAAATAGGATTTGTGCTCTAACTCTACGAGCAATCTACATGGTTTCCCCAAAACCAACCGATATGGAGACATACCAATCGGTGTTTTGAAAGCAGTTTGATATCCCCATAGCGTGTCTTCGAGTCTCACACTCCAATCTTTCCCAATTGGATTGTCAGTTTTCTCTAATATCCCATTGATTTGATGATTACAAACTTGTGCTTGACCATTTGTTTGTAGGTGGTAGGTTGTTGAAACTTAATGTGTGACTTTGTACTTCTTGAAAACAGCCTCAAGAGTGTTATCACAAAAGTGTGTCCCTCGGTCACTAATAAGTGCTTTTGGTGTACCAAACCTGGAAAATATTTGAGACCTAACAAAATCAACAAAAAATTTTGAATCAGTAGTTCGGGTGGCTTTCGCCTCCACCCACTTGGACACATAGTCCACTGTAAACAAAATATAAGAAAACGAGGGTGGAAATGTTCCCATGAATTCTATACACCACACATCATATATCTCACAAACAAGAATTGGGGTAATGGGAATTTAGTTCCTTGAAGTGAGAGATCTAAATTTTTGACACCTCTCACAACAAGCACAAAAGGTATATGAGTCACGAAAAATATTAGACCTATAGAAACCACTATCGAGGAATTTTCTTACAATCCTTTAAGGACCAAAATGTCATCCTCATGCTTCGGTGTAACAAAAATTCAAAATGGATAGTACCTTATGTTGCTCCGCACACCTTCGAATCACTTGATCCACATAGTATTTCCAAAGATAGCGTTCGTCCCAAACGTACCTCTTCACTTTTTTCTTTATCTTTTCCTTTTTCCACCTTGTAGACTCTGGAGGAAACTGGTTGGTAACAATGTAATTAACACCAAGGATCCACTTGAGTTGCAAACAAGTGCTCATCTGGGAAGGTTTCATAGATAGGTTTCGGGTCTTCGAGCGAGACAATACGAGTCAAATGGTCCTTTACTAAATTCTCCTTCCTACTCTTTTATGTTATCTCTATATCGAACTCTTCCAAAAGTAACATCCATTCTATAAACCTCAGCTTTGAACCCTTCTTGGTTAGTAAGTGATTGATAGCTGCATGGTTCAAATAGATGATCACTTTGGTCCCGAGAAGGAATTGTCGGAACTTCTCTAACACAAAGACAATGGCAAGAAATTATTTTTCTATGGTGATGTAGTAGCATTGTGCACCTTCTAAAGTTTTGGTTTCATAATAGATGACATGATGCGCTCGATCCACTTTTTAGCCCAACACCACTCCAACAGTCATGCTGCTTGCATCATATAGTCAAATGGAAGATTCCAATTATGTGGTTGGATGATGGGAAGGAGGTGAGTAGGTCCTTCAAATGATCAAAGGCCTCCTTTAACAATTGAGTAAACTCAAATTCAACATCTTTTTGGAAGAATTGGCACATTGGAACCGTGACCTTTGATAAATCCTTGATAAAGCGTTCATAGAAACCTACATGACCAAGAAACAAACGTACTTCCCGAACATTTTTTGGGTAAGGAAGATTCTTTATAATATCTATCTTTTCCATGCCAACTTCCAAGCCTTTTGGGACACAATATAACCAAAAATCAATTATTTTTCCACCATGAAATGACATTTTCATAGTTAAGCACAAGATCCGTGTCAGTGCACCTTTACAAAAATTTTGTTAGATTGTTTAAACATGCATCAAAGGATTCTCCAAAATCTATGAAATCATCGATGATGACTTCGTTGATATTTTTAACATATTCGGAAAAATACTCACCGTGCATCTCTGAAATGTTGCAGGTGCATTACATAGACCAAAGTGTATACACATATAAGCAAATGTACCAAAGGGACAAGTGAAGATCGTCTTATCTTGATCTTCCAAGGCTACCGGAATTTGTTGAAAGCCTAAGAAACCATCTAAAAACCATTAGTGAGATTTACCTGCCAATCTCTCTACCATTTGGTCAATAAATGACAAAAGGAAATGGTCTGTTCTTGTAGAAGAATTTATCTTCCGGTAATTGTTACAAACCCTTCAACCATTTTGCACACGAACGAGAACCATTTCCCCTTCGGATTTTTTCACAATAGTGACTCCGTCTTTCTTTGGGACCACTTGAACGGGACTAACCCATTTACTGTCAAAGATTGAGTAAATTACATCATAGGAGGGTTCAAAAGCTTCATGACTTTTTTCTTCAATACTCCATCATAGGAGGGTTCAATCTCCATTGTGCCTCCCTTGTGGGCTTGAAGTGTTCCTCCATCAAGATCTTGTGCATACACAAGGAAGGGCTCAATCCTTTTATATCTGCAATTATCCACCTAATTTCCTTCTTGTATTTTTTTAGCAAACTGATTAACTCCTCTTCTTTCCTTGACAAATTATTGGAAATGATTACCAGTAAATTGTTTTCCTCCCCAAGATATGAATACTTTAAATGGTCTGGGAGAGTCTTCAATTCCAACTTGGGCGGTTGAATCACCAATGGAAGGAGTTTGGCATTGGTGGTCGGAAACTTGGATTTCCTTTCATCAAACCCTGAGTGTTTCTTTTCATCCACAATATTAACAATTTCCAACATCTATTCTTCTATATTGAACACCCTTGCAAGTTCCTTGGTTTTGTCCCTATCCAAAATATGTCAAAAAACTAACTTCAAAGCATAATGAATGGACAAATTAAAACAATCTTCATTCAAGGACTGAATGACATCCTCAAATTTAAGAGAATGCATATCCGAAGGATACCTCATGGCTTCATAAATATTCAAGTTAATGAATTCCCCATCAAATTCCATAGATAAAGTACCATCGTAGACATTAGTTTTAGTTTGTGCAGTTTTTAGAAAAGGTCTACCAAGAAGTATGAAACTTGAATTTGGTGAGTCATCATCTCGCATATCTAGAACATGGAAATTAGCTTGAAAAACAAGTTCATTTACATGCACTAACACGTTCTCTAGTACACCTTTGTGGTGTACTATTGACGGGTCAGCAATTTGAATGACGACACTGGTGTTGCTAAATGATCCTATACCAATTGATTTATAAACAAAATATGGTAAAATGTTTATGGATGCACCTAAATCGATCATATGTATAGGTACATGAAGATTCCTCAGTTTTTAACGCACGGTAAAGAAACTGATGTCCTTGCACTTCAGGGGCATCCTTCTTTGTAAAACCACTGAAACATTCTGTTGATACATAAAAGTGAACCTCTAGCAATTCGAAGCCAAATCAGATCCGAAGTCCAGTGCATTCAATGTAAAGAATTTCAAAGTCAAGCTTCTTCTGAGATAAGGACTCATCTGAGACATTCCTACTTTTTGATGTTATAGAGTCCATACAAGCATTTAATGCTCCTTGTCATTTTTATTGATTGTACAGTTCATGGGGAAAAATCGAGTAAATCGTGTGTGTCAGCTTTTCTGACTTATCAGATTTACATTCTCTATCCAAGTCTTGTATTTTGTTTTATTGTCTCTCCTATGCTATTTAAGGAAATGATTTATCCATGCATTGTAACCTTAAAGAAGCAATATTCTTTACACATCACATACTCAATATCTTTCAAGTCAAATTTCTTTCTCCGTCATTCTCTTTGTTCTTCAGGTGTTTTTACTTTGTTCACACTCACTTTATTTTACTTAAATATTTTGTTGAATAATTTATTGATCTCTATATTTCAAGACAAGACTAGTTTACCAAACTTGGTTGGACCAAAATATTAGTAGCATACATTGATCTTAAGTTAATTCAAGGTTTGAGTTTTCAAACCTTGTCCATGCACTAAGTCTTGCACTTTCAATTGGTATCAGATCTTGAGTGAAGTACAAACATCCCTGGAATCCTAGTCATAAACCTTATCAAAACTGATTTCAAGCCCCTTATTAAAGTAATCCTTAAACATTTCCTAAACCTTTAGAAAACCCACCCGCATACCAAACCAACATCCCAAATCACACTTCAGAATCTTAAGAAATTCTGAAATCAATTAGACCCAAGATAGTTTGTCATCAATGTGGTCTCGGTAACCAATTTGCAAAAGACTGTTTGTCTGAAACCTCTTAAAAGCCAAAGGTAAAAGATTTTTCATACTATGCTCGCAAAGCCCAAGAGCTGGCAGAGAGTGAAAAAGCTTTTTTTTACCACAATTTCAAGAAATGTTGATGGGTACTGGTCTTCTGGAGATGAGGATGAAGGGAGATCTGGAAGGAACATGTGTCATATGGCAAAACAATCGATCGCGTGTGATGAAGGCTACTGGTCTTCAGGTTCAGAGGAAGACGATGACAATGTTGACCCAAACTTTTGCTACATGGCAACAAACGATCCACCGGACAGAAGCATCATCTAGAACGTAAAATTCATGATCACTGATAATAATTTTGATTTATCTATTTGTGAGCCATATCTAACTCAGATCGAATCAGATATGACAGTTATGCATAGAGCCTATGAGTCTGCCATAGAAGTTAGTGAGAGGCTAAATAGTAAACTGACTCGTCTTAGATTACGCTTTGAATATCACAAGCTTAAGATATAATCACTAGAGAGAGCTTGTAATGTCTAAAGTTGAATGTATCATTGTAAGAGATAAATGTGAAATCATTTTTTGTGAAAGCAATTTCTTAGTTTCTGATAACAAACGTCTTAATGCCAAAATTTATGTTTTGCATAACTCTATTGATATTCTAGAAGAAAACGAACAGACGACACATAATATTCGTCACCCATGGTCCAAAGCACCAGGCCTCGAAAGTGAGTTTCTGAAACTTGTTGCCCGTCCCTTGAAGGAACTTCAAAATCTAACGTTTATGGGAGACATTCTGAACCATACTCATTCGGATACCCCTGTTTCACCATTGTTGCACCTTCCTGAGACTTCAGACTAGTTCTAATATTTAATTCTTGAGTTCCAACCTATCATTATTAAGTGTCCTGATTGCACGCCTCTTCTGCCTCTGTTATTCGCGGACTTGAATCATCCTTCAGATTCATTCCCTGACACCAAATGTACTGGAGTTCAGATTCCAAACTTCGGCCCTCCCAAAAATTGTGTTGTTGAGGAAATAATTCCCGAGACAACTTGACATGAATCTGACAAATCCAACTTCATTTTGGCGTCATTTGATAGTGACGTAGAGGAAGAAATTATATGTGATGATTCATCTTACTCTTATATTTTTAACTCTGATGTGATTTCAAAATCATTTCTAGTGCCAATTAAGCCTAAGTTCAACAATCCATCATCTGGATAAACTTCCAAGTCATCATCTGACTCTTGGAGAAACCTTGGCTGAACAAGAAAGAAAATTTTCACCCAAAGACCACAGCTAAGAGTGCTCTTAAGAAAGAAATTAGGTCTAGGCAAGATTCCAGATTCATTGAGAGGTCTGAAAAAAAAAAGTGTCTCGAACAGTTACTCCTGCTACTAGGAACCACAATACGTTTATGCCTATTAAGATTCTTAAGAGGCCATATAATACTCCTAGTTTGGTTGTTCAAAACAATTCTATATATAATAATCCAAAAAAGGTCATTGTTGAGACTCCTTCTATGAAAATTGACTCTCCTTGGACAATTTCTTCTGTGCTTATCGCTAAATACGATGGCATAATTTTAAAACCGAAACAATTTCTGAAACCATACGTGCCTTCTAAAGCAACAAGCAAAGAACAGGTTGCTAAGAATATTGTTATTCAGAAATCCTTAAGAGATTCAAAACAAAAGTTTGAGTGGAAAGTAAAAAGGGATGAAAACAAATCTGTAACATTTGTGAACACAGTGATTCCTACAACATCTCGAAAAATTAATGGTCTGAGAAAACTAGTATCCAAACTACCTTTAGTTGAATACGATTTTTGGATAAATGAAAAGAGCTTGACATTCTACTTCTTTCCAAAATAATCTCAGAATAAGCCCTCCGAGTTGCCAACTGCTCAAAAGTCACAATCCAAGTCCAAAGCCCATGCCAAAGTCCCTAAGTGTAACTCGGAGCCTAAAAACTCCAAAACTCACTAATTTTCCAGTCACTGGGCAGAAAGACTTTCTACGTTATCTAAAGCTCACTTCTGACATTGGTTACGACATATGGCAACATTTCAAATTCAAAAATTCAAGCTTATGGCATTTGGACCAATGGCAATTTCTTTGTCTCCAATGTGGCATATGTGGATGATCTCAAGGATAACCTAATTAGTGTAGCTCAACTCATGGATGCAAATCCAAGAGTCGAATTCTACAAAAAGCATAGCTACGTTATGACAGAAGAACGGAAAGAATGTCTAATCAAATCAGATCGCATCAAGAAGATGTATCCATTAGACATCAACATGATCATCAGAAAGCCTCAACCTTGTCTTCTTTCAAACGTCGTTCCTGATGTTAGTTAGCTACAGCATCAGAGGCTCCCTCATCTCAATTTCCGATACATGAATGATCTTGTTTCTAGTGAAACGGTCTGAGGTCTACCACTACTGAAATTCAAAAATGATCATCTCTGTAGTGCATGTAAATGTGAGAAGTCAATTTTAGAACCAATAGAACTTCTTCATATTGATCTTTGAGGACCATTTGCTGTAGCAATTCTACATCAAAAAAGTACATTCTTGTAATAGTTAATGACTACACAAGGTTCTCCTAGGTCTTCTTCCTCAGGCTAAAATCCGAAACAACCTCCGAACTTATTAACTTCATTAAAAGAATTAAAGTTCTTGTGAAATTCGTTGTTAGAAGAATCTGAAGTGAAAATGGCTCTGAATTCACCAATGTCACCATTGAGAAATCCCTCTCCGAAAAGGCATCGACCACAATTTTTATGCTCCCTACACTCCTCAACAAAACTGTGTGGTTGAAAGAAGAAATGGAACTCTCGTTGAAGTCGCTCGATCGATGTTGAACTTTGCAAAACCTTCATCTCTATCTTTGGATTGAAGTTGTGTCTACTGCATGTTTCACTTAAAACCGAAGAATCATTAAACATTGTCTTAACATGACACTGTTTGAAGCCATGGATGGTTGCACACCGAGTATCTCGTTCTTACACGTTTTCGTATGCAGATGCTTTATCAAAAACAACCGTGATCAACTCACCAAGTTTCAACCCAAAGCCGAGGAATCAATCTTTTTGGAATACTCATCTAAATCCAGAGTCTATAGAGTTCTAAATCGTCAAAGTTGTGAAATTGAAGAAATCTTTGATGTCATTTTTAATGATATTTTTGTTCAAAACTCAAGTCCAACTCATGTTACAACTCATATCATGGAGTCCGATGCTCCACCTGATGGGTCTCCGAATTCCCAAATCATCCATGAAGCCGACTTTGAAAGCATATTTGAACCATTAGAAATTGCTCTTGACTTGTTATCTCGATCAAGACCATCCTCATCAACTGATGCTCCGAATTCTCAAAATGTCTCTGGTCCAACACCCACCTTTCCTCCATTTGATTATGATTTGTTTCAACTTTCTCAAGTTGAGGGGGAGAATAGTCATCCAACCCTCGAATCAAATGTTGATAGATTTCAAGATGCAATAGATCAATTCGTTGAAATATCTGGTTCAGATGTTCAGGGGGAGCATCATCCTCAAATTCAAATTGTTCAGGAGGAGAAACACAACCCCATTGTTGATATCGGATCGTCCACTGCACAAGTACTTCTGAGATTACACATTTGGACAAAAGAACATCCTCCAAATCAAGTCATTAGAAATCTCAAAGCTGGCGTTCAAACTCGATATGCTACCAACATCCAAAATGAGTGTCACTTCTCGGCATTCATATTAATGGTTGAACCAAAATCCATCAAGGAAGTTTTAGAACATGAAGATTGGATTACAACCATGCATGAATAGTTTGCATAATTTGACAAAAATCAAGTGTGGACTCTTGTCCCTCCTCCTGAGGATCCCTTATTGTTAGCACAAGATGGGTCTTTCGAAACAAGCTCAATGGTGTGTATAATCAGCAACAAAGAGAGATTGGTGGCCAACGGATTTAGTCATATCAAAGGAATCAATTACGACGAGACTTTTTCCCCTGTTGCTCGTCTTGAAGCCATCCGAATCTTTCTCGCCTATGCAGCTCAAATGGACATTAAAAGTGCCTTTCTCAACAATGAACTGGATAATGAAGTGTATTTTCAACAGCCCCTGGTTTTGTAAATCTTTCATATCCAAATTATTGATACAAAGTTCAAAAATGAGTTCTTGATCCTACCTTATTCCAAAGATCAAATGGAAACCTTCTCATGTTAGTCCAAATATATGTTAACAACATAATTCTTTGAATCTATGGATTCAACGATGGTTGCTAATTTCGCCATATTAATGGTTAGTCGATTCCAAATGATGATGAATCGTGAATTAGGTTTTTTCCTTGGAATCCAGTTCAAGAAAACCAATAGAGGAATCTCTATTTATCAAGATAAATACATTTCCGAGCTTCTAAAAAAATATTCAATGGATAATTGTGCCTTCGCAAGGGTTCTCATGGGTTTCGGACACTAGATCTTCTCGGACCCATCAGGTGCTGTTGTTAATCTGAAGAAGTATAGGGGAATGATTGGATCGCTACTATACCTTACTACAAATCGTCCACACATCATGTTCTCTACATGCTTGTGTGCTACATTTCAGGTTAATCCGAAGATGTCTCATGTTGTGGCTGTCATGCAAGTATTCTACTATCTCAAAGGAACAAAGAACCTTAGAATTTGGTATCCGGGAAATGAAAGTTTCCTTCTTCAGCCATATTTCGAATCAAACTATGGAGGTCTTCAACTGGATTGAAAAATTACTTCCGAAGGTTGATAATATTTTGGTGGAAGATTGGTTAGTCGCTCACCCAGGAAACATAAATGTATTTCTCTCTCAATAGCCGAAGCAAAAGACATCACTGCTGCAAGTTGCATTTCACTAGTTCTTTGGATGATATCCCATCTTCTGGACTATGGTTATCAATTTCAATAGATTCCAATCAATTATGAACCTCAATGTGCAATTGCAATTTCTCATAATCCAAATCAGCAATCCATGACCAAGCACATCGATATTCGGTACCATTTCATTACATTTCATGTTTTAAAAGGAAACATCAAACTCATTTTTGTTCCATATGATGATGAAATTATTGATGTCTTTACCAAGGCATTAGAAAAAACCAAATTTATTGGGTTTCTAAAAAAAATGAGAATGATGATGCCTAATCCACAATTCTTCCAATAGGCTTGTAGTCTCTGATGGAAACATTAGAATGTAAAATAATAAAGTAAAATTCATTTCGCCTCGGAATCGTTCCCTCTCGATAACAATATAGGATCATCATATGTGTATTTTCGTCTAACATATTCTTCTAGTTTTTAAGTTGTTCATCTTTCCTCATCTCTTGAATCATCTAAATGATATAGTTACAATGGTGTACATGCAATCATCTCATCTCATATTTTATGTCAAAATCAAGTGCATTATAAAGTTCATCTCGGAATTCAAATCCGAAACGGTAATGTGAGTTCATCTCTTATCTTCTTTCGGGCTCTGTTCCTTGAGTTCTCGGAATCTCAATCATTTTGAACTAGTCCTCTAAGATCTTAATGCTTTTTTAGCTCTAAAATTCAGCTTAAGACTGTGCCATCTTGAACCCTATATTATCTAGTAATTATGTGTTCATATTCTTTCCGACATATCTTATGACATCTCATCTCGGAATCCAATTTTTCTGAGATCCTCAGTTGTAAAAGAGTTTTAAGGTTTTCATTAAATATTTTAATCCAAAACATTTTCTCATCTATATATTAACGATAATTTTTCTTGATGAATATCCTTTAATTCTCAATAAATGTGCTTTGGCACACGTTCCAATAAATTGCATTACAAATCAAAACTGAAACGACGGTTTTCTCTATTGAAACAAACGAACGTCCCATCTTTTGTGTGCTATAGTTGTTTAGGATGTTGTTTTTGGCAATGCATTAAATGCAACCTTTTCGTCTTCAGGTGTGATCATTACTTTCTTCGACCCGACCTGGAATATCCAACCTATAAAAGGATTTTGAATACTAACTATTCCCAATTTTCACTATTGCTATCCTCTTCCTAGAGTTTTCTCTCTGTACTCAGTTCTTCGAGCTCTCAAACATTCATCAATGGCACCTTCCCAAACTGGTCCTTATGTTTTCACTCCTGCACTACAAGAAAAACATGATTTTGCTATGAAAGGGCGCTATGGAACGTATTTTCATTGTCATTCAGCAACAGATCATGCTATGGAATGTTGTTCCATAGCGAAGTTGCTACCACATTATCTATGGAGTTCATTTCCGGTAGCGATGATGGGACTTGCTACGGAAACTGTTACCGTATCCAAATTCAATGGTATTATGCTACGGATATTTTTATGGAAAAAACATTCGTAGCAATTTTGCAATGATATCTTTACGAAAACATTTTTCATTGTACTGCTACTATGGAATTAATTATCATGGTTAATATGCAACATAATTTTTCAACAGAATAAAATTCCATAATTGCTTTGCTATAGATGTTGCATTCGTAGCTATTTGCTAAAGAATTCTGTTGTGGAATTTGATTTTTGTTGCTTGTTTTGCTATGGAAGAAAGTCTAGCTAAGTTTCTAGGAATTAATTTTTTGTAAAGTACTTTACACTATAATGTCATATTATGGAATTTATTTGCATAAAGTGGGCCTTCCAACACTCATTCAAAAACCAACACGCAAAAGAAGAGAAATTAGGGCAGATCGATGTTGTCGTCTTTAAGCAGTAACGTGACACTGTGCGAATGTGGAGATCCGATTGGAATGTGGACAACATGGACATTAAAAATCCTAGTCGGAGGTTCATTGGCTGCACAAACTATAATAATGAAGACATAAATTGTAAGTTTTTTCATTGGATTAAACCACAACTCCCAAACAAGTGGTATAGAAAGAAGATGTATGAATTGAGAGCTCATGTAAATGATGAACATGTCTTTAATTTAACTAAATCATGCTTCAAAAATGAAAAACACGAAAAAAATAATATAAAAATTCATTTTGATTACTTAATTCATGCTAAAAAATGACTACCACGATAACATAAAACGGTACTAAATTTCTTAAAATAATGTGACAATAACATAAAACGGAACTGTATTTCTTCAAATTTGTGAAAATAAAAGTGCATTATACTGTATTTCTTCAAATTTGTGAAAATAAAAGTGCATTATACTATTCGTATGTATTCATGCTATCCAATTCCCCTTATATCATCAATAAGCTTCGGTAAACATAGCTCTTGAATAATGTGGTGCTTCAAAGAACTTCAATATTATTTAAAAACACATCATTGTCATCAGGTTCTTCTTCAAGATCAACATCCTGAAACAAAATATTCAAATATGCAAACATTTAGGTAAATAATGGAATAAAAAAAACAAATAAAATTGTTAAAATGCAACGAATTAAAAAGGTAATAAAAGGTTGAATTGCCTATAGAGACAGAACTACACCATGTGGGTTAGTGATATCAAGTCTTGCCCTATTCATAACTGAAATGCTATAACACAAATTAAAAAATTAGAAAAGGAATTCAAAATAGGACATAAATTCAGAAATTACAACATATAACAAAAATCATTAGCACAACTGTCTTAACCGCGCCCTTTTCTAGCATAAACTTAAGCTCGAGTCTGCTTGCCAACAATATCTATTCATTTTTACATTTTTTAGCCATTAGTTTATGTCACATATTACCAATTCAAAAACATTTCATTCAAACCATATCTTACAAACTCCAATGATCGTAATAATAATTCATCCATAGTATAACAAAATTAATTAAGCATACAACATCCCAATAAATGTCGTCACAAATTAGCTATGCATTTTGTTCAATAGCAAAACAAGCAAACAAAATCATATTCCATAGCAGAATTTCCTAGCAAATACCTACGAATGGTACTTCCATAGCAGTACAACGTAAAATGATTAGCTATGCATTTGGTTTCCGTCACAAACTTTGTTGCATATTAACCACAATGATGAATTCCATAGTAGCAGTACAACGGAAAATGATTTGGTAACAAATGTCGTTGGAAAATTGCTACGAATTTTTGTTCCATAGAGCTATCGGTAGCATAATACCAACGGATATGGAGTCGGTAGCATTTTCCCTAGCAACTCCCACTCTCGCTACCAGAAATAAAATTCGTAGACAATGTGGTAGCAACATTGCTATGGAACGACATTCCATAGCACGATCCATTGCAGATTAACAATGAAAATATGTTACATAGCAACCTTCCCTAGAAAAATAACGTTTTTCTAGTAGTGACTATTCTGGATCATAATTCTGGATTTCTTTTCCGTACAAGGATTCCAGATAATAAAAATATGAATCTATATTGTGGAACTGTTCGCCATATTCTGAATGAGGTCTTAGTATTTCGGAGGTGTTTTACGGATTGCGAATTCGTTCCAAATGAGTATATTTGAAAGATTTTTGATGTGGCATACATATATAAATAATCTAATCATATAAATACCTTTAAACCACTAAAATGACTGAAAAACAAATAAAAACCATATAATTGCATAGATTATATCAATGTTAACATATAATCTACAGTAAATACATATAATTATAAACTTACATATTATAAGTAAATCTCTTCACCGCTAGAAGAAAGCAGTTGTGATATATTGGATTCAAAATATCTCTGGAACGTTGGTTCGAAATTGTGTATGGAATAATAAAGTCAAATAAACTAACTCTGAAACAGAATTTATAGGGGGGGGGGCACAAAGATGCAAGCCTTATGACAATATTAGCCCATGCACCTCTTTGGACCTCTTTCTGGGTCCTTAAAGCTTATACTTCCATGCATGCACGTAAAGTTCATAACTTTACGTGATAGATCGACCTTAGAAGCCCAGATCTACCTTTTGGACGAGAGTTGTACAGCAGAAATCGAGTTTCAGACTTGGACAATGACCAACTTGACGAGTTGTTCTTGCAACTCGGCGAGTCCGGGGCTTGAGTCCCCAATCTGTTGTGGTTCAAAGGAGCCTAGTCGAGTGTTAGCAGAGGTTTAGAAAGGCCCCAAGGAGTGTTTCGACGTACTAAGACATAGCCATAATCTGGAAATCATGGGACTCGACGAGTGAAACAACACACTCGGCAAGTCCAAGGCAATCTTCTTACCCAAAAGATCAGACTCAATGTGTTTTTCATACAACTCGGTGAGTCGTAGACTGGACGTGTTCATATGATGCAGGAGGACTCGACGAGTTGTTCATACAACTCGGCGAGTCAAATGAAAGTTGACTCGATGTTATTATGGAAGGAGAACTCGTCGAGTCTTTGCTAAACTCGACGAGTAGAGTCGGGTTGGGGAATAGAAGAAAGGATAGGGACTCGGCGAGTTGGCGGCCCAACTCGGCGAGTCAGGTCAACTGGCAGTTGACTTTGACCAGGATAAGGACTTTGGCCAGGGGTAAAATAGTCACTTTTCCCTAAGATTAGTATCAGTGTTTGAGTAAGTGCCTTTATGGGAATTATAGTCGGGGAGTTACCGGAGCAGCAGTCAGGCATTTTCCGCTCAGCATTCCAGCAGTCAGTCTTACGAGGTGAGTTTCCTTCTAGTAGGAACGGGTCTATGGCCACAATGCCGACCCACTTAGATAGCATTAGTTTTCAGACTGCGGTCCGATGTCGGGGTGGTGTCGAGAAGTAGTTCAGTATGCTTGACGGCTTTGGGATTCAGGAATTTCTATGTGTTATGTGTTCTGGACTATGGTCCGATGCAGTATGCAGTATATCTGTTATGGTTATATGCCATGATTATGTTATGCTATGTCCAGTCAGTTCCAGACTTCGGTCCGATGCAGTGAGCAAGGCCCAAGTTAGTTTCGGACTTCGGTCCGATGCATTGGAAGAGGCCCTAGTTAGTTCCAGACTTCGGTCTGATGCAAAGGGCAAGGCCCCATTCAGTTCTGGAATTCGGTTTGATGCAGAGGGCAAGGCCCTATTTAGTTCCTGAATTCGGTCCGATGTAGGGGCAAGGCCCCAATCAGTTCCAGACTTCGGTCCGATGCAGGGGCAAGGCCCTAGTTAGTTCCGGACTTCGGTCCGATGCATAGGGCGAGGCCCTAGTCAGTTTTGAACTTCGGTATGAAGCAGTGGTTAAGGCCCAGTATGTGCTTTATATGTTATTGTATGGTATGTGGTAGTTTGGGGGAGCTCACTAAGCTTCGTGCTTACAGTTTCAGTTTTGGTTTCAAGTACTTCAGCTAGCAAGGGGAAGGGCTCGGGATGATGGCATAGCACACACCACAGTTTTAGCCTGGGAGTTAGATTCTGATATTTTTGACATGATCTTGACATCAGTTTTGATATGAGACATATTTCATGACATTTTGAGACACATGGCTTACGGTTTTCTTATATGATATTTGGATATTATGGTTTTAGTAATGTTTTTCAAACGAATTTTTTGGCTTGTATTTTTAGGATGTTTCAAGTTGGTATCAGAGCCTTAGTTTGAGGGATTCGGGCGCACTTCCGAGTGTGTCTGAACTCAAACTAAGGAAGTGGTACAAGTTTTCAAAAGAGAAATAGTTTTAGAAAAGTAAAAAGAAAGTTAAAAAGAAAAGAGTTTTTGAAAAAGAGAAAAGGGTGTGGTGCATGCGATCAGCCGAGCTCAAGTAAGTACTCCCAAATTACCCATACAAGTTTATGCTTTGTTATGATTATCAACTTTATTAGAACAGTATTCTAGATTAGGACTAAGGATCTAGGAAGGATGCCTTATGTGCCTGTTATATGTGTTCAGCTCTATGAGAACTGCATGCTAGTACATATTATTTAGGATGATAGTCTGAGTAGTATATGCTTGATTATGTGAACTCAATGCCCGAATGCTACTTGCTTTGTGCTTTTAGGAGTTCTAGTTGTCTTTCACTAACTAGTAAACGAATATGTTAAGTTACATATTGTAAGGACTAAATAATTTCAAAAGGTTAAGTCTAGCTCTATTTCGCAGCTCTTGTTTGAGTCCAACCGTTGTAGAGTAGAATCTCTCATTCGAAAAATTATCTAGTCTGTGTAATATGTAATAGTATTCGCGAGCTAGTTAGGGAAAGAAGGGACTTCTTATGCAGCTGATGGAGGAGAGAGAGAGTTGGTGATTACCCTAGGGCAAACCTAGGATGAGAGTAGCAGTAGAAGGGACTTGGAGGAGTCAAGGCAGTTCTTGAATAAAGTACGAATAGATGTAGAAGGTAATATGGGCCAGGGGATCCGTACTTGAATCAAGGAAGGCTGAGACAAGGCCAGGGAACTTGTAGTAGATGTGATCCCTCTAGATATATCAGTATTTCTAACAATTATCGCTATGTGTTTTCAGAATGGTGGTGCTACGCCCTAGACCGACAGTTGGCAGTTCGTGTGAGGGATCAGGCTCGAGCTCGGGGGCCGAGTGGCTAGATGAGTAGACTAGGGAGTTTCTTTCCTCAGAGATCACACGCACTATTCTCGAGCAGACTCTTGTGATCTTTGGTTCGATCAAGGAAGGTATTCTGGAGCTCATGGATGAGAGATTGGGAATGTTTCGCGCTGAGGTGGCGGCCATGATTGGGTCGCGCACGCTCACCTTCAGGGAGTTCAAAGCCTGTGGAGCTCCCGATTACTAGGGGGTCCGAGACCCCATTGCGAGTACCAGATGGTTAGCTGATGTGGCCAACGCTTTCAACACTAGCAGATGTCTCGAGTGGGACAAGGTCCGACTTGCATCCTGTCTTTTGAAGGGCAGCGCACGTGATTGGTGGGAGGAGGTCGGACGTGTCATCGGGGATGATGCAGCTCTTGATGCTATGACCTGGATGGATTTCACGACCAGGTTCAGAGCCGAGTTTGCACCTATTATTGAGGTGCAACAGCTTTCTAGGGAGTTCCAAGATCTCCAACAGACAACAGAGACGGTGGCGGAGATTACCGCCAAGTTCAGGGAGAGGGCTCTCCTCATTCCTCAGTACGCGGAAGAGGAGGAAATGAAGAAGGATCGTTACCATGAGATGTTAAGGAGTGATATCAGACAGTTTGTGAGCCGTTCCAGATGTAAAACGCTGGATGAAATGATTGCGATGGCTCGTGAGAAGGAGATCGATTTAGAGACGGAGAGGAAGAGGAAGCCAGAGGTAGTATCTGGGTCAGGGAATTCGGGCAAAAATCCCAAGGTATCCGATCACAAACCTAGGGGAAAGCAGAGCCACATTCGGTGTGGCAAGTGTGAGAGGTTGCACGATGGAATGTGCAAGGCAGGGAGTTCCGGCTGCTACAAGTGTGGTCGGACTGGGCACATGAGCAAGGATTGTATAGCTACTACTACTATGTCTCCCACCTCAGCATCTGATCTGATTTGCTTCCATTGCAATCAGAGAGGACACAAGAATTCCTAGTGTTCGAGTTTAGCATCAGCAGGACAGGTGGTGGGACCCGCTCCTGCTACCCTGAGGATTACAGACGGCCGAAAGGGTCGGCGCCGAGACATCAGTGGCGAAAAGCAGAGCATTCCAGTTGACAGCCAAGGAGGCTTGGTCGACTCCCGATATGGTTGCAGGTATGTATCTTCTCCATCAACTCTTTATTATTATTGTTTATTGCTTATGGTTATGTGTTTGTCTATAGGATCATTCCTAGTGAACGACATCTCAGCTCTAGTATTGTTTGATTCGGGGGCTACCCGATCATTTGTGTCGCTCGCGCTTAGCAAGCGATTTAGCAAAGCTCCCGGGGAGCTGGATTTCCCTATTGATGTGGAAATAGCTAATGACAAGACCATCAGGATCACGAGAGTTCACAGAGGATGTACACTACAGTTGTTTGATGAGCAGTTCTTAGTAGACTTGGTTCCTATTCCCCTGCGAGGGAATAAAGTTATAGTAGGTATGGATTGGCTGATCCCCAACGAGGCAGTGATTGATTGCAAGCTATAGTTAGTGAGGATTCGCACTCCTAGTGGGGGAGAGTTAGTGATTCAAGGCTAAAGGCCACAACGCGGACCAATTATTTGCTCCGCAGCGAGAGCGAGGCATTACTTTCAGCAGGGTTGCATGGGGTACGTCGCCTATGTTATGGATGCCCGGGAGAAGGGTAAGGCGACGATTGATGATGTACCGATGGTACGTGAGTACCCAGATGTATTCCTGGAGAATTTGCCTGGGATACCTTCTGAGAGACAGGTAGAGTTCCAGATTGACCTGGTCCCTGGTGCGGCTCTGATAGCAAAGGCACCGTATCATTTGGCTCCTCCAGAGATGCAAGAGCTGTCTATGCAGCTGCAGGAGCTGCTAGACAAGGGTTTTATTAGGCCGAGCAGTTCACCCTGGGGAGCCCCAATCCTGTTTGTGAGAAAGAAGAGCGGGTCGCACCGCACGTGTATAGATTACCGGGAGCTGAATAAGGTAACGGTGAAGAACCGTTACCCACTCCTAAGGACAGATGATCTATTCGACCAGCTTCAGGGGGCATCTTGATTTTCCAAGATTGATCTACGATCCGGATACCACCAGATGTGGGTCAGGGATGAGGATGTTCAGAAGACCGCTTTTAGGACCCGCTATGGTCATTATGAGTTCGTGGTGATGCCTTTTGGACTCACCAACGCTTTAGCCGCGTTCACGGATCTAATGAACCGCGTGTGCAGACCGATGTTGGACCGGTCTATGATAGTATTCATCGACGACATCTTGGTTTATTCCAAGACTCAGGAGCAGCACAAGGAGCACCTGAGAGAGGTGCTAGAGACACTGAGGATGGAGAAACTTTTCGAGAAGTTCTCCAAGTGTGAGTTATGGTTGCGCGAGGTGCTATTCCTTGGACACCTCATCAACCAGAAGAGTATACTTATAGATCCGGCCAAGATAGAGGCCGTGATGCAGTGGGAGGTCCCGAGGTCTCTATCTGAGATTCGGAGTTTCCTAGGTTTGGCAGGGTATTACAGGAGATTCATTAAGGATTTTTCCAAGATAGTAGTATCGCTCACTCGATTGACTAAGAAGTCAGTGGCGTTTCGTTGGGGTCCTGAGCAACAGTCAGCATTTGAGACGCTCAGGTAGCGACTATGCGAGACACCGATTCTTACCATACTAGAGGGAGTGGATGACTTTGTAGTCTACCGTGACGCTTCGATCATAGGTATGGGAGCAGTGTTGATGCAGCGAGGGCGTGTGATAGCTTATGCCTCGAGACAGTTGAAGAGTCACGATGCTAACTATCCGACACATGATTTAGAGTTGGGGGCAGTGGTGTTCGCCCTCAAGATTTAGTGACATTACCTCTATGGGGTCCGTTGTACCATTTACATGGATCACAAGAGTCTGTGGTACCTTATGGAACAGCTGAACCTAGACATGAGGCAACATCGATGGTTAAATGTAGTAAAGGATTACGACTGTGAGATCCTCTACCATCTGGGCAAGGCCAACATAGTGGCCGATGCTCTAAGCCGCAAGGCGGTGGCGGCCCCGATCAGAGATATATGTCTGAGGATAACAGTGATTACTCCATTGCTGGAGCAGATTAAAGAGGCACAGGTTGAGGGCCTGAAGGAGGAGAGGCAGAAGTGTTAGAGGATTGTGGGCCGAGTAGCTTCTTTCGATTATGACAGTCGAGGATTTTTGACCCTGCATAGGAGGGTCTGGGTACCGTACTAGGGCAGGGTACGACAGGTGTTGATGGACGAGGCCCACAACTCTCGGTTCTCCATCCACTCGGGGGCGACAAAGATGTATAGAGATCTTCGACCCGATTACGGGTGGCCCTGTATGAAGCGGGATGTAGCGTGGTATGTAGAGAGATGCCTGACTTCCAGGAAGGTCAAGACAGAGCACCAGAGGAGCCACGGCAAGATGCAACCGTTGGATATTCTCATGTGGAAATGGGAGGATATCACCATGGATTTCATTACTAAACTTCCCAGGACCGCACGTGGGGTTGATTCGATTTGGGTCATTGTTGATCGGTTGACCAAGAGTGCGCATTTTATACCTATCCAGGAGAGCATCTCGGCTGAGAAGTTAGCCGATATTTATGTGCGAGAGGTAGTGGCACATCATGGAGTTCCCGTTTCACTGGTGTCATACCGACACGTCTGATTCACTTCTAGGTTTTGGAAGCGGTTTCATGACGAGATGGGTACTCGTCTTCATTTCAGCATCGCTTTCCAGCCTCATACGGACGGGCAGAGCGAGAGGACGATTCACACTCTTGAGGACATGCTTCGGCCATGTGTCCTAGATTTCGGTGGTAGTTGGGATATGTATCTTCCATTAGCGGAATTTTCGTCAAAAAACAGTTACCACGCCAGTATTGACCGTCCTCCCTTTGAGATGCTCTATGGGAGGAAGTTTAGGACCTAGTCTGTTGGGGTGAGGTCGGTTAAAGAGTCATGGGGAGTACAAAGGTAGTACTCAAGATCACGAAGTTGATACAACAGGTCCGTAACAGGCTTCAGACTGCACAGATTCAGCAGAAGAGTTACGCCGATAAGCGGTGCTCAGACTTGGAGTTCCAGGTGGGCAATATGGTCCTCCTGAAGGTGTCACCCTGGAAGGGTGTCATCCGATTTTGGAAGCGGGGCAAGCTAGGCCCCATATTCATTGGTCCCTTTAGGGTTTTGGCCTAGGTGGGTCGGGATGCGTATCGATTAGATCTTCCGGCAGAGCTCAGCCAGATCCACATCACTTTCCACGTTTCTCAACTGCGGAAGTTCTTAGTGGATGAGTCAACAGTTGTACCATTCGAGGATATTCAGGTTGACGGCATCCTGAATTACATCGAGAGACCCGTTGCGATCTTGGATGAGAAGAAAAAGACCTTGAGGAACAAGGTGGTTCAGCTAGTAAAGGTGCAGTGGCACCACCGCAAGGGCTCAGAGTGGACGTGGGAGCCTGAGGAGGAAATCAGAGAACACTACCTAGAGTTGTTTGCAGAGACAACAGACTTCGAGGATGAAGTCTAAGATAAGTGGGGGAGATTTGTAACGCCCCATTTTTGGTACGTATTTGATCTTCGTTTATGCCATTTGTATTATTGACTCGACGAGTGGCAGCCCTGAATCGTCGACTAGATGCGAGGTTGGGACGCAGGTTTAAGTAATCTACTCGTCGAGTCCGCTCTTGGTGTGACAACTCAAAAATTTATGTTAGTTTTAACGTCGAAATTAACGTCCAAATTAATTACGTCAAAAATTAGCCAAATTTATCCCGAAAATATTTTTGACCGGATTTAAACCCGTTGGAATATTTTAAATAATATTCGTCAAGTGAACCAAAATTAAGGTGGCATAATTTTAAAATGTTGTCAAGTTTAACGGTAATCGTTAAAAAAAAAACCCGTTCACGGTTGGTGTCAGGTGAACCCCAACCAGGCCATAAGCTCCACCTATATAAGGGTTGAGTGGGTTTCACTCCAACCCTTTTCCCCCACCTTAGACTCTCTCTCTCTCTCTCTCTCTCTCTCTCTCTCTATTTTCTCTTTCTACAAACGGGTTTTGGTCAAAAATCGCCCCTCGGAGCCTCAAATCGGTAAGTAAACCTTCCTAGCTTGTTATCTAACTTATTTAGCTTGCAAATTCATGACTCAATCACCCAAAAACTCCCAAGAACATGAGTTTACGGTTTTGGGAGCCTCCCAAAACTATAAAGCCCTTTGGAAGTGGGTTTGATGCCCAAAAACCCTCCCACACACTTCTTATGCTTAGCAATGGCTTAGAGGCTTACACGAAAAGACTTAGAACACCAAAATCAAACCAAATGGGGAGTAAACATGAGTTTACGGTCTAAGAAAATCCTTAGACCGTAAACCCATCTCCTTGGACCATAAACACTTGTTTAAGTGTTAAGCTACCCCTCAAACACCTCCTAGAGCTTCCATGAACTTCCTTGAGTGCATAGAACCTTATTTTCATTCATGATATGCACCAAAGCATACAAAAACATGTCACACTTGAATTTACGGTCCAAGAAGGTTCTTAGACCGTAATCACCTATTCTTAGACCATAAACACCCCCAAAGGGTGTTAAAGTGCCCTTAACACTTTGTATGGCTTGGAATTGGACCTAGAACTTCTTATGCTTAACCTACAACCACCAAAACATAGGATTCATGGACAAAATGAGTTTACTACCGTAAACTCATGTGTTTAAGGTAGTAAACTACCCAAGAACATATTCTTAGACCGTAAACACCTTTCCAAGGTGTTTAAGTGCCCTAAACACCTTCCTAAGCTCCTAAAAGTGACTAGAACCATACATGCTTGAGTTAGAACCACCAAACAACAAAAGAAATGGACCAACATGAGTTTACTACCATAAACTCATGTTTTTACGGTCGTAAACTCCTCAAGGAGTATTCATAGGCCGTAAACTCCTCAAATGGTCCATTTTGAAGCCTTAAACCCTTCATAAGCCCTAGAATTGAACCTAGCTTAGTTCCACAAGTGTTATAAGACCTTAATGCATCAAAGAGCACACCAACCATGAGTTTACGGCCGTAAAATCATGGGGATAAGGTATTAGGGCCGTAAACTCTATAAAGAGTTTACTCTTGAAGAGTAAACTCCCTATCTAGGCCATACACACCAATAGATGTTACCCGGGACACTCCTAGCACTTGACCAAAGTGTTTTCCGCATTTTAGGATGTGTATACGTGATTAATTAGTATTATAATTACTAATTGTATGTAAACATATGTCATCATATGTTAATAGGTCACTAAGCGTGTTCAAGTCTTTACTTGACACCGAGCACCCAACCGGCACCTCCGCCCGACCCACTTACAACAGGTGAGTTCATACTCCTGAATTAACCTTTTAAATGTTTTTACATGATTTTATGGGGGTGGGGGGAATACAAGTTAAAACATGCCAGTTATCATATCAATCACATGTGATTGATAACCCGCATGCACAAGGATTTATTACACTGTCAACTGTTTTACCAAGTATGATACTGTAAATGGTTTTCCAAAACGTCTTTACTTTTTCAAATCTTTTATCAAATTGACTCTCGTGCTGTATGTTTTACTTCGGATTCAGTTACAGCAGTATTTTAAACAAAGGTTTTCTTTACCCATAATGTTTTATCAAAGTTTCATTTAAAACTTGTTTATGAAAGGATTTCAAAAGGTTTTCAAACTTATTTTACAAAAGAATACCAAGTCGTGATTTTCTTAAGTGTAAAGGTTTTCCAAAGTTTTCATCAAAGTTTTCTTCCATGTTTTTATACTCCTACTTTGTTAGATACTACTGCTTCGTTATACTTCTACTTAGTTAATGCTCCTACTTAGTTAAATGCTACTACTTTGTTAACGCTTTTACTTCGTGATACGCTTTTACTTTGTGATACGCTTCTACTTCGTGATACGCTCCTACTTATTAACGCTTTTACTTGTTAACGCTCCTACTTTGTAAACGCTCCTACTTATTAACGCTTCTATTTTGTTAACACTTCAACTTCGTTAAATGTTTCTACTTAGTTAAATGTATGCATGTACTTGTATAGTTATATAAATAATGTTTAAAGGACTTAGGAAGGCTAGTTCGCCCTATTTACTTTTCCTCGTTAGGATGTGGTCTGGTGGGATCGGATATCCGTCCGAAGGTTGTTTGATCATTAATTATATATTATGTATACAGGTATAGACATATAGGTTTACGTTGGTCAGTTTATTTGTGAGTCTCTATCATTAGCCCAGTATTTACATCAGAACTCACTATACGAGATGCATCTTTAGGACACGGCCTTCTCCATTGTCAAGCTGGTAACCAGAGTCTCCTGTAGGGAGAGCGGGCATTGTGTGTATAGATCTATACAGGATTGACACCCCCACACCCTGACTGCTAGCTACAGTTCACGGCCTACCAAGCCAAGGGGTGACAAATGTCAATCTTTCCGACGCTTGCAGGGCGTCAAGTTCTCTAGTGTCTATCGGTATGGTTATGAGTATCTCGGGGTTACCTTATAATTCATGGCCTTAAGGTAACGAGAATTAACACTATATTTCTGAAACAACACTCTTAAGATCACTCTTTGTTTTAGACCTTGCTAGACATATCATTCATTTGATACTGTCTGGGGTCTGTGTTTCTTTGTTTTAGACCTTGCTAGACGTATCATTCAATTGATACTGTTTGGGGCCTGTGTTCACTGTTTCAGACCTTGCTAGTTGTATCTTTCATTTGATACTGTCTAGGGTCTATGTTCACTGTTTTTAGACCTTTCTAGCCGTATCTTACATTTGATACCATCTGGGGTCTGTGTCTCCTTTCGTTAGACTGAGCCAGGTGTGTCGTTCATTCAATACTCTCCTGGAGTCTATGATTTCTTTTCCCTTAGTCAGCAGTATTTCCTGCTGAGGCATATGTTATTTTCCCTAATGTTTTTACTTGTGATATCCTTCTACTTCCTTTAAAATCAAATATCGTATTTTGGTAATGATAGTATTTCAGGGAAAATTATTCTTTAAAACCTAACTCGGTCGAGTCTTGGTAGAAGACTGCTGTTATTTAGAAAATATATGATTTTCTGGAAAGGACTCTAATACACCGTTGATTCTAAACTACTACTTTTTATAAAGTTATTTGAATAAAATGACACTAAATACTTATGAACTCACCAGCATTTATAAAAATGTTGATACTCGCTTTCAAATAACTTGTATTCTCAGGTCAACAATAGACAGGTACATCCCAGGAGCTTTTGGTGAAGACAGTTTAGTACCAAGCTGCACCTATATTATTACTTGTATTATTTTAATGTCTCTATGAAATGTAAACCATGTAAAACTATTACTATTAATGCAATGATTGTTGTACTTTGATTACTATACAACATATGTTGTGATACTTGACATGACATCATCCACCCCAGAACATTTCCGCCGTTCCGGTTTTGGGGTGTGACACTTGGAATCGACGACTAGGCCAGTTTGGATGAAACCCTAATTAAAGGGTTTGCACCCTATTTAAACAACATTATCACCTCTAGAGCATTACTTTCGAAAACCTAATTCCCTTTTGGCAAACTTGAGCTTTCTTAGTGACTTGGAGGGTTTTTGGTGCATTTGTGTATCTAGTAGAAGAGTTGGAAGGAAGAAGGATCAAAGGAGA
Source organism: Lactuca sativa (assembly GCF_002870075.4). Lineage (NCBI taxonomy): Eukaryota > Viridiplantae > Streptophyta > Magnoliopsida > Asterales > Asteraceae > Lactuca > Lactuca sativa. The sequence goes on along the minus strand of NC_056626.2, from coordinate 39,161,798 downwards.
AGGAATAGATCCAGAAGCAACGTCAGTTTCTTTTCACTCTCAGGTAATCAAGCTCAAAACTTGATTTGTGGTTTTATAGATTTTCTCCTTTGCCTCTTTTTGGAGTTTTGGGGTCAATAATCTTGATCCTTAAGACTTTGACATCCCAAGTAGATTCACCTTCAGATCTAGTCTCTAGAACCTAGTTCATGGCATAAAGATGCAAGCCTTATGACAATATTAGCCCATGCACCTCTTTGGACCTCTTTTTGGGTCCTTAAAGCTTATACTTCCATGCATGCACGTAAAGTTCATAACTTTACGTGATAGATCGACCTTAGAAGCCCAGATCTACCTTTTGGACGAGAGTTGTACAGCAGAAATCGAGTTTTAGACTTGGACAATGACCGACTTGACGAGTTGTTCTTGCAACTCAGCGAGTCCGGGGATTGAGTCCCCAATCTGTTGTGGTTCAAAGGAGCCTAGTCGAGTGTTAGCAGAGGTTTAGAAAGGTCCCAAGGATTGTTTCGACATATTAAGACATGGCCATAATCTGGAAATCATGGGACTCGGCGAGTGAAATAACACACTCGGCGAGTCCAAGGCAATCTTCTTTCCTACAAGATCAAACTCAACGAGTTTTTCATACAACTCGACGAGTCGTAGACTAGACGTGTTAATATGATGGAGGAGGACTCGACGAGTTGTTCATACAACTCGGCGATTCAGATGAAAGTTGACTCGGTGTTATTATGGAAGGAGAACTCGCCGAGTCTTTGCTAAACTCGACGAGTAGATTCGGGTTGGGGAATAGAAGAAAGGATAGGGACTCGGCGAGTTGGTCGCCCAACTCGACGAGTCAGGTCAACTCGCAGTTGACTTTGACCAGGATAAGGGCTTTGGCCAGGGGTAAAATAGTCACTTTACCCTAAGATTAGTATCAGTGTTTGACTAAGTGCCTTTATGGGAATTGTAGCCGGGGAGTTAACGGAGCAGTAGTCAGACATTTTCCGTTCAGCATTCCAACAGTCAGCCTTACGAGGTGAGTTTCCTTCTAGTAGGAACGGGTCTATGGCCACAATGCCGGCCTGCTTAGATAGCAGTAGTTTTCGGACTGCGGTCCGATGTCGGGGTGGTCCCGAGAAGTAGTTCAGTATGCTTGATATCTTTGCGATTCAGGCATGTCTATGTGTTATGTGTTCTGGACTACGGTCCGATGCAGTATGCAGTATATGTGTTATTGTTATATGCCATGATTATGTTATGCTATGTTCAGTCAGTTCCGGACTTCGGTCCGATGCAGTTGGGAAGGCCCTAGTTAGTTCCGAACTTCGGTCCAATGTAGTGGGCAAGAGCCTAGTTAGTTCCGTACTTTGGTCCGATGCAGGGGGCAAGGCCCCAGTTAGTTCTGGACTTCGATCCGATGCAGGGGCGAGGCCTCAGTCAGTTCTGGACTTCGGTCCGATGCAGAAGGCGAGGCCCTAGTTAGTTCCGGACATCGGTCCAATGCAGGGGGCAAGGCCCCAGTCAGTTCTGGACTTCGGTCTAATGCAGGGGGCAAGGCCCCAGTAAGTTCCAGACTTCGGTCTGATGTAGAGGGTGAGGCCCTAGTCATTTCCGAACTTCGGTCTGAAGCAGTGGGCAAGGCCCAGTATGTGCTTTATATGTTATTGTATCGTATGTGGTAGTTTGGAGGAGCTCACTAAGCTTCATGCTTACAGTTTCAGTTTTGGTTTCAAGTACTTCAGCTAGCAAGGGGAAGGGCTCGGGATGATAGCATAGCACACACCACAGTTTTAGCTTGGGAGTTAGAATCTGATATTTTTGATATGATCTTGACATCAGTTTTGATATGAGACATATTTTATGACATTTTGAGACACACGACTTATGGTTTTCTTATATGATATTTGGATATTATGGTTTTAGTAATGTTTTCAAACGAATTTTTTGGCTTGTATTTTTGGGATGTTTCATTTCTACTATTGGACCCATAAAATAAAAAGTAAAAATTATTTCATTTTCAATTTAAAAAACATATACTACAACTATAAATAATACTTATTTTACATACATTTTATGCTACAAAAACACGCAACCTCTTCCCATTTTCTTTATTTTCTCCAACCTTAGGATCCAAATCAAAATACCTCATCCACTTCAAAGACTCCAAATGATTGATTTGCAAATCTTGGTTACGTGTAACTAAATCTCGATCAGAAAAATTTAAGTGCGTTTTTAAAAATGCAACAAGTTCTCAAAAAATATCGCAACTAAATTCTATGTTTTTTTAGTAATTTAGGTTTAATTTTCCATGTTTTTTATGTTTTTTTATTCATTTAGGTTTAAATTTCTTTGTTTTTATATGTTTTTTTGAGTAATTTAGCTTTAATTTTCTATGTTTTTTAGTTAATGTAATGTGGTTTCAATTAATATATAATATTTTATTATGTTTTAAATTATGTTTTTCACTTAATGTACTCATAAAAAATAAAAAATTAAAAAAATAATGGAGTGATAAGAGTTTTCAATGTCTACTAAGGCTACCCAGTATGGGAGCGTTTTCACGCGTCTTGGGTTGAGGTGACACCCTCTCCCACGCGTTAACACCGCCCCCAAGTCCGGTGGGCTGCGTGTGGCGTGAGGCGGAAGACGGACGAAGACGAGATCTTTGATTGGCCAATTAATTTTCGAACGTTATATTCGACCGTTATATTCATTAAAAAACTTTTTTTTAAAATTTTTTCAAATTCTCTGTATATACATCCACTTTAACCACAATTTCCACTAAACCACACCCACATTTTTTCAGAACAAACACACACATTAAACCAAATTAAAATGGATAATTTTCCACCTCCAATTTCTTCGTCTTCCGATGATAACGATTCTGATGAAGATTTGATTTTGTATACGTTGTTATCCGCGACACGAGACGTGGTACATGAGAGGGGCGAAAGTTCAAACGTCGAGAAGAAGCATAGAAAATGGATCAACCGGGATTGTGAGGCGGCACATGAACATTTGGTACATGATTATTTTGTCGTTGATAGTTTATATGATCTATCAAAATTCAAAGAACGTTTATGTATTAGTAGAACTTTATTTTTACGTATAGCTAGAGATTTGGCATGTAATTATGAATTTTTTCAATTACGATGGGATGTTAAAGGTAAACACGGTTTTACTACAATACAAAAATGTACGGGCGCTCTTAGACAGTTGGGATACGGTATAACCGCAGACACATCAGATGAGTATCTGAAAATGTCTGAAAGGACGGGTCGAGAGTGTACATATTTATTTTGTGAGTATGTCATAGAGCTTTACCATGACATATACATGCGACATCCGACTAAAAGCGATGTCGAGCAGTTGTATGTCACGCATCAAGCGAAACATGGTTTTTCAGGGATGCTTGATAGCATTGATTGTACACATTGGGAGTGGGAAAATTGTCCCAACGCGTGGTGTGGCCAGTTCACGCGAGGTGATCATGGGGTGCCGACTGTTATTTTGGAGGCGGTGGTTTCAAATGACCTATGGTTTTTGCATGCATTCTTTGGTATGACCGGGTCAAACAATGACTTGAATTTGCTCCAAGCGTCTCCAATATTTAACGATATTTTACAGGGTAGAGCACCAGAAATTCCATATGTTGTCAGTGGAAATGAATACAAATATGGGTATTACCTAGGTGATGGGATATATCTAGAATACGCTACATTTGTCAAGTCTTACACATTTCCGGCCGACGATAAACGAAAAATGTTCAAGTTAGCACAAGAATCTGCAAGGAAGGATGTAGAACGGGCGTTTGGAGTCTTCAAACAAAATTGGCACATAATCAAACATCCGGCACGAACATGGGACAGAGACAAATTGAGAACGGTGTTGACTGCTTATGTTATTTTACATAACATGATAATAGAAGAAGAGGGTAGGGCTATTTGCTCATATACCACAAACGATATACTTAACCCACCTGCAGTAATACAAGTTGGCAGTCCCGCATACTTCTCAAGGGTTTAGGAAATACAATACCGTGAAACACATCACAATATACGACATGATTTGACCGAATACATATGGGAATGACAATTTCAAGGGCAAAATAACGGTGAAGACGACGATGATGTTGATGAGGAGGATGACGATGGTGCCGACGAGGCGGATGATACCGGTGACGACAACGACGACGATTAGAATTTTTCTATGTTTTTTATGTTTTTTAATTTTTATTTTATTTAGACAATGTAATGTTTAATTTAACTAATTTAAGTTTTAAATTTCTATGTTTTAATTAATGAAATGTGCTTTTATTTTTTTTATGTTTTAAAAAATTAATGCATGTTATAAATTATGTTTTTTAATTAATATAATGTTCAAAAAACAAAAAGAATAAAAAAAAAAAATTTAGAGTGGTAACCATTTTCAATCTTTAGAATGATCGGTATGGGCCAAAACGAGTAACGACGCGGGTGACGTGGCTGTTCTCGACGTCGCCGTTACAGGGGGAACAACCCCCCCCCCCCCCAAACTCGTTGCATCTCGTCGTCCGCTTCTCGTTGCCATGGAAATGAAGTGTAACGGCAAAAAACTTACCGTTGTGACTATTAGACCGTTTGAAAACGGTCAAATTCAAACCAAGAATTTTTTTTTTACCTTTTTACCTATATATATATATATATATATATATATATATATATATATATATATATATATATATATATATATATATATATATATATATATATATATATACTCATTTTAATTTAACTTCTTTTTAAACATTCTATCTACACTTTTATAAACTGTCTTACTAAAAAATGGAGCAAAACCCAAACACCTTCCCATCATTAAACCCAAACACACAACTATACACAACCTCGCCTCTCAGATTTGTGGGGTATGAAGGTTATTTCAACATTTTATAGTCTCAAGGCTCACCATAAATCTCATACCAAGGCGCAACTTTCAATCCCGCTTCACCGCCACTACAGTTTCCCAACTCACCTTACCTTCAACAAAATCAATTTGGTCAAAACCCAAATTTACAACAGAATCTTTTCCCTTCTTTTGCTTCGATGCAACAACCAACCAACCAACCATCGTCTACGACACAACAATCGGGTGAAGTGGAAGCGGTAGGTAGTAGGAGAAGGAAAGGGAAAAGAAAAGGAAAATCAAAAAGGAAAGCAATAGCGGTAGAAACAGAAAATACAGACGTTCCACAATGCTGCTTGGTGTTCGACAAGTTTCACGCTATTTGAAAGAAAAATTTGTATCGCAAAAATGACATGTTGAGCAGTAAATGGGGTATGATAGCTAAGCGGTGTAGCAAATTCAACGGTATTTACAACCGGCTTGAGGCGCAACAACAAAGCGGAACCAACGACTTCGATTTGTTCAAATCTGCTAAGGAACAATATCGGGTTGAAATGGGTCATGTTTTCGACTTTGTAAAATCATGGGAATTGTTGCGAGCGGATCCAAAGTGGAATAAACGCCTACATCGTCGGAGGTTCAATCCAAAAGGTCTCGCAATTCTAGCTCGGTCGACGTGTCAGACGCACGGATTAACATCGGCCTAGACGCCGACGACAATGAGATCCCGGATGATATCCAAGAGATATCCCCATCACGACGACCGCCTGGACGCGACAAAGTGAGGCGCGTTGCAAGACATGCGGAGGAGGTGGAGAGGAGAGCAAAAGAGGCGGCGGAAATGAGAGCGAAATTCGACGAACACAATTTATTAATAAAAGAAAAAAATGAGTTGAAATGTCGTTATTTGGAGTTCCTGGAAAGGCAGGCGCGGGAGAAGCAGGACCAAAAAGAGAGGGAACTAACGACACATTAGTTGTCAATTATTCGGACGAGCGAGGAGAGTTTGGCGCCTGCTGATCTAGCAGTGCTGCAAATGATGAAGGAACAAATTAGGAAGAAATATTTGGGTTAATTATGATTGTTATGTGGTTTTAGTAGTAATCTGAATGATATTTTAGTTATAATATTAGATTTAAAATTATGTTTTTTAATTGTAATCGTAATTTTAGATTTTAAATATTATGTTTTTTTTTTGTTTTTAAAATTTTAATTTTTATAAAAAATATATTCATGTTAGTGATTAAAAAAATGCAAAAAAGAAAAAAACGAAAAAGAAAAAAGAAGTAAAAAAACAAAAAAGTAAAAAAAAAACAAAAAAAAAACCCAATTTTGGAAAAAAAAATAAAAAAGAAAATACATTTATTTTCAAAAAGTTTGTTTTGCATCTTGTTGCCGATGGCACTTGTATGGAAAGACCATGGGGATAGTCCATGACACTTAGATGTCAGACCATGGGGGTAGCTCATGGAATTTTAGGGAAAAGACCTTAAGGTAGCCCATGGCAAGCATATGTATGTTGTGTGGTATTTTGTGATAGTATGTTAGTGGTATTTGGGAAACTCACTAAGCAAAACTTACAGCTTGTATTGTGGTTTCAGGTACTTCTGGTACTAAGAAGAAGAGTCTGGCTTGATGACGCAACATTCACTCTCCACTATTTTCCGCACTCACTTATATTGTTACTCTGATAATTGAGTATGTTTAAGGTGTAATGGATTTTGGAAACAATTTATGGATGTAATTTCCTTTTTGAAAATGAAAAAAATTATTTAGATTTTGGGTCGTTACATATGTTCCGGTTCATTTTACAAAATAATACTATAACATGCATGTATTTGTTTAAAATATTCATATATTTTTCATTTGGTTATGTTGTATTACTGTAGAAGAACATGAAAAAGAACGGTAGTTAATTATAAATTTTTTGGATCGATGATTAGTCGGAAATTCTTCCCAAAAACTTAAAAAATAATTATATAAAAAACTAACTTAGGAGATGTTTTTTTAGCTTATTCAAGGTTTATTTTTCAAGCTTATTTTTTACAAGCTCATTTTTTCTGACTTATTTGTCATGAGCTCGACTTATTTTTAGTGTAAGTTACAATAAACTCATAAATTATAAAATAAAACAAAAAAATAACTTATACAACACAATCTCGAAAAATAAGCATTTAATAAGGTTGTTCGGAGTGGACATAGAAGAAGACGCATGAAGCGGACGTGTCCGACCAAGGGACGCGTGAACACCACCCTAATGGCCGGTGGCTTGGGTGTGGAGGAAGACGATTGATTTGATTGGTTTCTTTTCCTTTCCTCTCTCTCTCTCTCTCTCTCTCTCTCTTTTGCCTCTTCATAATGTAGCCACTAGTGAATATCATATCCACAATCTAATGCATTTGTTGTGGAGTGGTTAAATAGTGACATGGCCACATCTTCACTCATAACCCACTCATGACGACTCCCTGAAGCCTAAGGCTATCCGGAGTGAGGGGGGTGAAGGACGTGTGACGCTGACTTGGACAGCCAAGTCACACGTGAACACCACCCCGGTGTCTGGTGGTTTGGTTGTGATGTTGCTGGTAAGACGTGTGAAGACAACCAATCAAGAAGAAGAAGGGGCTGACAATAGATTTTTTTACTGTTTTCTTTGTTTCTTTTAGTACTATTGGACCCATAAAATAAAAAGTAAAAATTAGTTCATTTTCAATTTAAAAAACATACTACAACTATAAGTAATACTTATTTTACATACATTTTACACTACAAAAACACCCAATCTCTTCCCATTTCTTTATTTTCTCCAACCTTAGGATCCAAATCAAAATACCTCATCCACTTCAAACACTCGAATTGATCCATTTGCAAATCTTGGTTACATGTAACTGAATCTTGATCTGGAAAATTTAATTGCGTTTTTAAAAATTCAACAAGTTCTTAAAAAATATCGCAACTAAATTCTATGTTTTTATATTTTTTTAGTAATTTAGGTTTAATTTTCTATGTTTTTTTTAGTCATTTAGGTTTAAATTTCTTTGTTTTTATATATTTTTTAGTAATTTAGCTTTAATTTTCTATGTTTTTAATTAATGTAATGTGATTTCAATTAATATAAAATATTTTACTATGTTTTTTATTTAATTTAATCATAAAAGAATAAAAAAATTATGGAGTGCTATGTAACGCCCGTAGATCAGGGTTAGTCAATTTAGAGAGGACAAGCGTCAAAAATGACTTTTTGATAGAATATTATTTTCAATGAATATTCTTAACTAAGTTGTAGTATATGTTACAAGGATTCCGTACATATAAAGAACGCTGAAATCCGAGTTATAACGAAGAAGTTATGACCAGTCGAAATTTCGCGACAAAACCGGCATGACAAAGCACGACGTAAATAGTGAATTTATGTTAGAGCGATATTTGGCCTTAGTGATCTAAACGAAAGTCGTAGAGTTCGTTAAACCGTGAGTGTGCATATAAAAAATGCCCAAATCTGACTTCGTATGACGAAGTTATGATTTTTCTAAGTTTCAGCTTAGCAGTATGCAGCCCGAAAATCGAATTCAAGATCGAGTGATTGTTGGTCGAAACAATCTAAACGAGAATCGAATATCTCGTTAATAGTAGTGCAACGGTAAAAAGACAGACGTGAACGGACGTCGGAGGAAGAAGTTATGAATTTATAACGGAGTTTTCCTGTCCTGGCCTATTAAAAATAGTATAATAAAAATAAAGTCAAAATTAGCCAACGAAGTCTAAATGAAAGTTGTAGAGTATAGTCTCACCTATGTGTGAATATAAAGAACGTCGAAAACGGAGCTCGTATGAAGAAAATATGAATTTCTGAAATTTTTAAATAATTAATATATATTATTTAATCTTTAAATCGGATAGTTATCCGAAGGAGTCAGCAATCTGATCTACACTACGCCCAACGTACACCGAAACGTGACCCGCCTTGCACTCGAGTGCTCTGATGACGCATGCAGTGACGATTTCCGAAGCGTACACCCAGTGTAATGCGAGGCTTTAGCCTTTATAAAAGGGCATGCGAGGTTGCCGATTTCTTTTGCCAAAATTCTTTCTTTCTCTCCCCAATTTTTCTCGTTTTGCGTGCAACTTATACCCCGAAGCCCCGGTATCACTGCCGAGCCCCGAAGCAAGTCCCGAAGCCCCGAAGATCCCAAGAAGTGCAATTTCCGAGCCGAAGCTCTGCCCGCGAGAAGCCAATTTTTGTGAAGATCTTCCAGATCTACTGAAGAATACTACTTATACAAGTCGTAGTGCGGTCCGATCATCTTCTGATCAAGTGAGTGTGTGGTTACTTTCTTCTAACACATAAATATGAAGTATTTGCTTTGAAATGTGTGTTATGTGTTTATATACTATTGTTTATTTGAGATAAGTATGGAATGGATGTCTTATATGGTTTTTAAATGAGTTAAACCGTATATGTATTTTATATCTACTAATATGTTGGGTAGAACATAGGTAGATGAGATAGTTGGTATGTGATAAAATGATGAGGTATGTAAGATGATTAAAGAATAATATTGGTAGATGCACCAAATAGAGAATGTCATAATACTAACAGATGCGCATAAGAATAATATTGGTAGATGCACCAAATAGAGAATGTCATAACACTAGCAGATGCGCTTATAGGATAATCCTGGCAGATGGGCTTATAGGATAATGTCGGCAGATGCGCCCAAAAGAGAATGTCATAAACCTGGCAGTCGCGCCTCATAGTGTATGATGTAATCCTGGCAGAGGCGCTTAAAGGATGATGTTGGTAGATGCGCCTTATGTAGCAATAGATTTTGTGCCAATTCCTTAGGTCAATCCTTAGGAATGAATAAATGGCGGGTAGTTGAATTCTTAGGGTAAAATCCTAAGAAATAAAGAAGATAATGGGGATGAGTAATTGGGTTGATTGTTTGAATATAATAATTATATTATTGTGGGTTGAAAACCCTATATGGTCACCAGGTTCCCAAGCCTGACCCACTCAGTTTTCTTTGTGTTACAGGTAGTGGCACAAAAGTATAAGTTGATGGACTTGACGAGAGATTTTGGATTATAGATCAGTAGTTATAAATGACTGTTGTAAGGTTTATTTTTACTGTTTATGCTTTTGGTCTGTATCGAAACATGACATCTCGAGCTTTTGTTATTTAATGAAAATACATTTCTTTAAAGAAATGCTTCGATAAACTCTTATCACATTTTGTTTTGGGAACAAATTCTACAACTGTTTTATTTAAAAGATTATTCTGATTTTAAAAACAAACATAAACAAATCAGTTTTTTCAGGCTATAAAATTAGGGATGTCACATGGTAACAATTTTTAATATCTAATAATTTTATGATAAGAGTTGATGTGAATTGACAACATTTTTTTAAATGGATTGACATTACTCCCCACACCCCAAGCTAAAACAAACACCACTTGATTCTACCAAACTTTTTATATCGGTAAATCAAATTAGCTAAAACAATAATGAAACTATAAAACAATAAATGATTTAGTCAAAGGCTCAAAGCTAAACATGTGGGGTTCCCTCACCAACTAATTATACACTAATCCCCAAAAATGGGCTGTTGATGTGACTAAGATTTCGTTACCAATTTTATATTTTCTTTCATCAAAAGACAATAAATGTATAAAATCTATATCGTATAGTTTTTCTAAAAGAATCACACGATTGTGTCAAAAATCAAAATAACACTGCATCATTATGAACAATTCATTCTTTAGACATAAAAAAAAAACCCAAAAATTCCAAAAAGAATAATGTAAAAGTATAACGTTCAAGATTTCTTATTTCTTTTTTTTTCAGAAAACGCAAACAAAACAATATTTATAAATTATATATCAACATAAAGGAGCTCTTCGAGGAACACCCTTCCTTTTATGCACTATTGTCTTTTTGATCTTTAAATTCGAAATTAACCAGCTGCTGCTTCCTTGTATATTTTCTTCAACCGATTCAAGTGATGAAGAAATAGACGACTCGAAGTCATAATTTTCTTTACAAAATGAATACAATTCCCCCTTTTTATGACTTTCGTTTTTATTTATATTCTCCACCATCATTGACACCTAAAGAAAAATAATAAATTAATAATTGAATATGGTAACATATTAAACAAAAATTATATATATATATATATATATATATATATATATATATATATATATATATATATATATATATATAATACCTTGCAAGCAATTGAACAAAATCGATTTGGAATGTCTTGTATATGCCTCATGCAAGCTTCACAATAAGTTCCATAGATTTTCGATTTTATTGGTTTTGATTCTTTTTGTTGTTGAGGCCGAGGATTCAAATGCACAGCTTTTTCACCATTGATTTTGTATGTCTACATATGGAAAATTCAATCAAATTCATCTCACATAAAACAAATATCAATGATTTGAATTTAAAATTTAGGGTTAAATTAATACATTTTCTAACAAGAATACGCAATATTTGATGAGTAATTGCACTAATAAAATTAAAAAGTAATAACAAATCAATCTAATTTCGGTTGAAATTATATCATGCGATTCATTTGACTAATTTGGCACATAATTTAATATTATATTTAAATAATTACATTACAAAATGTAACAAATTCATGAAATCTTAACTTTTGAATTTTGATCAAATCAAATCTCAATAGTCAATATGATTATAACTACACTGACAAATATAGTTCAATCTAATTCTTTAATTCATATGGAATTTATATAATTCAATTTAATTAAGGTAGTTATAATTACATACTATAATTCTAAAACTATATTAAATCATAATGAATTCTGAATTCTTGGAATATCTTAAATTTTAAATTCAAATTCTGATCGAATCCAACTTGAATATGATTAAGTTCTATCAACATGAGTGAGAAAAAACAGACTTACTTGAATGTTGGAGCAATCAAGGTGTTTCTGAATGTCATGGAGACGAACGACGTCGTGGTAGACATACCGGCAGATTTGGAGACGACGATGGTGGTGGTGGCATCGTGTTTTGAAAGCAGTAACACAGTGTCTACAAAAGCATAGATTACAGTCGATGCAAAACACATTCTTTTCGTTTTTTCGCATGTTTCTATGATCGATGCAAGCCCCAAAAAACTTGCTTTCGAGCAAATTCACGATCCATTTGCAGTCGTCGAGTTCGCTCTTCGCCTTTAGTTGTTGTATCATCTTCTTCAGCGTTGAAGAAGAACTCGTGAAATTTCGATTCAGTTTGGAGCAAATGAGAAGATTAATGAATGGATCGATTGGAAATTATGCAAACCATTGATTTTGATTTTGATTTTGATTGCAGAAATGGAAGGAATATGAGGGTTTTATGAGGTGATGGAAGAGGAGTCGTCAGACGAGCGAGTGGAGAAATCAGCTTTAAAAGGATGGGTTTTAATTATGAAAAATAGGCAAAAATAAAGGAAATTATACTCCATCATCTTTTTTTTTTTTTTTTTTAATTTAAAAAGGTTAATATTAATATATTTCTTTTTGAAAATTTTAATTTTATTATTATGTGTATGTTTGTTAATAAATCTTTAAAGGTTATCAGTGGTTTTAAGTTTTAACAAATTAAAATTGTTGTGAGGGTTTTTATATAATTTTTTTTTTTGCTATAATAATTGCTTAAAAGGACACTGTTATCAATTCAACAACTGATTACAAATAAAAATATTTTTAGATTTAAAATGTTATTATGTTATCTATGACCCTCCTTATTTAAATTCAAATTTTAAGATTATACATAATCTGCATTAATTATCATTAATTTGTTTTACATTAAAAGTTAATGGTGACAAGAGAAGACGAAAAGCCCATGAGATACCAAAGTATCTGACATAATTTTTTCACTTTCTTTACAACTTAACATTTTCTCGCTTTTGATGCAATCACTTGAGTAAAAACGAAACATTAATATTGCATTTTTGTTTTTTTAAGGGCAATATCTGATCCTAAACTAATCTTAGTATTTATTTATATTTTCAAAAAGACTTAAACCTTCAACAAAAAAAAAAAAAAAATTGATACGGAATACGATTATGTTAGAAACAATTTGGTAATATTATATATTTAGCATCAAAAGTAAATATAACTAATACAATATTTTTAATTTTAGGCTTTTTTTTAGAAAAGACAAAATATATTAATAAAATTAAAACTCACGATCTAGCAAGTAACTAGACAAGGGAAAAAATGAGTGGAACGTTAAAAAGTCTCGTAGGATACCGATCTCATATGGAAGATATTTGTTAAAAAAAAAAATCGGAGGCGGGAGCAAGTTTAACTCTCGTTTTAATTTTGGGGGCAAGGACATGGGTAAACAGTACCGTCCCGAACCCCTTATGGGGCCCCCGTTAATATATATATATATATATATATATATATATATATATATATATATATATATATATATATATATATATATATATATATATATATATATATATATATATATATATATATTTGAGAACTCATAGTTTTTCGGGAACTTGAGAACTAAAAGTGGAACGTTATATCAAAAAAATAAAAGGTTTGTATCAATAGTGGCATGATTGTAATTATAACTTAACTTAATGGCAGTTTAGGTTTTTCACAATACACTTTGGGGGTAAATATGGTATAAAACAATAACATTACAAAAAATATGAATTACCAATTTATAGAAATTTTGTAAATTACTCTCTCTCTCTCTCTCTCTCTCGTATTATCCTCACATTCTCTTACCTCTGCATCGATCTCCTCTCTCGCCCTTCCATCAATGACGACTCCAATCTTATATCCTTATATTCCCGATCATCAGCGCTGAATCCACCAACCATAAGATCGACTCTGTTTATGCTAATCTTCGATTACAATTGTAGATCGCCAAAGCCCTAATTCGTTCGGTGGTGGATCGATGCAGTTTACATCTTCACGTCTTGCAGAAACAATTTTTCATTAAAATCGAACTTACACGCATTAAAACCGAACCTAGTAGCGTCGATGTATCAGAGCAAGCTTTGTCACAATTCTAAAGTAGAGTGATAAGTGATCGAGTGTACCGAGTTTTTAACGTACTACTGTCTAGTCGTCAGTGTGTAATTAGGAGAAACAAGAAGAAAGAAGTTTTCGATTAGGTGTCTAAGCTCATAACTATAATTCGTATGTACTTAACCCGAGAGTAGCATGGTCCATTTTGGTTGCATTCACAAGAACAATCTGATAGGATGGATATTTGGGAAAAGAGGTTATTTATGATTTACTAATATATTATAAGTATAATATATTAATTGAGAAATTGTATTATTTAATTAGTATTGATCAAGAATTAATTTGGAATTAATTTAGTGATCAAAAGAGACTAATTAAATTAACGGGGAATGATTATGTAAACTCTTGATACATATGGTTTGGGCTATTGATCCATGATGGGCTAAATTTATGTGAGAGTCTATGAAGATTTAGTCCACATGAGTTATGGATCATAAGCCTAAGTGTAACAATTAGGGTTATATATGACTCTTAGAATTCTAACACAATATATGTAGCCCCTTAAACCCCAAAATTGGATGCATAAGTAATATAGCAAGAGTATAACTGATTTTAGGGTGTTCCTAACCTCTCTCTCAAGTCCTCCAAATGCTGGTGGTGTTTTGTGAAGCATTTTAGGCATCACACTTGAGGTGCTAAGATCTTAAAGGCCAAGTAATACAAGTTACATAAAGAGGTAATCGTCTAACTAGTTTTTATGATTCATATATCAATTGTTGGGTTATGAGCATAACATCAATCCTATGGTGTTCATGCAACCCTAATTGCTTTGATCTAGATTTTTCTAAGTAAACATACAACATTGAATACCAAGGAAATAAACCCTAATTGACTAGCATACAAATCTGAAACTAACATATGAATAGGGTTAGAAAGTTTACCTTGATTGTTATGTAGCAATAACAATCACAATCCTTCTTGATCTTTGCTTCTGAAATCCTAGCGCCTCAAATGTTGCACCTCTAATGGAATCATAAACATTCAATGCAACAAGATGACTTGGAGAGGGAAGGATTTCGGCTAGGGTTTCTCATAAAACTCATAGGGGTCAAAAATCCTATGTAAAGGATTCCTTATATAGTTGTGTGGGCTGTTAGAGTTTCTGAAGGATACCCTAATTCCTGCTTAAGGCCTAAGCAGTCCATGGATTCCTTCCTTAGAGCCCTTGGACGAAATCTTATGGGCTTCCCCATAAATTTCGTCCATTCCACTCTATGGAGTCCATCAGCCCAACTAGCAACTAACAGTTAATTGCAATATCAGTCCCCTTTATTTAATCAGTCTCTTTTGATCACCAAGTTAATTTATGATCAATACTAATTAAATAATATGATTTCCAAATAATATATTAACTGTAATATATTAATAAAACCATTTTCGAGTACGAATTTATTATTCATATAATAAATTCTACTCTCTCTCCTCTTGTCATCCTATCAAGTTGCATGAGTGAAGGCAACCCAAAAGGACCATGCTCATAATTAGGTCAAGTACATACCAAAATAGTTATGGTCTTAGACACCTAATCCAACAGTCTTCAACTAGGATAAGTCTAATAATTATTTTGCAAGTATGACTTCAGAACCTGATTATCAATCGTAGCTTTCAAAAGTCATTGTCAACTCTGATATTATTAGCAACACATCCTTTAGATAAGGGATCATATGTTCCTCTATTCTAGATATCATATGAATCAAGACATGGATTTTAATCATACTCTCTGTTCATGTGTTGTTTCCTGATTTCCGACTTATGACGACTGACAATAGACTACAATTGAACACATCAACTTAGTCCAAGCTTGGCCAAGCGCTTAGAGTGTCATCACTAAATCATCGAGGGGTCCACATATATCGCTTTTATCCCACTTTGGGTAAAAGGAACGAATAAACTTCGACTCAAATGCTCCGTTGTACCTACTCATCAAATCACACACAACAATATGTTTTATAACACCAAGTTACTGGTGCGTTTACATATTTTCAATGCGCAACCGACTTGCAAACTACAATTCCCATGTCTTCGTTTCAAGAATATAAGATATTATCGTCTCACTAATCACTCGTGATAAAATCCATGAAGGGATTCAAGTGAGTGTCGGTTTAATCCAATACTCAAATCTTATTTCAGGAGTACTCATGAACATTGCAGCAAACTTTTGCTATGTCTAAAACGCTTCAGACAATCTACAGTTGGATTCATGACAGTCTAGCTTCAATACCTAATTCCAAAGTATTTATCGATTGTGGATGGTTTGAATAATCTTATTATTCGGGAAGTCAAAACATGCAAAGCGAAACACAAGAATAATACAAATCCTATATGGCCCCAAACTTTTGAGTATAAATAAAACACCTTTATTTAATCACCATAGTGATTGATCATTATTCATTGTATAATGTTTCGGATAATCAACTTATTACTTAAATTATAACAACAGTTGTCCCATGCTCCAAGCATGCACATTCTGTTTTCCTATGATCCATCCTTTGTGAAATATATCAATTGAAGACATTTCCAATGATACTCATTTCACAACTCCTAATCCTTGTCATAAGTGTAAGAATACCAAATTCTTGCCATTATTAGAATATGTTAGATTCTAACATTTTATGCAATGATTCTTTGTAATGTCATAGCTTCAAAGTCACCAAGACTTTGCCAATGAAATCACAAAGTGCTCTATTGGAGATTGTTACAAGGCAATTCCATAGATATGAAGTCTCACATTCAAAGTATATTCCTTTGAGCATCCTTCTTGTATAAAAGTTTCTAATCTCTACATAGATTCTCGATATCCAACTCCCAATATGGAAACATTTCCATATTTACCATACGACAACTCACTATTAATAGAATCATATCTAATCATAGTAATAATGTCAATATGGTCCATTTGTTACTATACTTCTAACTGCCCACAAGTGACCAATCATTGGCGAACCTTAAATCGTCTTTGACAGTTGTTTAATTATTTTAGTCAAATCCGGTTCTAGTCCTTTTTCCCTCTTAATGCCCTAGGCATTTAGAAATTTTAGAACGTTCGAATATTACAACATATGCAATCGATCTTATACCAGAAGCGTATGGGACACGATTCATAATGAAAAACACGATACTTTACCAATTTCTTGCTATAACACTACCATATATAAAATTCCCTTATGTTGAATCTTTTCAACATAACATTTATATATGTCCTTTGACTAAATTTAATTAAAATTTATCGATCTAAGCTTTTAGATTTGAAATGAAGTATACGTTCCTCTCCCTTAATTATAGCAAAACAACCTTTCAACCTCTGCAACTTTGCGAATTGAACCTTTTGTTTTCTATAATTAATATTGCTAACTTGCAACATATAATAATCATGCTCCCACTAACATGATGATTATATCCTTATCAGCATAACACTTATGCTCCTACTAGCTTTGACATGTATTTAGAAATTAGATGGACTTCTAGAAATCAATATTTATTGACTTTCTTCCCAAAGTTCATATTCTAATACGAGATGCTTCGATAAACTTTTATCAAGCTTCTCAAACTCATACACCTTTCTTTAGAAAGCTCATATGTGTGTCTAAAAAATTTCAGCACTTATAGCAATAAGTCTTAAATGTTTAAACTAATTGCCAGATCTCACAATTCAAACCATGAAGAGGGATGTCATAATCATGATTGAAATTGAGAATGCAATTATCATAATTTCTATCTCCTTAAAATCTCTCTTAGTGAAAACGTTTCCTCACAATCATTTTCATGAATCGGAGAGAAACCTTATGACACTTAGATTTTATGGTGCATGTGCTCTTATCCATGTGAGTTTTTCATAACCATAATCATAAGATAATGTTTGTGACAAATCAAAACTCTTATGGACAGAACTTGTTCATTCTTAATTTCTTGCCATCAAGGGTCCCACTATTGCTTCCAAGTTATTTAGCAACTCACTTATACTGGTCAATGCACTTTCATTGAACAAGGTGCTTACATTTATGCAGTCAATTGAGAACTCGTAGAACTCATATGCATAAGTAACTTTACTGGAATGGCATAGAAACAAAATTGTGTCAACTAGTGATTAACAATAGGTTTACTCTTGATTAGTTAGACTCCCACTGACCTCTTGACATATAAGATTCTCTTGTCAATAAACATTTCTTGACAAACAAATATTCACGAGTTAGTGCGGATTCTTATCAAGACAAACACTACACACAATTGGTATTAGTTGGTCTTTGTCTTATCCAAGACATCACAACTTACCAATTTCAAATGTGCAAGAGTAAGAAAAACATTTTTCTACTCCACATTTGATGGGTGTGTTAAAAACTTCTTAAGATGTGTCACTCAAGTCCCAATCTTGGAGTACGACTATAAGACTTGATTTTGGAACGCAATATGATTCACCTTTTGATTTAACCATTTCAACAATTCCTGATTCCTCTTCTCAACCATACTAGTGCATTGGGATTTACTTAGAGGATCAACTAGGATATGGTTTCATAATCAATAAAACGATCATAAAACATGATATAAAAGTACTCTCCTTTCTTTTCAGAATGGAGAAACTTTTATCTTTCTGCTTAATTGATGCTTCTTATTCGTTCTGCCATTCATTGAAACTTTTTAATGATTCAGATTTACACTTAATCTTGTAATAATAACCACATTTACTAGACTTTTAGTAAATCATGACAAATAATCTTATTGTTATTTGTGGTGGACTTGACCAGTGAACAACATTGCGTACCAGATCCCCTAGTCTTTTACTTGACTCACATACTTATGTGAACACGAAATTAATCTTAATTTTCTGATTACCAAGATTTCCATACATCACATGACTCAAATCATATGATTCCAAGCTTCTATCCAATTGAAACTTAGGCGATGGGAATCTTTCCTTACTTAGAAAATTACGACACTACCATAAATAACATAACTAAGAATCACATCCACTTAATATTGCTTATAATAGAAACACACAAGCATCAATTTTTCACAATTAACATTGCAAGGAGATATAAATAAGACAAAACTCAAATTTATTTTATTTATAAAAGGTGCGGGAAAACTTGTCCGTACAACGCTATTCAAATGAAAACTATGCTATTACATATTCCTAAGCAATCTATCGTAACTCTCTAAGTAGCAGCTCAAAAATCCGATCATCGAATCATTCGATCGAAATCCATTTCTTCGCAATCAGACTCAACTCACTTCTTCCTTTAAGTTTCCTCTCTTTTCTTCGATCCGACTACACATCAAAATGCAATCTTATCACATCATGTATTAAGAATCTAAAATAGAAAAGTTAATAGAGTTAGATAGTGGATTTCACCTGAAGCAGATTCATACATCTTGACTCTCCCATCTTTTAGATCTCTCAGGTAGTCAAGGCAGCTTCGTAACCAATGCCCCTTCTTTTGGAAGTAGAAACATATGGATTCTTCTGGAATGTTACATGGGACTATCTCAAACTCAGCCTTTCTCTTGCGTAGAGAAAACTTTTCCGGACTTCCAATGTTGCCATTTCCCATAGAAGGTTGTGATATTGACTTACCAGACCAATTTGCTTGACCAGTGCGCCAAATCATCGCTGATTCAGCAAGAATAAGCAAATAAGTCAGATCAATAAGGGTTATGTCGTCGTCTATCATACAATACTCTTCAATGAACTCACTATATGATTCAGGAAGTGACTGAAGAACCAAGTCAATAGCCAACTTCCTTGAGACATCGACACCCAACATTCCCAATCTATCAATATGCAACTTCATATCCAAGACATGAGCACATACAAACTTTCCATCTTTGAGTCTTTTTGCTAATAGGGCGTGAGTGACCTTGAACTTTTCAAGTCTTCGAGCATGCGGGTCAGGGAGATTTATTGGAATAGGTGGAGGAAGTGAAGAATGATTTCCATTTCCACAATCCAATCGTGGAACATCATCTTCAAGTGGAAAACTTTTTCCAACAGATTCAGAAAGATCATAGTTGATAGACTTTGACATCTACAAAACGGGAGAAATTCAAATTAGTTGATTGAGTCCTTAATAAAACACCCAAATGAGATATTAAGGCTAGGACCCAACACAATATTCTACAATTTTGAAGAGGGATGTCGTAATCCAAATTGCAGAACATTTGAAGGTAGGTAAATGACGATTTACCAATTTCCATCATGAAAAACGAAAAGGAAATTGAAGTTTTAAATGAATTGAAACTTTTAGATCTTTTGAGATTCATTGAACTTTTCAATGGCATGTTTAAATCTCGATTGTGCCCTTAAAGTTTGTGACTGGGATGCCGAGGATCACAAACAAGTTATGGATAACCATGTAAATTATCTTGGTACTCTCGATGTTACAAATCACCTAATCAATGTGCTGGTTAACCACACACGCTCCATTGATCTATGATAAACACCAAGCTACTCATTTCCATCCTTCATTGGTCCCATATTAGTGTGTCGGTTAACCACACACGCTCCACTAACGACCACCAAGGTGCAATGTGCAATTTCATGGATTAGCACCAACTCAACATTTTTCCTAAAGTAACTAAGATTTGGGAAATTGTAAAAGTGTTTAGTTACTTCGTACTTCATTATAGTGATAATGGAAGGTTGTGTCATATCCAACCCGTTCGGCTAACGACCCTCCATTAGTCAAGAGTGCAGTGGGTAAGAGTGGATAACCATTCAATCGCCATTTTATAGGCAATTTCCTTAAACACCCTTTAGAGACCAGCTTCGTGAATGATGCCTATTAACGGTAAGACTGACTCTTTACTCAATAATATTAGAGTTTTAATTTTATATAGTATAAGGATGTATTTTATACTTTTAGAATACTATTTGGTCTAATTTAATAAAATTACACTTTTAATTTAATTAAATATAAACCATATCATTATGGATTCATTAACTTTCTTTTAGTTTTACACTTAATTAATTTAATAAAACCATAAGGGTGTAGTTTGAACTTTTCAAAATACTAGGGTCTTAGAATTTAATATTTCAAAATTAATACCTTTTAATTAAATTTTAAATTCCAAAAGTTGAGGACAAGTTTTGAGTTAAACCTTTCAAAACATTAGGGTTTAACTATTTAAATTTCAAAACTAAAACCTTTAAGTTCAAATTTAAACTATAAAACATAAAGGGTGTGAATTGGAACTTTTCAATCTTACAAGGTCAAATATTTGACTAATAATAATGCTATATTATCCATATTTAACCAAATCTATTAATTTTGATGAGGATAACCATTCCAAACTTAAAAGTCGAATTTTGGCAAGAAAAACGAGTTTTGGCAATTATCCTCAACAAAATCTGGCAGGAAAATCGAAAATCCCAGCACCAGAGCCCTAGACTCGTCGAGTAGGACCTACTCATCGAGTCCATTTGTAACACCCAAATTTTCAATAAAATTTTTCACAATTTTAAAACATACTTTCATTCATGAAATAATAATAAACATAATGTATCCACAGTCATCATAGAAAAACATATCCCAGAATCATATAACAAAAGCTCCATGAGTGTGTGTACGGATCATGCAGGCGCCTTCCCGTGATCATCACTAGTACTCGAAACACATACACAAAACTCTATAAGTATAAATGCTTAGTGAGTTCCCCAAAATACCACATAAACACATATCAGCCACTCAAGGCTGTAACTCTGATGACCCTCTGGTTGAATATCTCTATGGGACCCTCTTGGTCCCATAACTCTGTGGACCTACTGGTCCTAACTCTGTAAACTCTGAATCATGCATATCACATATCACATAGAATCACAACACATAAATAGCATACAAGGTACACTGTCACATAGCTCTGATTACCACTCTAGGTAAAGTATAGTGAGAAGATTCACCTCGGGAATCTTGGTAAAATCTCGATATCAGAATACTGCCCTAGCCTCCGCCTAGTCACAATAATAAATTTCACTAAATAAATGTCTCTTCACAATTTGGATATTCTCTCATGCAAAACCCTAGAAGGGTAAAAGACCATTCTACCCCTTTATAGGCCTAAGGCCCATTTGTTGACAAACCCTAAAAGTCAACCCAAAAGTCAACTGTCCATTTTGACCAGACTCGCCGAGTGCATACGACGACTCGGCGAGTCCCATCGTCCCCACAGACTCTTCCCTTTCTAAGCCTCACTCGACTCACTGAGTCACCCCTCATCTCACCGGGTCACCACTAGAGTCAGACTCTGGGGCAACCCGGTCCGACTCGTCGAGTCTACATATGGACTCGACGAGTTTTCTCCATGGACTTGCTCATACAACCTCCTAAGGTCAGATCTGCTTAGCCAAATCATAGATCTAACCCTTAAACACTCAAAAGTCACATAAAGGTGCAACCTTTACGTGCATGCAACCCAATTCAAGCCTCAAATGGAGAAATAACACTAGAAATGGCAACCTAGTCTCCAATTGCTTATTTGCTTGCAAAAAGCTAGAAGGTAATGACTCTAGGGACCTCTCATGGTCCAGATCTGATGTCATAATCCCAAAGAGGACCTCATACTCACTAGATCTCCCATAAAATGAGTGTAAAAACCCTAAAATCAAGAAGTCCATCAATATAACACGAAATGGAAAGGATTATACCTCCAAAGATGATATCACGAGATGATTAGCTCAGATCCAGTCCCCTTCACACTCTAGATTTGTGCTCCTCTCTTCCTTCAAGTAAAACCACACAAAAAGAAGAAGAAATGGCCTCCTCTTGCCCTCAAACTCGCTATCTCAGCTCTCTCTAGGGTTTCTCTGGAACAAGGTGGCCGCAAATGAAGGCCATAAAGGTCTTTAAATAGGGTCCCAAACCCGGGGATTAGGGTTTTCCTAATCATCACCGACTCGGCGAGTCAGGTCCCGACTCGTCGAGTCCATTCGGGAAAATGCGCCAATAGATCAAACTCTACTCGACGAGTTGAGGCATCAAATCGTTGAGTTCCTCAATAAAAGAGTAAATAAATAATTAAATTAACATACCCGAACTCAAGATGTTACAATTCTCCCCCACTAGAATCAGACTTCGCCCTCGAAGTCTCGCTCTGCAAATAACTTTGGATACTGCTCACGCATCTCAATCTCTGGTTCCCATGTCAGCTCGGACCCCTTCCAGTGCTGCCACTGAACCTGCACCAAGGACACCTCCTTGTTTCTCAAAACCTTGATTCTCCGATCCCGAATCGCAATTGTCCTATCAACATAATTTAGGCTCACATCCACCTGAATATCCTCTAACGATACCACCGCCGATTCATCGGCAATACACTTCCTCAACTGAGACACATGGAAGGTATCATGAATCTAACTCAACCCCGCAGGTAACTGCAAATCAGAACAAATGTGTAAGCCACATCATGTATCAAGGAACGAAGATTTAGCATGTGATGTGTTATTAGATAGAATAGTATAAATACCCACAAATGAGGGTTTGATCTTCCTATCCTTTATGTCCTGCAAGTATTTGGGGCAACTTCATCTCCAATGCCCTTTTTTCAACCCACGCTCACTTGTATCACTTCATGGAATTTATCTCGAGTAATCATGAGACGGTAACATCATATAAGTCTTCTAACCTAGAGATATGAGTTGTTGACTATGATTTGGTTATACATTGATTGTACGGTAACTCGATGTTATAAAACTTGCATTTGTGTATGATTCAATAAGTAGTAGAACAAGCATATGAGTCGAAGTTTATCTGTTCCTTCTAGTCCTTGGAGGATTAGAAGCGATATTTGGGCCCCTCGATGATTTTGTTTTGACCTATGTATTGGGCCCGGTCATAACCAAATTTATGTGTTATGTTTAGTTCTATGTCAAACAAATCGGAAATCGGGAAACAAACTGCTGGACAATAAGCATAACATTGATGTGGTAATGATTATACTAATCCATTTTCAACGGTCATTATCAAATTTTCAAATTTTGTATATGTTTATATGATTCTTGAAATTGTTGATATGAATGTTCATGCTTCTGAGTCTTAGTAAGATCATAGGAATTATGTGCAAATTGTTTGATGATGTAATTCTTGATCTAAATGTTATTGATGGAATCCATAATTTTTCCTCAAGTTATGGATTTCCAAAAGTCATTTCTTTAAATAGTCATTAAAGAGTCATAAGTTATATAATTGAAGAGCCTTTCTCATAAATAGTTTTATGGACTCCATAACTTGTCAACAAGTTATGGATGTTCAAGAGTCTCTTCATTAAAGTTTTTTTTTTAAAAAAAAAAACCTTAATTAAACTCATAAGTTATGAAAATCCAAAAGTTTTTTGATTTTTTCAAAACATTCCCTCAAGTTTTGGAATTTGTAAAGTCTCATACAAACTTTAATTCCAAACTCTAGAGTTTTAAAAGTTAAAATTCAACCCTTATACTTTATAGTATTATAAGTTAATAATATATATATATATATATATATATATATGTATGTATAAGAGCAAGTCAGTTTTACCGTTAGTAGGCCTCATTCACGAAGTCGGTTTATAAGGGGGTATAAGGTTGTTGCCTATAAAATGGAAGCTTAATAGGCGTCCACTCTCACCCACCGCTTCCTTAACTGGTGGAGGGTCGTTAGCCGAACAGGTAAGACAAGGACTATAATTCTCCCTTCATTAAAAATATAATGATAAATACTAAGTAACTCAACACTTATATATTCCCAATCTTAGTTACTTAGGAAAATGTGAATTTGGTGCTAACCCATGAAATTACACTTTGTACCTTACCAGGTCATTGGTGCAGCATGTGTGGGTAACCGGAACACTAACATGGACTAGTAAGAGTAGCAAAGGGTGACTTAATGTTTATCATAGATTGGTGGAGCGCATGTGGGTAACCGGCACATCGATTAGGTGATAAAATTAAGGGTACCAAGTTAATTTGTATAGTTATTCACACCTTGTTTGTGATCCTCAGCATCCCAATCACAAACTTGAGAGGACACAATCGAGATTTAAACATGCCATTGAAAATTTTAATGAATCTCAAAAGATCTAGGAGTTTCAATCCAATTAAAACCTAGTTCATATTTCGTCTTTCATGGTGGAAATTGGTGAATCATCATTCACCTACCTTCAAATATTTTATAGCTTGGATTACGGCATCCCTCTTCCAAGATATAAAATATTGTGTTGGGTCCTAGCCTTAATATTTCATATTGGGTGTTCTATTAAGGACTTAAATCAACTAACTTGAATTTCTCCCATTGTAGATGTCTGGTTCAGACAACTATGATCTTCCCAAATCTCCTAGAACAACCTTTCCTCTTGAAGATGATGTCCCGTGATTGGATCATGGAAATCATACTTCTCTTCCTCCACTTCCTCCAATTATTCTCCCTGGCCCACAAGCTCGAAGACTTGAAAAGTTCAAGATCACTCAAGCCCTACTTGCAATGAAACATAAAGATGGAGGACATGTGTGTACTCATGTCTTAGAGATGAAGTCACACATTGACAGGTTAAGAGTGTTGGGTGTCGTTTTCCCAAGGAAGTTGGCTATTGACTGGGCTCTTTAGTCACTTCCTTATTCGTATAGTGAGTTCATTAAGGACTACTATGTGACAGA
The DNA here is from genome assembly GCF_002870075.4 of Lactuca sativa. Lineage (NCBI taxonomy): Eukaryota > Viridiplantae > Streptophyta > Magnoliopsida > Asterales > Asteraceae > Lactuca > Lactuca sativa. Next base: position 39,136,241 of record NC_056626.2, on the reverse strand, counting down.
CCACAACATGACCCTTATTAATCCTACTTATTTACTCGTTGCTGCTGAATCAAAAATGTTTTGGCACACTGGAAAAGTAAATTTGGGTGGAAGATCTATTTCTCAAACTTCCATGGGCATTGACAATGGTAACACTGGAAGTCCAGAAAAGCTTTCTCTTCCCGATGGAAAGGGATCGGCCTTGGTCAACGGGTAGACCAAAAGGTAAAGGGAAAGGCTAAGTCTATGATAGTCCCGTGTACCATTCTCAAAGAGTCTATATGTTTTTATTGTCAAGAGAGGGGGCATTAGTTGCAAAGCTTCCCTAACTACCTGAAGGATCTGAGAGAAGGAAGAATCAAAAAGTTTGACTCTGCTTCAAGTAAGTCCACTATCTAACTCTGTTAAGTTCCTGATTGTTGATTCTTAATACATGATGTGACTAGGTTGCATTTTGATGTTTTGCAAGATCAAGTAAAGGGAAGGAAACTTAAAAGAAGAGCATGTTGAATCTGATCGCGAAGATGGATTTCAATCGCATGGTTCGAAGATGGATTTCAATTGCATGGTTCGAAGGTCGGATTTTTGAGCTACTACTTAGAGGTTATGATAGATTGCTAGGAAATATGTAATAGCATAGTTTTCATTTAAAGTTGCATTTTGAGGAAAAAACATTTCCATATTTTATAAATTAATAAAAATTACGTTTTATTTTATTATATCTCCTTGCCATGGCATTTATGAAAAATTGATGTTTGTATGTTTCTAGCAATATTAGAAATATGAGTTTGATTCTTTCCTTTATGGAAGTGTCTAAATTTACCAAATAAGGAAAGGTTCTCGTCACCCAAGTTTCAATTGGGCAGAAACTTGGAATCATGCAAGTTGTATTGTATGATGAATGAGAATTTTCATCTTTGGAAAATTAAGACAAATTCCTTGTTCACATGTATATGTGAGTCAAGTGAAGGACAAAGGGATCAGGTACAATTGGTTGTGCGCTGGTCAGGTCCAACACAAAGATTGATAAGGCTATTCATAATGATTCACTAAAAGTTAGTAAATATGGTTACACTTACAAGTTTAAGTGTAATTCTGAAACATTGGAAAAGTTTCAGTGTATGGCAGAACGAATGAGAAGAATCAAATTAGGCAGAAAGATAAAAGTTTCTCGAATCTGAAAAGATGCGAGAGTACTTTAGTATCACATTTTATGATCATCTTAATGATTATGAAACCATATCACATTTAATTCTTTAAGGACATCTTAATGCATTCTTATGGCTAAGAAGAGGAGTCATGAATTGTTGAAGTGGTTAAATCAAGAAGATGAGTCATACTTCATTCCAAAACAAATCTTAGAGTCATAATCCAAGATTGTAACTTGAGTGACTCATCTTAAATAAGGTTTATAACACTTGTCAAACGTAAGAGTAAGGTGGTTTCTACTCTTGTACATTTGAAATTGGTAAGTTGTGATGTTTTGAATAAAACAAAGACCAACTAAGGCCAATTGTGTGAAGTGTTTGTCTTGATAAGAATCCGCACTATCTCATGAATATTTGTTTGTCAAGGAATGGTTTTGGGCAAGAGAGTCTTATATGTCGAGAGGACAGTGGGAGTCTTAAAGATCCTGAAAAAGTTTCAAGAACTAATCAAGAATAAAACATGTAGTTTATCACTAGTACATGACTTGAGGTTTATAACCTATCGTGCTGACATAATTTTTGTTTCTATGCCCATTCCAGTTAAAGTTGACTACGCATCTGAGTTCTACAAGTTCTCAATTGTTTGCATAACAACTTGGAAGCAATGGTAGGCCCTTGTGTTGCCAGGTGACAAGAATTTAAGATTGCACAAGTTCAGTCCATATGAGTTTGGATTTGTCACTAACCTTGTCTTGTGATTATGGTTTTGACAAATTCACATGGATAGGAACACATACACCATGAAATCTAAGTGTCATAAGGTTTCTCTCTGATTCATGAAAATGATGGTGAGGAAACGCTTTCACTAAGTAGGTTTTAAGTAGATGGCAATTGTAATATTTGCATTCTCAAAGTCGTTAGTGGAGCGTGTGTGGGTAACTGACACACTAACATGGACTTGTTAGAAATAGAAAAGGTCTAAAAAATTGAGACTATGATTATGACATCCCTTTTCATAGTTCTAAAATTGTTTAGACACACATATGAGCTATCTAAGGAAAGGTGTATGATTTTGATAAAGTCTTATCAAAGCAACTCGTATAAGAAATCTGAACTTTGGTATGAAATTCAATAAGGTATTGATTTCTAGAAGTCCAGCTGATTTCTGAGTACATGTCAAAGCTAGTGAGAGCATAAGTGTTATGCTAGTAATTATTATGCTAGTGGGAGCATAATCAATTATGATAAGTGTTGCAAGTTAGCAATATTAATTATAGAAAACAAAAGTTTCAATTGGAAAAAGTTGTTTTGTTATAATTAAGGGTGAGGAAATTATAATTCATTTCAATTCTAAAATATTAGATTGAGATTTTAATCATCTTTAATCAAGAATATATATGTGAATTTTATGTTGGAATGGTTCAACGTAAGGAAAATCTATATATATATATATGTAAATATATATATATATATATATATATATATATATATATATATATATATATATAGCGTTCTCAAAATTCGATTATGATTATGGCATCCCTCTTCATAGTCGAATTATGAAAACATGGAAAATAAAAAAATATTGTAGCAAAAGGTTGGTCTAGGATCATGTCTTTATGTGAGACATCATATGCTTCGGGTATAGGATCGATTACATGTGCTATAATATTCATCCGTTCTAAATTTTCCAAATGCCTAGGGAATTAAGAGGGTAAAAGGACTAGAACTGGATATGACTAAAATGATTAAGTAATTATCATGGACAATTAGAAGTATAGTGTTAATTTTGAAAGGACCATATTGACATATTCTAAAAAGATGCAACTATTGTTCAGAAGTGATTGTCAAAATGGGAATGTGGACATATTCTGAAAAGAGGAAACTCTTGTTTAAAAGTGATAATCAATCTGTGTACGATTAGAAAACCTAATGCAAGAAGGATGTTCAAAGGAATGTACTTTGAATATGAGACTTCGTTTCCATGGAATTGATCTCCATTGGAATACTTTGTGATGTCTGTTGACAAGTCTTTGTGACTTTGTGCATAATCATTACAAGAGGATCAGTGCATATAAGTTAAAAATCTAATAGATTTCGGTAAATGGCAGGAATTTGGAATTCTTACATTTTCGGTAAGGTTTAGGGATTGTCAATTGAGAATCATTGGAATTATGTTCAATTGATCTTTTCCACAAAGTAAGGATCATAGACAAACATAGTATGCATACTTGGTGTATGGCATAACTACAGTTTGGACAAACATAGTGTGCATGCTTGGAGCATGGTATGACTATTGTTTCGGTTCAAGTATTAAGTTGATTATTTGAAACGTTATACAATGAATAATGAGTAATCAATATGGTGCTTAAATAATGAGTAATCAACATGGTGTTTAAATAAAAGATGTTATACATTGATTGTACGAAAACGCATTGGTAACTTGATGTTATAAAACGTGCCTTTGTGTATGATCCAACAAGTAGTAGAACAAGCATATAAGTCGAAGTTTATCTGTTTCTTCTAGTCCTTGGAGGATTAAAAGCGATATCTGGGCCCCTCGATGATTTTGTTTTGACCTATGTACTGGGCCCGGTCAGAACAAATTGATGTGTTCAGTTTAGTTATATGTCAAACAAATCGGAAATCGGGAAACAAACTGCTGGAGAATAAGTACGACATTGTTCCATGTATTTGTCCGGCTGATATCTAGAACAGAGGATTATATGATCACTTATCTTAAATTGCGCATCATCATCTTAGTTCCGTGAGTCTTTGAACGAGCTACGATTGTCGGTCGGTTCTTGAAGTCATACCTATAGTTATTAGACTTATCCAAGTGGGAGACTATTGGATAAGGTGTCTAAGTCCGTAACTATATTTAGTATGTACTTGACTCGGCCTGGCATGGTCCATTTGGGTTACATTGACATCTCAACTGTTGGATAGACAAAATGAGAAAAGGACACTTACGATTTGTTAATTTATTATAAGTTCTAATATATTAATATGAAATCATAATATTTAATTAGTATTGATCAAGAATTAATTTGGAATTAATTTTGTGATCAAAAAGAGACTAATTAAATATATGGGGATTGATTTGTAAATCATTCATTCTTATATAGTGGGCTTATGGTTCATGATTCACTAGATTAGGCTAGCACCCAGCGGGTGCTCTATGGATGCTCCATGGAGGTTAAAACCCATGGATCATGGAGGAAATGAAAAGTCATGTACATTAGGGTTTAACCCTATATATGATACACTATTTAATGAACCCCATGGTAAGCAAAATCGGCACTATTGCAAGACAAGGAGGGCTAGCCAATTTTGTGATCAAAGTGTTCTTCTCTCAAGTTATTCCAAGAGTTCTGGTGTTGTGCGAAACATTTGAGGTGCTAGGCTCACAAAGTCTTAAGGAATCCAAGCAACTATAAAGTATGTCATTCTACTAGTTTTAAATTACAAGTACCCCATGCCATGCTAGTTAGGATGTAAGCCTTGGAAAAATTCTTATTTGCATGAATATTAGAGAAAACATAGATCCAAGGTTTCTAGGGTTGCATGTACACCAGAGGAGTGTTAGAATGCTCAAACCCATCACAGTGGATTCATAAATCTCTTTAAGCTCTTTATCAAGGACATATTCTATGTCCTTATAATGAATTGCCTTTCTTATGTTTCGAATCCAATCATTGGAATTCAATCCATGAAAGATGAGCCTCCCACACAAGTTCATGAGGGAGAAAGAGTCGGAAGGGATTGGGTTGGAAGCATAGTTTGAAGTAGACATCTAAAAGAAAGAAAAAGTTTAGATTAGATAATGATCCTTACTATAACACCCAAAATAAGATATTACGGCTAGGACTCAACAAAATATTTTACAATTCAGAAGAGGGATGTCGTAATTCAATTGCAAAATATTTGAAGGTAGGTAAATGATGATTTACCAATTTCCACCATGAAAAATGAAATTGAAGATTAGGTTTTAAATGAATTGAAATTGTTAGAACCTGAAAGTGTACCTCTATCAATCCTAAGTCCCAATGTCATTCCGAAATGAGCTCTTGGTCCGAAGTGAAAATTGGTCCGGAATCAGTTTGTGTCCGGACTTGAAGATTTGTCGGTAATAAGGAGATCAAGAGTGAAGACATTCCAGAATGGATGTTTGAGTCCGGAATGTTTGCTATTCCGAGATTAAGATTTTGTCTTGTTGTGTTTAATGTAATTTGTCTTTAGTTTGATTTAACCAGTCATAGGACTTTCTCTTTAGTCAACTCGGATATTCAGAGTGTCAGATGTTACTCTCTTATCCAGTCCTATGTATGGAATTGGTTAGTACTATGTTTCTCGTACTCCTATTTATAGGAGCATTCAATATCAAATCAAAGATAGACGGATTATTCAAAACTCTTAGCACTTTCAAGTTACTTCATCTTTCTGAATATTCTTTCAAACATTCTTCTTGTTCTTCATTTATAAACTTTACTTTGATCTTTATTCTAATTCTTCATTTTTGGGTTGATCACTTATTGAAAGCATTAACTCAAACTTGACTGGTCTATCCAGGCTTGACTATAACATTTATTAGCAAGCAGACATTGATCTTAAGCATTCACTTAAGGTTTGAGTTTTCAAACCTTGTCCCTGTGCATCAGATCGTTCTTGTTCTCACAATTGGTATCAGAGCATGAGTGGTTGTCCTTTGAATCCATAATATCAGATTACAGTTGGTTTGAAATTACCCTGGTGTTTCAACCATTTATGTGTTAAGGATAAAAGTTCTCATATATACCACTTTTGCTTAAAGATATCTTAAATTCAATGGCTGCTTCTAATACTCAACAAATGATTTCAATGCAAATCGCAAATAGTATGGGTGGCCCTACACGTGCCCCACTACTTGTAACATCCGGAATTACAGGTATCATGTTTTAATTATTTAGTTTGTGTCAAGAAGAGGGAATCGACGAGTTGACGCCTAGACTCGTCGAGTAGGATCGCGATTGCTAACTGGATTTAATGAATGGACTCAACGAGTCCGCGCTATGGACGGAAACCCTAAATCCTCGGGCCTGTGCCCTATTTAAGGGATCTTATAGCCCTCATTTGCGGCCACCTTCACCCTTGAGAGCACCAGAGAACCTGAGAGCATTGTGAGTGATAAAAGAAGCCATTTTCTTCATTTCTAGTGTGATTTTTCAAGAAAGAAGGAAGGAGGGCAAGCTAGGCATATTTTGGAGCTCAGATCCTCTACCATTTGATCTGAAAAGGATGATAGAGGTATAAATCTATCCTCATTCTCGTGTATATGGTGATCAACTTGAATCTAGGGTTTTCTTATGCCTTCTTTAGCTTGGATTCGAAGCATTTGAGGTCCCAAGGTGGAATTCTTCTTAGATATGAACCTTAAGAGGTCCAGACAGTCCTATCTATCTTGTTTTATGTTATTCCTTTGGAGATATGAACCTAGGTTGCCCTTTTAGAAGCTATTTCACCAAAAGAAGCCCTATGAGTGTTGTATTAGTGTAAAGTTTGGACCTTTACGTGATTATTGTGTATTGGAAGGTCAAATCTATAGGTTAGAGAAGCAGATTTGACCTCAGAAAGTCTTTTGAGTGTTGCCATGGACGGAACTCGCCGAGTCCATAAGGGGACTCGACGAGTCGAGTCGGGTTGCCCCGCAATTTGTGACTAGTGGTAACCCGTCGAGTGAAAGGTTAACTCGACGAGTCGAGTGAGGACTTATGAGGATTAAGAGGACACGCATGGACTCGTCGAGTCACACGAGTACACTCGAAAAGTTTGGTCAAAGTTTGACCATTGACTAGAGTTGACTTCAGTTGACATTTGGGTTTTGGTCAAGCTGGTTCAAGAGAGGTCAGGGAAGGGTAGAAGGTCTTCTACCCATTCTTTATAAATGAGGACAAGATAAAGTATTGATTGGAGATGTTATTATGTTGATAGGAGGAGGCTAGGTCGGGTTATCAAGCACGAGAGATTATTCGACATCGTACGGGGTGAGTACTCTCACTATACTGTACCTAGAGTGGTGATTATGTGAGACCGGAAGGTCTTATGTGCTATGAGGATTATGTGATGTATGCCGTTAGATGATATGTATGTGATATGTTATGTTATGAGTAGTATGGTATGGACCGGAAGGTCGTTATGATATGGATCGGAAGGTCAAGATGTTAGGGACTGGAAGGTCGACAAAGGAGGACTGGAAGGTCTATCCAGATTACGGGACGGAAGTCCTATGAGACACGTGGACCGGAAGGTCTTATAGAGTTATAGCCTTGAATGGAATATGTGCGTATGTGGTATTTTGGGGAACTCACTAAGCATGCGTGCTTACCGTTTATGTGATATGTGTTTCAGGTACCAACGAGGATCGCGGGAAGGCGCCGGCATGATCTGTACACATTGATGGAGTTTTATGTATCTGAGATCTTGGGATTGTTTTATTTGGATGACATATGTTACATTGGGTTTTGATATTTCTTATGAATGAAATTATGTTTTAAAAATGAAAAATTGTTTTGGAAATTCACGTTGTTACACTACTAGTTGTGGAAGAATATGATCACTGGAAAGTTAGAATGGAAAGATTTTTACTAGCTAAAGAGAAAGGTGAAGCTATTTGGAGATTCGTCAAAGAAGGCCCTCATGTTCCTATAAGAACAGTTGTAAGAGATCTTGATGCTCAGCTTATGGGTCTAAATGAGACTCGTCCAGCTCCTCTGACAGCTGATGATATTGAGAAGCTACATGTTGATCAAGTTGCCTTCTCGGAAATTGTGTTTGGTGTCCCTCCTTCACTCTTCGAACACGTTAAGTTGTGCAAATCAGCAAAAAAGATTTGGGACACTCTACAAGATCTAATTGAAGGTTCGGAAAATATGAAAGACAAGCGTATCACTTTGGTTGTCAATGACTTTGACACCTTCACTACCACTCCTGGTGAATCAGTAGCCTCGGCCTCTAACTGATACTGAATCGTTGTTAACAACATGACTGCTCATGGGATTGTCCAAACTCCCTTGGAGTACAATCTCAAGTTCATTAACAGCCACGGTAAAGGATGGGGGAAATGTAAAATCTTGTCTCCAAAGTAATGGTTCCTTGAAAAAGTTAAAGCTCTGTCAACTTTTTGATGAACTTCAAGGACACGAATCCAATGTTGCTCAGACCATTAGGGAACTCTCCAGGGGTCCCCTTGCTCTTGTCAGTTCCTATGAACCAACCATTCCGAACTCTTCCACCTCGGATCCTTTCAAACCCATTGTTCCATCATTTCAATCTTCCTTACCTGTCTTACCCACACAAAACTATCTTGTTGATGATTCTGAAGCCATGGACTCTGAACATCATTTCCAATTGGAGTTTGCTCTACTCTCCATGAAATACAAACGTCCTTTCAATCCTTCTTACAAACCATACCAAAACCGTTTCCATGCTCCACACCAAAACAATCCTCAACCATATTCAACTCCGGAACCTCAACCAACTTCGGAAAATCCTCCTTCATACAAACCAAACATCTCAAAACCAACACTACTTCGGAACCATAAAATAATCCAAAATCTGACAAGCCAAAAATTGTGTGTCATAAGTGTGGACATGCAAATCATTTTGAAAAAGATTACTTGGTTGAAGCTCCGTAAAAGCCAAAAATCAAGGACTCTGCATATTACGCCCGAACAGCTCAAGAGATGGAAGAAAGTGAAAAATCCTTCGTAACAACTGTATCAAGGGATGTAGAAGGATACTGCTCATCTAGAGATGATGATGACATGGTGACTGGAAACAACATGTTCTTGATGACAAGACAAATCGTTGAATGTGATGATGGCTATTGGTCCTCTGGGTCTGAAGATGAAGATGATGTTGCTGAACCACGCTACTGCTACATGGCCATCAATGATCCACCAGGTCGAAGCATCGTTCAGCAGGTAAAATCTATGATTACTAATAATAATTTTGATCTGTCTCTTTGTGAACCTTACCTAACCAAGATCCAAAAAGATATGAGAACCATCTATAAAGCCTATGAGTCATCCATAGAAACCAGTGAGAAGAAGGAATGTGAATTAAATCATCTTAGGTTACGTTTTGAGGATAAAAATTTGAAAATCGAGTCTTTAGAGCTTGAGCTTGTAATGTCAAAAGATGAATGTATCATTTTAAAAGACAAATGTGAAAGTATCTATTCTGAAAGAAATGTCTTGATTTCTGATAACAAACGTCTCAATGCTAAGATAGATGTTTTGCATAACTCTATAGAAATGCTTGAAGCAAACGAACAGATGACTCATAATTTTCGACATCCATGGTCTAAAGCACCTAGTCTTGGAAGCAATTTTCCGAAACCAATTGCTCGTCCCTTGAAGGAATTGCAAAATTTAACATTCACGGGAGAGGTTCCGAATATCAAACATTCGGACACACCTGTTTCTCCCTTGTCACCTCTTCATGAGACCACATACCACTTTGCGTCCTTAATTCCTGAGTTTCAACCCATAGTTGTTAAGAGTCCCGATTCCATGCAATTTCCACCTCTAATAAACCTGGACCTGAATCAGACCTCTAGCACTCAAAAGTTTGTTGTTCAAAATCTGAACTTTGGCCGTCCCAACAATTGTGTTGTTGAGGAAATTTTTCCGGAATCAACCTCGTCTGAACCATCAGAGTATGTTTGGGCATCCTAAGATAGTGAAGTCGATGAGACAATCTCATGTGATTCTGAACCACAAGTTATTTCAAAAACAAATTTGGTTCCCATTAAGCCTGTGTTCAACAATCCTTCAGTAGGACAGACTTCAAAACCCACATCTCAGTCCAAAATAAAGCCAACATTGAATAGGAAGCATATAGTGGATCCAAAAGTGGAAGCTCGAAATGCACATAAGAAGGAAGTTAAGACTAGACAAAATTCAAGATTCCTTGAAAACTCCAAAAAGAGTGTTTCTCGGAATTCTCATTCATCAACCCATAGTCAAAACTCCTTCACACCCACTAAAACCCTCAAGAGACCTTTTGATTCTCTTAGTCCTCTAGAACCCAAGAAAGTAGTCAGTACTACTCAGCCTAAATCTCGTGTGAATGCCATGACTGTCCAAAACACTTCTCCTCGGATTGTTTCATCTGTTTTCATTGCTAAATTTGATGGAACAATTTTTAAACCCAATCTTTCAAAAACCAATGTGTCATCAAGAAAATAAAAAATTGATAAGAAATTTTTTTTTCAAAATCTTCAAAGCAAAATCTTGTGTGGAAAATCAAATCTTACATTGATGAAACAACAATTCTAGAGGTTACAAGTGTTTCCAACGCTCCGGAAGTCAATGGTTTGAAGAAAATTGTTTGCAGCCCACAAGTCATTGAATATGACTACTGGATAGATGAAAAGACATTGACCTTCTGTCTTTTTCTGAAGAACTCAAAAAATACCAAGAGAAAACACAAAGTTGTTCCGAAGTCACAATCAAAGTTCAAAGCCTGTGCCTATGTCCCAAAACCTAACTCGGAACCTAAAAACTCCACCATTCACTAATTTTGCAGGCACTTTGTGCTTCGGAGCAAGAAACAATATGGTATATTGACAGTGCTTGCTCCATGCACATGACAGGGCAGAAAGATTTTTTGCGGGATCTCAAGCTTTCTCCAAATGTTGGTTATGTGACGTATGACAACATCTCCAATTCTCAAATTCTTGGTTACGAAATTCTCACCAATAGAAACTTCTCTATCTCAAATGTGCCTTATGTAGCTGATCCGAAACATAATTTAATAAGTGTTGCTCAACTCACTGATTCACACCGACGTGTTGAATTTTGTAAGAAACATAGTTATGTAATGACTAAAGACCGAAAAGAGTGTTTAATCAAGTCAAATCGCAATAAGAACATTTACCCTCTCGACATCAACATGATTAATGGAAAGTCGCAACTTTGTCTTCTATCCAAAGCCATTCCTAACATCAATTGGTTATGGCACCAAAGGCTCGCTCATCTAAACTTTCGCTACATGAATGATCTCGTATTCGGTGAAATGGTGAGAGGTTCACCTCTTCTCAAATTTTAAAGTGATCATTTATGTCCTGCTTGTGAGTGTGGAAAGCAATCGAAGAAGGGTCATCTTGTTATCATCGAAAAATCAATCTCGGAACCATTGGAGCTTCTACATATTGTTCTTTGTGGACCATCCACTATAGAAAGTCTTCATCATAAGAAATAAATTATTGTGATTGTTGATGACTTTACAAGGTTCACTTGAGTCTTCTTCCTAAGGCTGAAATCTGAAATAGCCTCTGAGCTCATCAATTTTATCAAAGGAATAGAAGTTCTTATCAAACTCCCAGTTAAGAGAATCTGAAGTGACAATGGCTCAGAATTCACTAATTCAACCATTGAGAAATTCCTCACTGAGAAAGGAATTGACCACAACTTCTCAGCTCCCTACACTCCACAACAGAACAGTGTAGTTGAAAGATGCAATAAAACTCTTCTTGAAGCTGCTCGATCAATGCTAAATTTCGCAAATATACCACTCTATCTCTAGGCTGAAGCCATATTAACTACATGCTTCACTCAAAATCAGAGTATCATCAATCGACGCCTCAACATCACACCATACAAAGCTATGAATGGTCGGAAGCCAACAATCTCGTTTCTTCATGTTTTCGGATGCAGATGCTTCATCAAGAACAACCGTGATCAGCTTACCAAGTTCCAACATAAAGCTGATGAAGCCATCTTCCTTGGGTACTCTTCTAAATCAAAGGCTTACAGAGTTCTTAATCGGAGAACTCGTGTTCTAGAAGAAAGATTTTTTGTTACATTTGATGACAACTTCGCTTGGAATTCTGTCCCTGCTCATGTTACAACACACATTATGGAGTCCGATGCTCCACCGCTAGGATGTACGAACCCACAAACTATTCTTGAAGTCGACTTTGATACTCTCTTTGGACCCTCCGAAACTGCCCTTGATTTGGAATCTCGAACAAGGCAACTCTCTCCTTCGGAAGCTCCTGTTTCTCAAAATGTCTCCAGTCCTCTCCCTAGTCTCTCTCTATTTGATTCCGAACCGTTTCAACCTTCTTAGGTTGAGGGGGAGAATGCTCAACCCTCACTTGAATTAAATGTAGATGGATTCCTACATGCAGCTGCCAACTTTGATGACTCCAATCCTATCAACATTGATGAAAACGAAAATTTCTTTGAGTTCCGTTCTGATGATAATGTCAACCTCTCCGGTTAAGAAGTTCAGGGGGAGCATCTTCCACAAGTTGAAACCATTCAGGGGGAGAAACTCAATCCCATTGTTGATATTGGATCGTATATTACTCAAGAACTTCCAAGGTTACATGCTTCGACCAAGGATCATCCTCCCAACCAAGTTATTGGAAACCCTAATGTTGGTGTTCAAACTCGATCTGTTGCACGTGTTCAAAATGAATGTCATTTCTGGGCATTTATATTTATGGTTGAACCCAAATCCATCAAGGAAGCATTAGAGCATGCTGACTGGATTACAGCCATGCACGAAGAATTGGCAGAATTCGATAGAAATGAAGCATGGACTCCTGTGCCTCCTCCTTCAGATCACCCTATTGTTGGTACTAGATGGGTGTTTTGCAACAAGTTAGATGATGCATGAGTTATTAGTCGAAAGAAAGAAAGATTGGTGGCTAAAGGATTTACTCAGATCGAAGGCCTCGACTATGATGAGACCTTTGCTCCAGTTGCACGTCTAGAAGCCATCAGAATCTTTCTTGCTTATGCTGCTCATAAAGGCTTCAAAGTATACCAAATGGACGTTAAGAGTGCTTTTATTAATGGTGAACTTGAAACTGAAGTATATCTTCAACACCCCCCCCCCCCCCCCGTTTTGTTAATCTCTCTTTTCCGAGCTACTGTTACAAACTCTATAAAGCTGTCTACGGCCTAAAGCAAGCTCCTCGAGCATGGTACTAGATGGGTGTTTCACAACAAGTTAGATGATGCATGAGTTATTATTCGAAATAAAGCAAGATTGGTGGCTAAAGGATTTACTCAGATCGAAGACCTCGACTACAATGAAACCTTTGCTCCTGTTGCACGTCTAGAAGAAATCAGAATCTTTCTTGACACTGAAGTATATCTTCAACAACCCCCGGTTTTGTAAATCTCTCTTTTCCGAGCTACTGTTACAAACTCCGGAAAGCTGTCTACGGCCTAAAGCAAGCTCCTCGAACATGTTACGAGACCCTCACTGACTTTCTCAAACACTCCGGTTTCCAAAGAGGAATTCTAGATCCTACCCTGTTCCGAAGGTCGAATGGAAAGCATCTCATGATGGTTCAAATCTATGTGGATGACATCATTTTTGGATCTACGGATTCATCTATGGTTACTAACTTTGCTAAACTAATGATCAATCGATTCCAAATGAGCATCAATCGGGAGTTAAGCTTCTTTCTTGGTCTTCAGGTCAAACAAACTAACAGAGGAATTTTCATTCACCAAGAGAAGTACATTTCGGAACTCCTCAAAAAGTACTCAATGGACAACCGTGCCTCATCGAAGGTACCAATGGGTTTCGGACACAAGATCTTTGCCAACCCTTCCGGTGTAGCAGTTGATGAAAAGAAGTACAGAGGAATGATTGGATCACTGCTCTATCTTACAGCAAGTCATCCAGACATTATGTTTGCAACATGTTTGTGTGCCAGATTTCAAGTCAACCCAAAGATGTCTCATCTCTTGCTGTGAAACAAATATTCTGATACCTCAAAGGTACAAAGAGTTTCAGAATCTGCTACCCAGCAAACGAGAGCTTCCTACTTCAAGCATATTCAGATTCAAACTATTGTGGTCTTCAAATTGATAGAACATCAGGTGGCTGTCAATTTTTAGGTGGTCATCCAAGAAACAGAACTGCATTGCACTTTCTACAGCCGAAGCAGAATACATTGCTGCTGCCAATTGTACCTCTCAAGTTCTATGGATGAAATCTCAACTCTTGGATTATGGTTATCGTTTTCACCGCATTCCTATCTATTGTGATTCTCAAAGTGCCATTGCAATTTCACAAAATCCAATTCAACACTCCATGACGAAGCATATTGACATACGGTACCATTTTATAAAAGACCATGTTTTAAATGGCAACATTGAACTCATTTTTGTTCCATCTTACGATGAGATTGCTGATGTCTTTACCAAGGCATTAGACGAAACCAAGTTCAATGGTTTTATGAACAAGATGGGTATTATGATGCCAAATCCTCAGTTCTTTCAAGAGACTTGTTCTCTTTGATGGAATTATTTGACAGAAAATTGGTTCCGATCTTAATAATATTTTTTATCTCAGAATACATAGGATCATTTTAATTCTCTTTATTTCTAACCATTACTTGAATCTTGAGTTGTACAACTCGTTCTGATCATTTGTTGTTCTAAGTCCACATTGACATCTTGATCACTTTTTGCATCTCGGAATATACTTCATAATGGCATTCCGGAATTCCACTCCAGAAAGGTATCACATTCTACACTTCAGAATTTTCAAAATTCACTCTGGAAGTTTTCTCAAATGTTGTTTCGGAATGTCTTACAACTCATTTTCTGGAAAAATTTTCAATCTTTCACTCCGGAACTTAAAATCGTTATTTCGGAATTTTGCACCGGAATCACAAACAATTTTTGACTCTGGAATCACAAACTTTTTGACTCCAAAATTCCAAGCTTCACTCTGGACTGATCTCATTCTGGGCCATCTTTTTAAATTTTCTATCCGGAACTCAACCTTTTTCTCTCCGGATTTCAAACCATCCGGAATCGATCTTTCAGAAACCAAGAGTCAATAAGGTGAAACGTTCTCTTTAAAATGCTAACATAAGAGGATCCTTATCTTCCTTGAAATTCGTGCCATGATCGCACGTCCCCTAAAAGCAACCATCGAATCATCGTTTGGGTTTTCCATTTCAAGCTACAAACAACCCTACCTTTCTCTTCCCATGTCAATTCACCCCCAAAAACGGTTACTCATTTAATGCAACCCATTTTGGCTTCGAATACTCATCATTACCTTCTTTAATCCGATCCATTTCACTTACCTATATAAACCCCTCTGACCCCCCCCCCCCTCTTTACCTCTTTACGCGCACAACCTCCAAATCTTCAAATTCTCTTTGTGTTCTTTGTGTTCTTAAAGCATTCATAACTACTCATCAATGGCATCCCAATCATCATCCCAAAAGGTTGTTGTAACTTCCACCACACCCAAGAAATCGATTTCCAAGAAAAACCCACCCAAGGGATCATCATCATCGACATTACGTAAGCCTTTTTTCAGGAACACAACCTAAGCGTTTTCACTAAACCCTATGGATTACGATGAATCCATCAGATTCATGTTCAAGTTTATGGCAAACCATCCCATCTCCATCCCTCTCACCAAAGTCCCTGAACCACCTCTCCCACTTCATCATCTTCACAGAGCCTTCAGCAGAATCAAAGTCAAAGACAATGTTCTGGAAACAAAGATCATTGGCAATAGAATAGTGCCCACCTACAAATCTACATTCCTTAGGGAAATCAGTGTGAAACCAAACCCAAAGGGTTTCAAAGTACAAGAACCAAGTGCAGAAGAATTCCAACAGTTCTTGAACCACAGTGGGTACATCGAGGATTACAACGCCAATAATTTCAAAAAAATCTGTTGTCTCTAGTTTATGGACAATGTTGATGCATTTCATCGTCCGCGGGTTATCCGGAAAGCACGGGGGAACGGACACATTGAGAAAAGATTGGATTCATGTCGTCTACAGTATCTACTCCGGATGAAGCAACGCAGTTGATCTTCCGGAGGTGCTATGGCAAGACTTCTATAAGTTTTCCATCAAGAGAAAAGAGAATGAGATTTCAAGCCCCAGGTTCTGGGCTTTGACGATTCAGCAACTCTTCAAGGAACTTTTCGAACCTCTTCATGTTAATACGATTCCTCCAGAGGCATGCGTTTCTTTCAAAGTAGTTAAATCCAATAGAATTCTGGACCAATCTTCTTTTGGTCCTGTCCAGAGGTTACCTCAACACATGTTGGACCTTATCCCTTCCAGATCTATTCATTTACAAAACCATCTTGAGACTTCAACTGTGTTCGACCCAACATAGTCTACCCATGTCCCCATTCAGCCCACTCCGGAAGTGGCCAAGCCAACATCATCCGGACCTAATAAAACCAAGAAGTCCGCCAAGCGGACGACTTCTCCTTCTAAGTCAAAGCCTCAAAATAGAACCAAAGTTGGCTCTTCCTCTCAACAGGAAAGTGCTAAGGACATTCCAACTGACTCTGGCCGTCCAAACACCCCTCCTGCCCACTCATCCGAGGTACTCCTCGGTGTTTTAAAAACACAGGCACACACACATGGGGAGTCGGCACATAATCCACCCTCACCTTCCCAAAAAGGTGATGCCGGTATTGACCAAAGTTCCTTGCCCCTGAAACACACTCGCGCGTCAAATTTGATATCCCACTTGTTTCTACACGCACACACTCTGAAACCCCTATTCCGGACCCCAATCATTCCGAGGTTGGAGTTGTCCCTCTAACCTCCGGTGTCGCAACTGGTCTGATACCCAGAAAGGGTACAGGACGACCAGGTGTTAAAGATCCTTTGTGGGAAGATTATGTGAACAGGGCACACACTTGGCATCCAAAACTCATCGGATCGTAAGTGGAATCCACCCTTATTTCCATGAAGAAGAGAGTCATGCAAAGCAACTTGCCCTATGTCTCTCCTACTGATGAGTTAGTTGATTTAGAGTTCACATCCAGAGAAACTCCAAAGTCTCCTCCTCCAGCTTCGGACGATGAGATTTCCGAAGAAGTTCTACTGACCACCGATGTTGCATGTGTTGCTGATGCCAACCTATTTTCCTCTGTACAACTTCACTCAATGTCATCTTCATCAAAGCCAACATTTAATTTTGGATCCTCCTCCTCTACTCAGCATGAATCTGAATCAACACAAAAGCTTCATGATGATGCCACCAACAAACCCAGACCTTCTGTCACTCCAATCACTTTGGAATCTCAAAAACGCACTCCTCGTCCCCTTCAAATTAGACAACGGATCCTCAGCCGGAAACCACATAGATCCGTTTTCCCTATTGGATATCCAATCCAATGTTTCGAACACAATGAAGAAGGTTACATTTCTTGAAACTTCTGTGGCCGAGCTTAACACCCAAATTGATGAGAAGGTGTCCGGACTGGACTCCAAGCTTGACGCCGTTCTCCTGTCCCTATCTACTCAGTCCGGATCTTCCGTGATGAAAGGGAAGCTCAATTAGATCAACTTATCTCCATCTGGCTCACGCATTCAATCGAAGAAGTTGAAGCGAAGTATGATGCTTCAGTTGAGTATTATCTCGACACCATCACTACTATGCTCAAGGTTCTTGATGATTTGGTAGATGCTACAAACGATCTCATCAAAAAGACTCATGTTCTCCATGAAAAACAGATTCAAAGGTTGGAAAAGGAAATTAAAAAGAAGGATGAAATGAATCTGATCATATAGCAAGTACTCATCAAACCGCTCCGCTCCACCTGGAATCTTGTTGATGTTCCGAATCGCAAGTTCGATGAGATGCTTGCGATCCTTGGACATCTATTTGATCATCTCTCCTCCTAAGCGCCAACTTCTGAAGCTTACGATGCGCTTACTCGTCAACTCAAAACCGGTCTTCAAAAGGTGTTCACCAAGTTTGATGATTTTAAGGACTCATTGCTACTTGCACCGGTTCCGAAAGCCACCGATGCAAGAGGGGGAGAAGTTTCGAGTCAACCATGGAAGCCTGCCTCGGTTTTTCAACTCCAGGATGAAGATTTAAATTCCGATGATGAAGTCCAAGTTGTTTTTAGACTTCTAGGAAGCAGCTTTGATGATGATGAAGATAGTGATGAAGAGAAATATGTCACCAAGGGAGTTCTGGATATTGGAGCTCCTTGGAACCTTTTTCCTAAGTAATTAACTGAGGAAGAGAAACAAATTTGGTCAGCAGTTTCATGGCCATCTTCATTATCGGATGTTCTATAAAGAGGTATTCAAATAGCCAAGGCCAAATCCTTCCTCACTACTCAAGCGTTCCGAGCCACACCTTCCATTCTGGAGCCGAAAATCACTCCAATTGATGAAGGTTCTCGTCTCCGGACCCCAGATGTCATTCTGGAAGAACCTCTTCCATCCTCCCCTCCTAAGATCACTGTGGATGAGAACATGTTGCATGTCATCTCAATCCTAAATAAAAACAAAGACAAAGGCAAGAAGTCCATCACGAATTCCGGACCTCCACCAAAGCAAAAACTTGGATGGTCTCAGGAAGAAATCAACAAGGCTCTAGGGGACAGCATCCGGATTCAATCACTCAAAGACAACCCTAATCTGATGTGTGGCATTTCTCCTCTTTTCTGTGAAGGCATTCTTAAGGATGTCGACTTAGTACCTTTTATGTACCATGACATTCCTTCCGATGATTTCGAACAGCTAGATCTTCCTCTCTCACCCTTTAGCAAATTTTACATTAAGTTTTCTCCTTTCCATCCCAACGACAATCCGGAGGTCACCATCCGGACAGAGTGTGAAAGGCTCAAAAAAATTCTATGACATGAATGCACTTCCTCTTATGGAAGTATGGACGAGGAAGAAGATTACTAAAATTTTTGGGTACGGAAGAAAAGTCCTCACCAAGTTTGAACTTAACTGTCCACTCTTCCGATACCATGTTGTCAGAAACAAGCCATTCTATCAAACCATCACTGATGTTGATTTTCCGGCGATGAATCCGAACGACATTCTGACCTTAGCCGATCACTTCCGAGGACTTCAAAGAGATGATATCAATATGGGTGCTTATCATGCAGCACTGAGCTTCCTCAAAGACTATGTCGCGGAATTCAGTCGATGTGACTATGAGTTGGCTCAATTGTTCGGAACCGAAAACTTTGTGGCCAAGATAGAGTATGTGCTTTCGGAAGCGGAACTATTAGCCGAAGGCCCTATTGATGATTCGGTTCTAGGGTTTGTTTACAAGACTAAGAAGACAAACAAGAAAGACTTTTTACGAGTCCTTGACAAAAACCTGGTTCCTACAAAATCTCTCAAAAAGTTCATCAGCCGTGCGACCAAATCTGAAGCTCTAAAGCATGTTGAAGCAAAGTTTGCGAGTTAGCTATCTTGGTACATTGAAGTTTGAGAATGGTTGTTCAGAGCCTACACATTCATCAAGGAAGAAGCTATCTAAGCTAACTTGATTGCTTAGTTCACTTAGGGGGAGATTGTTGGAACCTGAAAGTGAACCTTTAGCAATCCTAAGTCCCAATATCATTCCGAAGTCAGCTGGTGGTCCGAAGTGAACATTGGTCCGGAATCAGTTTGTGTCTGGACTTAAAGATTTTTCGGTAATAAGGAGATTAACAGTAAAGGCATTCTGGAATGGATGTTTAATTCTGGAATGTTTTCTGTTCCGAGATCAATATTTTGTCTTGTTGTATTTAATGTAATTTGTCTTTAGTTTGATTTAACCAGTCATAGGACTTTCTCTTTAGTCAAATCGGATATTCAGAGTGTTAGATGTTACTCTCTTATCCAGTCCTATGTATGTAATTGGTTAGTACTATGTTTCTTGTACTCCTACTTATAGGAGCATTCAATATCAAATCATAGATAGACGGATTATTCAAAACTCTTAGCACTTTCAAGTTACTTCATCTTTCTGAATATTCTTTCAAACATTCTTCTTGTTCTTCATTTATTAACTTTACTTTGATCTTTATTCTGATTCTTCATTTATTGCTTGATCACTTGTTGAAAGCATTAACTCAAACTTTACTGGTCTATCCAGGCTACACTAGAACATTTATTAGCAAGCAGACATTGATCTTAAGCATTCACTCAAGGTTTGAGTTTTTAAACCTTGTCCCTGCTCATCAAATCATTCTTGTTCTCACAGAAATTCCTAGATTCTTTTGAGATTCATTGAACTTTTTCAATGGATTGTTTAAATCTCGATTTTTCCCTACAAGTTTGTGACTGGGACACCGAGGATCACAAACAAGGTATGAATAACCATGCAAATTAGCTTAGTACTCTCGATGTTAAAAATCACCCGATCAATGTGACGGTTAACCACACATGCTCCAATGATCCCTGATTAACACCAAGCTACCCTTTTCCACACATTATCAGTCCCAAATTAGTGTGTCGGTTAACCACACATGCTCCACTAACAACTTAACAAGGTGCAAAGTGCAATTTCATGGAATAGCACCATTTTCACATTTTTCCCAAAGTAACTAAGATTGAGAATTTATAAAAGTTTAGTTACTTTAATAATTTTCATTATACTTATTAATGAGAATTAGTTTCCTAACCTACCCGTTCGGCTAACGACCCTCCACCAGTCAAGGAAGCGGTGGGTGAGAGTGGACACTTATTAAACCACCATTTTATAAGCAGTAACCTTATACCCCCTTATAGATTGGCTTCGTGAATGAGGCCTACTAACGGTAAGAATGAGTTTTCTTATACATATATGTAAGTATTAAACGTTAATCTTATAATAGCATAAGGGTTGAATTTTAAACTTTTAAAATTCAAGGGTTTGGAATTAAAGTTTCATTAATGTGACTTTTCAAGTTCCAAAACTTGAGGGAAAGTTTTGTAACTTTTCAAGACTTTTGAAATTCATAACTTATGAAATTTTATGTTCCATGAATGATACCTTTCCAATTCCAAATTTATGTACAAGTTATAAAACCTTCCAAGACTCTTAGAATTCTATAACTTACATTAGTTAATGGTTTCATAAATAAAGACTTTTCATATTCCATGACTTGAGGACAAGTTATGAAACTTAATCAAGAACACACATATATCAAATTAACTAATCCAATTATGATAGGATGATTGTTTACCAACTTGACCTAATTTGTTCATGTTTCATGATAACTTCAAATTTTACAAATAACTAGCATTTACCAAAAATCAAGCAGTTATCTTAGAATTTGACAAACATCATGTTATTAGATAGGGATTAATATTACCATATCATTAAAATTAAATTTTATGAACCAAAACAGTTTGTGGTAATGTTCCTAATCCAAAACAGGTCAAAAACTCGAAAATTTTGCTCACAGACAGTCCAACTCGTCGAGTGCACTTATGAACTCAATGACTTCATCATCATAAGACACCTACTCGTTGAGTTCATATATGGACTCGTTGAGTTCATATATGCACTCGTTGAGTTCATATATGGACTCGTTGAGTTCATATATGGACTCGTTGAGTTCATATATGGACTCGTCGAGTAGGCCCTGGCAGAATCCAATTTTGCAGTTTTTCAGCTTTGAAAATTACACTGTTGCATCAATACAATAGAAAAACAACCAAGGCTCTGATACCACTGTTGGTTTTTATGTACTCTAACATTCCTATGGTGCACATAAAACCGTAATGCTTTGGATCTAAGGTTTATCTAATTATACATGCAATAAAATTTTTCCAAAGCATGAAGCCTAAACTAGCATGCAAGGTGATATTTGGATCATAAAAACTAGTTAGAATATTACCTTGTGTAGTAGTTTGAATAACTTGGCCTCAAGAAAGCTTAGCACCAATAGTGGGATGCCTAAAATGGAATCACAAAACACCAAGAACAATTAGGTTGGATATGAGAGAGATTTAGGAGACTAGAAATCGGATTCTACTTCTTGGAAAGCAACGTGTAACCGATTTCAAGCTTTTATATATATATATATATATATATATATATATATATATATATATATATATATATATATATATATATGTGTGTGTGTGTGTGTGTGTGTGTGTAGAATATCAAGGGTCATGTGTAACCCAAATCCATACACTGATGGGTTTTGGCCATGTGAACATTCCTATGTGCACATGCAAACCCTAATGCTTGGATCTAGGTTTCTCTAATTAAACATGCTTTGAATCCAAGACTTCTAATGACTAATTAGGTATAAGAACAATACAAAAACAGATCTAGAAGTTTACCTTTGAATCTCTTGTTTGATCTTGGTGTCTTGGAGCTCTAGAGTCACAATTGTCACTCCTCTAATGGCTTACAAACACCAACTAGCAAGGAGGATGATTTGAGAGAGAGGAGAGGGATTAGAAATCCGCCAGGGTTTCTTTGCTTTAGCAGAGATGTCGATTTCCCTTACCCTAGGGGTCTATTTATACTTGTAAGGCTCCTAGGGTTTCACCCTTAAACCCTAGTCGGATAATCTTTCCTTTAATCTTTCCTTAAAGCAATCCAAATCCTTTCCAAGATAATACCTTGGAAGAATTTGAGGCTATCCTAAGCCCTAGAATTCATCCAACCTCTATCCCTTAAGGATTTACAGCCCAAAGTGCAACTATAAAACAATTGACAGTTTATACCCTCTTATTTAATTAATCTCTTTAAGTCACCAAATTAATACTAATTAATCTATGACTTATATTAATCAAATAACAATATTATTATTCCTTATATCATTCTCATAATATATTAATAATATCTATTCTCTCATAATAAATCATCCTATCAAGTTGCTATGGTGAAGGCAACCCAAAAGGACCATGCACAATCGGGTCAAATACTTGCCTAATATAGTTGCAGCCTTAGACACTATTCCAACAGTCTCCCACTTGGATAAGTCTAGTAACTATATGCACAAGTACAATTCGATTTGCAATCATAGCTCTCAAAGATGCTGTCAAACTCTGATCTAATCAATCTTGTCCTTTAGATAAGGGATCGTACAGTCCTCTGTTAGATATCATGCTGACAATTCTATGGAATGATTAGTCAAGCATTTAGGTTTCTCGATCTCTGATTTATTTGACATAGAACTTAATTGAACACATCAATTTAGTTCTGACCGGTCCCGACACATAAGTCAAATCAAATCATCGAGCGGCCGAGATATCGCTTTTACCCTCTTGGGATAAAAGTAACAGATAAACTTCGACTTATATGCATTTACTTATTCATTAATCAACTATACACAACAATGCGTTTTGTAACACCGAGTTACTGATGCGTTTTCGCATTATCAATGTACAACCAATTAACAAATAACAAACCATATATCTAGGTTTTAAGACTATATGATATTATCGTCTTGCGATCACCCTTTTATATCATATTCCATAAGGTGATTCCAGCAAGCGCGGGTTTGTTCTAATGCTCAAAACTAGTTCATAAGCACTCATGAACGTTGCAGCAACCCTTTGCTATGTCTAAAACCATTTAGACAATCTACACACCAATTCATGACAATCTTCATTCATATCTACTTCCAACATATGAACGATTGTGGACAATTTGAATAATTCGATTATTCTTAATAAACTCAATTATTCTGGAAGTCAAAACATGCAAAGAGAAACAATAGTTAAACAATTAACATAAGACAGTAACATTACTCATAAATAAAACTCCTTTATTTAATCATCAAATGTTAATTACATTTATCTATTACACGTTTCTAATACTATCTAATCTATGCTAATATCATCCTTCAGCCCAATACTCATAGCATGCTGCAAGTGCTTAACCCTACTCAGTCCCTTCATAAGTGGATCTGCTGGGTTATCTTCTAATGATATGCTCTTCACTACGAGTTGTCCTTCTTCTACACGATGTCTAATAAAGTGATATTTTCTGTCAATGTGTCGAGATCTACCATGATCTCTCGGTTCCTTGGTTAAGGCAACCGCTCCTTCATTATCACAGAAAATCTCCATGGGCTCCTTTATGGAAGGTACAACTCCAAGGTCACCAATGAAGTTCTTCAACCATATCGCCTCCTTCGACGCTTCGCTTGCTGCAATGTACTCTGATTCACACGTTGAATCAGCTACGGTTTCCTGCTTGGAACTTTTCCAAGTCATTGCTCCTCCATTCAGGGTAAAGACCCAGCTCGACTGTGAACGGTAGTTGTCCCTGTCGGTCTGAAAGCTGGCGTCACTATACCCTCGCACCTTCAAGTCATCACTCCCTCCGAGGACTAAGAACCATTCCTTCGTCCTCCGAAGGTACTTAAGGATATTCTTCACCGCAATCCAATGGGCTCTGCCAGGATTCCCTTGATATCTACTAACCATGCTCAAAGCAAAGGCTACATCAGGGCGAGTACAAGTCATAGCGTACATGATTGAGCCAACTGCGGAAGCGTATGGAACTCGGCTCATTTCAGCTATCTCAGCTTCGGTACTCGGACTTTGAGTCTTACTCCACTTGGCATTACTTTGTATCGATAATTCTCCCTTCTTCAAGTTTTCCATACTAAAACGTTTTAGTACTTTCTCTAAGTAAGTGTTCTGACTAAGTCCTATTAGTCTCTTACTTCTTTCTCTTACTATCCTTATTCCCAAAATATAGGAAGCCTCTCCGAGGTCCTTCATAGCGAAGCACTTCCCGAGCCATGACTTAACTTCCTGCAGAGTCGGGACGTCGTTTCCTATGAGTAGTATGTCATCGACATACAAAACTAGAAAGCTAACTATGCTCCCACTGGCTTTGACATATACACACGATTCATCTTTGCTTCGTACAAATCCAAACTCTTTGACTTTCTCATCAAAGAAAAGATTCCATCTGCGAGATGCTTGCTTAATTCCATAAATGGACTTCTCAAGATTACACACTCTATTCGGATGCTTCGGATCCACAAACCCTTCTGGCTGAGCCATGTAAACATCCTCAGCCAACTTCCTGTTAAGGAAAGCGGTCTTGACATCCATTTGCCAAATCTCATAATCATGAAATGCGGCAATAGCTAGCATCACTCTAATAGATTTTATCTTCGCAACTGGTGAGAAGGTCTCGTCATAGTCAACTCCGGGAGTTTGAGTAAAGCCCTTCGCGACCAATCGCGCTTTATATGTGTGTACGTTTCCATCCACGTCAGTCTTCTTCTTGAAGATCCATTTGCACCCAACGGTCTTACGTCCGGGCACATTATCAACCAAATTCCAAACTTGGTTATCATACATGGATTGGATCTCGCTATCCATTGCCTCTTTCTATTTCGCAGACTTCGGGCCTGCCATGGCTTCCTTATAGCTATTAGGTTCATCAAGGTTTATTAGTGTACCATCACTAATATACGTGTCCCCTTCGGTAGTAATATGAAAACCATAAAACTAGGGTTGAACTCTAACTCTTTCGGAACGTCTAAGAGGTAAGGACTCGTCAATCGGTTCAACCGGAGTTTCCTCCTCGGGTTGAGTGCCAGCGGTATAGGTTCCTTCATCTATCGACTCTTGAATCTCTTCAAGCTCGATTTGCCTCCCACTGTCTCCTTGGCCTATGAGTTCTCGCTCTCGGAAAACTCCTCTCCTCGCAACAAAGACAACATTGTCCTTCGGTCTATAGAAGAGATATCCAAAGGATTTCTGCGGGTAGCCGATGAAAATACATCGCTCACTACGAGGTTCAAGCTTGTCGTGAGTATCTCGTCTTACGAAAGCCTCCCAACCCCAAACCTTGATATGTGCCAACGAGGGAGCTTTCCCTATCCACATCTCGTGAGGTGTTTTGGCAACCTTCTTAGTAGGGACTCGGTTAAGGATATGGGCGGCAGTCTCTAAGGAATACCCCCAAAAAGAGATTGATAGTGAAGCACGAATCATCATAGAGCGAACCATATCCAATAAGGTTCGATTACGCCTTTCTGCCACACCATTTAACTGCGGTGTCTTAGGAGGCGTCAATTGTGAAACTATTCCACACTCCTTGAGATAATCGTGGAATTCAAGACTTAGGTACTCTCCTCCTCGATCGGATCAAAGCATCTTGATTTTCCTGCCCAATTGATTCTCCACTTCATTCTTGAAATCTTTGAACTTTTCAAAAGTTTCTGACTTTTGCTTGATTAAATAGATATACCCATATCTACTATAGTCATCGGTAAAAGTCACGTAGAAGCGGTTCCCATCCTTCGTGGTTGATCTAAACGGTCCACATACATCGGTATGTATTAGGTCCAATAGACCCTTACCCCTTTCGCAAGAACCAGCGAAGGGTGACTTAGTCATCTTTCCAAGCAAACAAGATTCACATGTGTCATCTTACCTAAGGTCGAATGACTCCAACACTCCATCCTTTTGGAGTTGGGCTATGCGCTTCTTGTTGACATGTCCAAGACGACAATGCCACAAGGATGCTCTATCCATACTATTGGAAGAATCTATGTTCAAAACATCATTTCCTAAGTTATCAACAATCATAACAGTTTCATAAATTCCATTACACGGTATTGCTTCAAAATAAAAGACACCATTTAGATAAGCCAAAATAGAACCATTCTCATTATTAAAAGAAAATCTAAAACCTTGTCTAAACAAACCATGAAATGAAATGATGTTTCTAGCCATTTTTGGCGAATAACAACAATTGTTCAAATCTAAACTTAAACCATTCCTAAGCACTAAAGAATACACTCCAATCTTGGTCACAGGCGACGATCTTCTGTTCTCCATGATTAGATTAATCCTTCCATGCTCCACATCCTTATTTCTTCTTAGTCCCTACACATTAGAACAAATGTGGTAACCACAACCGGTATCAAGAACCCAAGAAATAACATGAGATGAATCATTAGATTTAATTGTGTATATACATGCGAAAGACGGCTTGATCTTTCCTTCCTTGATGGCTTGCAGGTACTCTGGGCAGCTACTCTTCTAATGTCCTATCTTATGGCAGTGGTGGCACGCTGCCTCCTTTGGGTTAGGGCAGGTCTTAGCAGGATCAACTTTGGTCCCACTAGAAGAGGCACCATCTCGGGCTTTAACCTTGAGATAGTTCTTAGATGAAGCCTTCCTCTTCTTTCCCTTTCCTTGTCCAATAGCCAAAACAGGAGCAGCGGGTGGATTGGGAGTTGGTGCAACAGACTTGTCCTTGAAGTTGCTCTCAGCGACCCTCAAGAGACCTTGGAGTTTGCTTAGGGTGACCTCCTCTTTGTTCATGTGGTAGGTCAGCCTAAATTTATTGTAGCTTGGAGGCAAATAGTGAAGCACCATGTCGATCGCCAAGTCTTCCCTAAAGTCAACATTCAACTTGCGAAGACGGTCGACATACCTTTGCATCTTTTGCAGGTGCACGGTAAGAGACTCTCCATGACCCATCTTAGCAGAAATCATGTTAGTGAAAATCTCATAACGCTCTTGTCTCGCGTTTTGGTGGTATCTCTCCAATAAGTCTTGATGCATCTCGTACGGGTACATGTCCTCATAGGACTTTTGGAATTCGGAGTTCATAGTGGCAATCATGATGCAATGTACCTTCGTTGCATCTCGCTCGTGAGTTTCAAAAGCGGTCATTTCAGCCGGAGTAGCGATTTCATGATTGATTTTCTCGAGCTTCTCATCGAGGACATACTCCTTGTCCTCGTAGCGAGCAATTGTGCGAATGTATCTTATCCATTCGCTAAAGTTCGTCCCATCGAAAGTGACCTTTTGACAAAGGCTCATTAATGTGAAAGAACTAGCAACAGCGTTGTTCGCATTCGACATCTACAAATAGAAAGGACAAAGATAGATTAGAATATGAATCCCTAATTATCACCCAATAAGAAAAATTAGGGCTAGGATCCAACAACAATATTTACATATTAGAAAAGGGATGCCGTAATCTAACATGCCAACAATTTGAAGGTAAATGAATGACGATTCACTAATTCTCCACCATGAAAACCTAACTTTAAGTTCTAAATGAATTTGAGAATTCCTATGTTTAGATGAGATTCATTGAAACTTTTCAATGGCATGTTTAAATCTCGATATGCCCCTCTCGTTTGTGACTGGGATACCGAGGATCACAAAGCAGGTGTGAATTACCATGCAAATTCACATGGTGCCTTCATTGTAACGATTACCTATTCGATGTGCCGGTAAACCACACACGCTCCACCAAACTATGATAAACAATGAATCACCCTTTGCCACCTTTTCTTAGAACCAATTAGTGTGCCGGTAAACCACACACGCTCCACTAACTTCTTAGCAAGGGTGAAAAGTGTAATTTCATGGGATTGCATCAATTCACTTTTCCTAAAGTAACTAAGATTGGGAAATTTAAAAAAACATGTAGTTACTTTTGTATTTCATATTATACTTTTAATGAGAGGATGAGGTTGCCCTATCCTACCCATTCGGCTAACGACCCTCCACCGATCAAGCAAGCGGTGGGTGTGAGTATACACCCATTAAGCGCCATTTTATAGACCGCAACCTTATACCCACCTTATAGATCGGCTTCGTGAATGAGGCCTACTAACGGTAAGACTAGCATTTTAGTTATACATATATATATATATATATATATATATATATATATATATATATATATATTAATCTTGTAATATTATATTAGTATAGGGTTGTATTTTAAACTTGTAAAATTCTAGGGTTTGAAATTTAAATTTTCTAAATTAAAACTTTTAATCTCAAAACATAAATTTCAAAACTTGAGGGCAAGTTTTAAACATTTAAAAACATGGAGGATCAAATAACAAATAATCTTAATTAACAATTAATTCCATAATTATCCATATTTGATTTATTTAAGGATTTCTTGCAAAATAATTTACCAATTTAATCAAAATAATTAATAATTATCACATAAGGAAATTAAATATTTTATTAATTGATAAATATCTTTAATTAGATCAAGATTATAGTCATATATATCAAAAAATCGGATTAGGGTTGATCTAATATGATAAAGGCAAGTTTCCATAAGATAAATATCAAAAAATCCCGAATTTGGCCCTTCCTGACGCTCGGACTCGCCGAGTCAGGCCAACTCGCCGAGTCCACTATGGTACTCGCCGAGTCCATGACTCAGAAACACAAATTTCGAATTTTGCAAGTAAGATTCAAACAAACAAGCAACAATTTAATAGAAACCAATCTAGTCTCTGATACCACTGATGGGTTTTGGCCATATGAACATTCCTATGTGCACATGCAAACCCTAATGCTTGGATCTAGGTTTCTCTAATTAAACATGCTTTGAATCCAAGACCTCTAATGACTAATTAGGTATAAGAACAATACAAAAACAGATCTAGAAGTTTACCTTTGAATCTCTTGTTTGATCTTGTTGTCTTGGAGCTCTAGAGTCACAATTGTCACTCCTCTAATGGCTTACAAACACCAACTAGCAAGGAGGATGATTTGAGAGAGAGGATAGGGATTAGAAATCGGCCAGGGTTTCTTTGCTTTAGCAGAGATGTCGATTTCCCTTACCCTAGGGGTCTATTTATACTTGTAAGGCTCCTAGGGTTTCACCCTTAAACCCTAGTTAGATAATCTTTCCTTAAAGCAATCCAAATACTTTCCAAGATAATTCCTTGGACGAATTTGAGGCTATCCCAAGCCCTAGAATTCGTCCAACCTCTATCCCTTAAGGATTTACAGCCCAAAGTGCAACTATCAAACAATTGACAATTTATACCCTCTTATTTAATTAATCTCTTTAAGTCACCAAATTAATACTAATTAATCTATGACTTATATTAATCAAATAACAATATTATTATTCCTTATATCATTCTCATAATATATTAATAATATCTATTCTCTCATAATAAATCATCCTATCAAGTTGCTATGGTGAAGGCAACCTAAAAGGACCATGCACAATCGGGTCAAATACTTGCGTAATATAGTTGCAGCCTTAGACACTATTCCAACATACACATTATCCCATGGCCCATCCATTTGATTTGGATAAATACTTCATGAATTAATCCATAAGCCCATCACAAATCAAACCATGGATCTTTAGCCCAACTCATATGTATCATTTTAATTAGTCTCTTTTGATCACTAAATTAATTCTTCAACTAATTCTTGATTAATACTAATTAAATAATATGATTCCTCAATTAATATTATATATATATATATAGTATATTAATAAATCATAATTAACCTCTTACTCAAATATCCCTCCTAACATATTGCTTTGATGAATGCAACCCAAATGGACCATGCTACTATCGGGTCAAGTACATATCAATTATAGTTATGGGCTTAGACACCTTTTCCAACAAATACTTGCAAGACATCAAGGATGCGAAGATAAAACCCACCCATGTAGGTATTTACATTATTCTTTCTAATAACTCATCACATGATAATTTTTGGGTCCTTGATACAGGTTGTGGTTTTCACATTTGTTCTGATTTGCAGGGACTAAAAAGAAGTAGGGATGTGGAGCATGGAAAGATAAACTTAATCATAGAGAATAGGAAAGTGACGCCTGTCACCAAGATTGGAGTTTATTTTTTATTGCTTAGTAGTGGGTTAAAATTAGATTTGAATAATTGTTGTTACTCGTCCAACATGGCGAGAAGCATTATTTCCTTTCCAGTTTTGTATAAACAAGGTTTTTAGATTTTCATTTGATAATGAAATTGGTTCTATTAATGCTTTTTATAATGGTATATTTTATTTTAAAGCATTGCCTTGTAATGGTATATATAAAACTTTGATGGTTGTAGAAAACTTAGGAAATAATGTATTACACATTGATTCTTCCAATCGTTTGGACAAGGCATCCTCGTGGCATTGTCGTCTTGGACATATCAACAAGAAGCGCAACCCAACTTCAAAAGGATAGAGTCTTGGAGTCATTCGACTTAAAGTCGGATGACACTTGTGAATCTTGTTTGCTTGGAAAGATGACCAAGTCACCCTTCACTGATACTTGTGAAAGGGGTGAGGGTCTGTTGGATCTCATACACACCAATGTGTGTGAACCCTTTAGATCCGCCACAAGGGATGCTAACCACTTCTATATGACTTTTACTAATGATTACAACAGATATGGCTATATCTACTTAATCAAGCATAAGTCAGAAACCTTTGAAAAGTTCAAAGAGTTTAAGCAAGAAGTGGAGAATCAGCTGGGCAAGAAGATAAAGATGCTCCGATCCGATCGAGGTGGTGAGTATCTTAGTATCGAGTTCCATGACTATCTTAAGGAATGTGGAATTTTTTAATAATTGACGCTATCTAGGACACCACGGCTAAATGGTGTGGCTGAGAGGCGCAACCGAACCCTGTTGGACATGGTTCGTTCCATGATGAGTCGAACTTCATTACCTATCTCATTCTGGGGGTATGCCTTAGATACTGCCGCCCATATCCTTAATCTAGTCCCAACTAAAAAGGTTGCCAAAACACCTCATGAAATGTGGACATGGAAGGTTCCCTCGTTAGCACATATAAAGGTTTGGGGTTGCGAGGCTTTCTTAAGACGAGAGACTCACGACAAGCTCGAACCTCATAGTGAGTGATGTATTTTCATCGGCTACCCACATAAGTCCTTTGGACATCTCTTCTATAGACCGAGTGACAATGGTGTCTTCATTGCGAGGAGAGGGGGTTTCCGCAAAAGAGAGATCATATGCCAAAAGGAAAGTGGGAGACAAATTAACCTTGAAGAGCTTCAAGAGTTAAGTGATGAAGGAACCTCAAAAACTAGCGCTCAACCCGAGGAGGAAACTCCTATTGAGCTGATTGACGAGTCCGTACCTTTGAGACATTCTAGTAGAGTTAGTGTTCCACCTATGTTATATGGTTTTCATATAACAACTGAAGGTGATACGTTTGTCAGTGATAGTACACTGATAATTTGGATGGACCTAATAACTACAAGGATGCCATGGAAGGCCCTGAGTCTGCATAATGGAAAGAGGATATGGACAACGAGATTCAGTCCATGTAGGACAATCAAGTTTGGAACTTGGTTGACAATGTACCAGGTCGTAAGACGGTCGGGTGCAAATGGATCTTCAAGAAGAAGATCGACATGGATGGGAAAGTACACACTTCTAAGACATGATTGGTTGTGAAGGGCTTTACTCAAACTCTTGGAGTTGACTATGTTGAGACCTTCTCACTAGTAGCGAAGGTTAAATCTATAAGGGTTATGCTAGCCATAACTGCATTTCATGATTATGAAATATGGCAAATGGATGTCAAAACCGCTTTCCTTAATGGGAAGTTGGAAGAAGATGTTTACATGAGTCAGACATAGGGTTTTTTCAATGAAAAGTACCCTAATAGAGTGTGTAAACTTGAGAAATCCATTTATGGATGGAAACAAGCATCTCGCAGATGGGATCTTTGTTTCAATGAGAAAGTTAAAGAGTTTGGATTTGCGAGAAGTGAGGATGAGTCATGTGTATATGTCAAAGCTATTGGGAGTATAGTTAGCTTTCTGGTGTTGTATGTTGATGACATACTTCTCATAGGAAATGACATTCCAACCTTGCAGGAGGTTAAGTCCTGGCTTGGGAAGTGTTTGGCTATGAAGGACCTCGGGGAAGCTGCACATATTCTAGGGATAGGGATATTGAGAAACAGGAGTAAAATACTAATAGGACTTAGTCAGAGTACCTACTTGGACAAGGTGTTGAAGCGTTTCAACATGGAGAATTACAAGAAACGTGACTTACCTATCCAAAGCAATACCAAACTGAGTAAGACTCAGAGTCCGAGTACAAAGTCTGAGATAGCAGAGATGAGTCGCGTACCATATGCTTCCGCAGTTGGCTCGATCATGTATGCTATGACTTGTACTCACCCTAATATGGAATTTGCTTTGAGCATGGTCAGCATATATCAAGGGAATCCTGGTAAAGCTCACTAGACTGCGGTAAAGAATATTTTAAAGTACCTGTGAAGGACTAAGGACTGGGTCCTTACCCTCGGTGAGAGTGATGACTTAAGAGTGACAGGGTATAGTGACGCTAGATTTCAAACCGACAGAGATAATTTCTACTCTCAGTTGGGCTGGGTATTTACCCTGAATAGAGGAGCAATAACTTGGAAAAGTTCCAAACAGGAGACTGTAGCTGATTCAACGTGCGAATCAGAGTACATAGCAGCAAGTGAAGCGTCGAAGGAGACGATATGGATGAAGAACTTCATCGGAGACCTTGGAGTTGTACCAGCTGTAAACGAGCCTATGGATATTTTATTTGACAACGAGAGCGCGGTCGCCTAAACCAAGGAACCAAGGGATCATGGCAGATCCAGGCACATCGACAGAAAATATCACTTCATAAGACATCGGATAGAAGAATGACTCCTCGTAGTAAAGAGAGTATCGCCTGAGGGGAACCCAGCAGACCCCTTTACGAAGGTACTGAGTAGGGTTAAGCACTTGTAGCATGCGAGGAGCATTGGGCTGAAAGACGATGTTAGTTTTAATGATTAGATAGTAGTTTAGAAACTTGTAATAGATAAAATGCAATTGACATTTGATGATTAAATAAAAGGAGTTTTATTTATGAGTAAAGTTACTATCTTGTTTCAATTGTTTATTATTGTTTCATTTTGCATGTTTTGACTTCCAGAATAATAAGATTATTCAAACTATCCACAGTCGATCATACTTTGGAAGTAGGTATTGAGGCAAGACTGTAATGAATTTGGGTTGTAGATTGTCTACAGTGTTTAGACATATCAAAAGTTTGCTACAACATTCATGAGTGCTCCTGAAATAAGATTTGAGTATTGGACTAAACCCACGCTCACATGAATCACTTCATGGAATTTGTCACGAGTGATTATGAGACGATAATATCATATAGTCTTCAAACCAAGATGTATGAGTTTTTTACTATGAGTTGGTTGTACATTGATAGTGCGAAAACGCATCAATAACTTGAGCTTATAAAACGTGCTGTTGTGTATGATTTAACAAGTAGTTAGTACAAGCATATAAGTTGAAGTTTATTTGTTCCTTTTATCCTTGGAGGATTAAAAGCGATATCTTGGGCCCTTCAATAATTTTGTTTTGACTTATGTGTTGGGCCCGGTCAGGACTCAATTGACGTGTTCAGTTAAGTTCTATGTCAAACAAATCGGAAATTGGGAAACAAACTGCTGGACAATAAGTATGACTATGTTCCATGTATTTCTCCACATGATATCTTGAAGAACAGAGGATTATGTGATCCCTTATCTAAATGGCGTGTCAGAGTTCGACAGCGGCTTTTAAGAGCTACGATTGCTATTCGTTTTAAGTCGTACTTGCAGTTATAGTTATTAGACTTATCCAAGTAAAAGACTGTTGGATTAGGTGTCTAAGCCCATAGCTATAATTGGTATGTACTTGACCCGAGAGTAGCATGGGCCATTTGGGTTGCATTCACCAAAACAATCGGATAGGATGGATATTTGGGGAAGAGGTTATTTATGATTTACTAATATATTATAAGTATAATATATTAATTGAGAAATCATATTATTTAATTAGTATTTATCAAGAATTAATTTGGAATTAATTTAGTGATCAAAAGAGACTAATTAAATTAACAAGGATTGATTATGTAAATTAGTGATACATATGGTTTGGGCTATTGATCCATGATAGGCTAAGTTTATGTGAGAGTCCATGAAGAGTTATTCCACATGAGTTATGGATCATAAGCCTAAGTGTAAGAGTTAGGGTTATATATGACTCTTGGAATTCTAACACTATATATGTAACCCCTTAGACCCCAAAATCGGATGCAAGAGTAATATAGTAAGAGTATAGCCGATTTTAGGGTCTTCCTAACCTCTCTCTCAAGTCCTCCAATTGTTGTTGGTGTTTTGTAAAGCATTTGAGGCATCACACTTGAGGTGCTAAGCTCTTAAAGGCCAAGTAATACAAGCTACATAAAGAGGTAATCATCTAACTAGTTTTTATGATTCATATATCAAGTTGTATGCTAGATAGGCTTAATGATTTGGAAAATTAAAGTTGCATGTATAACTAAAGAAAACTTAGATCCAAATCATTAGGGTTGTATGTGCACCATATGGATGTTATAGTGCTCAAAACCCATCAAGAAGCTTCGTGAAGCTAGGTGGAGTTGTGGCAACACTTTGTTTGTAGTAACCCTAGTGGCTGAAAATTCATTGGTTTTCCCCATCCAACCTTCATCTTGTTGAATTACACTTCCAGGAGGTAATTTCAAGCCTTCTATGTGTTTAAATTTTAGACCAAGCTAAATGGATACATGGTTTGCTAACCGAAAAAAGAATCGAACTCAATTTCATTCTGAGTTCTACACTTATAGACATGTACTCAGAATGTGGTAGAATTGAAACATCAAAAAGAATTTTTGAAAGTGTAAAAGACCATCATATTTTATTTGGAATGCCATGATCAATGGTCTAACAATGCATGGTCTTCCCATGGATGCCATTGAAACTTTCTCAAAGATGGAAGCTGACAATTTTTTACCATATCAAATTACTTTCATTGGAATCTTGACTGCATGTAGCCATTGTGGGTTGACTCGATAGGGGCGTGAGTATTTTGACCTAATGAGAACCAAATACAAGATTAAACCACAAATTTAACATTATGGATCAATGGTTGATCTGTTTGGGCGAGATGGGCTTCTAGAAGAAGCTTATGAAGTGATTCAAAAGATGCCAATGGACGTTGATGTTGTTATATGGAGGGCATTTCTTAGTTCTTGTAGAATACATAGAAATCTTGAGTTTGGTGAATTTACAGTTGCAAAAATATCAAATCTTGATAGTGGAGATTACATGTTGTTGTCAAACACATATTTTTCAGTAAATAAATGGGATAAATCCGAAAAAGTGAGGAGTATGATGAAAAGGAATGGTGTTAATAAAAGTAAGGGAAAAAGTTGGATTGAAGTTAATGGAGTCATTCGTTAATTTAAAGTAGGAGATAAATCACATTCTGAAACGAAATCAATCTACAAGGTTTGCAAAATCTCCAATGTGAATATCATATATGCATATTTCATCAAGATATCACAGCTTCAAACATTTTTAATGGAAGAATATCAACCTCATGTTTACTAATTTTATAATTTTCTTTATAATTACCTCCATCGATGCAAGCAATCTTCATATATATGCACTCTTTGTTTCATTTATATATTGGGTTAACCAGTGACTAGGTCCTATTTTTCTAAATGGATCTCTATTATTTATGTGTTGGTAGTGATGAATATAATGTGAAGCATAAATATACTAATGCATATTTGATTCATATAAAAGTATAGTGCACTGGTTAATCTAGTTCTAATAGTGGACATATATATATATATATATATATATATATATATATATTGGTATCATCCGGTTAATTAGTTGTTATGCTTGGCTAATCTGGTTCTGAATTCTGTGTGATATTATGAAGAACGTAGATATGTAACTCTTGTTAGATAATGTTTTGACCATTTTCAGGTTGAGTGGTCTGGATGCCATTAGTCTTGTAAATGAAGTAGAAGATGGACTTATTGTTGCCGATCCTAGCCTGTCATCTTTAGTTTTATGTGGTAAAGATTTTTTTGATGCAAATGGTATAAAAAAACAACATAACAAGTGAATGACATATGAATTACATGTGATTCATATGTTATTCTCATATGAATTACATGTGATTCACATGTAAATCACATATAAATTACATGTGACTCATATTTAAATCATAAGTGAATCACATATGACTTACCTGTGATTCACATGTAAATCAAAAGTGAATCACATTCGAATCACATGTGATACACATGTAATTCATATATGAATCACATGTGATTCACATGTAATTCACATATGAATCACATGTAATTCACATATGAATCACATGTGATTCACATGTAATTCACATATGAATCACATGTAATTCACATATGAATCACATGAGATTAACATGTAAATCGCATTTTATTCACATATGAATTACATGTGATTAACATGTAATTCACATATGGATTACATGTGATTCACATGTAATTCACATATGAATTACATGTGATTCACATGTAAATCACATATGTATTTTTGTGAGTGTTTTTCCATCTATCATTTTTTTAAATTTTCTTGTAGATTTGGAAGAAATTGTGGTCAATATTGAAAAGGTGAAAAATGATAAATTGAAGAAAATATGAAAATATTGACACGAAGACATGAAAATGCTTTGAAGTTTTGTAGCATTTTTTTTGTTTTTTATATTTTATATTGTATCAAATAAAATACTTATTGTATTGTGTTTATAGATTAGTAAATAAAATGAGTTTTCTTATGATTTCCTTTCAAATATTATAGTATATGAAATATCCATATATGCATTTGTAAAAATATGCATAAATTTACCAAAAATATTGATTTTTTTGGTTAAAATATTATAGTATTTTTTAAATATTCCAGTTTTTTTTATTTTATTGATTTTTAAATGCATTTAAGAAACCGCAGCTTTTAAAAAAAATCTTTTTTTTCAATTTTTTTTTCAAAAATTAATGCTTTCTATAAAAAAAATTAAAAATTATGCACTTTTAACAAAAAAAAAATGAAAAATACTATTCTTAAAAAAATCCGAAAATTTGATTTTCTATGTAATTTTGTAGACATTTCTATTAATAATTACATTAGAACAAAAAATTAAATATTAAATGAGATTGATAAGATTACGATCATTCCCTTAATGAATTAGTTTTGATCAAATGCTCCACTTTTAGTTCACGGGTTCTCGGGAAACTATGAGTTATCAACCGATCTCGCTTATAGGGTTAGGTTCATGTGATACGGCCTGATTTTGTGAGACCGTGAGACGCATTTTTTTTTTTTTTTAGTTAATTCAAGTTCCGAAAATAATATTTAAAAAAAGAATTTTTAGATTTTTCCATTTATTTTTCATTTTAAAATTATTTTTTAGAATATGTACAATGTAATATTCTATTAGAATATTTCACGTATTTTTCAAAAAAAAAGGATTTTTTTTTAATTTATTTTAGTTAATTCAAGTTCCGAAAATAATATTTAAAAAAAGAATTTTTAGATTTTTCCATTTATTTTGCATTTTAAAATTATTTTTTAGAATATGTACAGTGTAATATTCTATTAGAATATTTCACGTATTTTTCAAAAAAAAAAAAACGGTATTGTTTTATTTATTTATTTATTTATTTTTATTTTTTTTAGTTAATTCAAGTTCTGAAAATAATATTTAAAAAAAGAATTTTTGGATTTTTCCATTTATTTTGCATTTTAAAATTATTTTTAGATTTGGTCTCACGGTCTCACAAAATTAGAATGGTCTC
Source organism: Lactuca sativa (assembly GCF_002870075.4). Taxonomy (NCBI): domain Eukaryota; kingdom Viridiplantae; phylum Streptophyta; class Magnoliopsida; order Asterales; family Asteraceae; genus Lactuca; species Lactuca sativa. The sequence goes on along the minus strand of NC_056626.2, from coordinate 39,097,935 downwards.
AAATGAACCTGAACCTATATATATATATATATATATATATATATATATATATATATATATATATATATATATATATAATAACAATGATTTTGAGCTTCCAAAATTCAACAAAAAAACATGTTTTTAAGTTGTTAGTATAATGTTTTTGAGACGTGATAATATTTTTGTTTTTAGCCTATAAAGTTATGTTATAAATAACTATTTTAACCTAAAAATAGATTCTTTAAGCCCAAGCAACATCTTTTAACTTAATAAAATAATATCTCAAAATCAATCGGGGGCAGGGAAACACGAACAAGGCGGGGGTAATTCAGGAGCGGGGGCGGGTGGGGAGGCTGGAAATTTTGGGGGCTGGGCGGGGGCGGGGGAATGGGGAAATTTTAGGGGTGGGGCGGGGGATGCATTCTTCATCGTGTTTTCCCCCGTTGACATCCTTAAAAGTGAGAACAAGAATACAATTTAAAGTTATTATAGCGGGGAAAGAGGGGAGGAATTCCAATCTAATGAGTTACCAACAATACCATTACCTATATATTTGAGCCATAGGTAAACTAATGATTTAATATTATCAATATTCCTGGATGTTGTGGTAGAGACTCCTCGAAATAATGTGTCATTTTTTATCTTCCAAAGGCTCCATATCAATCTGTAACAAATGCTCAATAGTTTGATTCTTTTTTTAGGGCATCGACCCCACGATGCTGCAAATTTAGCTCAGGTGAGTTTTCTTACTATACTTTATACTGTAGTATGTATCCATTATGTGTTAGGATGTTGATATGTTGTAGTGATCTGTTAGAAAGGTAGATGTATTATGATTACTTATGCTTACTTGTTGTTGTTATGTGTGTATGTCAATATATTATGGTTGTATTGAGGCGGTCCAACTATGTGTTGAAGGCTAAGTGGCACGGACGGTCCAGTTCATTACTGTAGGCCAAAGGGAAGTGGTCCAGCTTGATATTGTAGGCTCCGGGGGGCGGTCCAACTTTCTGCTGAAGGCCCAGAGGGTGATCCAACTTTTGCTGAAGACCCCGGTGGCGGTCTAGTTGTGTGTGTTAGAGGCTTTGTGTGCATGCATTGTATGTGTATTTTTGTGTGGAATATCTTGAGGAGCTCACTAAGCTTTTTGCTTACAGTTGTTGATTAGATGTTTTTCATATTCTTTATCGGTTCGTGAGAATACGAAGGCAGGACTGTACACACATATATCAATAGTTTTATGATTCGAGATTTCACATTGTTTTCCCTTATAACTCTAATTTTGAATTATGGGCTTTGAACACATGGTTTTTACTTGGATGTATTTTACGGAAATCGGTTTTTATTCTATTTCAAAAATGAAAATTTTATTCTGGAAATTAGGACGTTACATATATCAGGCTTGAATGATTGTTGGAAGAGGCTTAATCATCTAAACATTTCATCTACTAGATTCGTAATAACTATTAATTCTCATGAGAAATATAATGAGCTTTTGATTGCTTGTAAGTTCTTGGAGCTTATGAGTTGCACCACAAGTACAATGAGGAATAGATGATAATGTACCTAGTTCATCCTAACTTTTATGGAGTTTCATAAAGTAAGTAGAGTGATCATTAGTTCCTTGTGAAAGATTTAAAATCTCTTTATGATGTTGATAGAGCTCAGCTCTTTTTAATTGTCCAAAAAGATCATATAATTCATTCCAAATCTCACATGATGAAGAAGAATAAAGAACGAATCTTGTTGTGTCTTTGGTTAAAACATTGAGGTACGATGTAGTTACCATGTCATTACATCGTTGTCATAATTCGATATTTTGATAAATATAAATAGGTTTTCAAATCTTTCCATTCACAATTTGGCTGATAGAGAAATCATCACAACTTTATTCCATGATTTGTAGCTGGAGCCATCAAAATGTATGCAAAACTAATATAACATTCTTAGATGATCAGGATGACGAAGATACAAAGCATCAGTAGAATTATTTTTATTAGTTTGCAAATTGATAGTTGGAATTGTCATCAATGAATGATTAATTTATTGAATAAAATGCAAAAATCAAAGGATTAGAGATTGAATAATCAAAGTTTCAATAAGATTTGAAATTAAAAATCAAGAGCATTATGCTATGATACCATATTGATTGAAACATAATCGAGAGTAGATAAGAGATGATTGAAATTGTTGTATTCTCATTAATTTACCAAGTAAGACGGAAAGTTACGTATATACTCTAATAAACATTTATCAAGCTAACTAACTCTCCAACAAGTTTGACTAAATGAATGACGTTGTTAACTAACGAGTATAAATTTCAACACGTAATTGTATATTGCGTGGTGTTTGAGATAAATTTGTTAAACATTAACCGATATACGACAAGAAAAAACTTACAAATACAAATTTTAATATATATTTGAAATGAATGTATGATGTCCGAAATATCGGATTGAGAACTATAGTAGTATAATGTGTCATAAAGGGTAGTCTGAAATGTATAAATGTCTAGTTAAGCAAGTCTGAAATATATTTTATTTATAACTAGTTCGAGAGGGAAAATGATTTATCATGATAATTAACATTTAGTTTTGTTCATATTCAGATAATTTATGTTTTTTTTTTACATATTTTATCATTTAATTTGTTAAATGCATTCATATGCTATCTCAGGTGACAATGATAACATGTAATATATTTATCAAGTTAAATAGTTAAGTATGTAAAAAAGTTGTCTAAAAATATTATAATAAATTATAAAAACGAAAAGATGATTACACTGATAAATCATTTTCCCTTTAAACATCATATTAGAAAAAACTATAAGAAAAAATATATCTTAAAAATATTGTAACAAATTATAAAAACTCTTAAGAAATTTGTAAAAAAATGTTCATATTTATGCAACTTTTTTATACACATTTAACCATTTAACTTGTTAAATGTGTTTATTTGTTATCATTATCATCTGAAATAGCATGTGATAATAGTACCATGTAAAATTATATTTAATAAATTAAATAGTAAAACTATCTAAACATCAACAAAACAAAAAGATAATTACTTTGACGGTCGTTTTTCCTAGTTCAAAATCTCACGTTATGAAATTTTTATGTTACATCTCGAAAAAAATATTTTATGGTTCTTAATCGTATGAAATACCATTTTTTCATAGACAGTGATCAATTAGATTAGGCCTTAAAATTTGAAATTTTAATTAACCTTTCAATAATCTTTTCTCTTAACATCATATAATTTTATAAATATTAAAATAATAATAATAATAATAATAATAATAATAAAAAGAAACTAAACAAAATGTATACTAATCAAATAACAATGCAAAGAATGAACTGAATCAATATACATAGGAAGGAGTGTTTGATTGGGATAGAGAGTATGAGGACACGTGGAAACGTAGAAAACCGCTAAAACATTCTTTTGGCCTATCAAAGAAATTATCTGGGCCGTAGATTGCGGCGGCGCCGTTTCGCCTCCCCAAAATAAGTAAATCCGCACCAACTCAAAAGCCAGTAAAAATTCTTCCGTAATATATACTTTAATTAAATTTTAATATCTGGTTTAATTTAAAATAATTTAGAACGAAGTCAGCTCAAATTCTGGTTTGGATGTAATCATAAATAATTTAATTAATAGTTATATATCAGAAACATTTTTAATAAAATTATAAAGTTCGATACATACAATAACATATTATATACTAATTTAATTAATAATTATATATCAAAAACATTTTTAATAAAATTATAAAGTTAGATACATATAATAACATATTATATGCTATTTCCATATACAAACATAAATAACTAGGCCTGACAATGGAGCGGGTTTTGACCCTGATCCGATCCAAACCCTTAATAGTTATACGGGTTTGGAGCATAGTTTTTGATCCGTTTACCTGTTAACGACTCGTATCCACTGACCCTTTAATTAAAAGGGTCGGGTATGGATCATCACCGATCCGCTCCATTTATAACTCGCCCCATATAAATTTTAGAATTATACATTTATATTTTATACTGCCTAAATTTTACTTTAAATTACAATCGAAAGTCCAAAAAGAAAAGGCCGAAGACTAAACTATTTATACATAGGACTCAGGGACTCAACTTTTAAACTTCCAGTCTTCTCCCAAAAATCATGATGTCATTTCATTTATATTTCATCATGTAATCACCAATTTCATTTATAAATCAATAAATTCATTTATCAACTGGAAGAAAGTTTGTAATTGTTATTCTTTATCAATGCAGTCGAGGGTCAAAAACCAATTGAAAGTAACTACAATAATGATTTTAATTCCAAACGAAAGTCTTTGAGTACATAATGTGTTTTCTAAATCAACATTTGTTTTATTTAACAAATGTGATTTTCTGATTTAAGTAAAACATGTTTGATTATTCAAAAAACCTACGGGTTACGGGGCGGGTTTGGATATCTGCTGATTCGGTAGATAAGGGTATGAGTTTGATTATTCAAAACTCTGCGGGTTATGGAGCGAGTTTGGATCGGGTTTTGAAATTTGTTAAAAAGGTTTGAATCAAGGTCGATTCGCTCCAAACTCGCCCCATTGTCAGGTCTATAAATAACGTATCTTGATATACATACTTGCATTTTAGGAAAATTATTCCTTCATTCATTAATTTACATTGATTTTCTAAAATAATAAATTTAAAGTTAATTGTATTTTTCATAAAATAACAAGATATATTACCAGAAATTAGGGGTGTAAACGAACCGAGTCGAGCCGATTACTACCAAGCTCGAAGCTCAGCTCGACTAAAATACTTGAGCTTGAAACTCGGCTCGAACTCGACTCGAGCCTTGATTTTAAGCTCGAGCTCGGGCTCGTGAAATAGTCGACAATCTCGAGTTCGGCTCGACTCGGCTCGACTAATATTTAAAAAAAATCAAAATCACTAAATTGAGTAAGAAATATTAAACATTTCACATGTAAATGTCCAAACTACCAAAAAAAACCACTATTAATCACCTAATATCAATATAACATCAACCATATAAGTCATAAATGAATAATTATAAAGAAATGACATATATCTTATAAATGAACAATTATAAAGAAATGACATATATTTAAATTACACTAAGCTCGACTAAGCTCGTGAGCCTTACAAGCTGAGTATTTTTGTACTCGAGCTCGACTCGATAAGGTACTCGAGTAGCTTGAGCTCGAGCTCGGCTCGATTAAGGTCGAGTCGATTTCGAGTATTTTCCGTGTTGGTCTCGAGTTTCTCGCGAGTTGGTTTGTCTCACTTACACCCCCACCGGAAATTAGCAAAAATTAAGATATATTGCTCTCTAATAGTAAATAATACATCGTCTAAACTCTAAAGTAATAATAAAAATAAATTTGTTCATGCAATACAATATTTAATACTATAATCGAAATTACTAAAATCATGTAACAGTAATAACTAGATTATGACCCGCGTCAAACGCAGGAAACACATAAAAAATACATATAAAAATATAAAAAGTTGACACAATAATTAAAAAGAAAGTAACATAAATTGAATTATTTTTATTGGTAACATTGAAAAAAACAATTAAATGCTTGAATATCTATAACCGATGAAGGATCTCTTTGTAAACAACGTTTTTTGTTTTATTAGTTGGACGACCTTGTCACATATGAGTACTTTCAATACGATATCTTTTTAATTTATACTCTCCTTAGGTTTGGGAACAAATATCAATTGTCTTTTTTCTTTCTTGTTGATGTATCAATTAATGCAATACAAATTGGTGCTACATTTGGAGCTTTTAGTGCTACATGAGTGTTGGGCGTCTTATTTTGGGAGTTTTTCAATACTCTTTTTTAGTCCAAAAGAAAAGTCATTTTATTTTAGAGGCAAAATTATAAAATTATTTGACCACTTCTATTTTTTATGATCATACAAATAAATGTTGACTACTTTTTTATATTATTTTACCAACTACTCAATCAATCTGAACTCTAGATAACTCACTTGATATCTTTTGACAATAACTTCTTCGTCTATTCTATGGTTTTCTACAACTAAAAGCAAATACAAAAATAGATATATTTAACTATCATATTGCTTGTTTCATCACTAACAAACAAAAAAATATAGCAAGAAACATATTTGAAGATTGAATTGCTACTTGATGCAAAAAAGGAGTCGGAACATAACAAATCAATTATAAAACGTTGTGCAGATAAACAAATAACTGACTGGAAGAAGGAGAGCCCTAAGGTGAAACGCAAGAAATATGAAGAAAGGGAAGGAGAGGAAATAGATGAGTGCTTGCAGTTGTGATCATAAGATGAAAGGGATTCGAGGTTACATAAGGAGGAATCAAAGAGATAAGATTATGGATTGTCTGCGCATAGAGATATGATAGTTGTATCTGGATTCGAGGTCGTAGAAGGGAGAATCGATTGAATGGTTGTGAAAGAAGATGTACGCATCATTGAAATTAGTGGAAAAATCTTTCTTATGTATCTTCCAGCACCATTGATCTTTATATTTTTCTTCACTGCAATAAATTGAAAAGAAAATAATGACTGTGTTAGTGGTTTTCAAACCAGAACAAAAGAAACGGGTAATGAGGGGTGGGGTTGACCAAATGATGATGTCATTAATAAATTTCTTAATTTTAAAAATAATTTTATTTTTGGTGAGATTTAATTGTCATTAATAGATTTCCTAATTTTAAAAATAATTTTATTTTTGGTTAGATTTAATTGTAATTAATAGATTTTCTAATGTTAAAAGTAATTGTCATTAATAGATTTCATAAAATTGGTGGACCAAAAATAAAGGTTGACCAAATGATGATGTCAGCATAACGATCTAACGGTAGAAAATATATTAATGAAACACAATCAATGACCATGATTGTTGAACGTGATGTCATAAAGTTTCTCTTTTAATAATATTTAAAGATACGTATTTTCAATAAAATATTATTATTATTATTATTATTTTTTCATAAAAAGATATACGACTTTCTCTAAGAAAATTTATGAATTAATCAAATCAAAATTATTACAAACAATAACTATTAATAGAGAAGTTCATTTGAATCCAACGCTTGCCAAAAAAGTGAATTTATAGAGCCAATCATATAGGTTTGCACCTTTTGATGCAATTTCTTTCGGTGGAACTTAATCCAAACACAGTCGACAAACAGAATTTAAGGGAACCAGCTACTACTTTTTTTTTTCTTTTACTTCAATATTTTTATATATTTATATTTTATTATATTTTTTTTATTATATTTAGGTTGGTAATAAGATTCATTAATTATAGTTGATCTCAAATTGATTTAACTGTAATTTTGTAAACATTTATTAGTTTGGAACATAAAATTTTATGAGTTATACAGATTAATGGAACCAAATATGTCAATAGCATGGTATCGAAAAGAACCCTACTTTATGATATCATTGTTTGGTAGCTCAAAGGCATAGTATGATGTAATTTGGATATAACGTTAGACATGGGTAATCATCTAATTATCCTCCAAGATTTTGTAAAGAATAAAAGTCATTCCTTTATGATCGGTTCTCTGTTCTTAAACTCTTTATTTTCATTGCATATTCGATTTCTCAATATATATCATCACTTCTTCGTTTATGTTAATATTAAAGAGATGATAGTAGAGACAGGTAAGATAAGGAAAGTGAAGATCATGATATCATCGACCGATTGAAATGACAATGGATTTGTCGACTTTTTGGTGTATAAAGCATCAACAAATGATCATAAATGCAATGGGAATATAAGAATAATATTCCTACTTTATTTTTATCAAACTTTTTTAATTGAAATTTAGATTACGAATGAATTTGTTTATGAAATTATTGAAACACTTGTAAGGTCATCCGGTATTGGAGGCTTTTCACGTGTGAAAGCTGAGGTGGATGGGGGCTTTTACCAGTGAACACCGCTTCAAAACTTTGTGTGTGTCTTATGGAGTGGATGGTTTCACGGATGATCACGGAGCATTTGATTGGTAGAACATTTTTTTTTGTGTCTATCTCTCTCTACTATCTTTCTCTTTTGTAAGATTTTGGAGTCTTAGAATATCAATTAACTTAATTTTTAGGATTGTGATTGTAATCACTTTCCAAAATTTGTGATTTCGACCCTTATGCCTGGGGAATCACGAAATCTGATTTGGGATAATCCAAGAAATGCAATTTGAAAATAAGATCACTTCCAAAATCAAAACACAGAATTATAAATTGTTGTTTTGTGTTCTGTAGAGATAGAGAGAATAAAATATACTTTTTGTGTAAATGAGTTTCAACCCTTTTTTCTAGAACCATAGAAAGGTTCTTATACTAGAGGGAAAAGAGGTTATGGCGGCTGCCTCAAAATTTGGCACCAAAACCAGTAGTTATTAGACGTAACTAACGCTTACATCATCAAGATATCCTCAGGAGAGTTTGGGCGGGAAATGGCATGGAACCAATGTAAAATCCGTTTAGGTTTCGGGGCGCCTCCCCTTGGAATCCCGACCGTTGACCGGTCAGCGAAACCACCGCCAGGGGCTCTATACCCAGGGGCACTGGCCCCGGACCCTCGTATTCCCGAGTTCATAATTATCACACCAAGTGTGCACCCCACGCCCTCCAAGCTCGGTTAGTAAATGAAGTTTGGCATATCCCATTATTAATAATAATTACATCAAAATATGTTGATAACACTAAATAACTAACGCTCCTCCCCCATTTTAGTGTAATCCTTAATCAACTAAAAGCAAACACAAATAAAACTTATGCATAAATGAAAATATCTTGAAGATTGAATTTTTCACATTAGTATAATATACATGTCAAATACTCGAGAATCGGGGTGTCATAAGGATTGAACCCATCAACTCATTTGAGTAACTGAAGATACTATACACTTAAGTTAAACACGATATTTAATGTTTCACACTTGACACTATTACAGTCATGTGGCATATCCATTCATGAGTGCATAAAAGCCTAGCCCAAGCTTTATGAAGCGGCATCACTTCACACTCACATAGGTAGTCCTTCTATATCATACACCTATTAATGCACTTTTTCAAAAGAACCATTAAGAAATTAATCAACCTACTTTAACAATACAGGTTATAAACACATACCTTGGGATGTAGTAAACAAATGTGCTTCAATCTCCATAAGTAAACTTTCCACATTGAATTCAACTTCTAATATTGTATTAGAAGGGAATTGGGTATCTCACCCATAGAGACATCAAGTGCGCCTTAAACTTATCCCCATAATCGACTTCTTCACCAATTCGCTATTTAACTCTCTTGTCAAGTGATCAGCTAAGTTTTGTTGAGATCTAACAAACTTAACAAAAATGATACCATGAGTAATGAGCTGATGTACCATGTCTACTTAACACCCAAATGTCACGACTTTCCATTATACACTTGACTATTTGCTTTTGCCAAGGTGGCAGCACTATCACAGTGTATAGAGATAGGTGATATAGGCTTTGGCCACAAAGAAATTTCATAGATCAAATTCCTTAACCATTTTTATTCTTTTCCAGCAGCTGCAAGGGCTACAAATTCAGATTCCATAGTTGAATTTGAAGGGTTTTGAGCATTCTAACACTCCTAAGGTATTAATGCAACCCTAGAAACCTTGGATCTATTTTTGACTAAGATACATGCAAAATTGATTTTCCAAGGTTCATAATCCTATCTAGCATACATGGGGAACTTTTAGACATAAAAGTTAGCTAGAAAACATACCTTGTAATAGTTTGGATTCCTTGAAAACCTTTTGAGCCTAGCACTCCAAGTGTAATGCCTCAAATGTCTCACACAACACCAAATGCTATTGGAATGACTTGAGAGAAAATGTATAACACTTCTAAAATCAGCTTGCCCTCTCTAGTCTTTCTAGTGGCCGATTTTGGTGGGCTTTATGTTACTTATATAGTGTGTTACAATTAGGGTTACACCATGTAAACCCTAATGTGACATGACTCTTCATTTCCATGATCCATGGGTTTACACCTCCATGGAGCATCCTATGGGTCTTAGCCCAACTTGATAATCCATGGAGCATTTATCCCACTATCCAAGTATGGATGATTTATACAATCAAACCATATATTTTAATTAGTCACCTTTTTTATCACTTAATTAATTCTCGATCTATACTAATTAAATAATATTATTAATATATTAGAACTTATAATATATTAATAAACCATAAGTGTTATTTCTCTCATTTTAGTCTATCCAAATGCATGATGCCATGCAACCCAAATGGACCATGCCAAACCGAGTCAAGTACATACCAGAAATAGTTATGGACTTAGACACCTTATCCAACAGTCTCCCACTTGGATAAGTCTAATAACTATAACTGCAAGTATGAATTCAGGAACCGATCAGCAATTGTAGCTCTTTCAAGGTCTCTCGGAACTGAGATGATGATGATACGCCATTTAAGATAAATGATCATATAATCCTCTGTTCCAGATATCAGCCGGAAAATACATGGAAAAATGTCTTACTTATTATCCAGTAGTTTGTTTCTCGATTTCCGATTTGTTTGACAAAGAACTTAATCGAACACATCAATTTAGTTCTGACTAGGCCCATTACATAGGTCAAAACAAAATCATCAAGGCGCCCGTATATCACTTCTAATCCAAGAATGAACAGATAAACTTTGACTCATATGCTTGTTCTACTACTTGTTGAATTATACACAAAGGCACGTTTTATAACATCGAGTTACCAATACGTTTTCGTATAATCAATGCATAACAAACTCATAGGCAACAACTCATATCTCTATGTTTGAAGATTTATATGATATTACCGTCTCACGATCATTCGAGATAAATTCCATGAAGTGATACCAGTGAGCATGGGTTGAATCCAATACTCAGAACTTATGAGCACTCATGAGTGTCGTAGTCATGTCCAACATCTTAGACCTCTACAACCAACTCATGACAATCTTGATTCATACCTACTTCCAACATAGTAGTCCTCATAGGACTTTTGGAGCTCGGATGTCATAGTGGCCAACTTGATGCATGCCACTTTGGTAGCATCTCTTTCATGTGCCTCATATTCAGCGACCTCCTCAGGAGAAGCAGACGGCTCGGGTACCTTAAGCTCCTTGTCGAGGAGATATTCTTTGTCCTTATACCGAGTAACCATCCTGATGTTTCTGATCCAATCCATAAAGTGGGATCCATCAAAGATGACTCTCCTACAAAGGTTCATAAGAGAGAAAGAGCTGGTAGGGTTTGAGTCAGAAGAAGCATTATTGGAAGACATCTAAAAGGAAGACAAGTTTGGATTAGATATAAAGATAGTCCTTAATAAAACACCCAAATGTAATATTAAGGTTAGGATCCAATCACACTATATTAAAACTTAGAAGAAGGATGTCGTAATCTAAGTTATAACATATTTGAAATGTAGGTGAATGACGATTCACCAATTTCCACCATGAAAATGAAATATAAATTATTAGGTTTTTAGAAACTCCTAGATTCTTTTGAGATTCATTGAACTTTTCAATGGCATGTTTCAATCTCGAGTGTGTCCTTCAGGTTTTGTGACTGGGATGCCGAGGATCACAAAACAAGGTGTGAATTAACCATGCAATTTACTTGGTACCCTTAATGTTTTTCAGTCAATTGATGTGCCGGTTAACCACACGCGCTCCACCGACCTATGAAAAACCTTAAATCACCATTTGCCTACCTTGTTAGGTCCAAGTTAGTGTGCTGGTTAACCACACACGCTCCACTAACGACTTAATCAAGGTGCAAAGTGTAATTTCATGGGTTAGCACCTCATTCACATTTTCCTAAAGTAACTAAGATTGGGAATTTATAAAAACATTTAGTTACTTTAGTATCATTATACTTATAATGAGGTTTTTAAAGTCGTTGTCCTACCCGTTTGGCTAACGACCCTCCACCAATCAAGGAAGCGGTTGGTGAGAGTGGAAACTCATTAAGCTACCATTTTATAGGCAACAACCTTATACCCCCTTATAGACCGACTTCGTGAATGAGGCCTACTAACGGTAAAAAGACTTGATCTTATATATATATATATATATATATATATATATATATATATATATATATATTATTAACTTATAATATTATAGAGTATAAGGGTTGAATTTTAACTTTTAAAATTCTAGGGGTTGGAACTAATGTTTACTAGATGACTTTACATGTTCCAAAACTTGAGAGCAAGTTTTGTAACTTTACAAAACTTTTCAATTCATAACTTATGAGTTATTGCTTATTAAAAATGAAGACTCTTCATTTTTTGTAACTTATGTGTTCTTTTAATGGATTTATTACAAAGTGACTTTTGGTTATCCATAACTTGAGGACAAGTTATGGACTCCATTAAAACACATCATGATCATGAATTAACTAGCAATCAATAGCACATAATTCCTATGATCATGCAAGAACTCATAAGAACATGAATATTCATATCAAAATTTCAAGAACATATGAACACATACAAACATGGAATTTTGATATTAGCCATTGTAAATGGATTAGAACAACGATTACACCATCTAAAACAAGTTTTAATACACCAAAACAGTTTCGGGTAATGTTTCTAGTCCATTTCCAGTAGCAAAAATTGAAAATCTGCACTCTGCTTGGCCAACTTGTCGAGTGTAGGAACTGACTCGCCGAGTTGGTTGAAGATACGTTTGGACTCGTCGAGTCCCCCCATGGACTCAGCAAGTCCCCTGTGCAGACAACAAGAATTTTGACTTTTTCAGCTATTTTGCATCAAGTATCAAACAAACAAGCCTAGGCTCTGATACCACTGAAGGGTTTTGAGCATTCTAACACTCCTAAGGTCTTCATGCAACCCTAGAAACCTTGGATCTATGTTTGACTAAGATACATGCAAAATTGATTTTCCAATGTTCATAATCCTATCTAGCATACATGGGGAACTTTTAGACATAAAAGTTAGCTAGAAAACACACCTTGTAGTAGTTTGGATTCCTTGAAAACCTTTTGAGCCTAGCACTCCAAGTGTAATGCCTCAAATGTCTCACACAACACCAAATGCTATTGGAATGACTTGAGAGAAAATTTATAACACTTCTAAAATCAGCTTGCCCTCTCTAGTCTTTCTAGTGGCCGATTTTGGTGGGCTTTATGTTACTTATATAGTGTGTTACAATTAGGGTTACACCATGTAAACCCTAATGTGACATGACTCTTCATTTCCATGATCCATGGGTTTACACCTCCATACAGCATCCATGGAGCATCCTATGGGTCTTAGCCCAACTTGATAATCCATGGAGCATTTATCCCACTATAAAAGTATGGATGATTTACACAATCAACCCATATATTTTAATTAGTCACCTTTTTGATCACTTAATTCATTCTTGATCAATACTAATTAAATAATATTATTAATCAGTGTTGTAAAAATCCCGACTAGGTCCGGATTAATCTCCAATTAATCCCTAGGCGCTACTCGACCGATTAGAGGGCGCCTAGCGATTAATCCCTGCATACACAATGAGTGAAACAGTAGAACTCGATGAAATTTTAACATTTTGAAGAATTTATATCTCAATAGAAACTATTCAAGGTATGATTAGTCTTTTATTAATCATAATAACATATTTTGTTATGATATTTAGTGGTATTTATGAACTTTTATATGATACTAGTCATACTTAATTTTTAAAAATTCAAAAAATTATCTATTAATGGTCCCCGATTAATCTTCGTCTAGCCGATTAATCCCTTAATCCCAGTCCACCGACTAGCTAACGTCAAGCGATTTTTCCAACCTTTTAACTAATATATTAGAACTTATAATATATTAATAAACCATAAGTGTTATTTCTCTCATTTTAGTCTATCCAAATGCATGATGCCATGCAACCCAAATGGACCATGCCAAACCGAGTCAAGTACATACCAGAAATAGCTATGGACTTAGACACCTTATCCAACAGAATTTGTGACACATGTTTTTTTATTAGAAGCCTATGAAATGGCACCTACACCAAGAAGAAACACCCAACCACTTGTAGAAGAGTGGCCTTCAACATTAGTGATCAAACTAGAACCTGAATATCCTTCAACGACTAAAGGAAACCTTACATAATTCAAACCAAAATCCATGGTTTTCTTTAGATACTTTAGCACTATCCTTACTACTTGCCAGTGATGAGTACTAGGATTGCTAGTAGACGTACTTAGCTTTCCTACAACAAATGCAATATCAGGCCTTGTGGTGGTCACAACATACATCAATCATCCAATAACCTTTGACTACTCAAGTTGTGAAACTGCTTCACCAGTATTTGGCATAAGTTTCATACTTGGATCAAAAAGTGTACTAATAGGAGAACAATCAAAAAAATTGAACTTCTTAAGAACTTTATCAATGTAATGAGACTAAGAAATTGAGATTCATTGATGTTCTCGTTTGATTCTTATTCCAAGAATCACTTCTACCTCCCACATATCCTTCATGGAGAGCTGAGATGATAAAAACGCTTTAGTCATGTGAACTTGCCTTTGATCAATACCAAAGATTAACATATCATCTACATACAATCATATGATAACTCCTTTTCCATACTCATCAAACTTGCTATATACACACACTTGTCTGATTGATTCAACTTGAAATCATGAGACAAGACAACATCATCAAAATTTTGATGCCACTGTTTTGGTGCTTGTTTTAGCCTATACAATGATTTAACCAACTTGCACACCTTATGCTCATTTCCATGAATAATAAAACCCTTAGGTTGTTTCATATACACATCTTCCTTTAAATCACCATTTAAGAATGTTGTTTTAACATCCATTTTGTGAATTACCAAATTATGAATTACTGCTAAGGCAATCAATAGTCTAATGTTGGATATACGAGCAATTGGAGCATAAGTGTCAAAATAGTCAATGCCTTGATTTTGTCCAAAACATTTAAAAACCAATCGAGCCTTAAACTTGTCAGTTGATCCATCAACTTTCATCTTCCTTTTAAATATCCATTTTCAAACCAAAGGTTCGCATCCAAGAGGAAGATTAGACAACATCCAAGTATTATTCCCCATGATGGAATTCATCTCATCATTTATTGCTTCTTTCCAAAAAGCAAGATCTTGAGATTTCATTGCTTCATTAAATGTTTTAGGATCCTCTTCAACACTAAAACAATATGAATATTGATTTGTAATTTCATCTCTAGAACCCGCAACTAGGTAAAGCTGAAAATCATTACCAAATGATTTAGATTTCCTTTGTGTTTTGCTTCTTCTAAGCTCAGGTGATTCATTTGAATCAGGTACACCATCCTTAGTAACTTCACTGGAACAAGGAATCAAGTCTTTTGGTCTAGGTATCGACGAAAACCAATTTTCATCAAATATCGCATCACTAGATTCTATAACACTGTTAACTGAAACAGAAGCATTAGGTTCTATAACATAAAACCTACAAGCCTTAGAATGCTCAGCATATCCAATAAAGATACAGTCAATACCTATTTCACCCAAAGTCTTCATTTTTGGTTCATTCAACCACACAACAGCCTGACAACCCTAAAATTTAAGATATCCTAAGTTTGGTTTCTTTCTGTTCCAAAGTACATAGGGAGTTACCTTGTTCCTTTTGTTTGGAACTCTATTTAAAAGATAACATGCAGTTAGCAAAGATTCTCCCCAGAAACCATCACTCAAACCTGAGTAAGACAATATAGAGTTTACCATTTATTTTAGAACTCTACTTTTCCTTTCAGAAATCCCATTTTGTTGAGGAGTATATTGTGCAGTTATTTCATGTATAATACCAACATATTGGAAATAACTAAGATCATAATACTCTCCACCATGATCAATGCGTAGTCTTTTGATTAGATCATTTTGTCGTATTTCAACTTTATTTTTATAAATTTTGAATCTATTAAGGGCTTCATCCTTAGAATATAACAAATATACATAGCGAAACCTAGGATAATCATCTATAAAAGCAACTATGTATTTATTTCCTAAGGATGGAGTTGAATGCAAATCACATAGATCACTATGAATGAATTCAAGCATAACAAAATTCCTTTTAACATTAGGAAAAGGTTAGCTCGTTATGTTGGAAAATATTCTTTTATATCAGCTCAGATACCGATTGTTGGAAATATAAAAATCTGATCACCACAACAAAAGGCTCGGTTACCAGTTACTGTGTGACAGATATATGAGTTAAAGGTATAAGATATAGATATATAAAGAGTAATAATTGCGGAATAAGTATAAATATGAAAGCTATAAATGACTGAAAGCTATAATTTTATAAATGACTGTATTTAAATGACGTAAAGATATAAATAATATAAATGACTGTATTTAAATGACGTAAAGCTATAAATAATATAAATGACTATATTTAAATGACATAAAGCTATAATAAAGTATATAAGTATATAAATATATATCAAGTAGGTTCGTCAATAAATTGACTGAACTAGACTGATGGAACGACTGGTCGATATTTGGACTCTTGGAACGACTGGTCGATATTTGGACTCTTGGAACGACTGGTCGATATTTGTACAGAGATCAATCTGGTATTTGATAAGTAACACAAAGTTCATTTTTATGTAAAACGGGTTGTTTACAAAACAGTGCAAAGTACACGGGTCATGTATTTGTATACGGGTATTAGATGTTTTGAGGAGATTTGATTAGGTTGGAGTGGGTATTTGGAGGGTGGTAGGAAGTGTAATAATGTTGTAGTTTTGGTGGTGTAAGGTAGCAAAGATGGTGATGTTGAAAGAGCTTAGGGTGGTGATGAATGTAGATTTTCGGAGTAAATATCTCTGGATAGCCAATCTCTCTCGCGTCACTTTGGGGTTTCCCGTGGTCAAAATCGTCCACGAAAATTTATAGATGTAGGTAAGGTTCTAAAGAATTTTTGGTGAAAATCTCTCTAGTCTTTTTGTGCTTGTACTTAGCCCAGTTTTCTTCGTTTCTGACTTGAAGATTCTGATGTCAAAAAACAGCAAGGTGGTGATGGTTGTGGTGATTTGAAAGGGTTTTTGGAGGAGGTTTAAGGAGGGTATTTGGAGGGTGTTAGGAGAGTATTTTGAGGTTGTAAGGAGGTTGATATAAGGTGGTGATGGTGGTGAAATTTTATGAAGATGATGATGTTTGATGGGTTGAAGATGAACACCTTGAGTTTGAATGAAGAAGATGAAGATGGTTGATGATGTTATTCATTTTAGGTTGTTTTTGATCTTCATGTTCTTGGTTATCTCTAGGGATGAAGCTTGTTCTTAAGGAAGATGGTGATGTTCTTGGGGAGTATTTGGTGATGTTGTAGGAAGTATTACAAACACAAATGAACACACACTTTTTCACATACATAACTCACGTATACATATATGTTGAAACAAATATCTTCATGTGCTTGAGTTTAAGTTGAAATAAAGGTTGCAAGTTGTGGTAGAGTAGGAGGCAAAAACATGGGAAGTGGGTTTGCTACTTCATCTTTGACTCTTGCTTTTGTTGACTTCTTCTTTTGTTTGACTTTTCAACATACAATATACATATACATACTATATATATATATATATATATATATATATATATATATATGTACATATAAGTGTGTGTGTGTGTGTATATATATATATATATATATATATATTGTTGAAATTGTTTAGTCGCACAGCTAAATTTTCTCGTCTATGCGTTTTCTGTCATTCACTTGTTTTCATATTTTCCGTTTGATCACACATTTATGCAACCTGAAATAGCTGATAATATTTGTTAGATAATACAAAAATAGTTCGCCTTATTTCAGTGATGGTCACATACAATGTCACATACAAAAACATTTTTCAACAATTTCCCCCTATGTGATCATTGCTGAAATAAGGACAGGTATGATATAATCATATTGACAGTTTTCAACTTTTGAAGATTCGAGATAAAAGATTTGTCAATAGATAAGATATATAAAACATAGTGATTGTTTTGAAAGGTATTGACTTGGTTTAACATATCTTATGTAAAAGATTTTCAGAAATTTGTTTCCGAATCAAAGTCTTTGGTTCGGTTATCAAAGGGTAGCCATATATGTATCTAAAGAAATTTCCTAAGATTTTATCGCATTATTAATGATGACAAGTGGTCTAACAGGTCAATTCCGATGAACGCTCATAGGTATAACTCACACTTCACTTGGGTGTTTGGTTGTTCTGGCCGCAGAACAAGTTAATGATCACTAAAAATGAGTGATATCTCTCTCTGACGACTCACACTCATATTGGAGGCGTTCAACTATGCTTTTCCTGTAACGTCACTTAGCCTCATTATTAGATAATCAATCACATAAGACTGGTTTCAGCATTACTCAACGGGTTTCTGTTGGAATAGTGTCTAAGGCTGCAACTATATTAGGCAAGTATTTGACCCGGCTGTGCATGGTCCTTTTGGGTTGCCTTCACCATAGCAACTTGATAGGATGATTTATTAAGAGAGAGTAAATATTTTTAATATATTATGGGAATAATATAAAGAATAATATACTGTTATTTGATTAATATAAGTCATAGAATTAATTGGAATTAATTTGGTGACTTAAAGAGGTTAATTAAATAAAGGGGTATAAATTGTCAATTGTTTGATAGTTAAGCTTTAGACTATAAATCCTTATAGATATATAGGGGACGGATTCTAGAAGCTAGGATAGCTTCAAAATCGTCCAATGAGTTATCTAAGGAAAGGATTTGGATAGCCTTAAGAGAAGATTATCCAATTAGGGTTTAGGTTGTAACCCTTAAGGAATCTACAAGTATAAATAGACCCCATGGGCAAGGGAAATCGGTACCTCACCTAAAGTAAGAGAACCCTGGCCGATTTCCTCCCCTCTCCTCTCTCCTAAATCATCTTCCTTGCTATTGGTGTTTGTAAGCCATTAGAGGAGTGACAATTGTGACTCTAGAAGCTCCAAGACAACAAGATCAACAAGGAATTCAAAGGTATGGTTCTAGATCTGTTTCAATGTTGTTATTTAACCTAATTAGCCATTAGAAGTCTTGGAATTAAAGCATGTTTAATTAGAAAGCCTAGATCCAAGCATTAGGGTTTTGCATGCGCACATAGGAAAGTTCTTATGGCTAAAACCCATCAGTGGTATCAGAGACTAGCTTGGTTTTCTTTAAATTGTTACTTGATTAACTGAAACAAACCTGCAAAATTCGATATTTGGTTTCTGAGTCATGAACTCGATGATTCCCATGGTGGACTCGACGAGTTGGCCTGACTCGACGAGTCCAGTTGGGAACTCGACGAGTTCGAGCGTCAGGAATGGCCAGATTCGGGATTTTTTCATAATTATCTTATGGAAACTTACCTTAATCATAATAGATCAACCTAAATCCGATTTTTTGATATATATGACTATTATCTTGATCTAGTTAAAGGTATTTATCAACTAATAAAATATTTAATTTCCATATATGATAATTAATTAATTATTTTAATTATTTTGGTAATTATCTTTCAAAGAAATCTTGAATAAAATCAAATATAGATAATTAGGATATTAATTGTTAATTGGAATTATTTGTTATTTGATCCTCTATGTTTTAAATGTTTAAAACTTGCCCTCAAGTTTTGAAATTTATATTTGTGATTAAAAGTTTTAATTTAGACAACTTAAATTTCAAACCCTAGATTTTTAAAGGTTTAAAATACAACCCTATACTAATATGATATTACTACAATAATATATATATATATATATATATATATATATATATATATATATGTATGTATAACTAAATGCTAGTCTTACCGTTAGTAGGCCTCATTCACGAAGCCGATCTATAAGGTGGGTATAAGGTTGCGGCTTATAAAATGGCGCTTAATGGGTGTACACTCACATCCACCGCTTGCTTGATTGGTGGAGGGTCGTTAGCCGAACGGGTAGGATAGGGCAACCTCATCCTCTCATTAAAAGTATAATAAGAAATACAAAGTAACTACACATATTTTAAAATTTCCCAATCTTAGTTACTTTAGGAAAAGTGAATTGATGCAATCCCATGAAATTACACTTTGCACCCTTGCTAAGAAGTTAGTGGAGCGTGTGTGGTTTACCGGCACACTAATTGGTTCTAAGCAAAGGTGGCAAAGGGTGATTCATTGTTTATCATAGTTCGATGGAGCGTGTGTGGTTTACCGGCACATCGAATAGGTGATTGTAACAATGAAGGCACCATGTGAATTTGCATGGTAATTCACACCCGCTTTGTGATCCTCGGCATCCCAGTCACAAACAAGAGGGGCATATTGAGATTTAAACATGCCATTGAATAGTTTCAATGAATCTCATTCGAACCTAGGAATTCTCAATACACTTAGGACTAATAGTTAAGTTTTTGATGGAGAATTAGTGAATCATCATTCACTTACCTTCAATTTATTTGCATGTTAGATTACGGCATCCCTTTTCTAGTGTGTAATTGTTATTGTTGGATCCTAGCCCTAATTTTCTTATTGAGTGATAATTAGGGATTCTTATTCTAATCTATCTTTGTCCTTTTTCTTTTGTAGATGTCGAACAACGCTGCTGCTAGTTCTTTCACGTTGATGAGCCTTTGCCAAAAGGTCACCTTCGATGGAACGAACTTTAGCGAATGGATAAGATACATTCGCACCATTGCTCGCTATGAGGATAAGGAGTATGTCCTCGATGAGAAGCTCGAGAAAATCAACCCTGAAATCGCTACTCCGGCCGAAATCACCGCTTTTGAGACTCATGAACGAGATGCAACGAAGTTACATTGCATCATGATTGCTACCATGAACTCCGAATTCCAAAAGTCCTACGAGGACATGTACCCGTACGAGATGCACCAAGACTTATTGGAGAGGTACCACCAAAACGCGAGACAAGAGCGTTATGAGATTTTCACCAACATGATTTCCGCTAAGATGGGTCATGGAGAATCTCTTACCGTGCACCTGCAAAAGATGCAAAGGTATGTCGACCGCCTTCGCAAGTTAAATGTTGACTTTGGAGAAGACTTGGCGATCGACATGGTGCTTCACTCTTTGCCTCCGATGTACAACCAATTTAGGATGACCTACCACATGAACAAAGAAGAGGTCACCCTAAGCAAACTCCAAGGTCTCTTGAGGGTTGCTGAGAGCAACGTCAAAGACAAGTCTATTGCACCAACTCCCAATCCGCCTGCTGCTCCTGTCTTGGCTATTGGTCAAGGAAAGGGAAAGAAGAGGAAAGCTTCATCGAAGAACTATCGCAAGGTTAAAGCCCGAGATGGTGCCTCTTCTAGTGGGACCAAAGTTGATCCCGCTAAGCCCTGTCCTAACCCGAAGGAGGTAGAGTGCCACCACTGCCACAAGATAGGACATTGGAAGAGAAGCTGCCCAGAATACCTGCAAGCAATCAAAGAAGGAAAGATCAAGCCATCTTTCGCAGGATATACACAATTAAATCTAACGATTCTAATCATGCTATTTCATGGGTTCTTGATACCGGTTGTGGTTATCACATTTGTTCTAATGTGCAGGGACTAAGAAGAAGTAGGGATGTGGAGCAAGGAAGGATCAATCTAATCATGGGGAACAGAAGATCGTCGCCTGTGACCAAGATTGGAGTGTATTCTTTAGTGCTTAGGAATAATTTATGTTTAGATTTGAACAATTGTTGCTATTAGCCAGAAATGGCTAGAAACATCATTTCATTTCATGGTTTATATAGACAAGGATTTAGATTTTCTTTTAATAATGAGAATGGTTCTATTTTGGCTTATCTAAATGGTGTCTTTTACTTTGAAGCTATACCGTGTAATGGAATATATGAAACTGTTATGATTGTTGATAACTTAGAAAATGATGTTTTGAATATAGATTCTTCCACCAGTATGGATAAAGCATCCTTGTGGCATTGTCGTCTTGGACATGTCAACAAGAAACGCGTAGCCCAACTCCAAAAGGATGGAGTGTTGGAGTCATTTGACCTTAGGGAAGATGACACATGCGAGTCTTGTTTACTTGGAAAGATGACCAAGTCACCCTTCACAAGTACATGTGAAAGGGGTGAAGGTCTATTGGACCTAATACATACCGATGTATGTGGACCGTTTAGATCAACCACGAAGGATGGAAACCGCTTCTACGTGACCTTTACCGATGATTATAGTAGATATGGGTATATCTATTTAATCAAGCAAAAGTCAAAAACTTTTGAAAGGTTCAAAGAGTTCAAGAATGAAGTGGAGAATCAATTGGGCAGGAAAATCAAGATGCTTCGATCCGATTGAGGAGGAGAGTACCTAAGTCTTGAATTCCACGATTATCTCAAGGAGTGTGGAATAGTTTCGCAATTGACACCTCCTAGGACACCGCAGTTAAATGGTGTGGCAGAAAGGCGTAATCGAACCTTATTGGCTATGGTTCGCTCTATGATGAGTCGTGCTTCACTACCTATCTCTTTTTGGGGGTATGCCTTAGAGACTGCCGCCCATATCCTTAACCGAGTCCCTAGTCTTTTGTGCTTGTACTGAGCCCAGTTTTGTTCGTTTCTGACTTGAAGATTCTGATATCGAAAAACAACAAGGTGGTGATGGTTGTGGTGATTTGAAAGGGTTTTTGGAGGAGGTTTAAGGAGGGTATTTGGAGGGTGTTAGGAGAGTATTTTGAGGTTGGAAGGAGGTTGATATAAGGTGGTGATGGTGGTGAAAGTTTATGAATGTGATGATGTTTGATGGGTTGAAGATGAACACCTTGAGTTTGAATGAAGAAGATGAAGATGGTTGATGATGTTCTTCATTTTTGGTTGTTGTTGATCTTGATGTTCTTGGTTATCTCCAGGGATGAAGCTTGTTCTTGAAGAAGATGGTGATGTTCTTAGGGAGTATTTGGTGATGTTGTAGGAAGTATTACAAACAACAAATGAACACACTCTTTTTCACATACATAACTCACGTATACATATATGTTGAAACAAATATCTTCATGCACTTGAGTTTAAGTTGAAATGAAGGCTGCAAGTTGTGGTATAGTAGGAGGCAAAAACGTGGGAAGTGGGTTTGCTACTTCATCTTTGACTCTTGCTTTTGTTGACTTCTTCTTTTGTTTGACTTTTCAACATACAATATACATATATACATATCTATACATAGTACATATATATATGTACATATATATATATATATATATATGTGTGTGTGTGTGTGTGTGTGTGTGTATATATATATATATATTGTTGAGACTGTTTAGTCACACAGCTAGATTTTCTCGTCTATGCGTTTTCTGTCATTCGCTTGTTTTCGTATTTTCCGTTTGATCACGCATTTATGCAACCTGAAATAACTGATAATATTTGTTAGATAATACAAAAATAGTTTGTCTTATTTCAGTGATGGTCACATACAAAAACATTATTCAACACGTTATTTTAGTTAACATACATGTTTTACATTTTTCTAAGTTAACATCAAAAGATGGTATTAATCCATTTTTAGACATTTCAAGCATTCTTTTATAATGTACATGTCCTAAACAAGCATGCCATAAAGAAGAATGATCAATATTATAACAAGTCATGTATATAGAATCTACAACTTTATTGTATTTACATTCAACCTAAACATACCATTACAATAATACCCAAACCCGACAAATGTACCACAATTAGTTAATACATATTTATCAGATTTATAGACTTGTTTATATCCACATCGATTAGTTACACCACCAGAAACTAAGTTCTTCCTAATCTGAAGAACATGAATAACATTCTTAAGAAGAAGACTTTTTTCCAGAACTAAAACATAAAGAAACACATCCATGACCTACAACAGGTGCTTTATTATGGTGTCCCATGTACAACACCAATCCATCATTAACTACTTCATAATCCTTGAACCAAGAGCGACCCTTACACACATGACTCGTTTCTCCCGAGTCTATCCACCATGCATGATCATCATCCTGAACATAGAATGATTCGGAAATAATTGTTACATGATATATAACAACAATAGTTTTAATTTCATAAATAAAATTCTAACTTTGTGGTTTTGGACCTTGATCATTAGATCCTTGTCTATAAGTGCTTGCACCATTTTTGTTCTTCTTCAAACGAAAATCTCGCTTCATGTGACTAGGTTTGTTGCAATTCCAACACACAAGTTTTGCTTTCTTGTTTGAACCCTTGTGATGGTCATCTTTCTTCTTCCTTTTTCCTTTGTTATTTTTCTGATGTTTGTCATCTTCTACCATGTTTACTGAAGAACTAGGAACTTCATTTTCTTTTCCTTTTCCACTTTCTTGAGCCCGAAGACCCTCTTCAATTCTGAAGTGACTGCCAAGTTGTACTTCAGACAATTCTTTTTTTTTTTGGTGTTTCAGTGTGTGTTTAAAGTCTTTCCAAGAGGGGGACAATTTATCAATAACACTTGAGACAGAAATGGATTCATACATTTGCATTTTGTGTTGTTCAAATTGTCCTAGGATCCTCATGAGTTCATTATACTATTCCATAACAGGCCTTCAATCCACCATCTTGTAATTGTTAAAATTACTAACAAGAAATTTCTTGCTTGATGCATCCTCTGCCATGTATTTGGATTCAAGGGCATCCTACATATCTTTTGCATATTCTTAATTTTGATAGATTTCAAAGACAGAAGCAAACATACCATTTAAGATGTGACCACGACAGATATAATCATCATTTTCCCATTTACATATTCTTCTGGTACGTTCAAGGGTTTCACCCTCCATTGGTTCTGGTGAATGAGTGCTCAAAACGTGAACAACTTTCAGGGTAGTAAGAAGGAAATGCATCTGCTTCTGCCATCGACAGAATTCAATGCCTTCAAACTTGTCCAACTTTCCGAATTTGGAAGTCATGTCTTTAACAGATTATTTCGTTGATATTCTTCACAAAATCATAGATTTTAAATATATGATTTTGGGGTCTTAGAATATCAGTTAACTTGGATAATTTCTAGGATCATGATTGCAATCACTTTCCAAAATCTGTGACTTCGACCCTTATGCCCAGGGTATCACGAAATCCGATTTGGATAATCCAAGAAATGCAATTTTGAAAATCAGGCCACTTCCAAAATCAAAACACAAAATTATACCTTGCTATTTTGTGTTCTATAGAGATATAGAGAAAAAATTACGTTTGTGTATATGAATTCCAATCCTTTTTCCGGAACCAAAGAAAGGTTCTTATACTATAGGGAAAAGAGGTTATAGCGATTGCTTCAAGATGTGGCGCCAAAAATGGTAGTTATTAAACATAAATAACGTTTACATCAACAAGATGTCATCATGAGAGTTTTGGCGCCGCCCCTTAGAACCCCGACCGCTGACCGGTCAGCGAAACCACCACCAGGGGATCAACACCCATGGGCGCTGCCACCGGACCCCCGTATTCCCGAGTTCATAATTATCACACCAAGTGTGCACCCACGCACCTCGAAGCCCGGTTAGTAAATGAAGTTCGGTCGATCCCATTATTAATAATAATTACACCAAAATATATTGATAAAAATAAAATCACCAACATCGTCCTCTCTCTCTCTCTCTCTCTCTCTCTCTCTCTCTCTCTTCTTCTTCTTCTTCTTCTTCTTCACTAGTGAACACTATTTCTACAATCAAGTGGATTGGTGGTGGAATGGTTAAATAACGATGTGGCCTCATCTTCACTACCTTCTCACATGTAAGGATACCCCTCAACCAATAAAAAAGTCATTAGTGTAATAAATTTCTTATGTTTGGTTCCAAAGTTTTAGCAAAAGAAAGAAAAAATGAGATAAAAGAAGGGAAGGGAAATTGAAAGAAAATTGTATTTTCGTGTCCCCAATTAGAAGGAAGTGAAAGGGAAATAAATATTGTAGGTGTTCCCTTTCTGCTAAGTTTATTCCATTTCCTTTACTTTTCTCCTTAAGTGGAATTTGAAACTAAGTGTTAATTCCAACAGAGAAACATGGAAAGAAGTAACATCCGGTCCAATGAGATTTATAACTCATAATTACTAACTTTTTATAACAAGTTTTGCGTCACTCTGAAAACCGAAATAATAAAACTTTGGCTCACTCGGTTTTGAAATATTTTTAGTTTTGGGAGTTTTTTTCTTTATACAAACATTAAAAGTTCAAAATAACTAAATTTGTTGCACAAATATGTAAGCTTACTAATAATTGGAACTTTGTTTATGGAATAACATAAGAAGAACAAGAACTTGACAATGAAGCAAATGTTTCTAGAATGAGAGAGACTACCTCAATGGAGTAATAAAGAACTTGAAACTATATGTATATCAAAAGCAAATAAGTATATATCCATCTTATCTTTTTTAGTATATTAAGTCTTTCATACCAAATCAAACATCTAAATTTTTTTCAACTTATTGATTTCTACCAAACCGTTCGTCATCTCTAGCATGCCTATCAAACAAAAATCTGTAATGTCAACCCATGCGATCCTTCATCAACAAACCAAAAATCCCACCAGGTTGAGCCATTGAATTTCTTTCATTGATATCACAATGAAGAAATTATGTTAGTCAAACTACAAATGAAAAACCTTTCTTTATATTCGACCCCTACCATTTGTATAAAAACATAAGTCAAAAATTGTAGCCATGATCCATCTATATTTTCAAATATCGGCTAAACCAATAAACCTTCCCATTTTAAGACTACCACATCCCAATAAGTAACATCCTTCACTTGAAGTCTTGTCTTAGAACCTATACCTATCTAGTGGTATAACATGTCTTTTTCCCTATCTTGAGTAATCAAAGGGAAACCGCGTTTGGCTACACCTAGAGAAACATCCTCTTACAAGTCTTGTAACACCGTGTTTTGAATCGTTTCATAATTCGGGGTTGTGACCCGAAGACAACTTATCATAAGGATTCGGTCCTTGTGGGAAAGAGAAATTTAGACCCCTTTGGATGTAGGTAATCTAGATTAGGTGATCCAAGAGTTTGGTTGGTGCTTTGGAGCCAAAGGGTATAACCTTAAAGTGATAGTTCGAGCCTTTTATGAACTTTGGATTTAAGTTCGGTAAGTTGTAAGGAAAAGGAGAGTTGATAGGGTTGTAGATCTTCTCAAACTCTTTCCATGGATATAAAGATTGTCGAAATCGGATTTGAAACGAAGAAGTTATGACTCTTTGAAGTTAGGGCGGTTTTGGGTTGAGCCGCGTACGTTGGGCGTACTGAACGTGTACATTGGGCGTACTAGGGCATCCCTAGTACGCTGGGCATAAATTGAGTACGTTGGGCGTATGCGATCAGTTCCCAAACCCTATTTTCGTGGTTTGATCCCTATTTAAGCTCCTTAACTCCCCCAAACCCATTCCATTCTCAGCCTCCCCCTCTCCAACATCCTCTCTTGAAACCCTAACCCTAGTTTGAGCCTTGTGAGCAAAAAGAAGGTGTTTTTCAAGTTCTTTAGAGTGTTCTTGGAGCATCTTGGAGAAGAAGGAATTCATTCTAGAAGTGTTAGTTGCATTGGAGCTTGTAGATCCAGACTTTTTTCACATTGATCTTTCTTCTAGAGGTATAAAGCTTGAATCTTGATGATGCATTTGTTAGATGTAGCTAGTTTTGGGGTGTTATGAGCTTTTGGTCACTTTAGTGCATAAATTTTAGATCTTGAAAGTTTGTGACCTTGTTATGGATAAATTTGGAAACTTTATCCATCTAAACATCATATTGATTCAGATCTAAAAGGTTGAGACTTAGACTTAATGGACTAAGTTAGAAAAGATGTAGTTTTTGGTCCCTTTGAGACTTAAAGACTAGATCTTGGTTGGTTGGACCATTTTAACGGAAAAAGTTGGAAACCTTATCCATTATGGAGTTATTAGGAACCATAAAAATATCATCTAGATGGGTTTTTATGGATCATGCTTAATTTGATGTTCATATTATAAGTTTAGACGGATAAAAATGGGTTTTGGGTCCCAATAAGGCATGTAAAGGAGTATAGTTGGCAACTTTATGGTTTAACACGTTATCTATAGGTTAGATATGAGTTTGGACGTTTGATCTTAAGCATTAAGTGTTGGATTAAGTGTCCAAGCCCATAACTATTTTTGGTATGTACTTGATTTTATTATGAGCATGGTCCTTTTGGGTTGCCTTCACTCATGCAACTTAATAGGATGACAAGAGGAGAGAGAGTAGAATTTATTATATAAATAATAAATTGGTACTCAAAATGGTTTTATTAATATATTACAAGATTAATATATTATTTGGAAATCATATTATTTAATTAGTATTGATCAGAAATTAATTTGGAATTAAGTTAGTGGTCAACAGAGACTGATTAAATAATTGGGGCACTGTTACGCAAATCATTGATAGTTGCATAATTGGGCTGATGGACTCCATAGAGTGGAGTGGACGGAATTTATGGGGAAGCCCATAAGATTTTCTCCATGGGCTCTAAGGAAGGAGTTCATGGGCTGCTTGTTGCCTAAGTCAGGTATTAGGGTTTCCACTTGAAAACCTTAGCAGTCCACACAGCTATATATAGACACCTTTTCTAGTGGAATTCGTCCCTATGAGTTTCTAGGAAGCCTTAGCCGAATTCTTCTTCTCTTCTAAGTCATCTTGTTGCATTGGGTGTTTGTGACTCCATTAGAGGTGCAACACTTGGGGCACTAGGCTTTCATAAGTCAAGATCAAGAAGGATTAAACTTGTTTTTTCTACATAACAAGAGAGGTAAAGATTCTAAACCTAATTATATGTTAATTTTGATGCATGTATGTTAGCCATAGGATTATTGCTTTGGTATTCATAGTTGTATGTTCAAGTTAGAAAAATCTAGATCAAAGCAATTAGGGTTACATGTACACCATAGAAATGTTGTTATGCTCAAAACCCAATAGTGGTATCAGATCCTAGGTCGTTTTTTTATTGAATATATCCAAAAGTGAACTGCCAAAGATCGGGAAATCGAATAACTTGTTGTCTGACTGGCTGACTTGCCGAGTCCATGTATGGACTCAACGAGTTGCATGAACTCGACGAGTTCCATAGTGGACTCCACGAGTTAGGTTTTTTGGCCAGTTTTTTATTAGGATATTTTACCAAAACTCGTTTTTCTTGCCTAAATTCGATTTTTTATGATTGGTATGGATATCCTTATCAAAATTGGTGGATTTGGTTAAATATGGATAATATAGGATTATTATGATTCTAATATTTGAGCTAGTAATTTTTGAAAAGTTTCAAATTACACCCTTTAGGTTTTGTAGTTTAAATTTGAACTTAAAAGTTTTATTTTTTGAAATTTAAATAGTTAAACCCTAATATTTAGAAAAGTTTCAAAATTTGTCCTCAAGTTTTGGAATTTAAAATTTAATTAAAAGGTATTAATATTGAAATATTAAATTCTAAAAGCCTAGTGTTTTGAAAAGTTCAAATTACACCCTTATGGATTTTATTAAATTAATTAAGAGTTTTAGTAAAAGAGAGAATTAATAAATCCATGATAATATGGTTTAAGATTAATCAAATTAAAAGTCTAATTTATTAATAAATTAAACCACTTAGTATTTTAAAATTTTAAAATACAACCTTATACTATATAAAATTAAAAGTCTAATATATTATATATGTATAAGTAAAATGGCAGTCTTATCGTTAGTAGACCTCATTCACAAAGCTGGTCTACAAGGGGTGTTTAAGGAAGCGGCCTGTAAAATGATCGTCATTGGGTATCCACTCTTACTTACCGCATCCTTGACTGGTGGAGGGTCGTTAGCCGAACGGGTAGGATAGGACACAAACATCCATTATAAGTATAATGAAATACGAAGTAAGTAAACACTTTTATAAATTCTCAAAT